>NC_143498.1:4417083-5110000 GCF_051622355.1 Phaseolus vulgaris
TCATATTAAAAAAAATAGTATTTTGTTTGATCGTTTTCTCCAACATTATGTTATGAGCTCAAGTATAATGAATGTATTATTAAAATAAATAACACATTTAAAATGTTATTTGTTTTGAAATTCAGAATAATATTATGATTTTGTTTGCTTTAATTTATTAATACATATTTTTTAAAGAAATTAAGAAATATTTTATATTTGTAATTTATGGACTTTTAAGAGTTTGACGTTATCATTTCAATAAATATTCCATACTCTCGTATTAAAATAATAGTAATTTATTTGTTCAAGTTAGCATTATGTTTCTATTTTAAGTCAATTGATAACTTTGTTAAAGTAAATTACCACAATATCAATTAATATATATATATATATATATATATTTATTGAGTATTATTTTTTTAATTATATTATAATTTTAATCTTAATAGATATTTCAAATGATTAATAAAATGATGATTCATTTGAATCTCTTCTTCATTCTTATATTTATAAATGTTTGAATTTTAAATGTATTGGAAGTTTTTGTTTTGGTTCAATTAAAAGCTTAGTATGTGACTTTGCATAATTTTTCTTTTTTATTGGTACATATATCCGTTGGTTTGTATGAGAATAATTTTATGACGTATTCATTTAAGTTGTATGATTGTTTGTCCCCGATGTTTTCTTTTGAATTAACTTAGAGTTCTGTATAGACAGACTTGAAAGTAACTCTAATGAGAAAAATTATGATTAAGTTCATATATAAGAGTTGAATCACTCTTAAAATCGTTCAATTTTTTTATTACTAATAAAAGAATGTTTATCGTTAAGATAATATCGTTATAATATTATTATAATTGTGACTCACATTCATATATATATATATATATAAAATATGATTATCCTATACTTTTTCTTTTTTTTATTTGTAAAAAAATATAAAAATACACAAAATGTTTGACTTCCCCCTAGTCTGTATAGACAGGGACGGCATAAAAGATTAAAAAAATGTATGCTTTAGCTTTCAATTCATTAGTTAATTAATTAATTCATTAATTAATTATTGACAAACTATACAGCTATATATCAACATGGGGTTCTCCTAACTCAAAAGGGACCATTTTTGACAGTGACAAGTTGAGAACTGCGTATGTCTTAGGTCAAATTACCTCTTACATAAACACACATAAAAAAAACACATCTATTTTTTATATAAATTTGCAAATTTTTATATGGTCTTTATGTTTTTCTTCTATTTTATTTATTGTTAAAAATTATATTTCGGTTTTAATCTCTATAGATTGTTTATTTATGTGTTAAACGATGAGCTATTTGTCAAATGACACATAAAAAAAATAAAATATATATATATATATATTGCTTTTTTAAGTTTTTTTTTTTTATATTTGAGTATCTACAAAGATTTTATTTATATTTTGATTTATGTTATTTATTTACATTCTTAAACTAATGAAGAAGTGATTTAAGTTAGCAATTAAGTAAAACTAATACATGTATTTTTTATACATATTTGCTTTAAAAAAATAATTAACTTAATGTAAACAATGTCGTTTCTTTCTATTTATGACTAGTATCTTCTAATTTATTAAATTTTTTGTGTGCAATAATGACACCAAAAAAAAGAGATGTAAATAAATTAATATTTAATTTTTTTAGCCTTTTTAATTTCTCTTGGTTTTATCAACAAATGAAAAAAATATTCAAACCATCACAACAATTCATTTTTCCATTCAAACATTTTTAAAAAAAAAATACATATTAATTTTATTCACATCTTCCACATTTACAACTCAAGAATTAACATACAATTACACTACAAGCTTTCTAGACTCTTTTAAGCGTTTACTTCGAATAAAAGATAAATTAAAATATACATAAATAATATAATAATTTAATATTGTATGATATTACAAATAATTTTTTATATTTATATGTAAAAATTATTACTAATTAATTATATCATATTAGCTTTAAATATTTCCATATTTTTTAATATTATTATCCTTTTATTGATTATATTATATATTATACTTCACACACAAAAATTGTTGGACTTTATCCAGCCGTTTAAAATAGGGAAAGAGGAGTAAAGAAATAAAAGTGTAAGTCTTTCGTTTTCTTCACTCCATGATTATTGTACTGGTAGGCTAAAACCGAGAGGTTAAGCCGGAAGCTAAATAATAGACATAACCGAGAGGTTATACATAAAAGAATAAAACAAAATATAAATATTATTATAATAAGGCCAAATTAAATAGAAACCTGCGTTAGGGGGTGCGTAAATAATAAAACGGTGTAGAAAGAAAATCCAAAGGTAAAGTGAAATCCATTAAAGAAACCCTATAAATAGGAGGTCAACGTAAGACTGATTTTTATCTAATGAACATTACATCTTTTCCGACTTTTGCATCAGAGCGACTTACAGGTCCTTGTTGTAAGAACAATTATCATTTGCAATTCAATATTTTTAAAATGATTATTTTATTTTTTGTGTTGTTACTTTAATGGACTTTTGAGTTACTTATTATAAAAATCTTTTAAAATAAATGTTTCATAAACAAAAATCAAAATAAATATGTTAAAACATATGGGTATATGGTCAAATAATATTAAACTCATCTCTTAATGAGTAAAACAAACATCTATTTATATATTCAATATCTCAATCATTTTTAAATGTTTACTCGTGATATGTTTATCTCGTACCTTTTGAACTAAGTGAACAAGAGATTAATTGAAACTAAACAAACTAACTAAGAACTTCAATCAAAGAAAATAATTGAAAATATATTTTGTCTCAAATATTGTTTACTGCTTATCAGTTTCCAATTTTTCAAAATTCTCATATTTTCTTTCAAATTTGACTATGAACTTTGTTTCTTCGTATTTTTGCAAATGATTTATGTTTTGGAGATTTTATAAATTTTATTATCTTATTCATCTACTTATATTTTGTTTTCTATGTTGATTAAAAAAACAACTTTGACTTTTGCTTGATGAGACCCACTCGAAGTGGTAGACGTTTCTTTCAAATCGTCTAGTCTATGTTGTTTACATATGACTCTTTCTACACATTCATTTTCATTACACTTGATATTTATGAAGTTTTCTCTTCAGTTGAGTTTTGACAGATGTGTTGTTGGACCGTTTCCTTCATATAATCACTAGACGGTCTAGTTATATTGTTTACTCTAAAAAATATTAGACCATCTATTGTGCTTAAAAACACAAGATTAATAGGAATAACAATTCAAACCCAAATAAACCAAACTAGATGAATCATAACTAAAATAATAGATTTATCAATGACTATGGTACAATATTATTAAAGCTTTAAAGTATGAGTAAAACTATACTCATTAGTGACATGCATATTACTTTCAAAACAAGTTTTTTTTTAGAACATATGAGATTTTTTCGAGAACAAACTTCTCATAATATATTATTTTGTTTTTTAGAACAAACTTTTTAAAATAAACTTTTCAGAACCCTCCATAAACCTTCATCTCTCTTTTTGGGTTGAACAATTCAGAAATATTACTATAAATTAAAGAATTTGAAAGTTTTCTTGATTAGATAATTTAGAAGAGAAAAAATATGTTTTGCTATTTAATCTCCACTAAACCCAACAAACTTAACATGTTACTTTCTCTTTGTTCCATCATCTTTAGCCTCTCCTCAACCAAGACTTTTAAGCTTTTTAAAAGCTCTCCACAACACCCCATAATGTCTTCATTATTGTCGCGAAACTCAGCAACAATGGTATAATAGGAGAGTAAGTGCATCGGAGTAGAAAGAAGACACAATGACAACAATAACTATACTATATGGATATTTTAGTCTATTTGTTGTTAACAGGAAGGTGCAGATAACAATTATGAGGGTGCAATAAGTAAAACACAGCCTAATATGATCCAACCTACTAATTTGTATCTTGCGTGGACCCTATCTATCTATGATACGGAAAGAGAAAGGAAATGGGAGAGGACTCCTTCTTCATGCACCTCTATCACTTCTTCAGCCATCTCCATTCAAATTCTCAAAATTATTCTTCAGTAAAAAAAAAAAGAATAGAAATAATTTTACACTACAAATCACATAATTCGGAAGTCAAAAATTATAATTTCTAGATTACGTAATTCAGAACCCATTTAACAACTCAGAATACTAGATAATACTAGATCATGTAATCCGTAACTTATTAAAAAAAACCTAGCGGATTACATAATCTGGAAGTAAAAAATCATTACTTATAGATTATATAATCTGGTATGATTTTATTTTTTAATTTTTGACTTCTGAATTATGTAAGTGGTAATTTTTTATTTATGAATTACGTAAATAAGTTTATTTTTTTAAATAAGTTTTAGATTACGTAATCTAGTATTGAGAATTGTTAAATAGGTTTCGAAAGTTGTAATTTTTGTCTTTTGAATTACATAATTTGAGGATTACATAATTTGAAAGTTGTAATTTTTGATTTTAGATTATGTAATTCATAGTGTAAAATATTGTTTTTATTTTTATTTCTTAGTGTAAATCTAGAAATTTGAAAATTTATGGAGGTGGCTGAAGAAGTGATGGAGGTGCAGGAAGAAGCAGTCTGGGAGAGACGTTGTAACACAAAACGGATCGAAGCTTGAAGTTAGGGATCGGGCTTCGCATGCACCGACCCGACCCGGCCCGGCTCGATGAGTTTCAGTTACCTGGGCCAGTAGCAAAACGACGACGCTCTACCTGTGTGAGACAGACACAGAAGAAGGAAGCCCTTGCTCTCGCCACCACTGTAAAGCGACGTCGTGGGAGTGTCTCGCTGCGGCGCCACCGTCTTCTTCAAACGATAAACACTCACTTTCCCTTACTTGGAACCATTCAATTTGGACACCCAAAACTTCTCATTTTTCAGGTAAGGTAAGCCCTCCTTTGCTTTTTCATATTCTGCATACCTCATTTCTGGTCATATTTTAGATTTCTCTAACAAACAAACAAACCATATTCCTGTTTAAGTGACGATTAATATTGATTCTCATGTTTCAATTGAACAATCTGAATAAAATATAAGAATTTTTCGTTTTTGAATTCAAATTTTCAGTGTTTGCGATCAACAAAACCCCCACGAAGATACAAGTTTACGAACAGAATAACACCATGCCGTTAAAGTAGAAATTAAGCAAATTTAAAAATATTAGAATCAGAGTGTCTTTTATATTGGGTCCGATACCTGGAAATTTTGATTAAGGAGACATGCCAAGTTAAACGGATGTAGCGTTGCAGGAAAAAATTTCATATTTCAAAATGTATTTTTTTTTGGAATTGTGACTTATAGCAGGCATTTGTGAAACTACATTTAGTTTTGCTCCACTGCTTTTTGTATGATATTAGAAACAGTTCAGTCGTCTGGTAGAGCAATTGGTTAGCTTGTTACTTGATTGGCAGTTTACAAGTACTCAAAAAGATGCATTATCTTGGTGGGGTGGTGATGTTTGATCTTGTGTGA
This sequence comes from Phaseolus vulgaris, assembly GCF_051622355.1. Classification (NCBI taxonomy): domain Eukaryota; kingdom Viridiplantae; phylum Streptophyta; class Magnoliopsida; order Fabales; family Fabaceae; genus Phaseolus; species Phaseolus vulgaris. The sequence goes on from NC_143498.1 coordinate 4,422,584, forward strand.
TCAAGAATGATTGGCTCTGAGGTTTATTACACTTATAAGAACTTAATGCTCGTGTGGATAATATCATTTATTTAAGTTTATTGCATCGGTGTTTTCTGAATGCTGACTTTAGAAACAACTTACCTGTAACCCTTCTTTCTCTAGCTAAATTTTGATGTGCAAGAGGTTTTATCTTAAATGTACTACGAATGTACTTAACTGAAAGATATTATTTTATTTTGAAAGTTGCGATACAATCTCCTTGGATATGGAAATATTTGAGACATCTCTTATGGTTTTAGATTTCAGGGTAACCGAAGTGAGATACTTTCCCCTTTGATTTGTGTGGTGTTATAATTTTAGGTACTGTAAAATCCAGCGCAAAGCTCATAAATTTACAGTGTTAAACAATTGTTTAAAGCAGGAAGAAAATGAAGATTGTTGCAGTTGCAGTTAGGTCATTAAGTGTCAATTTGTCACATCAGTTTTATCAGACTCATACGCTCAGAAGTCTTTCCACTTGGAGATTTACAGGTACTTGGTCTGTTTATTGTCTCCTTTTGAAGCTATGTTCAACCTTGTTGCTGATATTTTGGTAATTGATTTTGATGATTTGGCTGTATACGTGTTTGGTTTCTATGAAGTTTGAGTTTGTGAATGTTTTATGCTTAACTCCTCTATGATTGGAAGTCTGCTTATGAACCAAAAGGTCAAGGCCAAGGCTTGCCAGCCTGCCTCTCACCATTGTTAAAAGTGGAAATTTTATTTCTCATTGCATTTAGAATTCTGTCACAACAAAGGTTATACAACTACAAATAGCTTGCTCTACAAGGAACAGAAACAGTTGCAGCCAGTTGTCGCATGCCAGCTGACTGGGCTAAACTAACTATTACAATATTAACACATGATAGAACTAACATGTCATGGTCCCTAACATCTGAATAAACAGTTTTGAGTTGAAATTTAGACTGACTAATTTCTTTATTTGGAAAAGAAGATCAAGCTCGATTATTTAGCTCACATGATTCACATTTCAAAATATTACAAATGGGTGAGATTGAGAGCCCTTCTTTAGTACTTAATTAGGTTCAGATAATGTGGAGATTTATATTCAGTGTCAGTAGTAACAACAGAAGGAGATTAGTCTGCATGAATGATTAAAAACATGCACCAATCATCTTTCCATACTCTGGTCCTGAATGTCAAAGGAGTTAGAGAAAATGGCATTTTAACAGTTAAGGAAATGGGTTAGTTGGCTGATTGAAGCTAGATTTAATGGACAATCAGGAAAGATTAGAACTGAATCCAAAGGTATGGGTGGAAGAGAGTTCTTGACCAATGCCTGTAGCTTTAATCTCAAGGCCATTTGCAAGGGTGTTAAATAATTTTTGTGAGATAAAATTGGGATGATAGAAGAATTACCAACTTATCAACAATATGATCAAAAGCATGAAATTGCAACATCCTGGATCCAATAACCTAATATTGAGAAAAGCAAAATACGGAATTACCATCCTGAGTCACTGAGGCTGAGGTAAATATTGAATGAACTGCCTTTAGTTTTGAAGATTCTCTGTATATGATGTGAAAATTTTATTCTTTGGAGGGTATTCATCCTTTTTCTAAAATCCTACTCTTGGGATCGAGATTTGTTTGTAATTCTGAAGGAAAATGCAAGCACCTCGTAGGGGAGGGGAATAGGTGGGCTCCTAGAGTGTATGAGAAATTTTACATGGAGGATCGGGCCTGACTTGAGTTGGTTCTAATAGAGTTACAATCTTGTTGAAGGTGCAGCATTTTTTCTTTTTTTCTTTTTAAAGTTGATTAATCACCCACATCTTGTGTTTTTTTCGTGTGAAGTAGGGTCCTGGCAAATTGCTTCTCTTCATGTTCTTAGGTTTTTGTTTGTACATGTTTTCCAGTGCTGAGAAGAGTTAACTCCACTTCTGAATTTTTATTTTTCACAGTATGTAGTAGGCCAAACAGGAAGTATATATTTCTATTGAATATTCAATCAGGGAAGGTTCACATAATCTTTGGAATAAGAAGGAAAGAAAAATGTTATATAGTAAATCTCTATGGATTTAAACTTTAATCAGATGAGAATTGCATGTGTTCTATATAATAGGCCTAGCAGATTTCTGCACGTTACATATAACATATCATTTGGGATTTTTTAGCATTTATTACTTTACCGAACTCATGTAAGTATAAATTCAATAGTATGTGGTCTGTTGCTAGAATCACAATTTCCCAAATTTTATACCGATGTTTTAAATTTTTTATCTTTTTTATCTGTCTCTCATAACTGTACTGTGGATTTAAAATTATTCCTTATGATTCTTGCCCTGTGTTTGAGCAGATAATCGAACTGGTGATCAGCAGGCTAACAAGTCAGAGTATCCTGAGGAGTTTGGGATGTTTGGAGAGAATCGTGGTAGATATGCCCAATTTGATTCCGCTCTTGAAAAGATTAACCAACAGGGAATAGGTAGTGATCATCAGGCTAACAAGTCATGGTCTCCTGAGGAGTTTGGGAAGTTTGGAGAAAATCGTGGTAGATATGCCCAATTTGATTCCATTATTGAAAAGATTGACCAACAGGGAATGGGTCGACAAAGATCTGGTTCAGGAAATGCTTTTGGTTCTGATATAATGGATAACCTAGAAGAAAATCATGACACTTTACTTGATGGAATGGATGGAAGACTGAAGAATGCTGCCTCATACTTTGAATTTGATGAGGAAGAAATTGACAAAGAAGATTATGCTTTTCGATATGATGCCAATTTTCCACTTGGTTATACATATGATACAAAGGTAAATTGAATGACAATGCCTATTTTCCTTGGTTATCTTTTTTCTATATTTATCTTTAATTTTATATGTTTGTTTGTGCTTAATTCTGTCATATGCATGAGGGCATCAAATGTTGTATGTCTGAATTGATGATTGATGTCGTGATAAATTATACACATGTTTGGTAGGAGGTATTGAATGAAATATAGTGAAGAGTATTTTTTTCAATACTGATAGCAGCACGAAGTGACTGGCACCAATAATGCTATAATGGAATAGCAGGATGGCCATAAAGTTGAGATTATAGATCTTTGATGTAAATAATCATAATGTATATTATATATACTGAAAAATAAAAAAAATATCCAACATTAAAGAGATATTCACAAGTTATTCTAAAAGAAAAAAAAAACTGTTAAACTCTAGGAGAAAGAGAGGTATTAAGCTGAAACTGTATTTTCTGAGACAATACGGATGCCTATTGTGAAAAATGAATCTATTCAATAAATAGAAGAACATTGATATCTTCTAACAATAAAGATATAGTACAAGAATAAATAATAACGTTCCTAATAATACATATATAATCTTGATTATATAGGATATGCTCCTCGTTACTATAATTATAACAAGAACGATGGGTATTGATTGGATGAGTAGCAGAATAGAGGGTGATAAAAAAAGGAACAAGATTTGCAAGCTATGACTGGGTAGCAACAGACAGTTGTAATGGTCCAGGAAGTGTGTGATTGTGGTTAAGTAGCAAGAGACACTAGTAACCAGTATGTGGGTGTCAGAAAATGTTGGGAATGGTTGGAAATAGCAATCCATTAGGTGAGCTCATGCGAGTGGGTAAGATAAAGGCATGTGAATATGGTTGGATAGTAATGAAAGAGATTTGCATTTCTTGATATCTTATGTGTTGGAGGTATCTTTATTGATTGTATCAATTAAAAATGGAGGGAATACGCATTTGGGAAATTTTGAATGGGTGTTCATGATGTTCTCCTCATGAAAGAATTTTTTTGTTGCAGTGGTTTTTAGAAGGTCGTTTGACAGAACAGAATACTGTTACTCTGTTTGCTGTCTCTTGTTTATCCTTTTTAATTTACACATAATTTCAGTCTATTGAATTGAAGGGTTTAAATTAGATCAATTAACATATACACATCTGATTGTTCATATTTTTTTTTTTTTATTTTTTTTTTATCAGCATCTGATTGTTCATATACAATGGTATGTATGATTAACCAATAATGTTAAATGCTTTGGATCCTATCACCGGTCTTATTTTGTCTGCTTTAAACAACTATGGCTACGATATCCCATTCACTTCATGATATCTCAACCTTTACTCTGTTAATGTTTATTTTGTATTATGTGGTACATATTAGTTTTCTAATTTGTGCAGTATCTTTCTTCATACAGGATCTGGATCTTACAAAACCTGGTGTACGCAAGCCTCCCGTAAGGTGGGAATTCAGTGTAACCACCAAAGAAGTTCTTAGGAAAGCAGATTTCAGGGTTAGCACTTATGTCAGAGTAGTTTCTTTATAGTAATGCATCTACCGTATTCTTCTGATTTCTGTGTTGCAGTGAAAATTGTCACTTGCATGAATATTCTGTTTTTGCATATTACTATTATGATAAAATAAACTAACTTCACGACTTGCACGTTCTCATAGTGAGAGACACTTTCGCATCTCATTAAATGTTTTGTTAATCCGTGTGTGCTTTGTTGCATTGTCTTTGGTGAAAGCAAAACTGGAAATGAATAAAAATATTTTTATTATCACAACTATCTTATGTAGATTGTCAGGTTGTTTGTGTACATTTCTCACCATATATATTCATTTTAGGATTTATGCGAATGGTGTTTAAGTCAACCTTAACCATACCATCATGACCTCTTCCATGTGTGTTAATATTAAATCAGATGTCTTGTATGTTAACTATAAAAATAAAAGATAATTGATATAGATTACAGATTCATTTGAACAAGCTGAAAGTTATCCTTCCAGTTTGCTTTGATCCATGGCTCTAAATACTGTGCATTCTTAGAACCAATTTGATAAAGTTGTATGAAAATTTCTTGTTAAGTTTTTCACTTGCAACTCAAGCCTAAAATTTTCTCCCGCTTCTGTATGCTAAGTTGTAATCGATTTATGGATTAGTCAATTTTAAATTGAGTGAAGGCAGATGAAGGCGAGGTAAATGTATGTTGCAACTCTGTCTAGTCACCGTAGCTTTTCTTTCATTCTTGCTAGTGAAACTATGATAACATATTCCCTTTATAACAAAGTATCTTCCTATTAAATATTAATGCTATTTTTGGAATGGCTTAGTAGTATTTATGTTTTCATGCAGAATGTTAGATTCCTGGCAAATTTCTTAACAGAGGCAGGAATTATTATCAAGAGAAGCCAGGTAAGTTCTAAAACTATATTGACAGTAAAGTTGTAAGAATGATGGAGGAAAAATAAATTATGGGTATTTCAGAATTAGTACTGCAGTGATTCCTCTTGTATTTTTTCCCCTACTCAAGCTTATTATATATAGAGAGTTTGTTTGGATAAAAATTTCTATAAACATTTATAGAAGAAGAAAATAAAAAATAATAATATTTTTTTCCAAAAGTTAAAATTAGTTAATGTGCAAGTCAATTTATACAAGTTGTTTCATGAATCATGATAGTTTTAACTTGTGTATAAGTTGATTTTAGTTTTTGGAGAAAAAATTCTCATTTCTTCCTCTATTAAGTATTAATGAAGAATTCATAAACTTGTTATATATTGTGAGATCTTAACACTGTTTCTTCTTGATCATTGAATAGACCGGCATTAGTGCAAAGGCTCAAAGAAAGGTTGCCAGGGAGATAAAAACTGCTCGAGCATTGGGCTTGTTGCCCTTTACAACAATGGGAACAAAGTCATTTGTTTTTGGAAAAACTATGGAGAGTCTTGATGAAGACTTTGCTTACAAAACTAAGACGCAGGACATGGATATGGAACATGATTTGGACGTAGTAGATCAAGCTTAGAACACTGGTGTAGATACTTATGCTTGTGGAGTTGAAGTAGCTTGCATAATCTCATCTACTTGTTCTTTTGTTTCTCTCTTTGGCCAAGAGACTTGAAATTTATTGGAATCTTAATTTTGCATCTGACACTTTTTTTTATTACTAAGGAACTTGTAATTTATACTTACACAAGGTTATGTGGCCTAATCTTTTTTTTTTTTTGGCCTAAATGCTTCACAGATGAAGTTCATGTTAAGAATTTTATGAATAAAGTAGAAGTTCGATAAATATAGGTAATTTTTTCAAACCAAGTTCTTTATTAATGTGTTAAATTGATAGAGGGAGAGCAACAAGGTTTACCATTAACCCTCCCTCCTTTAAATTTATTTCAGTTTCCTTTTTTAATGATATGATAAGATCGAATTTATTTTATTTTAAATGTTTTTAGATTTTTTTTCCCAAATATGTTGAACTTAACTCCTACGGGAAAAAAGTTCGAAAAAAATGGATCACACACTACCTATTTTACTTGTATTCATTGTTTAAAACTGAGAATAGTAATGAATTGGTAAAGTTACTCTTGCATTATTGTTCATTTTAGGGAGTGTATGGCTCAATAATTTTTTTTTAGTTTTACTAGAATTTGAAGTTGAAAGAGTTTTATTTTTTTGTTATTTTACTTTTTAAAAAATAACTATCAAGAAACCATATTCCTTGAGATTGATTTTTAATCAATTTTCCCGTAAAAATCATTATGAGGGGAGAGTTTGGAAGCTTACATTCGGAAGTTAATAAAAGTTTGCACACAAAAAAATACGCTATTTTTATTAAATATTTTAATGTAGTAAAGAAGGAATGATTTAAGTAAAAGTAATATATTACCCTTTGATTTTATATCCAAATTGGTTTAAAAAAAATAGTGCATTGATTAATAAATCTTTAATTACATTTTTTTTATGTAAATTAATCTTTCAAATATATGTTTTATTAATATATCGTAAGTTTTTTAGAGGATATCAGGATCGTTGTCCGGATGTCTTTTAAACATAATATTATAAACATCCTTTAACACAATAATTATCATAATTATTGTACGAAAATTCTCATAAAATTCAAAAAATTTACCTTAAAAACTATCTTAATCTTGATCCAATGTTAGAGGTCAATCACGGTCCTATAAGTAGACACACAAACTAATGCAAATATGTGTTAATATATTCAATTATATCATATCAAACAATGACTTAGATGTCAGAGTACCTTTTGTAGGTACATCACCTATATCGACCAGAAACCGAATATCACACGACATCCCCAATCAAAATCAACAGCAATTTAGGAAGCTTAAGAGAGGACCTTGACTTTTTCGACCTTTTAAATAATTTCAAATTTCATCTAAAAGTAAAAATTTAAAATTCTTCATCAGATACATATTTTGGTATTTGTTGTTTGAGCTGACCTGAGCCGAATAAACTTGTATCAACCTCATGTGAGATTAACCCAACTTAATTTAACATGTAAAGATAAAGTAAGGAAGATGTGTCGTCCTACACCCATACATTTTTTAAAATATCAAAATTATCCTTAACAATTTTGGATGATAATGGGATGTGGTGGTTTCTGGCAATTGAGTTTCGGAAATACATTCTGGAATAGGTAATCTGTAATAAAATAAATGAATTTCAAAAATCACTAACCCATAAGATAAAAAAAATTCATTAAAGAAGAGAAGAGGAGGTGTTCCATAAGCCATTGTATTTTCCAAAATAGAAAATCCATAAAAAACAAAACATTATAAAATATTCCGGGAATAGTATATGCATGCACACCTCCATTTTCATTTTGGATTTGCAATTGCAAATATTTCGGATTACCATTACCGGAAGCCAAAAAAATGAAACATACATTTTCTATGAGGAACAACGCTTGCAAAACCAGCTCTTAATCATCACAATGTTGTTGGAAAGCAACAAGGTCTAGGGTTGCACTAACCTGTGATTTTTAAAAAGTCTCTTGTCAATCCACAATTATATAGAAGTGAAAGAAACAAAATGTATAAGTGCACAAAGAGAAACCCAAATAAATAGGAAGACAGAACAATATAAAAACCACGTTATTCAATTAATGAAATAAATAAACCACAGTAACTTAATTAAAAAATATTTTTTAAAAAATATTTAATACACTAAAGTAATTTAATAAAAACAGATTAAAAATATCTAAATTTATAAAAAAATTAAAACATATTTAAAAAAAATATATTGAAAATTTAGTCAACACAACTAAATTTTTTAAGACTGAAACTTAGTTTTGGCCTTATTGAAGTCCTTACCACCATGCGAATGTAATATTTATAGTTATTGTCTTCCTTGAGTATTTATTGAGTTATCAAAAGCTTGTTGGTACTTAGAGAGTTTGGTGGAGACATTCTTTTTTTCTTCTTCTTTATTTCTTACTTTTGTCTTTCCCAAGACAAATTTTCAAAACACAACCCTTATGCTCTTTATGATATTCCCACATGTTTGAAATGTTGTTACGATAAAAAAAAAAATTATTAATTTTTTTATTTGTTTCTATAATTTTTATAATTATAAATTTTTCATACATATTATTTTTATTGACTAATTAAATAATTTATTGGATTAGTTAATTAGTGGATGGGTCTAATATTCCTGCAGTATAAGTAGACACTTTGGTCTAAATTATGATTTACTTTGAATTGAAGCTTAAGTTGGAGAAATTTTGTCTCTAGGATATAACAAATATTTCTCATCTTATTATTAATTATGTGTGTGACATTTTCTTAATCTTTCCGAGAATAATCACATCATTAATCTAAAAAAGTATGCATAATGTAATTAAGAATCACACCACATCTTTTAAAAGATTGACACATGCTAAACGTGTTTAATTAGAATCTAACATTTGATACGTACTAATTTGTTTATTTCTAAATACTTGTGTAATAAAATTAATAATTTGAATTAAGTAAATAATAAATATTTTCATTTGCTTAGTTTAGAAGTAATCTCACCTTATCATATTAATGATATTAATCACACAATAAATTCATTTTTCTTAGTTTTTCTCCTTCTTCTTCACGCGCCTCTCATTTCGCGTATCATGTTTCACTTACTGCAGTATTATGGTATTTTTTTTCACTCTCTTTTCTTAATTTTGCTTTCATATTTGAAGAATTTTAAATAAAAACTTAAATATATTTAATGTTTAAAATATAAAACATTATTTAATTGAACAATTAATAACTTATAAAAATAAATAAGAATGTATAAAATTATTAAGTTTAATAGACAAACGATATTATAAAAAGATTTTGTCTAACCATTTTGCTATTGCAACAACTTTTTTGAGGTCATTATGATTTATAAGATTCTATTTTAATTTATAACTGTATTTTTTTTCATTCTTTTGATCTTAATAATCTAAGATCATTTACCATATTTTTAATGGAATAAAGTTAATTAAATAAAATGAAAAGATAAAACAATGTAACGCCGAGTTTGTTTCTGGTTATGATATTTTAGGGGAATGAAAGAGAGACTCTAACAACCGTTTGGATTCAAGTGATTGAGATGAATTAATAAAATAAAATATTTTAAATTATAATAAATAAAAGAACAAAAATTTCAAGTATAGAAACACACACGTGATTAAACCAAGAATTTTACAAACATTAATACTAAATTATTTTTTGTATGATATTATAGAAAAAAAAAACGTTTTATCAAACTATAATAAATTATGAGGAGACACGTTTTTGTGTATAGGATTTTTGTCATATTATGAGAATGGTACTATAAAAAAAATATTTTAAATTACTTTGCATTTGTTTAGAGGAGGGGGAGAGTGAAAAATTATGTTATTTGAATGCGAAAAAAGTTAATAGATTTGAGTGGAAAGAATGTAGATGAAGTGATTGAAATGTAAACAAAATTAATTGTATTTTTAATTAATTGACAAAATATTCTATCATGAAAATGAGAAGACTTTCAATTAAAATAAAAATAAATGTTTAGATATATATATTTTTTGATTTATTTGTAGAATTGGTTTCAAATAAAGAATAATTTTCATAATTAAAAAGTATATATATTTATGTATTATTGTGGTTTGAAATTTGTAATTAAAGAACAAATGTAATGTTTAAATATTTTCAATCAATGTGTTTAGGTAAAGAGAATAATATTAGTAATTATAATACATGGTGTTGATGGAAAATTAATGTCACATTAAATTTGTTAACATTCTATTTATCAACAAATTAAGAATAATATGACCATTAATTATTGTAATTACAAGTTGATTTAATGCAAACAAGACATTGCATAATCGATTAAGTTTCAAAACATAATTCATTACGAATACACGCCTAATCAATTACAATTAAAGATATAATATGTTGTAGGAGTTATTTGATTAAGGGCTCAAACATATTAATTGAAGTTTTCATGCATAATTGTTTACGAAACATGCCTAGTCAATTACAATTAAAAACATAATCTTACGTTGTAGGATTAATTGATTAAGAGCTCAAATATAATAACTCAAGTGTTCACACATAATTAATTAATTAAAAATACATACCTAACTAATTACAAAAGAGATAATCGATTATAATGAAGATTATAGTGAAGTAATTGATAAGACTCAAATATAATAGATTAAATACTCCAAAAATCATATTTATATGGTATCCATTTATCAAGAAAAAAAAACATGCACGTAATATCTTCAACCTCATATATAAACAAAACAACAAAACACCATTTAACATATATGTGATGCTTCTTCCTTCCCCCTTCACTTTCTTTTCACCAAAATAAGCCCAAATACACTCAACCAAAAACTACACTCACCATAAACAAACACAACCCTACATATATTTGTTTAATTTGCATAATAAACTAATTACTATTCTAAAAGCGTAAAACCTGAAAAGAGAGAAATAAAAAAATAAAAGTTATAATATAATGAAAGAAAAAAAAACATAAAAGAGAGAGAGAGAGAAATAATGAAAGAAGAGAATGCATTATAATAGAAATAGAGGGAAAAAACTAAAACTCCCACTAGTTAAAAAAGCAAAAATAAGTGCACATTTACTTTATAGTTATTATGTAAATATAATAATTTCTTAATGGATGAAAAATAAAAAATTTATACCAAATAAATATATTCCACTACATTTTATTATAAGTAACTTTTTTATTTTTATCATCATCAAAACATCCATTATTTATTCTAAATAATAATTATTGTAGGTGTTGTGCGTGAAAGAGAGAGAACAGGAGCAAGTGGGGCAAGGAATTTCAGAAGAGACGGCGTCGTTTCGAAATAGTCATGTGAAACCTGACTTTTCAGAATAGAAGCAGATCCAGCTGGCAATGGACCTATTGCCAGTCTGTACTTCGGGCAACTACCCGAACTGCCCGTAACGTCTCCTCCATCCTTCTATATAAACCACCATTTTCGCCTCTTCCCAAAGCGAACTCTCACTGCCCCCAACCAAACCCAAACCCTAAATACCGAAAACAGAAAAATCGCAACAATACCAATGGCTCTCTCCAAAGCAATGTTCATCGCCGTAATGTCGGTCCTCGTCGCCGTCATCTCCGCCGCCGACGCTCCGGCCCCGAGTCCGACGTCTCCCGCCATCGCCGTTTCTCCGTCCTTCGTCGCCGGTGTTGTTGCTGCCGTTGCTGCTCTCGCCTTCGGTTCTTCTCTCCGGATCTGAGCGTAGCTCATGGATTTTCTCGTTTACCTGTGTGGATGTTTAGTAGACTGGAAATTTTAGTAGCATTAGTATATAATTCTCTCTTTCTCTCTATTCATGTCTCTATGTAGAGATTATATATGTTGATTGCTGGATCTATATTGTTTTTTACGAGTTTAGTAGTATTATTGTTGTTATTGTGATCATTGTTTCTAGTACATAATCGATTTCTTTTATATATATATTTGAGCTGCACTTTTTGCAGTTTTAAGTTTTTGTGTTTTTGTTAAATTTATTCGTTGAGTTGGCTGTGAATTTTACTTTAAATATTTGTAGCGATGAATTTTGTTTGACTTCGCCTGAAACTAAAATTTCTCCGAAAAATTAAACACGGTTTCTTTCTTCAAATCTATGTTCGTGAAAAAGTTATAGTTCCGTTCAATTCCTGTAGCTGTTGTAACGAAATCAAGCTGTTTGATCTCTGCTGTTGAAATCGCTCTACGATTTAATGTTTATTTCACGCATTAGGTTCATTCTTAGCTGCTCTCAAGGTAGTAAGAGATTGTTCTTTCTTTCTTAATTTATTTATTATAAGAATTAAATTTTAAGAATCTGCAATAATTTATACACTATTTTAACTACATATTAATAGATATGTATTGCAATAATTACATTTAGAGAATTTAACGTTTGTATTGCAGACTATTCACGTTTACAGCAAATTTCAAGCATTATTTGAGTAAGTTGGCTATTTTTATTTCTTAAAATAGAATAGTTATTTTACATTTAATTTGGATTATAACTTAACGTCAGAGTATCGCTTTCAAAACAATGGACTTCTAATGTTAATTTCGTAACCGAAACTTTTTTTATTAAGGTAATATTTTAGTTTTAATTTAAACAGATAATCGTATTCCTATTAAATGTTTGTGCATACTTTTAGTTACTTTTGCTTAATTAATTATACTCGCGGAAGCGTGGTTCCTTCACACAATAACACTATTGGAAAGATGACGATAATCTCTATTAACTAATTGCCATTTGGCAGATTGAAAAGAAATCTTCCGAATTACGTTTTCTCGAAAAAGAATAGAATGAGTTGGTGGACACCTTTTTCTTAGGTCCTCGTAAATGCCCTTTGAAATTATACCTTTCTACCTTTTTCTTTTGCTCAGTTGCGTTGCCATTTCTTAATGGAAGCTTGTCAATTACACCAACAATAATTCTAATTTCGTGCGTAACATTTTTTGTATGGTAAATATTCAATGTTTCATATTTTCAAGATATTAAATACATTAGTTAATATTTTTATAGAATGGATTTAATATTTTATCAAACAAGAAATTTTGTGCGAAAAATAACCGCGCTATGTCCTTTCCAATACTTTCAATAACTGTTATTTTTATTGGTTAAACAAGACACTTGCATGGTTGATCTCAGTGCAAATATCAATTAATTTTATTTTATTGGATCATTCCTTCATTTAATTGACATTATTAATGTTTTATCTCAAAGTTCAAGAAAAAAGTAGTTGAAGAAAAATATTTATTCTTGAATACTATATTCGTTTCTGAAATTGATTTTCTTTATACTTTAAGAAATAGAAAATAATTAATTCTAAGACAAAAAAATATTTTAAGATGAAAATACCAGTAATTTATTTTTATCTTTATATAATAAAAACTTTATTTTGAAATGGAGATAGTATAATTAAATACTACTAACTGCCACTAATTTATTTAACTGAAGTGTGCAATTGGCATTGAGTTTGTGGTGTCATTCCCCATCTAAGCTCGTTTGTGGGTGAAAGCAACACACACAAATAAAATTGCCCCAATTGCTTCCTTGGAAAGTCTTTGGAAACTTTCATTACTTCCATGGAAAGGCGTTGAATAATACTCTTGCACTACTGCCAAATCGAAGCTTCATTTCTGAGAAAGTGGGTGAAATAGAAAAAAGGATCATTCAAACTTTTCTGGTAATTTTTACAAATTTTACATTTCAGAGACATTGTATTTATACATATTTTTATGTTTTAATATGTTTTCATATAAATTTATTTTTAGTCTCTAAAATTTAAAAGTGGACTTTTTTTTTATCTTAAATATGGCTAAAATTTCACTTAGATGATTAATAATTTCAAGTTATTTATATGATATTTCATTTTAGATTCTTATAATCAAATACCCAATTACATGTTTATTTTTTAAAATATTTATTTTAACAATATTTAGTATAAGACGTTCGGACAAAGAGAACCAATTGTTTTCAAATTACAAATATTAAAAATTTATTTTTTAATTTAAAGTATAATTTTGCTAAAATTAAATTTTGGTGTTTATACCTATGAACAAGGAATCAATCCCTTAAATTATTCCATGTTTAGCTGTAACAGCATCTCTCCCCTTAACCAACAATGATGTGTTTAACCATTCTTTAAAAAGGGGTTGTCTTTGTTGCCAGATACTAACCAAAGAAAAAGTGGTTACAAGAACATTTTGAAAGTACTAACATTTCTCATGCTTCTTTTCACTTTGGAAAAAGCAGCTTCTTTATTAAAAGAAATTATCTGTCATTGCTTCTCTGTGGATGGTGAAGAGTGCAATCACTGCCAAATCTTTGTACCTCTTTCAATTCATGAGTCACTCAATTTAGTGGACCAAGTCTTTTGAGTAGCTAACTAAGACCACCTCATTCCTTAACACTTTCAACTTCTCAATTCATGCTCTTTCAAGTACAATGACACTGCTTAGACAATTATTTTCATAACAACCTCTATGAAAAGAAAACATTACAAAATAAAATTATTTTTTTATAGGTTGAAATGAATTTATATAATGTCAAAAAATTGGAATTATTGCATGTAGCTTTTTCGCGGAATCCCATGGTTCAAACATCTTTCTGGGTTATGATGTATAATAGGTTGTGTTAGTTTCTATTTTATTTTTTTTAAATCAGTCACAAAATTTTGATTACTTTTCTTGTTAAGTTCTTATCTTTATAGAAGAAAATAATTCCCACAACATATGGGTACTTGATACAGTTTCAAAAAATTGTGGATTTGTTTTAAATTTTAAGTTTTCTAACTAAAATTTAAACACTCTTACACACACTCAAAGATAGTGAATCCAATAATAAGGTTGAAAGGATGAGAGAGAAAGCAAGAGAAGGATGCTAGTGCCATTTTCCAGCTGTCACTGCGTTACGTTGCGTTTTGGAGTGATGAGCTTGGTTGAGAAAAAAACCCTATTTATAAAAATTTTAGTACATTTCTAATCGAAATTGTTTATAAATAAAAGTAATGTTATATATATAAATTAAATATATTAAAGAGCATTTTGAATTTTTTTAAAATTTTGGAGGGAACGAGCCTTTTGAAATTTAAAGAGAATTATTTATAAATTAAAAAAAAATACTTTATGTTTTATATACATTTTTTTTTTAATTTTAAACATCTTATGTGTGTTAGATTTATATTAAAATAGAATAATATTTTTTTATAAATAACTATTTTAACTAATCCTCGGGTAGAGAACTATCTAACCTATATTATTTTATTAAATAAAATATAGGATACCTATTGAATAAGATTTAAACGGTCAATATTTAAAGAAAACCAATACGTGAATGAGTTACTTTTATCCTTACTTTCAAATATACTGTATTATATTCCATTTCATTTTTAATAATAAATGGTGGAAGGTCTATTAGGATTATAATTACGATAGAGATGTGTCACTTTTTTCACTTTTTTTTAAAAAGAATAAATTATGATAAATTTAATGGATTTTAAGGTCGATATGTCCAAATTCGTTTATAATAAGAAATTTTGATATGTCTAAATTCATTTAGTACAATAAATTTTTGTTGAGCATATTTGAGATTGATAGTATGTATACCTCATTTTAAACGTTCTGATCATTAAACTGATGAATGATGATAAGGTTACAAATTTAGAGAGAAGATAGAGGAGAAAAGAAAAATATTTTCTAGAGAGATGATGATTATTTTAAAATGAAACTTGGATGATAAAATACTAATATGTCATTTTAATTATATCATTTCTATTCTAAAGCTATTTTTTAGATTCTTACACAAACAAAACACAACAAATACAAAAGTAAGCTAACACAATAAATTAAATCAATCAATATATAATATACATTCATCACATTATCACTCACATCATCATACATCATTTATTCAACAAATTCACATTTCAACACACATTCTCAATAATAAATTGACAATATATAAAAAAATTACACATGAATGATTATATAAGTAACAAGAATTCTTGATTGTATCTCGTATTATCAAGGAAATTTGTTATCACAATACATCACCTGAAATACTCATATTAAGTATGTAGTACAAAAAACTAACATTTAACTCATCAAAATCATTATAAGTAAACATAGTTTCAACTTCTTATGTTATTAGGGTTTCTTACATCTACTTTACAAATCATGATACAAAAACTCCTTCAATTTCTCAACCGTCAACATCTTAATCTTTGTGACTTTACACTGTAACTACACATGATCATAATACCATCATAGGTATCAAACATTACACAAACCAATACATCTTATCACATATATTCATTATTCATAAATCACAATCCATAAATATCAATTCAATTCAATACATATACATACATAATCATTACGTAACACCTCTTGTACTTAGAAAAAACATTTACAATTAAGTATATGTGGCTTGAACAAGACCCCATATGATAATAAATTATCTTATCATATGACTTATCCTTTTTATATTATCATTTGACGTTGAATTTTATGGTTTAAACAATTATTTGGATGTAGAAGTGATTACTATTTTTCTCATCATTTATGTATAATCATTTATATTCTAAAGTAATGGTGCAAAATTCAAGCACGAGAGAGAAAAACTATATTACTAAAGCAGTAGTGGAATGTGTATACACTAAATATCACCTCTTAAGTGATTGCTCGAAGTTAAAATGGTATATGTAGAAAATCAAAATTGTCATATTAACACATAAATGTTCCCAAAAATATAAAAAAAACTATAATTATGTCATAGAACAACTTTTATCGAAAATCATCTCATTTTATTTTGTAAGTATCATCACAACTCATACAAAAATTTCATTCAAATTCTTAATTAATGTCACCTCATCAAGTTTTTGTTTGTTTATTTTGTTTCATAGATTTAAATATTTTTAAGAGAAAAGTTTCTTTTGACACTAAAAACATAATATATATTTGACAATCATTTATAATAATATTTTAAATTAAATAAATATAATTAAAGTAATAATTTATTAGATTGTGAAGTGGATATGTTTTACGGTGTAAGTGACAAAGTATCACCACCCTATTTCTAATGTGTAAGAACGATTTGGATTGGATGACTGAATAAAAAAATAAATTTTATTTTATTTTATTTATAATAATAATTAAAAATATAAATATTATTAAAATATTTTAATATAATCAATTCTTTAAAAATATATTAAAATATTTATAATATAATCGATTATTGTGCGAAAAGAATGTGGTAATTTTAATTTTATTCTTTTCATACGTACATAGAAGAAGCATGAAGATATAATATCTAAATAAATTAAACAAATTATAGTGAGGAAAAATGTAAAGTAAAAAAAGTTGATGGTGCGTTGCATGAATTTTGACCTCCTTTGAAGAGCAAAAAAATCTTGGTCCTTCTCCTACTACCACTCTTATTATCATATGCAATGTCTCATGTGACCACCAATTTCTTATTATGAACAATAAGATGATTGTTAGAAGTCACTGTCATATCATACACATCCCTCTCTGGTGAGACAATTTCCTTGCCTTCACCCTCTCTCATATCTGAATTCTAAATAAGAAAAAACACAAACAATGAATATAATCCTATATGTTTGTTTTTTAACCTTTACTGACCTAAACATTACAAATAGGGGAAATAAATGTATATGCATTGAGAAATCCTTTTTCTATTGAAAAAAAAATTAAAGAAATAAGTTTAGGGGAGTGTGGGTTTATGAAATTTACCTTGTGGGTTGATCTAGACTGCAAGATTGAAGAGTTTGGGATATCAATGAATTTTGAGTAAAGTATGGGCACTTTTTCTTTCTCATACTTACGGATAATCAATGAATTTTAAGTAAAATGTGAACTTATCTTTTGGTAGGTCACTAGTGTTCATCTCATTTATTTTACTTCCTAAAAGAAAAAGGTTTAAATGTGATATCTGTTAGATTTATTCACAAGATTTCTTATAAGGGGCATGAGTGTTTATTGGTGAATGAAGAGAAGATGAAGTATATTTTACTATTTGTTAAAATATAAAATGGAACATACAATATGTAGGACTTAGTATCTCATGTGTATCATATAAGTGAGACATATCATATGTAACACTTACATCTCTTTAATTTCTTAAATGGATCTCATAAGTTTGAGATAAAAGTGGGATTAAAAGTAGTGAAATGTTAGGTAAGGTATATTGGAAGATGGGAGAAATTAAATTTAAATAGGAAATAGGTACCATAAGTTTTAAAGGTAAATTTTGGATATAAATTTAATGGTAGGAGAGACATTATAGGTAAGACTTGAGAAGCAAGTAAGAAGAAGAGAGAAGAAGTAAAGTAATGTTGAGTCCAATATTATACAATAATTTTGATATATAGGTGGTGTTAAAATAATTATACAAGATGTTGTAAATTGTGATGCAGAGTGACAAGGGTTTTCCCTGTGTTTGCATACAAAGTAATTGGTCCTTCATCCCTCCTAATGCGGTTGAAAATGGATGTGATTTGAAACTAGTGTAGTTGTAGGCTTCTGATTCCTCTCAACAGTTTTCCGAACACAAGCAAAGCAATATATGCCATGCCACACTAAAATATAAAGAACCTTCTTCTGGTCCCAGTAGTGTCCCAATTGCATTTACAGAGGTGGGACAATATATATTACATAATATAACAATAATCATAGTTTGGTGTTTTACTAGAGCACATTGCAGGAATTACGCACTGAAACCCCTTTGCAGAGAACTCCAGGGATTGGCAGGAATAGTGACACAAGCTTGTGCTGAGGCTTCACGCATTTGCTCCTTCTTTATTCCTACATTGCACATGTTCGCAAAGGACCTCATGTGTTTCATCCCATACTGAGACAACGATCCACAATGTGTCTCAAAAGTCCTTACCTGCATTGAAAGTAGATTAAGATTACCATTATTTTCTCTTAAACCAAAGTCATATCAACAACAGAGACCCAACTCTGTTTCAATTTCAACAATGTTTGCCCTTGTTCATGTTCAAAGAGGTTATTTTGCAATTAGAACCCATCACAAACCATAACTACATCATTGCTTCAAGGGTGAAGCTAAAAAAGCAATGAATCTAATTCTACTACACCATACTTATTTATGGAAAAATCTGTCTATCATATTAGCTTCAGAAAAAATGATACCATGGTTTTCAGGCAGTCCCAGTCATCAACAAGTGCGGATCCAGCCGGTCTTACAGCATTCAGTAATTCAGGAGCCTTTTCAATGCCAAATAAAAGCTTTCCAACAAGTTCCACACTGTCGTCTATATGCATTCTGTGAGACATTACTTCCAGAACTTGTTTCCGAGCTTCATTTTTCTTAGGAGAACCCTCAGGAGCTTTGCGGAACTGCCAATAAACAGTGTAGATGAAATTAAGATAAACCATAGTAAGCAAAATTTTATCACCCACAAAATAAAATGTGTTTTAGCATTTAGTGCCAAACATCATGGGAAAAAAGGTTACTACTAGTAAGTAGCATCAAGGCATGAGATGCACATAACTTTCCAAATCTATCGGTTTTAGTTTTACTTCCCCATTTGTGATATTGACTAGTTAGTTCAACTACTACTTTTAAATACTCAAATATATGGTTATGATATCCAATGCATTGACGCTTACACTTATCTCAACACCGAGGAGCATTGATTTGAGCAAACCATAAGTTTTGTTCCCATGATCAAGCAATTAATTCATAACAAAAAGAATGAATATTGCACAAAAGAGATACCTTATCCCAAAAATGGACGAGATCAGCATCCCTTTGGTTGACTGCTTTTGAAGATGACCATAAGGAGTTTTCATCCACGAAAGTCAAATTCTCATTTGCAGGATCTGTACCCAAATAATGGAAGAGAATATCCTTGCTAAGCCCTACATCACCATACTGCATCACGTGAGAGCCATAGTATAAACCTCCAGATATAGTCCTCTCTTTAACCTGTAAAGGCAGGATAAATAAGGCATCAGCCACAACTCTTATCACATCGCACTTATAAGTGAGCAATCAAGGTATTGAATTATATTCATATATTTATATCATTTAATTTAAAAAATTAAATCAAGTTATCAACAAGAACTTACCAATTTATATTGTTGGTGCAAAGTTTCTGTTCGCAAATTGTGTCTATCACTGCTCACAAGTAAAGAAAAATAAAATTAATCCCATAAAATTTACGTTATTATTTATGTAAAGTACAATTCTTCTGACCTACCAGCAAAAACAGAGCAAGTGCAAAAATAAATAAACACAACTATATGATAAAAAAGCGTCTCGAGGAACAAACAATTTGTATAAAATTCTTTCTCAGGACAATACAATACGATAGTCACAGGCATTGAACAACTCCATTGTGAATGCATAGGTCTTGAGTATATAGTATTGCATCATAATTGATCTCATTTATGATCTAATTGGTTTTCCCTATTATGCACATACCTGTCTTCCATCCAAGCAACACTGTACAGGTCACCCAAGCAGGTTGAATATTCTGGGGGAGGACTAGGATCCTCCCCAGGACAATATGTTCCCCAACTACTTTCATCGGCATTCGAAGCTGTTGTTGCATAAACATTGATATCTTCAGGAAGAAGACCTTCAAAGATACTTCCAGATTCACATGCCTCCAAATAAAATACCTGCACCACCATTGTTTAATTCAAAGATTTAGAGTGTTGAAAACATCTTATTACACTCTTAGCCAAAGCCCAGAGTTCTTTCTCCGGGGGAGGGGGGTAGGGTATTATTTACCCAAAAAACAATCAAATCTAAATTTAAAAAAATGATAACTATTAGAAACTCACTAGGTTTTTATACGTTCCAGAAGCATGTTTTTTCTTCAATACTTCATTCAGATCAGATGCATAAATGTAAGGACCAGCAGGCGACCCTAAAATCCATCCCCGTGTCAAAAAAAAAAAATCAAGTAAGAAATAGCAAGGAGCAGATATTAAAATTATTAGTAGGAAGAACCAATTTGTCATGTAATGATCCAATAGAAAATGATGACAGAAGAAATAGAGGTCAAAACAATTTGGATATCAAAAACACTAAAGACCATGTATCCCACCCCTCTCTCCCTCTTCTTTTTTCCTTTTGCTCTGTTAACTGTAATTTTACCTTCATGTTAGTTACCCACATGTATTAAAAAAGAATTCAAAAAAGAAATACAGAGAGGCAATCTACTGAATCATGGGATATATAATAGTCTCTAGATAAAGGATGACAATATTTTTTTTGATCAGAAAAGTATGACAATATTATATAACGGAAAAATAGGATTACGAAACCACAATGAATGACTGTCATTAAAATTTTCAGTGAGAGAATTCAGAAGCAACTAACCGAGCACCCCTGGACCACCATGATCAGAGTAGAATATAAATATGTGATCATTGGGCCCACTATTCACAACTTTCCCACTGCCACCAGTAAGTTTCGACTTATCTCCAAGTAAAGCAGCATAAAAGTTATGAGCAGTAACATCTTCACCAGTGTAATCCTATCAATCAGTCCACATATTAGAGCCTATCAAACTTGAAATAGCAATAAGATATTGATACTGAAAAACCTAACATAAATACCTTTGGAACTCCTTTATAAACATCATCTCCATTTGGACTGTTAATGATGACTCCACGCCTTGGATTTTCCGAATTGAATGCAATGTCATCATACATAAAAACAATGATATTTTCATCTTTCAGGCCACCTTTCCTCAGTAATTGATAGGCATGACAAATATCGGCCTGATGAAACAAGAAAAAATAGACATTAAAACTAAATAATTATGCAATACAGAAAATGATGTTAAATTAAGGGATTCCAGTGTTGTTTTTAGTTTTTCGTGTACGTATCATCGAAACATGAAACAGGTTTAAAGTTGAAAGTTCTGTAGTTACAAACTAAAAGCAGAAAATTAAAACAAGAAATAAAAGAATAACCTTTTAGAATGAGAGCCGACTAAGTTTTATAAACTCTGTTTAAATCATTGTCCTTATCTTTTATCTAAGTTTTATAAACTCCATTCATATCATTATGATCCCATCATAAAGGTTACAATTAAAATGGCAAAAAAACACAACTAAGACTCCTACTAAAAGATGGACCGCAATCAAAACGGTTTTCCAACATGATAAATTATACATCTCAGATTAATAAAACATTGAACTACAGGAACCAAACTTAACATAATTTGTATTTAAATGTTACAATCATTATCAATTTATTCAGAGAAAGCATTGATAATGATTTTTGCGTTGAAACTAAATTGCAATCACTTTCGAAACGGCACCAAATTGAGATTGAGTGTTGTGTACGATATCAATCGAGTATAGAAATGTTAATAAATGTTTTTTTTTTCTTGCTTTTAAAAAACATTATTTTCTACTTCAGTCTTTTGGATGAAATTCACGTGAGTCTCGTTAAATATATGAATATCAGTAAAGTTTCTTAAACGATGTAATGACAGAGAACAAAAATAAAACATTTAAAACTATAATACAAAAAACATATATTATAATAATGCCAAAATTTAAAGAGAACAAACATACACACTAGTTATTACGTCATATTGCTTCACAAAAGAAGGTGTTTGCTTTTCAGTGAGAAATGTACACAGACAAAAATACAAGAGATATTATAAAATCAAATTAAAAAAATATTAAATATTTCATCTTAACATAAATAATAAAATACAATAATTTGAGTTAAAGAAAGAAAATTATAAGTGATCAAATTTCAGAGTGTATTTTCGTAAGAAAAGACAAATTTAGAGTGTATCATCAGCATTTCTGTTTTCAAGCCTTGCCTCCCTCACAATTATTGCTAACTCTGGTTACGCCCTTTTTGATAAAGAAAATCTCACATCTCTCCATCCAGTGACTCCCCTTTCTAAGTACGTGGTCCTTACATAAAAATAGGATACATATCTGTGTTTTTTAATATTAAAGAGAATGAAATAAATGCAATTTTTAAATTATTGAAAAAGGACACTCCAAGTGTACAATTATTCTCTATATTATAACTTTAAATTAAAAGTCAACAGTTTAGGTTGGTATTATTATTACGCAAGAGAATTGCTGATAATAATAATAATATGTTAGCAACTTAGCAAGAACACAAAAGAAATCCTTAGCCAGGCAAAAAAATTACTCAAAACACAAACATGCTTCGTTCCACCACCACAGACAAAAGTCAACTTGAAATTATTAGAGCAAATATTTATAACAATAGTAACAATAAGGTTTAATTATTAACTTAGTTCATAATTATTTTATTTGTAATCTTTATACTTCAACACTATTCATTTTACTCTTAAAATATCCTTTTAATTTGTGCAAGTTAGTATATCATAGTATAGTAGTTCGGATTTGTTAACAGGTACCGCAACTTATCAGGTTCACATAGAATTTAACTTGAATAGACACAAAGTGACTAGATTATTTTTTCAAAAGTCTTCTTCAATATATATATACTTAGTTTAAATTTCAATTAGAAAATAAATTGAAATTTACGACATATTTTTATTTCTACTGAATTTTGAAAAAAAAGAACTGTTTAATTAAAACTGAAAATTTGTTTGAATATGAAGAGTGATATCAAAGAGTTGGTTGAGCCGTCAGTTACAAGTCACGTCTATTTATTCAATAGGTCATTTGAACCGATAAGGATCAGAGATTCAATGGTCCTGGATCGGACGGTGCACACTCTCTGAAACATCGAATCTAAAATATTCCGTGGAAAGATTCACGATCGAACGGTTGCAATAATTTCTAATAAATTGAAAACATAAAAGCATTAAAAGTAGTAGAATCGCGAGAATAGGAGATGGACCTGATGTCTGTAATTCCAATAGCCGCTCGAACCAGCGAAGAGGATGGCCCAGCGCGTTCCATGGACGTTGTCGCCGTTACCGGAATCAGACGGCAGTCGGAGGAAGTCTCCGACGAGGTCACGGCCAGCAGAGACGAGAGCGACAAGGAAGAGAAGGAGGAGAGCGAGAAGAGAAGTGGTGGCGGTGGTGGTGGCCATTGGAAGAGCGAGGAGAGAAGAGTGTGATAAGTGGTGATTGGGGAAGTTGAACAGAGCAACAGAGATTAAATAGACAAACAATAATTGCAAATTGGGTTGCGGGTTACGGGTTGCGTCGGGGTGACGAATTGGATACCTTCCTTATTTTTGGTTACATTCATAACGGAAGCTTCACTGTGGGACCCACCTTCTCTTTTTCTCTTACGCCATCGATAGTGCTTCACCCATCCCTCACTATTATCAACGGGAGTGGTTAAGAAATTTGGATACTATAATATATATATATATAAATTAAAATTTAAAAATAAAAATGTTAGATTCTCTTTGTATAGGATCGTGGGCCTGGAATCGTAAATCAGATCAATGTGTGGGCCTGCTACTCTCAATTTTTGTTTTTTACTAGTTTTACGTTAAAACTTTTGTTTACTCTTTAAATAAAACATCTCTTAAATATACTTAAGTACAATAATTGTAAGATTCCAAATTTTTATATCGAGTACATCTCTGTGTTCGTGTGCTTATAAATTTAATTTTAAATAATTTTAATTTGATAACATATGTTTTAATTAAAAGTAAATTTATGATAAATTAATTTATATTTAAAAATATCATATAAGAACTACTTTTATGGATCAGTAATTTATATTTAGAAATATCATATAAAGGTACTTTATTTTTAATTTGATTTTGATTATAGAAATACAATCTTATCTCATAAAAAATTAAAGATAAAGAATAATAATTTGAGTGCATCTTTGTTCCCTTCAACACACTATTTGCCATTCCGTAGATACTTATCTGTTTGTGGAATCTCTTACATAATTGCATTTTCATATTCAAGGGTCTCTTTTGATGTGACATTGATTTGAATGTCAATTTTAATAAACACTACATACTTTTATAAACACTACAATATTATATTTATTATGATGCTTAAGCTTATAAATAGACATTATGCTATGGTCATCATTTAGGTTTTGATGAATATTACTTAATCAAATTATTGCCTTTTCAAATTAACTGGGTAATAATTACATTGGCCATACTGTGAATTCTGTTTTAAATTCTATCTACTTTTCTTTAATCATGTTATTAGCTTGTAGTATTTATTTATTTATTAATAAATAGTTTCTAACAGTAAAAAATCACTTTTAGTATAAGAGTTAAATTTTAAGCTTTTAATATTTTTAGAAGAAAAAAAACGGATGGGTTATGTTTATTTTGTAAAAGAGTTTGGGCCAATAATTTCTTTTAGAATTGGACTCACATGTATCAAAGACAAAAGAATAAGTATGGGTGGTATCAATAAGATATGTGTTTTTTTCCTTTCACTTAATTTGTTTCTTTCTGTTACTTCAGTCTTGGGAATATGGCACGCAGGTCGAGATATAAATATGATTTTAAATTTAATTCAATATTATAATATATTATAAAATGTCTTAATATTTAATCGATGTGCTATCTCCAACATACTTTTTCACGTCAAATATATTATGGATGATCTAATAACCATAGGATAACAGGTGGTTTAATAAGTTCAACTGACAATCGTTAAAATAAATTCGAAATGACTATAATATCATATAAAAAAGTGAACTTTAAATCTAATTCAACCTCATAAAATCTCTTTATAAGATCGTGTTTACATCCACTTATATATTATAAAATATTCTAATCTTTATCGATGTGAGATCTCCAACACTAAGATATATAATCGATACCTGAGATAATTAGTTTAAAAAAATTATGATCAATCTTATTAAAAATAAGATTGATTAAAAAATCAAATCAATCTTCATTATTATTAATTAACCTAAAAGAACGAGATAATCTGATTAAACAAGAATCTAAAATGTACACTTTTATCTTCCAACTATTTATTATTTTAAATATCAAATATGGAATTTAGCGTTGAAAAAACCTCTTACATTTTGGGATTATTGGTTTCCTACTTCAAATTACAAGTACTTGAGTGTTGGAAATTATGAAAAAAATCATAATAGCTTTAACTACTAAAGTAAATTGTGGTACTTTGATGTTTTTAGGATTTTTGTAGGAAGTGATTTAATTTAGTATTCCAAACAATTTAAATTATTCGAGTAATTTAGGAAAAAATTATTCTATATAAGCCTAACAAACTTAATAATTTCAAACTTTTTGATATTTACATAATTCATTCACCGTGAAATATTTTCATTTATGTACAAACTAACTTGAGAGTATATTAAAAAAATTTGCTTAAAACATAATATTTAAGCTCAGACTAAGGCATTTCTAGGAATAATTATATTTTTATTAAGAAAAATAATTCAGAACGAAAGAATTTAGTTGTTGTGAACTAAAGTAATTGTAAAGAATTTCACTTCAGATTATATAATTTTGTATGATTTCTTTCATGTATTTTATTTTATTTAAATTTATTAAAGGCTAATAAAGAAAATAACACTAATTAATTTTTTTTTAATTTAATAATATGTTTATTGCAAGAGTATAAAGGGGGGTAATGATGATAAAACAACGTGAATGGATAATTTATTTGATTTTAAATAATTTAGAATGTGGTATGATTAAATATAATGCTATTTTTTTTGTTTTAAATACTTAATTTTACTTATTTTGTTCATGTTATTTGTTGCATAAATTTATATTTGAGAAATAGTATGTTGCGAGATAGCTTATCGAGAAAGTATCTTATCTTGTTGTATTTTTATTTTATTTTCTCAACTTCTTATCTTATCTTATCTTATACATGTATTTTATATATTGTATGCTAAATAATATATATAAATAGGGTGTTACATTTAATATTTTTTAAATGTATTTTGAACAAAAAAAAATGTATGAATTTATAAAATTAGAAAGCCTGAGACTCAATAGATCTCTAAAAAATAGTGAATAAAAAAAAAAAATACTCCTTTGGTTAAAGAAATAAACGCAATAAAATAATTTGTTCAGTCTTCTAATAATTAACTTGTTATATTTTCATGTTATGTTGTATTAGTCTTTTATTCATTAACATTTGTTTATTAAAATACCTGGATTTGAATAATAGATTTAAAATCATCATCTTCATGTGAAGAAAAAAAAAACTCATCTATTGGTTAAGTTGAAAAGTAGAATATTCAAATCCTTGGTTTTGTTGAAAATTCACTGTAACTATATTTTTAGTAAGATTATTAAGCAGTAGTGTGTAAAATTTTAAGGATTTTGGTGGATGGTTTTATGGACACAATATTTACACATAAAAAAAAAGTAACATAAATCCTTGGAACCCTTTTCAAAAATTAATTCATCTAAAGGTTTACATTTTTTAATATGAACATTTTTTTTAAATAGTAAAAAATATTGGTTTTCAGATTTTTTTATAATATATTTTAATCAAATGGCAAATGATTCATGTTCTTATAAAGTATTATTACAGGACAAAGTACTTAATATGTTAGGTAGAGGTCGAATATTTTAGGACAAGAATTTCATTATTGGAGAATAACTTCTTGTTTATGGTATGATTTTAGGATGTTATGTACTAATGATCCAATTTACATGTTAATTATAATTTAGGTGTGATTAGTGTGTGATGTTTATTTAATAATAATATTTAATTAATTTGAAATTTGTGGGATGGTGTCATCAACAAACCTGTTGGTTGAAGATTATGTGTATGGAGTATTCGATCTTTTTTGTATATTTAGAAATGACAAAGCGGGCGACCCGTTCCGCACTTGGCCGGTTCCGTATAAGGACCAAAATTCACATTTGTATTTTTTTTATAGAAATTAAATGAAAATGTTTTTTACTTTTTCTCTTGAAAAATTGTCAAATTGAGTCTATATATTTGCTACTATCAAACATCAATAATTATTTTATTCCATTTCAAACATTGTCAAACATTAATAATTCGATTAAGATAAAAAATCAAATATCAGTATTATTCCATTTCAAAAACATTAAAAATAACTAATTCAAAAACATTAAATATAAACACCACTACAATTAACATAGTTAATTAAAAAACATTAAAATTTTGTTCCTCTCCAAGTCATCACTGCAAAACTCAACCCAAGTCAACACACAAACTCTTTTTTTTTTTGCGGGCAGCAAGCCAGCCCGCTCCACCCGTTGTTGGCCCGTGTGAATTATGAATTATGCGGAACAGACTGAAGCGGATCAGTTAGTTAAAAAATTAAATTTACCTCACATTTTTTATTAACCGACCCATGACTCGCCCGCTTGCGACCCATATGCATATTCGATCTTGATCTGCCCGTACTACAATTCACTTGCAACTTTGAGTTCTTCAAGTATCACCAAAATTCTGCCAAATAAAATCCTTTCCTCAAGCCTTCACTTAATCCTTATCCAGAAACACAATCACCACCTTATGGAGTGTGTGTGAACAATAAGAGTTGAAGCCTTTTAAAGAGGATGACTAGTCAATTTTTATGTTCGATGTTGGCGCATCAAATCACGATTCAACATAATTTACTACTCTTCACCTTCTCTTTTTGAAGACAACAACGAGATATGATAGGAATAAAAAAAAGACTATATAAAGAGTTTATTCACCAACAACTTATTAATATAGGGTAACTAAAAGCATATCCAATAGTAGTTTTCTAATAGAATCAAACTTTTAAAATATCTATTAATAGAAAGATTCTCTCACACCAAATTCGAATGAGTATACTTTCTTTCTAATATAATTTATTCTACATTTACAGTAATATAAAAAAAAAATTCTAAACCATTTAATAAATATTTTTTAGCTATATATTACATATATTATTTTTAAAATCATACCCATGTAGTTTTTATTCAGACTTCAAATTTAATTAATGCTGGGAAGATGCACAAGAATTAAATATTTTTTTTTTAGAATTTAACTCACAATTAAAAATAATCTCAAATATTTTATTTCTGTTTTGCTATCGACAGAGTATGAGATAAAGGTGTCTACTTTACGTTCACGACAGTGCTTAATTTGTGGTGAAAATGATGTTCTGAGTGTTTGAAAATGATGTTTTGCAAGTGGATGTCGAAAATTTAGTTTTATATGAATGAGAACGAGGATCGGAGTAGTATTCTTTGTGAATTGAGAGAAAACATTTCGTTACCAAAATTGTTTATTTCTTTTCATTTTCTAAGGGTCTATTTGTATGATTGCGACCTGTTTCTATAGTGCAATTATGTTAGATATTTGTGAATCATTTATTAAGAAAAATAAATGATTTGATCCCGAACATTTATAATTATACTTACAATAATTAGTCATACCATTGTTATTTATAATGAAAAAAAAAACATTTGCTTATTTATATAATAGATCGTAAAGTAGATCTAAATTAGGAGAATTTTTATCTATTATAAATTTTTTAGGACATGCAAAAAATTATAATAGATCTCGATTAAATATCTGAACAAAGAATATAACTTTTATTTCAATAATATTTTTTCAAATGAGAATACAATCTCTGTAAATAATTTTAAAATAGACTTATCAAATTTTACATTCTCTCTCGTTAAAGCTATACTATAAATTACATTTAAAACCATAGTATAAATGACATTCAAAACTAGAATTAGAGCTAATAATTATTGACTATTCAAATTTCAAAATAAAACTGATGATGTCTTTGAGTTTAATGTTAACCAATTCCTTCCTTAAACTCAAACTTTTCTTGTTTTTCATTCATATTGCTTTTTTTTTTACTATCATCACCCACATTTCCAATTTTATGTTTTTCTTAACCCCAATTGTCTCCAATATTTTCCCAACCGTTACCACATTGTTATGGATTAGAAAAAACTTTAGTTTTCTTCAATGCAACAACCCATGCAGAGTTTTGGTTTGAATTACTTTTAGTCTCTCAAACAAAATCTTCTACACTTTCACCCTTTGAATTAAAAAGATTTAAGAAAGACTCTGACTTCAATAAGTTTGGAACATAATGATTAGACCATATATCTCTTTTAGATGATACCTTAACAACATTCCATTTACTGTCTTCTCCCAAATCAGAACCACTATTTTCAAGTAGAACACATGAACCAAGTTTCTTATTGTCACAAAGAATTTTATTGTACACCGCAATTGGACTGTCTGAAGTATTATTGACCTTTAGTTCTGCCCCTAGCTTCTTCATAACTTCAAGGGCATTTGAAAACTTATAAGGGACGTCTAATTTGGATTGTAATTCATTCACCTTTTCTTTTTGTGCCAAAAGCAACAAATGAAGTTCTTCAAACTTGATTGACTCTACTTTCTTTATCTTCATCCATATCAACATATTTTTCTTCCAATTTTGTAAACCTTCTTTCTAGTTATCAAATTTTTCTTCAATACTCTCCAACTGCCAGAACACTCCTTTCATTTAGAAGATTGTGCTTTTCATTATTCAGTAAATTGCACAATACTTCCTAACTACTTGATTTTTCCCTTAAACCTTCAAGCTCAATTTTTTCATCACAAAGGGACTTCTCTAGCGATGTACTCTTTAAGTTAAGGTTGAATATCCGATTCTTCATCATCTCACGTTTACAAGAACTCGTTCATTTTTGTCCTTCAAGTGCAAAATTCGATCTTTCATGAAAACCGAATAACCTTTCTCCAATAATTGTCTCATACTAAGAATAGTATTCCTCAAATCAGGTACATAATACACATCCTCCATAGTGCCTTGTTTTCCATCCGTTTGAGAAAAAAACATATTTTTCCCCAACCTTTGATGGGAACCTTTGTTGAGACTCCAAAAGACACATGTCCATCTTCTATCTCTTGTATATCAAGAAAGAGATGTTTGTGCTCACACATATGATTACTAGCACCAGTGTTTAGATAAGTGTTATCACATATCGGTCATGGCGTCGCCATGGCGGATTTCGATGGCGGAATTCCAGACCACCGCCACAACAAGGCGATGGCGAATCAGATTTCGCATGGCGGAGCGATAACGGATATCGGAGATATCCAAAATATCGGTAAAAATTGTTGGCAGCGGAGCTTGGAGGAGTTGATGAAGAAGAAGGGCTGCGGCAGCTGAAGAAGAAGAAGGGTGCAAAAGCCCTAACCCTAATTTCTAAGACAAAAAGATTTGGGCCAAAGGACCATTTCAGATTTAAAATAATAAAAACTTTAAAATTTAAATTAAAAATACTAAAAGTTTAAAACTGACGTGTGACTCTGAAGGCAACCCTAATTTAAACACCTTATTAGTATGGCTTTTGGCCCACTATTTCAACCTTAAAATTTTAAAAACTGACGTGTGGCTTTTGGGCCTATTTTGGGCCCAATTAAAACACATATTACCCTAAACCCTAAACCACAGCCACTACACATTCTTATTTCTCTCTGCCACCACTGACCGTTGCTGCCTGCCACCGCCGCCGCCTGTTGCTGTTCAAGTGATTTTTTTTTCTTTTTCTTTTTCACTTTCAATATAATTATTTTAGAAAAATATTCCTATTTTCTAGCATAATGGCCAATGAACAAAACACTTCAAGAACATCCCAGAGAAGTGATCCAGGCTGGAAACATTGTCATCCATTGGATGACACAAATTTAAATACAATTGTTTGTAACTACTGTGGAAAAATTATGAAAGGCGGAGTTACTAGGACCAAAGAACATTTGATGGCGAAGAAAGGCAATGTTGTTGCTTGCACCAAGACTCCTAAAAATGTAAGAGAAGAGCTTTGGAATTTATTGAAAGAAAAAACAACCACTTGTTCCGTTAATCACGTATATGGTGCGACGACATGTGATAATATTGAAAGTGAAGATGAAGTTGAAATTTCCACCGCCAGTAATGATAGGGAGAGAAATAGTGGTGGAAAAAAAGGACCAATGGATGCCTTTATTAGAAATCCAAATGTTGTAATAGAGAAGAGAAAGAGAGAACAACTCACGCAGACTAATATTAAAGAAGCATGTGACAAGAACTTAAAGGCATCCGTTCATCAATATATTGCTCGATTTTGGTATCAAGCGGGTTTGTCATTCAATCTTGTAAGATTGAAGAGCTTTCAAGATATGATTGATGCTATAGGTGCTTATGGACCTAATTTGCCAACTCCTAGCTATCATGAGATTAGAGTTCCACTCCTCAACAAGGAAGTTGAGTACACCGAAAAGTTGTTGAAAGATCATAAATTGCAAGGGAGCAGGCATGGTTGTTTTATCATGTCAGATGCATGGACTGATCGAAAGCAATGGTGTTTGATTAACTTTTTGGTGAGCTCTCCTGCAGGGACAATGTTTGTCAAGTCGATTGATGGTTCTAAATTTGTGAAGACAGGAGAAAAGCTCTTTGAGATGCTTGATGCTCTTGTGGAGGATATTGGAGAAGAAAATGTCGTTCAAGTTATCACAGATAATGGTAGTAATTATGTCTTTGTTGGTAGATTACTGGAAGCAAAAAGACCTAATCTTTATTGGACTCCTTGTGCTGCCCATTGTATAGATTTGATGCTTGAAGACATCGGAAAGATTCCTTTGATAAAGAAGACGATTCAGAGAGGAGTTAATCTTGTTGGCTTCATCTATAGCCATTCTAGTACCTTGAGTTTATTGAAACAATTTACAAATAAGAGGGAATTGGTAAGACATGCAGTTACAAGGTTTGCTACCTCTTATTTAACACTACAAAGGTTGTATCAAGAGAAGGGAAATTTGAGAAAAATGTTTGCTTCAGATGATTGGAGCAAAAACAAGTTGTATAAGGAAGCTAAGGGGAAAGAAGCTACCAAAATTGTTCTTATGCCTTCATGTTGGAATCATGTTGTATTTACTCTCAAAGTCATGGCTCCTCTAGTTCATGTACTTCGTTTGGTTGATGGAGAGAGAAAAGCAGCAATGGGTTATATATATGAAACAATGGAGAAAGCAAAAGAAACAATAATGAAGTCATTCAATAACAATGAAAGTAAGTACAAAGATGTATTTACAATAATTGATAATAGATGGACATGTCAGCTTCATCGCCCCTTGCATGCAGCGGGTCACTTTTTGAATCCAGAGTTTTATTATTCTAATCCAAAAATGGAATATGATTTGGAAGTTACAAATGAATTGTATGCTTGCATCAAGAGGTTGGTGCCAAGTAAAGATGTGCAACAAAAAAATTTAACCGAGTTGCCTCTTTATAAGAGTGGAAGTGGACTGTTTGGTGATGACTTTGCCAAAGAATCAAGGAAGACCACAACCCCAGGTGAGACAGTTAAATGCTTTCTAAAATGCGTGCGTTAACATATAAATTATATCATACATTCTAAGTTACCTTTTTTACTTTTATAGCTCAATGGTGGAAGAATTATGGGCACGCAGCTCCCAATTTACAGAAGTTAACCATCAAGATTTTAAGTTTGACATGTAGCTCATCAAGATATGAGCGGAATTGGAGTGTATTTGAGCAAGTAAGTAATACAAGACTCATTTCATTATTATCTTGTAGGATGTAGAAAGAAATTAATTCACATTATATTTGCAGATTCATTCCAAAAAAAGGAACATATTGGAGCACAAAAGGTTGCATGATTTGGTTTACGTAAAATATAACCAACAACTTGCTCAAAGATATAATATTAGGGATGAAATAGACCCTATTCTACTCAATGACATTGATGAGTGCAATGAGTGGTTAGTGGGACAAGTAGATGATGATACTGAAGACGTGGGAAATGAGTTGGTCTTTGATGATGATCCCACTCTTAATTGGGAAATTGTTTATGAAGCTTCAGGGGTTGGAGAACCAATAATTTACACACGGAGACAAGCAACCAACAAAAGAAAGTTACCATCTAGTGGTGATGGTATTTTCATTGGCTCTTCCCATGCTTCTAAGAAAGGTCCAACTGCAACTTTATCCCCAACAAGAAAGGACAAAGAGAAGATTCAAATTGGGGTTGAGAATGAATTGCATGATAGCTCTGATTCAAAGTTTGAAAAATTACTTAATTTTGACAAGAGTTTCTTTGAAGGGGAAGAGGAGGAGGGATATGCCCCATTAGATCATATTGAAGACAATTATGTGGGGATTGAAGAAGAGTCTGATAGTTAGAAACATAAGACAATTTCTTTTGGTTTTGTTGTTGTTTTATGTTTTGAACTTTAAATTTGTGATGTTTTGATTTCATATTATTGTTATTTGAATCTTTAGACATAATATAATCTTTAGTTATGATTGTCTCTTCCATTATTTTTGCATTTTTTGAAGTTATATATATATATATATATATATATATATATTATATTTCTTTTGACCGCCATGCTTCCGCCATAATCCGATATGGGTTTCGTTATAACTCTATAAAGGAAATTTGGGGTCTCCGATATGATCCGTTATCCGATATTGATAACACTGGTTTAGATACCATACCATGTCACTATCCAGAATGACGCCTTCATTGACCATCATTTTCTTCCACTTTCTTTTTGGCATAGCACTCCTTTGTTAGTGTCCATATTTGTCGCAATTGTAACATTCAACATTTGAATGATGTGAATGACCACCACGATCACAACCTCGTCCACGCCAGTTTTGTTGGTTCATTTGTCTCCTCTCTTTCTCTTTCTTGTTGTTTCCATGACCACGACATTCGTTGTGATAAAAACTGCGACCTCCGCGTCCGTCTTCTCTTCCTCGTTTATGTTGCATGTACTGTAAGTCAAAACATGAATGAACGTAAATTGAACACATACAATAATGTGTTCACATATAGATCTTATTATATCATGATTCTCACACAAAACATAAAAGTGAAGAAGAAATAGGCACTTACCTTGATCCATGAGTGATCCTAATTGAGCAGTTACTTTATCTCCTTTATCCCAATCTATCTCTTGCAATTCCGTTCTTGTCACACACTTTCGTGATGGTTAACAGTGAGACAACTATTATTTGCAGAGACAGAACCTTATAGCCTTTAGTACCCAATCTCCATCAGATGTAGGTTTTCATTAGATATATCATCAGATATATATATATATATATATATATATATATATATATATATATATTTCTCACATTAACCAATGGGCCTTTATTCTATTATTATTATTATTAAATCATATTTGGGCCCAAAGCCCAAACTCTAAGTCATGTGAGTCACTTTATAGAAATTAATTTACATAATTTCTTACATTCTCCCACTTGACTCATATGAGTTATAATACTTTCATGATTTAATAATTACATAAATGCGCATTTAAAAGGCCTTACATAAATTGGTTCTATCATTATTCATAATCAAGAATACAGAAATAATAAGAGTCATGGCGGTTACATGTCATTTGAATCAACACATTTCCTTCCATGTACTACTATATCATTCTTTCTCCTTAATATGACTTTATAGTGAGAAATCCATAATAGGTTCAAACATAATGTCATTGTCATCAATAACAACATAATTTGTTTTCCACACCATAATAACATAATTTGCATGCATATACATAAAGTAGAAAACAACATAAATTTCAGAAACTTTATTTATCAATGAGCTCAGAGTGTCAAATAAGCATTAACAACATTCATAATTCACTAGTAGACATAATGCCCATATTTATAACATGACCAGTAAATGTTTTGGACGGTAACCCTTTTGTTAAAGGGTCAGCAATCATAAGATCAGTGCTAATATGTTCTATTGACACTTTAAGTTTCTGAACTTCTTCTTTAACGGCAAAGTATTTCAATTCCACATGTTTAGCACCTTTGGAATACTTGTCGTTTTTAGAAAAGAAGACTGCTGCGGAGTTATCACAATAAATTTTCAGCGGCTTGACAATACTGTCAACAATTCCAAGTCCTGAAATAAAATTCCGCAACCAATTAGCCTGAACTGTGGCCTCAAAGCATGCCACAAATTCAGCCTCCATAGTGGACGCAACGATGACTGACTGCTTCGCACTTTTCCATGAAATCGCTCCTCCGGCTAAAAGATACACATAACCAAATGTAGACTTTCGTGTATCCACACAGCCAGCAAAATCTGAATCTGTATATCCAATCACCTCAAAATGATCAAATCTTTTATAAGTAAGCATGTGATCCTTCGTTCCTTGCAAGTATCTTAAAACTTTCTTTGCAGCTTTCCAATGATCCAATCCTGGATTACTCTGGTATCTACCAAGCATACCAACTACAAAACTAATATCTGGTCGTGTACAAGTTTGAGCATACATTAAACTCCCAACAATAGATGCATAAGGTATATTCTCCATCTGTTTCCGTTCCAAGTCATTCTTTGGACATTGCATGAGACTAAATTTGTCTCCTTTCTGTATTGGAACAGGAGATGTCGAACATTTATCCATTCTGAATCTCTCTAAAACTTTATTAATATATGTTTTCTGAGACAAACCTAACAGTCCTTGTGATCTGTCACGGAATATTTCAATTCCTATCACATAGTATGCCTCACCCATATATTTCATCTCAAAGTTATTAGAGAGAAACTTCTTAGTCTCACTTAATAGACCAAGATCATTAGTTGCCATGAGAGTCACATATAGTCTTAAAGACCCATTTACACCCGACTCTCTTGCATCCTTCTGGCAATTCTATAAGGCCCCATACATCATTCTATGCCATTGATTTAAGCTCATCTTTCATAGCATCTAACCATTATCAGAATTATCATCATTGATGGCGTCTGAAAATGAAACTGGATCATTATCAATACTTAAGTCATTTTTCTGACTCTTGTAGATAAACCACATAATCATTCGAAATAGTAGATCTTCTTTATACTATTTCTTGTGGTTGTTCTACTACAGGTTCATTGTTAACTTCGTGATTATTAATTTGTTGTTCTTCTTCATTGTTGAGTGGTTCAACTACATTAGGAACAACAATACTTGGAGTAGAGGTACTAGTTAAAGGAACATGTACTCTAACTTTCTTAATCTCCACATTTTGTGAAGTATCACTCCCACTGGTTTCACCATTTTCAATGAACCGTGCATTTCCAGATTCAACAATTCTTGTGTTATGGGTAGGACAATAAAACATATAACCTTTTGACTTTGCTGGATAACCAATGAAATATCCACTGATTGTTCTTGCATCCAATTTCTTCTCTTGCGGATTGTATATTCTAACTTCTGCCTGACATCCCCAAACATGCAGGTGTCTCAAACTGGGTTTCCTTCCTGTCCATAATTCAAAAGGTGTCTTTTGAACTGCCTTACTAGGAACCCCGTTCAATAGATACATGGCAGTTTTTAAAGCATACATCCACAATGAAACAGGTACAGTTGACTTACTTAACATGCTCCTAACCATATCCATTAAGGTTTGATTACGCCTTTCTGAAATACCATTTTGTTGTGGTGTACCTGGCATTGTGTATTGAGCACAAATACCACGTCTCTCAAGGAACTTAGCAAACAGACCAGGGTGTTGTCCACTTTCATCATACTTTCCATAATATTCACCACCTCTATCTGACCTGACAATTTTCACCTTTCTGTCTAATTGCCTTTCCACTTCATTTATATAAACTTCAAAGGCATTCACCGCTTGCGATTTTTCATGCAGTAAATAGACATAACCATAACGTGAAAAATCATCAATGAAGGAGATAAAATACCTTTCTTTATTGAAAGAACTTGCATCAAAAGGTCCACATATATCAGTGTGTATAATTTCAAGAAGCTGAGTACTTCTTGTGGCTCCCTTCTTTGTGTGTTTTGTTTGTTTGCCTTTAATACAATCCACACATACATTCAGATCAGTAAAATCCAAACTTGGAAGTATTTCATACTTTACCAATCTCTCCATTCTTTCCTTGGAAATATATCCCAAACGTTTGTGCCATAAGAAAGCAGAACATTCATTCACCAAACTTCGTTTAATGCCAACATCATGATGCGAGGTCATAAGAGTTTCAGCATATAGATTATCGAGATTCAATCTATATAATCCATCATAAAGAGTACCAGATCCAATCAAATAGGTACGCTGATATAAACTGAAACATCCATTCCCAAATTTAAAAGAGTATCCGGCAACATCAAGTTTAGACAATGATACTAAATTCCTAGATATACTAGGTACGTAAAAAGTATCCATCAGGTCTAAATAAAATCCAGTGTCAAGGATTAAACGATAAGTCCCGACTGCTTCCATTGGAACCTTCTCTCTATTTCCCATGAAGACAAACTTTTCATTTGGCTTTATGGTTCGGGTTGAAAGGAATCCTTGCATCATGTTAGAAACATGAGTTGTGCATCCAGAATCAATCCACCAAGAATTATGTGGAACTTCAGTTAAGTTTGATTCAAAACATACATAATAAGCATTAAAGACTGGAACAGACGTAACTTGTGAACGTAAGGCTACAGGAACAGATACTGCAATCACACATGCTTAACATTAATACTTCGAGTCATAAACTAAACATACTATACAGATTCAGAAAACATTATATGTATACTAATGTTCTCCTTTGGGAGATCCATTAATACACAAAACATAATGATGCGAATAGTATTAACTTTATTTGGCAAGATGTATGCATTAACTAGAAACACTTGTTATCTTTGGATATACAAGCAAAACTAATAACACATACTCACTACCAACAATCATATCCATTAATTATAAGGACAACTAATCAACCTTTGGGTGATCCATAATGCCCTATAATAATGAATTTCCATTTACCCATATATATAAATAATTTAGCATCCATTTTATAGGTAATTGGAATAAAATTTATCAGTAATCTGGAATTAAATAAAACTTAAAGATTTGATCACTTTGGTGATTACAAATCTATCATACAAATAATTCCAAAATTTCAATTTAAAATTAAATACATAAGGCGGAAAAATAACTTTCCATTCCTCACTTTCAGTCAATTAATTAAACTTTAATTCAATGAACATAATAAAATTTCATTGAAACTTTAATTGAACTTTAATTTAATGCAAATAAAATTACATTAAAACATAATAAAATTTCATTAAAACTTTAATTAAACTTTAATTTAATGAACATAATCATTAAAACTTTAATTAAATTTTAATATAATTCAAATTGAATTAATTAAGAATAATAACATAAAAAAATTTGAATTAAAACTTTAATTAAACATTAATCAAAATAAAATAAATAAAAATAAAAATAAAGAAACATGATGTTAGGTGCAGAGAATTACTCGTGGTCCACTATTTTTTTATTTTTTTATATATTGTTTCATTATTTTATATTATAATACAATTCCCTTATTTTATATTATAATACAATTCCCTTTCATGAAACCCTAAAAACCAATCACAGCCACCACCTTTCACTTTATCATGAAATCCTAAAAACCAATCACAATCACCATGCATCATGCGGCAACTACCAGCCAAGGACCACCGCGCGTTGCCGGCCTTTATGCGAACGCTCGCGCCGAACCACCGCGCGACGCAGTCGCTCTTTCTCTCCAACCCCGACGCCACTGCGCGCGAACAAGGTCCAGCGACCATCGCTCGCGCTGCGCAACCACTGCGTCGCCGCGCCCCACCGCGTGAACCATCGCTGGGCGCGGAGGTCAGAAAACGAAGATATGCCGCAAGCGCAACGGCACTGAGTGTGCCACCATGCCGCCACCGCACCGAGTGTGCCACTATGCCGCTGCAGTTATGGGTGGTGACGAAAAAACACAGGATTACAGCGGCGAAGGCTTGCGGTCCCACTTATAGGTTCATAGGGTTTTACGCCGTTAATGACGTTGATGCATAAACCCTAATTTTAAAATTAGGGTTCTTCAATTGGGATTAATTAAAATTAGGGTTCTCTAATATTGATGGCTTAGGACAATTAGGGAATTATTATAGAGGAATGAAAACCTTAATTTATAAACCCTAATTAGGATTCTTAAAAATTGGGAATATCTTTAAAATTAGGGTTCTTTAAATTTTGGAGAAGCGTTAATGGAGAATCACAAAAATGAGCAACGAGGCTCTGATACAATAATGTGTTCACATATAGATCTTATCATATCATGATTCTCACACAAAACATAAAAGTGATCCTAATTGAGCAGTTACTTTATCTCCTCTATCCCAATCTATCTCTTGCAATTCCGTTCTTGTCACACACTTTCGTGATGGTTAACAGTGAGACAACTATTATTTGCAGAGACAGAACCTTATAGCCTTTAGTACCCAATCTCCATCATATGTAGGTTTTCATTAGGTATATCATCATATATATATATATATATATATATATATATATATTTCTCACATTAACCAATGGGCCTTTATTCTATTATTATTATTATTAAATCATATTTGGGCCCAAAGCCCAAACTCTAAGTCATGTGAGTCACTTTATAGAAATTAATTTACATAATTTCTTACACGTACATCATCTTGTCTTCTTTGTTGGTCATCTTTGTTTGTAAGGCTTCTTCCAAGACTTTTTGCTTCTTTTTCTTCTTTCGTTGTTCATGTGCTTCAAGAGAACCCGAAAGATCATCAATGGTCATCTCTTCCAAATTTCTTGACTCCTCGATTGCACATATAACATTTTCAAAGTTATCGGTCAATGACCAAAGAATTTTTCCCATGACCCTTGCATCCATGAGAGTCTCTCCATTGCGTTTTAGTTAATTGGCTACCGTTTGTACACGAGTGATGTAACTAGATACTTCTTCTGAATCCTTCATCTTCGTGGTCTCCAACTCACCGCGTAGAGTTTGAAAATGCATTTGTTTAACTCAGATTGCGCTGCTTTCTTTGAAGTGGATGCACCAACAATCTTCTCAGAGATTGCCTCATCAACAACTCGATACAACATGTACAAATTTGCCTTATCTTTCGATCATGTCTCTTTCAACACTTTGTTTTGGGTCGCCGAGTAACCAATGGTGTTTTCTCTGGTTCTTCAAAACCTTTTTGAACCACCTTTTAAAAATCTTGTCATCTTTGTTAGTAGGGGCAGGGACAAATTATTGGTTATAGTGACCCTAACTCAGATACCAATTTGTGAAAAAAGAATATAACTTTTATTTTGCTGCTACTTTTCAAATGAGAATACAATCTCGGTACATAGTCTCAAAATAGACTTCTCAAATTCTACATCCTCTCTTATAAAAGCTATATTATAAATTGCATTTAAGATCATAGTATAAATGACATTCAAAACTAGAATTAAAGCTAATAATTATTGACTATTCAAATTTTAAAATAAAAATAATGACAACTTTGAGTTTAATGCTAACAAAATACTAAATAGGAAAAAAAATTCTGATGTTAATAATAGTTCTAGTTGTTTCAAATAATATTGTCTTCAAGAAAGTATATTTTGGTCTTATAAAAGAAAAATATATACAATAAAAAAGTGTTAGGTTCTTTAAGGGAGACAACTAAGAGAGATCGTAACAACAAATAGTGAACAAGAGACTAAGACATCATCTTCCATTAAATTTTTTTAAGATAATAGATTTATGGTTTCTTTTAGTTATATATATTTTTATGAAACTTTTAACTCACCTTGAATTTCTAACAACCTCTTCCCCAAGTGAGTCTTTTCTGCGTTAGAACACCTCTCTCAAGTGAAAGCATATTTAAGCATGAAGATAGTAACGATAACCCTTCAAAGAATCTTCAAACTTTAAAATTCTTCATCTACTTTATTGTATACTCGTCTGAACTGTCACCAAGGTGAATCTAACTCTAATACTATCTTTAGATTCTTCGAAAGAAGACACCAAGAAGATTTAGCACTTGGATAAAACTTAAATTTACAAACACCATCATTAATCTAAAATCTTAAGGCAACAAGTTTATGGATTCTTCTCCTTATATATTATCCATTTTACTCATTTTTATGCAATGTAAATTTTTTTTCAACTGACATTGAATTCTTAACAAACGAATTTTAACAGAAAAAGTTATATGACCAAATTGTATAAATGATAATAGATTTTTCGAATAAGCACCACAACCTGTAACATAATTAAATTTGTGAAAGTGATGTCAACACAGTAGAGTGAAGTTAGGACACTGCAGCACCACCAAAATATCCCATCATTCTGTTGATATTAGATTTCTTTTATCAAATAAGCACCACAATTTATGGCAAATTAATTAAATTCTTCAAAAAAGAGTATGGTTGTGAAAGCTGTTTCAGCACTGCATATTGAAGTTAGGACATAGCATCACCATACACTTCCCATCATTCCTTTGGTTTTCAAAGTAAAGTTATCCTGTTATGAATCAAGTTGGCCAAACTTTTAGCATTTGACTTTAGTCTTTAGGAGCATCTATGAGCACAGACGTACCAAATACAAATACCAACCAACTCAATAGAGAGTCTACACGTGTACAGCTTGACTTAAATGTAATGAATGGTTGTACATCAGACTCCCAACTAATGGGAAAAGAAAGATAGATGTACGAAAACCTTGCAAGTTGTGAGGTTGTTTTCGGGTTTAAAGTATCAATATGTGATGTCTGGTAACAAGACAGATACCTCATTGTAGCACCACTACTCACCAATCCTTAATCCTTATCCTTAATTACATACTGATGAATTTGTTAATTTCTAATAAATTTAGTTGTTCTTTCAGGTTTGTGATAGATGTATGTCGGGGGCTGAAAGAGAAAAAGTCATACATGGTATTGGAGTTTCTGCATTAAGTGATATCATCAGTGAGGTATTGGAATCCTCACTGAAATGTTGCTTTCATGTTGAAAGTTGTTTTTTTTCTTTCTTTTAGTTGATCTTTCAGTGAAATATCATGGTCGTTTGGAGGCTGAAAAACAATTTAAGAACATCTACTAATGAAATTTTGGTTGGTACTTGAATGTGCCGAGTTTCCCTTCCCCACATGACTCTGAACTGTTCGTCTGTTCTCCTTATTCACTCATATTGATAATTCTAATGACTCTGAACTGTTCGTCTGTTCTCCTTATTCACTCATATTGATAATTCTAGACACTTTCTTTTCTTTTAATTGTATTTATTGCTTGTAATAATTCGATTATGGATATGGTGGTTTCAATGCTATATAGAAAACATTTTAAAAGAAAGGGAAGAGTAAGAATAATTCAAATAGTTTCACATATCCAATGCTCTTGAATACTGCACCAATATGTGTCAATAATGTATCCAAATCTATTGCTAACTTGAATCTCTAATTAATGGATTTGGTGTTTTTTAATTGTTTTCAGTGTTCTTTTCTGATTTGTCCAATTTGATACACATGTCGTAAACTTGTATAATCAAATGTGAAAATCACAGGTGGATACTATACAGTCTTGTGGAGGTCAGAAGACTGTTGATGGTAGCCGATTTCGGACAAGGGGTGGTGTATTGTGGAGCATCATTAAGGTTCGAGAACCAAATGCTTACA
The DNA here is from genome assembly GCF_051622355.1 of Phaseolus vulgaris. Taxonomy (NCBI): domain Eukaryota; kingdom Viridiplantae; phylum Streptophyta; class Magnoliopsida; order Fabales; family Fabaceae; genus Phaseolus; species Phaseolus vulgaris. The sequence continues at coordinate 4,465,828 of NC_143498.1, forward strand.
AAGAGATCATGAAAAAAGCAAAGGAGTTTGAGGACCCTTCTGTTTTCAGTGTTAAAACACTTTACATATTTGTGTTCCTTGTATTGAATAAAACAGTGAAGTTTGTTTTGGTTTTGGATGTATATGTACCTATTATCTGGGATAGCAAGAAGCAGCCCCCAGTTAGTGTTAGAGTTGTGTTGTTTTCCTCTTAAACAAGTGTTATGAATTTGTGTCAGAACCAAGATTACTCGTATAATTATTTCCTCTGTAATAAGTAGTTTCTCGTCATTGTTTATAATAATGCACAAGCAGTTCAGTCAGCCAAATGTTAAGCAGCCACCACTGCAAAAGAAAGAGGATTCTTCTCAAGAGGAGTCCTCTACATTTGGTTGCAGGCATCAGGCAAGATAAACCTGAACCATCAGGTGAAGCGAATCGTAGTCAACGTGATAAAACCGACTTATATATTATGAAATATTCTAATCTTTAATCAATGTACGATCTTGTGCGATCTTCTTGTGCGATCTTCAACAGGTGAAGCGAATCTAACTCTGTTCATGGCAGATTAAGGATACCAATCTCTTATGATGATGACTTGCTCGATTTAAGCATGCATAACAATCCAACCTTCATTCCATTGTCATTTTAAGTGCATTAAAAGTCTTTGCTATGTAAATACCCTATCGTCTTACTATCATATTGATCCTTCAGTTATGAAGTATTATATTTTGATGAACTTGTACAGTAATTTTTATTTTTTAGTGACTAATCGGTATTCACAATAAATTATTTAAATTAATGTTAAACATCAGTTAACTTGTATTTGATAAATATTTGGTTTCAAGTTGATTTGATTCAGAATTCAAAATTAACTGTGAAATAAAGCAATTTTTGTGTTTGATTATAAATTTTATACTATCATTACTTTTCTTAAAAAATGAGACATCTAAAGCATAAGATATATCTAATTTAAAAAAATACACAAAACATCACTTAAACACTTGCAATATCTAGCAGTGATTGAAGTAATTTTCCTCTTTCTCAGTTTCTTTCCCCTGCTAACATCTAGTTTTCAATGAACATCATTGTGGCCTTTTCACAAAGCATGATTTAAGGAAAAAGGTGTCTAGAATATTAGTGAAGGAACACTATGAAAGTTAGTTTTGAAAAGGCTGAAGTTGTGGTTTCTGGTGCAGGAAGAGACAAGCCACCGTGCAGTCATCTGCCATATAGGAAGGAAACTTGTCTTTCCATGCAGTAGTGGCTGCTTCCACCACTGCTCTTGCTGCAACCTCTTCACTCTCTGCACTCCACACAATTGATGCAACCTCATTGTTGTTAAGTACATCCCACACCTATAAGCAAGAAAAACAAACAAAAAAGTCCTTAGAGAATGCTTGTGCAAAAATACACTCCACTAGCTAATTCCACACAATAACAGGGATCAATTTCTAATCAGAAAATTGTATAACAATTTATACCACTAACAAATGTAAATTTAAAATGTAATAAATGATGTAATGGAAAGAGATAAACACTCCAAAAACATTGTAGAAATTGTTGTGAGAATTTTAATATGTATTAGGTAACCTTTTTGAAAAGTTAGTAAACATTTTTTAACACAATCTATTGGAAAATTTTACTGATATAACAAACTGTACAACAATTTATTTAAGAGAGATAAACTTGAGTTGAGATATAATAAATGATGTGTTTAAAGGTAAATACAAATGAATGATGTACAAAATAATTGAATGTGAATCACATCTTCCTTGACTTTGATTAGAATTATTAAAATCACAACATATACTGTGAGTCTCATTTCTTATCTAAATAATCTAATAAATACATTACATTAATCACTATTGAAATTTCGTAAAATTACACAAATTCTTTTTTTTTCTATTAATTCCAGTAATATTTCTTATAGGAATAGTATAATATTTTCCAAACAATTAAGAGTTAGTGTAATGCACAAAAAATGTTAACATGATAATTTTTAAAGCACTGAAGAGGATTAGTATAAAGAACATTTTACAAAATAATTAATATGATTTACTCTGATAAATTGTGTGTTGCTAACTATTATCTCTTTTTCTTTTGAATCTTGCATGCAAACATAACACTCTGTTATGCAAGTATCACGTACCCCATCACTAGCAAGAACAATAAATTGGTCACTTGATGTTAGAGAGTGATAAGAAATATCTGGAACAGCAATAACACCATGATTCTTGAGCAAGAAATCTCCAAAAGATCGAGACATGGCTAGGCCAGGGGAGTTATCATTGTTTGGAATCCACACTCTCTGGATTTCTGGTTCTTCCTTCGATGCACACACACAACCATTGCACCTTCTTATTCTTTCTGCTTCTCCTGCATTCCAATTTGTTTCCAAATAAATTTACTTGGTTTGAATAGTTTTACATGCAAAAAACTTTAATTTATTCTTAAAGCTACCATGCATTGTTACTTGTATAAACCAGAAATTTCTCCCAGTGATATCAATTCTAACAATAGTGATATTAAACATTAACTTACTTTGTGTTACCATCAAGTGATATTAGTGCAAGCATTGCAGGTTTAGACCTTAAGAAGAAAAGTTGTGTCCTAAAAGAAGAATCTGCAAGGTTTATAGTTTATAAGAAGAATCTTACGAGGTAATTCAGGCTTCAAATCTGTGGTTAACTGAGTGGCAATGAGTTTTTCATCACATATTGTTCCCATCACTGCTCTTGAGTCACCCAGATTTGCTATGACAAGACCTTCACCCTGTGTATTGTTGTTGTTACATTATGTTCTTTTCACAATAAATATGAAAACTAATAGGAAGCTTTATTAAGGAGGTGTAGTGATTTTGTTTCATTTTTGGAATTGCTCATTTCTCCTATTGTTTCATTTTTGGAATTGCTCATTTCTCCTAGAATTCATTAAATCTAGATAGTAGAAACTAGATAATATATCATTAGTTTACTAAAACTCTGAGTTTTACTAGTGTGTTCAAAAGCAAGTTATTATATAGAAGATGAGTTTCTAGCAATTTTTCTTACCTGTTTTATGATAACTACAGCAGTGGTTCCACTGCAAGAGCAATCTAGATTATGTTGAAGCTTGACCTCTTTTTCCATCACCTTGAAAGCACTAACAATTGCTTCTTTCCATTTCTGAAAGTTGTTTGCAGCTGAGTCCTTTTTCATTGTGCCAACATGGTTTTTTGAGGTGGTGTTGTAATAACCATTTTCTATAGCATCAATCTTTTCAAGAACATTCTTTTGGTCCAGTATGAGGGAAGATAATCGACTGCTTACCATTTTGCTCACTCTGTGTCCATTCCCTCCATGACCATCATAAACACCACAATATGTTCCATCTTCCATTCCATAATCCTTTTTTTTTTTTGAGAAAAAGCACATGAAAATGATTATGTGCTCCACAAATCTTAATTAGATACAAAACGAATGACTGACAAAGCAAGAGAAAACAGTTTATAACCATATGATCATGTGCAGTAAATCTGTTGATTTTTCATCATAGTTACCTTGAAAATCATGATTTTTCTATCACAGATTGTAAAACTGTTTTAAATGCATAGTCATTAAACATATAAAGCAAAAAGTAAAAGGTTTGTTAGCTTTTTAAGGATTATTACTTAAGATTTACAACATAAAGAATGCAACAAAGATTAGTCTATATGATCAAACGTTTACCTACCTATGATTTACAAGCAAATGATAAATTTCAGTATAAATCTTCATTAATGTTGATGATTTTCTTTGGCCTTACAGAGTAGCATGTTTTCTCTCAATCTAAGTGTTTTTTTTTATTTAAGAAATACATGAGTTGTCCCATGTGATTTTAGCCTATATCTTTGATATGCATAACTGCCTGAGAAATGAAAAATCAAAACAAAATTCAGTGGTTTGTCTGATGTTTTAAACAGTGAAACTGTAAAAGAAACCTGGTGAATGGAGGCAGCATCTTGGTTGAGTCCTTTGGTACCCTGTTTGGAGTAAACAGAGAAAAGTCTCTGACTCCCATTTGGGACCTTCTTCCTTTCTTCAAATATTGTCACATTCTCATCATCATCATCATCTTTTTCTGAAACTGATATGCAGATACCCATTTCACTGATCCTTCAATTTTATCAATACAGTGAAATTACTGCACCCAAATATATAACAAATCTATGGTAGCTAGTGGTAATTAATAATAATAAAATAGATAAAGATCTTTGGTGGCTAGTGGAGATACTTAAAAGCTAGGGCATACTTAAAAGGGTATGACTTTCCAAACCAATGCTCAAAAGGGTATGACTTTCCATTTTAAACAATGCATCATTTTGTAATATTGATGTTAGCATTTGGGTATATTTGTTCTACAAAATAAATAGACAATTTTTATAAGTTCTTATTCGGTTATAGGTTTCTGCATAAACAAATAGATGCGCGAGTCCGTCAAACTTTTCTAAAGTAAACTACTTTTATAAAATTATATGATTTTTCCCCTTCATTTTGTTAAACTAAAATCTATCCCTTATATGCCATGGGAAGGTTACAATTCTGAAGATGCTGTACTCATTAGTGAGCGCCTGGTTTATGAAGATATTTTTACTTTTTTTCACATACTAAAACATAACATTTTTTTTATTTTTAATTTATGTATAATAAAAAACATTATGTTAAACGAGTTAGACTTTAATTGGTGAGTAAAAATATTGTTACGCGATATTACCAACAAAATGATAAATTGTAGAAGATTTTAAGGATGTTTGAAGAGTGTTTAGGAGCATTCACATAATAGTATTGAATTTTTTGTAGAATTGTAAAATTAACTATCATGATTTTTTTTCATAAAATTAAATTTTTATTTAAATTACTTTTAAAGTGAAATAATTTATGTTAGAATATTTCAAGTTTGACTAAAAAACAATTTTACTATTTTCTGTCCTAAAACCGAATAATTTAGACAATTTTACTAATATAGTGAACCTAATTTCTCTAAACCTAATAGTAAACCTAATTTCTCCAAACCTAATATAATTTGTTTGAGAACGCAAGTTGACATTAGAAAGATGCTATAAACAAAACAAAATGAAAGTTAATGTTGCTGTCTTCATTGCTTGATAATAACAATTAGGGACAGAATTGAATACGTAAGCCATTTATAAAAATCAACAAAAAAAATATCAATCAACACATTTTTTTAATAATCTTCTTAAGCATGTATGAAGGGAAAGAGATCAGATCACAACTTGATGGGAATGAACAAGAATGGCCAAATTATTTAAATTCTTAATCTCCTACTAGGCCTGAGGCAGGAGTCAAATAATATTTTATCTTTTTACTCTTATCTTCATATATTAAAAACAGAATACAAAATTAGTTTTTTCTTTAAAAATTGGACACTATCAGCAAGGCAAACAACTTGCATATTCTGCATCATTCTAGATATACTTGTATGAATTGATCCATTTCAAGGGAAGAACTTTGAATTGCGTGAAAGGACAAACACCTCTTATCAATCTCCATGATAAGCTCAAGTGATAAGTGTGATATAAAATTAGACAGAGAAAAAGAAAGGTTCACATTATGTCATGCCCAACGTTATATAAAAAATATATTGGGCAAATGATATAGGGAATATACAAGTAAATAAAATTAGAACATATCAAACAGATAATAAACAAGAACAATCACTACAATATGCACAACTATATTTCTATGTTCTTCATAATCTTAAACAACATTCCCAAGGACAGTCCTTTGCATGTCCTTTGCATTTTTGAGAAAATGGTTGGATTTCTCATTCTAAATCTCTATCTGAAGCCCCATTTTCATCAGCAGAATCAATCCTTCAGAAGGATTTTGAGAGAGTTATTAAGTTTTTGAAAGTGACATGTCTTCCAATGAAAGACAATGTCCAGAAATGATCTTCATTTTCCTCCCCTTTTGGCTTTCAGACTATACCTGAACAAATGCATCAGTTAAAACAAGCTGAATGGATTTGAAGGATAAACTATAATCACAAGAAAATATAATAATGCATTGCTCAGATTTTCGTAATACTTTCATTAAAAAACTAACTCTTCACTAAATGAATATAAATATTAAAATAGATGAGATCACATAATTGTGAATTCAAATATACACCAGCATAAATTGTGGCTACTTTCAGAGAGGGCATGATCCAAACAGGTTGCAAAAGAATAAAATAATTTGACTAGTATCAATACCAAGTTTATAATTTACAACATGATGAACCAACCGTGATACTATCATTAATTATTAATATTAATCATTATCCATAAAATTTAAAGAATATTTTTTTCATATTTATTACTTCACAAGCAATATTTAACAGAATGAGGTTCTTTTCTTTCTCTCAAACTATGCTATACATTTACAATGTATAAAATAGTGTTGTGAAAGTTTTAAATATTAGATTCAATACTTTAAAATAACATTATATTTCACTTGTTTTATAATGTTAAGATAAGTGTATTGAGTTAATAAAAGTGTCTCATAATCTCTTGATTGGGTCAGATTTTGATTGGGGGAAAAAAGAAAGCATTGTTAAAAAGGAATAGCTGAAATTCAAGAACATATAGCTGCTTGAAATTTGAAGGAACCACAAAAAAAGTTCCCTCAATCGTGAATCAATAGCCGATTATATATAGGCACCATGCAAAAGGTTGTTTGTTTTGAGATTCAGCAACAAACACCCGTGTCTGACTTAAGTGCCAACAACAATTGACAAAAACAAAAACAAAAAATTTGACCAGAATTTTGTGTCTTGAAACAAAAGGGGTTGTTTTCAAGGATCTTCATCTGGTGTTTTCATCTTGGCTCTAAGCGGCAGTCAGGTAACTATTGTAGAAGCCCCTGCTGTTGACTCTTAATATAGAGCCTTAACCATTTTCTCTTCCTAATTCTTATTCGCATTGCTATAACTAGGGTTACTTCCATGACAAAAAAAATACTCAATAACACAAAAACACCTGCATTGATAGAAATTTTACTAAACTTTTGGATTGGAGAGGAAAAAAGAGAAGAAAAACTCACCTCACTGATTGAACAAATTGTGTCAGTGCCATCAAAAGCTGATGGTGAAATTGGTGTGGCCACAGCTGTATATATATATATATGTAAATACTTGTGCTGTAAACCCTAATGTTCGTTTCGGCGTGAAATTTGCGAAAGACCGTTCAAAAGATCCGAATAGTTTGGGCCAGCTAACTTTCTCGGCCTGCGATTTGGATTCTGTTTAGGATATTACTTTCTGCACCCAATCAATTGCTTCCTGCACCCGCCAAACTTGGTAAAATCCCATTATGCCCTTGTCTTCTTTATTTTGAAAAATGGTGTAGGATGCACAGAAATGCGTTACGAATATCATTATCTGAAATTTGATTTTATATTTTGGATGTACATATCTGGAATAGTTAACTATGTTCCCGATGTGGGCATGCGGAAGTATATTTTTTGACTTATGGATTTTTATATCCGAAAGCTAAGTGATATTTCTTTTTTCAACTACCTCATAGAAGAAATGCGAACGTAAGAATGACAAGACGACAATGCCCGCTGCGTTCAGTGCAAAAACGAAGGTCGCAGTGGTGGCTGCTCCGTGAAAGCAAAAATGAGGGGGTGTTGTGATTGGGTGCTCCCTTAACCTAATTGTAAATAAAAAACATTCCCTGGATAAGCTTCGCGACCTGGTGGTCTTCGTAATAGAAGAGACATTTACCGATAAGCCTGTGATTGTTTGGAGAGATCGTCATAAATGATTAAATTTCATTAAGGGTATTTTTGTATTTTTGCAAATTTTATTAAGAGTATTTTAGTATTTTTGCAAACTTGGGTCAGGGAGAATGAGCCTTCTGTTTAAGGCAGTTCGGGCCTTTTGCATCACAAATTAAGCTTTTGGAATTTGATTTCATTAGGTTTTGAAACTAAGAAAAAACAATTTTTCTTGATTTTTCTATCGCTAGAATGACGTTTTAGGTATTTAAAAAATACCAATATTTTATTTTAAAATAAACATATATTTTCATCCTTAAAAGATTTAGGAAGTATTATATAGAGTTTGATATGGTAAACAATAGTTTTCATACATCATGTTATCTGAAACATTTATATTCCATTTCTACCCTTAACTATTCTTTATTATTAAAAGAGGTATATATGTAGGATTAATCTAACAAGCATCTAAGAGATGAAAATAATTACCAGCGAAAATAATGTGTTTTTAAGATAATTTTTAAATGTGTTAATTATTTTAAATTAATGAGTATTTAATTTAAGTTTACATCGAGCAATGTATAGTTTAGTGTTATTATATATAAATTATAAATAATAATTCGACAACATCATTTACAAGAAAATAGCACATAAATAACCTTATCCAACACCGTCAAAATATTAAATATTTTATGTATGAAAATTATTATAACAACAAGTTTTTTTTTTCTTGTAGTAATATAATAAAAGTTAAATTTATAGTCAAATGATATTAAAAAATATTGATTTAGATATAAATACATATAATAAAAGTTGTAATCTAGTTATATAAAGGATTGTAAATATATCATTATTATCATAAAGCAGAACATAAACAACAATTCAACAAGGTTCGTACCAAGAATAGCATTAAAAGATGTGATCATAAAGCAGTTCAATGCCATTAAACAGTCTTCAAAAGATGGCGTGAAGCAATACTTGAAACCCTAAAATTAACACGCCCTCGAATTCATCACTTCTCATCCAAAACCTCTTTCGAAAATCGATATTCATTGTACTGTGAATGATATCAGTCTAAAACTTAGTGGGACAAGGAGATAATTACAACATGCAGAAAACATCAACATTAAACATATATAACATGCCAAAAAAACAAGCAGAAAACATCAACATTAAAAAGTGAAAAGAACATCTAAAGCAGCTCTGCCTTCCAACACTGCTTGCTTCTTCTCAAGAACATGCGCGAGCTCAATTCACACCGTGTGATATGGCAGGACAAAGAATCCACCTTCGAACGGAGGGTCTCAATGTCCTCTCTCAGACGAGCTTCAGAGTCCTCCAAGTTTTTCAGCGAGCCATGAGAAACGTCATAAGAAGAAGAAGAAGTAAAGCAAGGGAACAAACGGCGTTCGATAGAATCCAACAACGTGCTCCTTAAGAAGAAGTGGCGAAGATCATCCAAGTGCTCCGAAAGCAGATAACTTCTTGAGTCCAAGAGTTCCAACATTGTGTGGTCACGGAGAAGACGAATGAGATCGGCCAAACGACCATAGGCGAAACCCTTGGTCTTCAAGGAAAATGCTTGGCCGAGCAAATACGCTTCACGGTGCTTCGAGAAGAAGTTGCATAGCAAAAGCGCGTCTTCTTTGGATAAGAAGTTTAAAAAGACCAAGAATTTGAGGTTTTTGTGGTTGTTCAACGTTTTTTCTTCTTCTTTCTCGTCTCGTTTGCGTTTGACGACCTTGATGTCACCGTCCTCTGAGTATTCCTCAGCCATTTTTGGAGAAAAGAAGAGAAGAAGAAGAGCTTTTTCTTAACACCATGTTTGTGTTGTATATATATATAGTGTTGGAAGTTGGAAGATGTTTGGCCACCACCTTGCCTTTTCGTTTCAGCTTCCCAATCAACATGCATGATGATCAGATAGATACGGATCTTTTGAAATTATAACTAGCAGATCACAGATATTCTATAATTTTTTTTTACAATAATTAAAAACTATAATTATAAGTGAGAATAAGAAGCATAAATTATATAATTAAACATTCAATTAAATTAAATAAATAACAAATGATAACTAATGCATAATGCATAAATGAATTTTGTTTATAAATAAATAAATTAAATAATATAAAATTATGAATTATATATTTTGTTCCAGTTCCTATCTACACTAATAGTATTACCTAAAAATTTAATAATTAATTAGATACTATTTTAAAAGTTATTTATCAATAATCAAAATTAATTTAAATATTAGTAATTTTATATGTAAAATTATTTTATTTAATGTTTTTTTAATAGAAAATTAGTACTAACAAATTTATCTTAGAACCCAGTTTAATAATATAATGTATATATTAAAATTTTAAACTAAAAAATAAAGTACATATTAATAAAATATTATTATTATTTTGAGTATGAAAATCCATCCTAATTAAAAACAACCATGTTGTAATTACAATTCGAGTAATATAATATATTGAAAACCCTGAAAATAGAGAAAACGCAGATATCTATATCAAGCAAAACATAAACGCAGTTCAACACAATCTTCGAGAAATGGCGTGAAACAAAACTTGAAACCCTAAAATGAACACACGCTGGTATTCATTGATCGTTATAATCCAAAACCTGATTCGAACATCGATATTGAAGGTACTAAAAGATAATCATAACATGCGAAAGAAAACAAAAGAGAAAGCATAAAAATTAAAAAGTTAAAAAAGCATTTAAATCATCAATGGCTTTCGACACTGCATGCTTCTTCTCCAGAACCTTCGCGAGCTCAACTTCACACCATCCCCTTGCTGTATCTATAATATCTTACCAAAGTGGTCCAGTTTTTTTTTTATATTTACGTAAATGGCAAGATTCTCAAAATATTACAAGAATAGACATTTTTTTTGTCAAAGTTGCCAATGGTGTAGGCAACATAAATTAAATTCATTAATCCTTCTATTTTTTTTTTAATTAAAGTTTCCAACCCGATTAACAACTTCAGTTTAAATAAAATTGAATACTGGATTGGCAACTTTAGTTTAAATAAAATTGAATATTGGATTGGCAACTTCAATGTATTTTATCTCAAATGAAATTTCTAATTTTATTGGCAAATTTAGCTGATTTTTTAAAATAATTAATATTTTTAAAAAATGAAAGATGTATATAATAATAATTTAAAATTATTTAAATTTACATGAAGTGAATAAAAATAAGAATATTGAGAAAAAATGTATTTTTATAGATAATTAATATTAAAAAATTAAACTAAATTTTGTTTTCACAAAAAACAAAATTACCTAAAATTAAGTTGGATTTAAAATAGGTTGGGTAATAAATGTAAAATATTTAGTACTTTTTAAATATTATTAAAATTAAAAATATTTTTGTTGTTTTTAAAAATTTGAAATTATGTATGTGAAATAACGTTTATAGTTGATAAAATTATAAATAAAAAGGGTAGCGTTTAAACAATATTTATAAAATGATATTATACATGATTATAAAATAGAAATAAAGGAAAAGTTGTCATCTATGAGAAGCTGTGCCACATGGTGGTCTTCTTCGTTGTCTTCGTGGTCGTCCTTGTGGCTGTTGTTCGGACCGAAGGGTAGGAGGGGGCGGAGGTGGAATGTCATCATCAGTGCCTTCGATTTCATTGTCATCACTCTGATTTGCGGACACTTGTGAAGGCATTGTTGGTCGATAATACTGCATAGATGACATAGGATTGTAGGCAGATGGGGGGTCATGGTAGAGGTTGCAAAGGGATTTGACGGGCCAACAAACAATTGTTGTTGAGATGGAAATGTTGAGTAGTTGAAAGGTGGTCGATGGAATGATGATTGGAATGACATGTGAGATTGATCCCTATATCCGAACAACTGGGTCGGTTGAACACCTGGTGGACGAAAAGATTGTTGTTCAAATGATTGAACTTGAGAAGAAGACCTGACATGATGTTGATAGTGAGGTTGTGTAGTCTCCTGTGGCATATCATATTGTTTTGAAAATATGTGTTAATTTTGGATGAGTGAATGAAGAATAAATAATTTTGTAATTGAACTTACATCATCATCAGACGATGACTGTATAGGCGTGATGTAGCGGATAGTATGGTTGATGTACCATTGCATGTATGTTGAGTTGTCATGCAAATGACCATTTCCGTTAAACTGATTTCCATGAATTAGATGATTACGATAGTCATTCCACATAGTTATCCATGCGACATGATATTGTGGTCAGTATCGATCAGTTCGTCCTCTCATATCCTCTTTGTGAAGTTGATCAAGGTTGAATGGGTCACTTGGAATACTCTGTCGAAATCCAAATTGACGCATAACCCTGTCAACTTGATGAAATTCAACAGTTGCAAAACATATGAGAGGAACTACAGCCCGTGCAGTTGGGGAAACCTCAATAGTGATCAAGCGCCTAACATATTCCACTCGATATGGAGTCCAAAGAAACTGTAAATAAATGTTTGAAACATCAATAATATGAAATATTTAGTTAAAATGATATGTTAGTTTATATATTTGTCACAACCTCTTTAGCTTTAATGCCATCAAATATTGCTCGTATTTGTGGAACAGTGGTTCCTCCTATGTGCGTCCTATGCATCCTCCGAGTCCACCTAACGTAAGCAAAGAAATATTAAGAACTTCGTTTTCTTATCTCGAAAATTAATACAAAAATAACATACCTTTTACCGAGTGGGAAACCAACTCCTTGTTGAACTTCTTCATCGGTCAATGGTTGAAGTTGTGGAGAAATGCATGTTAGGTGTTCCCATGCCCAACATTGTAAAAGCAGCGTGCAACCTCCAATATTATCTTGATTAAAGTCTATTCCGTGATCGAGCGCACGATACAAAGAAGCCAATACAGCTGACCCCCAACTGTAATTCCTTACGTTGTTCAAGTCAGCCAACAATAATAGGTACATTAAATGTACCTTACTACCTGAAGAATCAGGCATCAATAAACTCCCAATAAGTGTTAATATGTGGGCTCGAGCATGTTGAGCAATAACATCATTAGTTGCATTATGTGGCAGTTCTTGAAAAGTGTTGTTAAGCCAAGACAACTTAATTGCATTTCCTTTTATCGCTGTTGATGGTGGTATAAATCCGAGCAACTGGTCACATAAAGATACTAAATCACCACTAGTAATCCCGGTGACAACCTGTCCATCAATAGGTAAACCCAATATTAATTCCACATCTTCCAAAGTAAAAGTTGTTTCACCGAGAGGAAAGTGAAAGGTATGAGTCTCTGTTCTCCATCTTTCCACTAATGCTGTAATTAGTACATGGTTGAAGTCAATGTGCTTAAATTTTAACAAATGTCCAAAACCAGAATGATCAATTAACCGTTTGACTCATTGGTCAAGTATATCCTCATGCTTTAGTACCCAACTTGCATGTCTTCTGGGTCTCAATAGTCTTTCATTACCTTCCCATACATATTTAGTAACATGTTTCTCTTGGAGTCGCAATATAGACATATTCGCGGGAAGACGATGAGATGCCATAAAATTCTAATAAAATGATTCCTGAAAATACAACCAATTTTTAGAATATCTTTATAGATAATTTTTATTAAAATGATATTATCAATAAACATTAATTTTCTTAAATTAAAGATAACGAAAAGATATTTACACCTACTAATTAAAGAGTACTGAGGATAACATATTATAAAAATATTGATTGAAAGTAATATATTATGTACAAACAATAAAAATATAAGAAAAATAAAATAAAAAATATATTTTTTAGCAATTGTTTGTCAATATTTAATATCAATTAATTATATTAACTTGTTTTTTTTTATAAGTTGATAATAATTAAATTTCATGTTTTAAAGTATAATTTTTAAATTCCTTTAACAGAGTAAGAGTATAAGTATAAGTATTAAATATTAAATATTAAATATTGTTTGTGTGGATAACTATTAAAATATAAAATATAAGTATTAAAACCATGCAACGGTTTTGCAATATTAAAACCAAAGTAATATAAGTATTAAAATATAAATATAAATATTAACAGGTTTTGCAATGGTCTTTAGCTAACAATGAACACTGCATTTAATATTCCATAAAATTCTAACCTAATGATAAGTCATCCGCTACTTTATTCACTTATGTTCCCTCTCACCACAAACCATGGCTATCACCACCTCCTTAACACTTTTCTTCTTCCTTTTACACTTTTCCGTACATCTCCAGGAGGTACACTTGTGATGTTACATAATGGTTGATTTTTCAAAGGCTAGAACCAAAGTAAAGAGTAAAATATAACCTATATCACATGTACCTTTTTTGTCATTTAATTCATTCAACCATATTCTTTTCTGCACATGGATAACAAGTGGAGAATACCATGAATAACTCTTTTGCCCATTGGCTCTTTCTCTGCTCCATCAAAGATTCTTATTCTATTTCTTACTATTTATAAAATACTTATTGTTTATAAAGTACTCTTACTTATTGGCTATAATGAATACATTGTATGAAAATAAAAAATAAAAAATATTAGTTGAGTTTTGTTAATGTTTTTAAAACAGATTTCAAGTAGTTAATTTTGTTTACAAATTTAAAGATATTAGTACATTAGAACTAAATTATTATAACTAAATTCTTTTACATGTAATTTTCTCTCATATATATAGAACTAAATTTTAGTTAAAACTAAGATATAATTTTCTTCTGGAATGAACAAGGGTTCATGAGTAATGCCACCATGTAATACAAAAATACATACAGATCCATCCACAGAAAATACAAAAACAATTTATGAGAGGTAAAATATACTAATAATCTTTGTTAGCATGTGCATATGCTTGCTACTATAATTAAATAAATAATTAAAATATTAGAGAGAACTTACCTTTGTGATTGAATGCCACCCTTAAGCACTCTAGAACAATGGCAAAGCTTGAGAGTGTTTTGCATAGGACACAGACTCTATTAAATAGAGTTGCTTGTGTGAGTTTCAAAAAATGAAAGTTTGAATTCAAACTTCATTTTCAAAAGAATCTCTGCCATGAAAAAAGAATCTCTGCCATGAAAACTATAGCCATGACATAAAGCTGGACACAAAATAAAGTATTGCTTGGTGGTGCACGAAATTGCAAACAAAGTTGTCAAACTTTTAATATAAGTTGCCAATGGTGAATGCAACTTCTTCCAAAGTTGCCAATGGTGAAGTCAACTTCTTTATTATGAAATTAGGAAAAATAAAAATAAACCAAATGTAGCGTGGAGTGATGGCTTTCTGTCACAATTACATGAGGACTTGACTTATGAATAAAAATTATTGTACTCATACAAAACATTTGTTATATAATGGAACAACAATGCAACTCTCTAGCCTTGCATTCCTTCTTTGTTCTACACTTTTTCTTCTCTTGATTTCTGCATCCAAGTTAAAAAAATGACAAGGTTTGTAAGATATATTATTTTCTCCTTCTAGTTTAAAGTTCAAAGAAAGTTGTAAAGGTAATGTAAATTTTCCGTAACATTCTTATTTATCATGTTTTTTTTAAATGCAGATGGACACGTGGAATGTCGGTGGAACGTCACTAAGCCAGCATGAAGAACCAATAATTACAGACATCGTGGACGACATAAGTGAAGATGGAGATAACTACGACTTTGATTTGGATGATGAAGATGAGTTCAACAGATCTTCACAATATATTCCGTCTGGCAGTCAATCCGGACATAACATCGATTGTGAACTCAATGAACACATGTCTTTCATATCAAAGGAGGCGACATTGAATGCCATAAAACGATACCACATAGACAACGGTTACAAATTTGTTGTCGTGGAATCAAAGCCAGATAGATATGTGGCTCGGTGCATACATCATGATGTAGGGTGCGAATGGAGATTACGAGCATCTTTTAGTAAAATCCGAAGTCAATGGGAGATAAAAAAAAAATTGATGCACAACATACTTGTTTGTCAACAAATCTTACGGCAGACCATGTTAATTTGGATTCAACCCATATTGCGTCCATGGTGCTGACTTCAGTCAAAGCAAACCCTTCCGTCCCAATTAAAAGCTTAATTACAGAAATAAAAAATTTGCACGGCTATACTATCACGTATAGAAAAGCTTGGTTGGGAAAACAGAAAGCTCTTGCTTTGGCATTTGGCGATTGGGAACAGTCCTACAATGATCTTCCTAGATGGTTGGAAGCAGTAAAAGAAAGCAATCCAGGGACAATTGTGCAGTTATTGCTTCTCCTTGTATGGTTGATGGTGTTCAAGACAATTCGTGTTACACGTTGGATCGGGTGTTTTGGTCTTTCAAGCCTTGTATCGATGGTTTCAATTTTTGCAAGCCCATTGTACAAGTTGATGGGACATTTTTAACCGGAAGATACCATGGAACATTGTTGACCGCAACCGCTCAAGATGGGAATCGAAACATATTTCCATTGGCGTTTGCGATTGTTGAAGGCGAGACTCGGGAGGCTTTAATTTGGTTCTTCCAATTATTGCGACAATATGTGACACCTCAACCGAATTTGTGCATGATTACTGATAGAGGAACCGGTATAATTTCAGCATTACAATTCGAAGAAGTTGGATGGGAAGGAGACGGCCTTGTTTCTGTGTATTGCATATGCCATATCACATTGAATTTCAACAAAAAATTCAAAAATGCTGAGCTGAAACGGCAATTGATTAACATGGGTAATGACATTCTTTACCTTCTCTCAGAGATAATTACGACCTTTTACCATTTAACTAATTTCATTTACTTCTTTATGACAGCTTATGAGATGAAACAACCCATAGTACAGGCAAAGCTATCAGTTATGCGATCTGAGTTCAAGCAAGCATTTTCCTGGATAGATCGCATACCATTAGAGAAATGGACTCAAGCATATGATGGGGGAAAGAGGTATGGTCATATGACCACAAATCTAGCAGAATGCATTAACTCTGTGCTTAAGGGAGCTCGTTCTTTGCCGATTTCCGCTTTGGTTAAGGCAACTTTTGAAAAAACAAAAACATGGTTTGTTGAACGAGTCTTCAAAATAGACACCATGTTACGCGCAGGTCATTATTATTCAGAAGATATCACAACCTTACTTAGAAAAAATCAACAAGATTCGTGTATGTGTTTTGTGGAAAAGTTTAATGCAGAAAATTCTGAATTTGATGTCCAAGAATTAGCCACCCCCCAACATGGTCGGCGACCTTAATCATATACAGTTAGATTAAATGATTGGTGGTGTGATTGTGGCCACTTCCAAGCTCTTCGACTTCCCTGTCGTCATGTTATTGCCGTTTGTTCCTCTTGTCATTTACAAATGACGACATTCATTGATCCAGTTTACAACCTCCACACGATTAGAAAGGCATATCAAGTTGAATTCCACCCTGTTCGAAACGAGGATTATTGGTCTACTTATACCGGGCCAAATTTCATACCAGAACCCCACATGCGACGTAAAAACTCGGGACGACCAATTACGACTCGTTTGCATAATGAAATGGATCAATCAATTCAGAACAAGACAAAAAAATGTTCTTACTGTCGCAATGAAGGTCACAACAGAGGAAATTGTCCATTTAGACAGTAGAGTCATGCTTTGTAATGTTGTTCTCATCAAATATTTTAATATCATCTTCTTTTAATGACTTATATTGAATAATTTATTTTATTTTTAATACATTTATTTTACATAAATACATGTATATTATTACTTTTTACATATTATATAATTTATTCTTTCATATATTATATAATCTAAAAATTTATAAATAAATTATATCACATTTTTATAAGTGTATTTTTAACTTTAACGATATTTAAAAAATACTAAATATTTTTAATTTATCAAATAAATCATTTTTAATCCAATTTATTTAAAATTATTGTAAAAAATATTCATTTTAATTATTCAACTTTATATATCATTTTCTTAAATAAAAAAAATTATATTTTGGTATTATTTATAAAATACTTTTTTTAATTATATATTTTTATTTCTAAAAATATTAATTATCATTTTTTTAAAAAATAAAATCAAGTGAACTTGGCAATTGAATTGATAATTTTAATTGAAATAAAATACATTGAAGTTGCCAATCCAGTATTCAATTTTAAATACATTGAAGTTGCCAATCCCGTATTCAATTTTATTTAAACTAAAGTTGCCAATTGGGTTGGAAATTTTAATTAAAAGAAGAAAAGTAGAAGGGTTAACGAATTTAATTTATGTTGCCTACACCATTGGCAACTTTGACAAAAAAATGTCCATTCTTGTAATATTTTCTGAATCTGCCCATTTAAGTAAATCTCAAGAAAAACCGCACCATTTTGGTAAAATTCCCAAGAAGAAGAGCAATGGTAACGTACGGTATGAGGTCTTCAGTGGGCTTGTGGTTGTTCAACGTTTCTTCTTCTTCTTCTGAGTATTCGTCACTGCTCTCTGAGTAATAATCACTAAAATAAGCCATTTTTGGAGAAAAGAGAAGAAGAAGAAGAGTTTTCTCTTATCACCGTGTTTGTGTATATATATATAGAGTTGCATATTGTTTGGATATTTATTGTATTTCAGTTAGGACTTATCAATAGAATAATCCTAGGTTTAAGGAATAACTAATTGTTATGAGAGTTTGTTATTATTCCAATTATCACGTTGTAGGCTTGTAAAACGTGGTTAGTTATTTTTTTTAGCTATAAATTTTTAGCCTGTAGAAATAAAATGCACCAATTTTTCTTCATTTATCTAGCCTTTCAGTTCTGATTTCACAATTGGTATCAGAGCTTTAAAGGAATTTGATTAAAGAGTGTGTGAGAGAGTGCACCATGTCAAACTCAGAGCAATTCCTCGTTCCAAAATTCGAAGGACATTACGATCATTGGTCTATGATGATGGAGAACTTCTTAAGAAGTAAAGAGATGTGGAATCTGGTGGATGAAGGGGTTCCAACACCAGCAATTGGAAGTTCAGCAGCAAGTGAGGCGCAGAGAAAGAGTGTCGAAGAGGCTAAACTCAAGGATTTGAAGGTAAAAAATTATCTATTTCATGCCATTGAAAGAGAGATAATTGAGACCATTCTTGACAAAAGTACGTCGAAGGCAATCTGGGATTCGATGAAGCGAAAATACCAAGGATCCACCAAAGTGAAAAGAGCACAGTTGCAGTCCTTGAGGAAGGAGTTTGAAATGCTGACTATGAAGGAAGGAGAAAAGGTCGATAGCTACTTTGCACGAACATTGACAGTTGTGAACAGGATGAAGGTTAATGGTGAAGATGTGAAACCAAGCACTGTGGTGGGTAAAGTACTGAGATCTTTGACTCCTAAATTTAATTATGTTGTCTGTTCAATTGAGGAGTCAAATGATCTAGATGCAATGACCATTGACGAGCTTCATGGAAGTTTGCCGGTTCAAGAACAGAGAATGCAAGGAAATCAAGAGGAAGAACAAGCTTTAAGAGTTTCTTATGATGACAAGCCAAAAAGAGGCAGGGGCAGAGACTCGTTCCGAGGAGGTCGAGGTAGAGGACGAGGGAGATTCTCTCAAAACAAAGCTATGATTGAATGTTTCAACTGTCATCAGTTGGGACATTATCAGTACGAGTGTTCTGATTGGGAGAAAAATGCTAATTATGTTGAACTTGGAGGAGAAGAAGACCTTTTGTTGATGGCCCATGTTGATTTTCATGAAACCAAAGGAGAAGAAGTTTGGTTCCTAGATTCTGGTTGTTCCAATCACATGACCGGAAATAAGGAATGGTTCTCAAAGTTGAATGAGGGATTTAGTCAAACGGTAAAACTTGGCAATGACACTAGGTTGGCAGTGGTGGCTAAGGGAAGTGTTCGATTTGAAATAAATGGTATCACTCAAGTAATTTCAGATGTTTTCTATATTCCTGAATTAAAAAGCAATTTATTAAGTGTAGGTCAGCTTCAAGAGAAGGGTCTAGCCATTCTAATTTAAAAAGGGACTTGCAGAGTTTATCATCCAGCGCGGGGGTTAATAATGCAGACTAATATGAGTGGAAATTGAATGTTCTACCTGAGAGCATCGATGACATCCAAAAACTCTTTGTGTCTTAAAGCAGAAGCTTTGGCTGATAGGAATCACATTTATGGCATCGCCGATTTTTTCATTTAAATTATCAAGGGCTGAAAACACTTGCTGCTAATAATATGGTAGATGGCATGCCATTACTCAAAGTTCTAGAGAAGTTATGTGAAGCGTGTTTAATTGGAAAGCAGCAAAAAGAATTTGTCCAAAAGCAAAGTTCATGGAGAGCATCAAAGCAACTTCAGCTAGTACATTCTGATCTCTGTGGGCCTATCAAACCAGCTTCCAACAGCAACAAAAGGTATATCATAAGTTTTACTGATCACTTTTCTCGTAAAACTTGGGTATATTTTTTGCATGAGAAGTTAGAAGCTTTTAGTGCATTTAAAAATTTCAAAATTAGTGTTGAAAAAGAAATTGGCATGCATATTGCTTGCTTGAGAACAGAAAGAGGAGGTGAATTTAACTCAAACGATTTCAGAAAATATTGCAAAGAACATGGCATAAGGAGACAGCTGACAGCAGCATACACGCCACACCAGAACGGAGTTGCAGAGCGAAAGAATCGAACAATCATGAATGCAGTGCGATCCATGTTAGCTGAAAAGAAACTTCCTAAATGTTTCTGGCCTGAAGTTGTAAAATGGTGTGTCCATATCCAGAATCGAAGCCCAACTGCAGCAGTTGAAAATAAGACTCCAGAAGAGGCATGGAGTGGTAAGAAACCAGTAGTTAATTACTTTCGGATCTTTGGAAGCATTGTCCACGTTCATATACCAGATCAAAAGAGGATTAAGCTGGATGATAAAAGCATAAAATGTGTTTTTCTCATAATCAACGATGAGTCTAAGGCATGGAGATTGTATGATCCAGTCTTGAGAAAGATCATCATTAGCAAGGATGTTGTGTTTGAAGAAGAAGAGAGCTGAGATTGGGGCAGAACAGAGGAAGAAATCAAGCGAGATGTGCTAAAATGGGATGATGAAGTTGAATACGATAAGGGTGCAGTGGAAGATGAGCCTTCAAGCAGTAGTTCCAGCTTGGCACAATCACCTTCAAGCATCAGTTTCAGCTTGACAGAATCGCCTCCAAATGAACTGAATTCTACTACACAAGGAGAGCTAGTTGAAGGGAGGGGTGCACAACAAAGAAGAGCGCCAGGATGGATGAATGACTATGTAATAGAAGGAAGATTCTTTGATGGGGAAGACTTTAATGCTATGATGGTAACTTTGAATGACCCAATTTCTTTTGCAAAAGGAGTTAAGAACAAGAAGTGGAGGGAAGCAATGTCAGCTGAAATTGAAGCCATCGAGCGAAATTAAACTTGGGAACTCAATGAGCTGCCTAATGGAGTCAAACCCATTGGAGTTAAGTGGGTGTTCAAAACTAAGCTCAATGAAAATGGAGATGTAGAAAAATTCAAAGCAAGGCTGGTGGCAAAAGGCTATGCACAACGACATGGAGTGGACTACACTGAGGTATTTGCTCCTGTGGCAAGATTTGATATAATTCGTATGATGTTGGCAGTAGCAGCTCAATTCAATTGGGAGGTGTTTCAACTCGATGTGAAGAGTGCCTTTCTTCATGGGAAGCTTAAAGAAGAAGTGTATGTACAACAACCTGAGGGATACACCAAGAAAGGAGAAGAAGAGAAGGTTTATAAGTTGCGGAAGGCCTTGTATGGCCTGAAACAGACACCTCGAGCGTGGTATAGTAAAATTGAGGCCTACTTCAACCAAGAAGGCTTTGACAGATGTCCTAGTGAACACACTTTATTCACAAAGTCGAAAGAAGGAAATATTTTGTTGGTGAGTCTTTATGTTGATGACTTAATCTATACTGGAAATGATGGAAACTTGTTTGATGAATTTAGAAGTTCAATGATGCATGAGTTTGACATGTTTGATTTGGGGAAAATGAAATACTTTCTCGGGATAGAAGTTAAACAATGTGCAGATGGAATTTTTATTTGTCAGAAAAGGTATGCTCAAGAAGTGTTAGAAAGGTTCGAAATGGAGAATGCTAATGCTGTAAAAAATCCAATAGTGCCTGGTACAAGGCTGTCCAAAAATGATGAAGGAGTTAGAGTTGACGAAACTCTTTTCAAGCAGGTGGTCGGAAGCTTGATGTATTTAACTGTGACTAGACCTGACTTGATGTATGTTGTGAGTTTATTAAGCAGTTTATGTCCAGCCCTACAATGTCTCATTGGCTTGCAACAAAGAGGATTTTGAGGTACTTAAAAGGTACCACTGGTTTTGGGATTTTTTACAGAAAGGAAGAGAGCAGCCTGAAACTCGTAGCATTCACAGATAGCGATTATGCTGGTGACTTAGATGATCGGAGAAGTACCTCTGGGTATGTGATTATGATGGGTTATGGAGCTGTCTCTTGGTCTTCAAAGAAACAATCAGTAGTTGCTCTCTCTACTATGGAAGCGGAATATATAGCAGCTTCATTGTGTGCCTATCATTGTGTCTGGCTCAGGAGAGTTGTTGAGAAGCTTGGAATTAAAGAGAATTCAAGTACTGTGATTATTTGTGATAATAGTTCAACTATACAACTGTCCAAAGATCTAGTATTTCATGGAAAAAGTAAGCATATAGATGTGAGATTCCATTTCCTTAGAGATTTGGTCAATGAAGGAGTAGTTGAGTTAAGCCACTGTAACTCTCAAAACCAAATTGCTGACATCATGACCAAACCAATAAAATTGGAACAATTTGAAAAGCTAGTGGGATGCTTGGAGTGACAGAAGTAAGCTAAATGCATATGCATTAGCTTAAGGGAGGGAATGTTTGGATATTTATTTCATTTCAGTTACGACTTATCAGTAGAATAATCCTAGGCTTAAGGAATAACTAATTATTAGGAGAGTTTGTTATTATTTCAATTACTACGTTGTAAGCTTGTAAAACGTGGTTAGTTATTTTTTTTAGCTATAATTTGTTAGCATGTAGAAATAAAATGCACCACTTTTTCTTCATTTATCTAGCCTTTCAGTTCTAATTTCACATATATATATATATAGTTTTGGAAGTTGGAAGATGTTTCGACACCAACTTGCCTTTTCGTTTGAGCTTCCCAATCAACATGCATTATGATGAGAGAGACACGTACGGAGTAAACCTACATGTAATTATAATTCTTTTATTTTATTGGATCACTTTTATGTGTTTATTTAAAAAATTGTTTATGCAATAAAAGCATTAGCTAAATGATACATTTACAATTCATTTTTTTTATAAAATCATCTTCCATCACTTTAAGAGTTATATACATCATTTTCCTAAACAATTATAGTTTTTGTTTTTTCATATGAAGCAAATCTTGAGTGTTTGATTACAATTAAAAAATATATATTTTACACTAATTTTTCTAAAACTTCCATTTTATAACCCTTTTTAATAATAAAATATTATGTTTTTCTAATAAAAGTTAATATAAAAGAAATTTTTAAATTAAATAATAATATATTTGATTATCAATAAGTTTGTTTGTTAATAGTAGTTTGTTTAAAGTTGAAAGAAGGAGAAGTAAGAAATAAGTTGCAGCTAAGCTATGGAGATGCATTTTTTATTTTATTTATTTTTAGTTAAAACTAAATAAAAAAATTATTTTTGTAAGAATCTTATCTCTAGTATGTTTTTCATAAACACTTTATTTTCAAGCTTAAACTAACTCACTCCTAAGCTGCTTTTTAAGTAAGTATTTATTTTTACAAATCATTTCAAAAACACTTGTTTTATATTTGAATTAAATTAATTAATTATTTTCACACTGCGAACAGTAGTTACATTTATTTAATATTTTTGGTTTTATATAATAAAAAGTATATATATATATATGTCATATATACATGTATTTAAAAAAAAAACATTATCAAATGAAGATCTTAATATCATATTGACAACAAAATTCTTAAAAAGTTTATTAGAAAGTGAAAATGTTCCTACAATGTTAAATCCTAATTTATTATGTTACTAAAAGGTTAAACATATCCACCCTCTTTAGATTAAGGAGGTATGTGTTTAATATTTAAATTTAAAAAAGATTAATTTATTTTAAATATTTTGCATTAATAAATTTTTTATTGTATCATATTTTTTAATTATTAGTATTATTACTCATGTATGAATTGTGAGTTTGGTTTTATTAGAAATTGAAAAGTTTCTTAGAGTTTAAATGATAATTTGTTAAGATACCTAAATGTCAAATTTATTCACTCTTTTTCAATTATTAAGACATGTTCCAATAATTGAATTAAAAAATAGTTAATTCATTTTAAAGTATTTAGTTGTTTTGTATTCTATGTTTTTAATTATTTTTATTATTATTACTCGAATTATGTGTTTGGTTTGATTGGAAACAGAAATGTTTCCTATAGTGTTAAATGATAATTTACTAAGTTACTTTCTTTCATGAATTTAGTTGTTTTGTATCCTATGTTTTTAATTATTTTTATTATTATTACTCGAATTATGTGTTTGGTTTGATTGGAAACAGAAATGTTTCCTATAGTGTTAAATGATAATTTACTAAGTTACTTTCTTTCATGAATTTAGTTGTTTTGTATCCTTATGTTTTTAATTATTTCTATTATTATTATTCATTCACAAGTTATGTGTTTGGTTTGATTGGAAACAGAAAAGTTTCATGTAGTATGTTAAATGATAATTTACTAAGTTCTCATAATGTTATGTTGTATGATATTTTTTAATTATTTTTACATTCTTAAGATAAAACTATATATTTTGTCGGTGATTCAAAAGATTTGGATAACACAATTGAGTTGTATGGATTTCCTACTTCTATATTTAATTACTTGTTTTATAATATTTAATTATTTTATTGTATTATATTTTTAAATTATTATTATTATTCATGTAAGAATTATGTGTTTGATTTTATTAGAAATTCAAAAGTTTTTGTATAATATTAAATGATAATTTAGTGAGTTAGGAAGATGTTATATATATTAACTCTAGGTGTATTCCAATAGTTTTTAAATAATTTTGCTTCAATTATCATTTTAAAGTTTTTTTTATTGTATTGTTTTTTTGTTTTTTTTATTATTATTACACTTTATGAATTATTTTTTTGTTTTATTAGAAATTGAAAAATTTCATAGAATGTTAAATAATAATTTACTAAGTTATAATAGAGCAAAATTGTTTAGTCTATTGAAATTTGTTCCAATATTTAAATTTGAAAAACAATATATTTGTTTTTGAAATATTTTGCTTCAATACTTATTTATGGATTGTGTATTTATTTTATTGAAAACTTAACAGTTTCGCAACTTGATCAGTTGCTCAACTAGATGAGTTGTCCAATTGTCAATTATATTCACTATGAGTCAAACATTGATAATTGTTCCACAATTTAAATTTAAAAAGTAGTAATAATAATTTTTTAAAATATTTTGAATCAATTATCTTTTTAAAACATTTAATATTTTTACTGTATTTCATTACTCGTTTACTAAGTATTTGTTTGGTTTTGTTAGAAATTGAAAAAAATTGATATTTATGGAGTTAAAAAATGTCAAATTTATATAAATATTTTGAGTTTGAAAATACAATAAATTTATTTTTAAATATTTTGCATCAATTATTCCTTTAGATTATTTTATTATATCAATTTTTTAAATTATTATTATCATTAGTGATTTCCAAATTGAGTAACTAAAAAGATTGTGACAATATTACTTGTTAATTTACCGAATAACTAATGTATCATATCATATCTATCTCTTTCCTTTCAATTATTGAGATATATTTTAAAATTTAAATTTAAATTTAAAAAATATTTAATTTATTTTTAAATATTTTTCATCAATTATCCTTCAATAACATATTAATTTTCGTTATTATTAGTCATTAACAACTCATATTTGATTTTCTTTAGAAAACGAAAATTTTCATCCGGTGTTAAATGCATTACTTATTATTTTAAATCTTTTTATATTAAATTTATATGATAAATATATTATATTTTTAAATTAAATCACTTCCATTATATGGTCTATTAGTTTGTCATGATCTCTCGGTAATCTTTTATATATATTTTTTTATTTCTAATTATCATTCTTACATCAAATTTTCACCACATCCTAATCAATTTTCAAATGGAAAATGGTTTTCACATCCATTCTTACATTTTACATCCCCACTAAATATTAATATCTTAATTTTTTTTTTAATTTTAAAAATTATATTAATATTTTAAATTTTATTTATATTTTTATTAAAAATATTAATATCTTATTTTTTTTAATTTTAAAAATTATATTAATATTTTAAATTTTATTTATATTTTTATTAAAAATATTTTTTAATTTTTTTATTACTAATATTAATATTTTGTTGTAGATGTAAAGTAGAGTAGGTGTGAAAATATCATCACCCTCTTAATTGGAAAAACGCAGTATCAAGCAAAACATTAACCCAGTTGAATACCATTTAACAATCTTAAAAAAATGGCTTGGAACAAAAACTTCAAACCCTAAAATTAACACACTCGTATTCATTAATCCTTCTCATCCAAAACCTCTTTCAAACATCATGGTACTAAAAGATAATCATAACATGCCAAAAGAAAACAAACAGAAAGCATCAAGAAAGCATCAAAATTAAAAAGTGAAAAGAACATCTAAAGCATCTCTGGCTTTCAACACTGCATGCTTCTTCTTAAGAACATGATCGAGCTCAACTTCACACCGTGTGCTATGGCAGCACAAAGTAACCACCTTGGAACGGAGGGTCTCAGTGTCCACTCTCAAACGAGCTTCATACTCCTCCAAGTTTTTTAGCGAGCGACGAGAAACGTCACAAGAAAAAGGAGAGCAAGGGAACAAACGGTGTTCGATAGAATCCAACCACGTGTTCCTGAAGGAGAAGAGGCGAACATCATTCAAGTGCTCCGAAAGCTCAGAACTTCTTGAGTCCAAGAGTTCCAACATTGTGTGGTCACGGAGAAGTCGCAGGAGATGGGCAAAACGACCCTTCGTCTTCAAGGAAAGTGCTTCGTCGATAAAATACGCGTCAGGGTGCTTCGAGGAGAACTTGCGTAGTATTACCGGACAAAATCATTCTTAGACTTAATTAGACTTAATTACAGGAATATAATCACTATTAATGAGTCTATAATTAGACTTAATTATAGGAATATAATCACTATTAATGGGTCTATAATTAGTCTTAATTACAGATGTTATGTTAGAAAAAGAATATGTATATGTACGGTTCTAATGCTATGGTTATATATATGTATCATTACTATAGATGAAAGACAGATTGAATAAAACAGAAAATATTCTTTCATGGTATCAGAGCACAAAACTCTGATACCCGACAAACACAAAGCAAAGGCAACGGTGCACAACCATGGCAGATGCACCAGAAAAGAATAATGCCAACAAAGCAGAGGTGCTAAGAAGACCTACTCGCCATATGATCTCAACGCGAGTGACAATCCCGGAAACATAATGACGCAAGTCCAATTGCGCGGAGAAAATTACGACGAATGGGCAAGAGCAGTAAAGATCTCGCTTCGTGCCCGGAGAAAATGGGGCTTCATTGATGGAACACATATCCAACCAGAGGATGAGGCACCCGACCTTGAAGATTGGTGGTGGACCGTGCAGTCCATGATTGTCTCTTGGATTCTAAACACCATTGAACCAAACTTACGATCCACACAGTAGCATATGCTGAGACTGCACATAACTTGTGGGAAGACATTAAAGAAAGATTCTCGGTCGTGAATGGACCTAGAATTCAACAACTAAGGTCGGACTTGTCAAGATGCAAGCAGGAGGGAATGGTGGTGGCAACTTACTTTGGAAAATTGAAGGTCCTTTGGGATGAGCTTGCTAACAGTGACAAAATTCCATCTTGTACGTGTGGTGGATGCAAGTGTGGGATTGGTGCTCAGTTGGAAAAACGAAGGGAGGAGGAGAAGGTTCATCAACTCCTTATGGGGTTGGATGACGCAAGCTACGGGACAGTAAGATCAAACATTATGGCCTAAGACCCATTGCCGTCTCTGAACCGCGTATATGCTATGTTGGTACAAGAAGAAAGAGTGAGAATGATGGCCAAATCAACGGAAGAAAGGGGTTGGTCGTGGGTCTCGCGATGCAGGCCAACTACAAAGAAAAAGGGCATGGAGATATGGTAGAAAAATTAAGTCATTGCGGTAAAAATGGTCACGACATGAAGGGATGCTTCCAATTGATCGGATATCCCAAATGGTGGGGTGACAGACCAAAAAGTGAAGGCAAATGGAACGGCAGGGGACGCCAAGGGATGCGAAACAAAGGTAACCCGACACGTGCAAATGTGGCACACGCTAGTGGAAGCAACAGTCAAGCCAACAATGACGACAAGAAACTTGAGATCGCAGGTCTGACCAATGAACAATGGAAGGTACTGGTTGATATGATCAGCAAACAAAAATCAAATGAATCAGAGAAAATGACTGGTAAGAGCATTTGGGATTTGTGGATTATTTACAGTGGGGCATCAAACCATACGATCGGGTCACTGGAAAATTTGAGTGAAAAGGAAACTATACAAGGTGCCCCGTAGGGCTACCTGATGGTGAACGTGTTCTAGCTTGCGAACAGGGAACAGTGACTCTTGAAGAAGGACTTGAATTGAAAAATGTCCTTTATGTTCCCAAATTAAAATGCAATTTACTTTCAGTACCTCAATTGACGGATGAAGAGAAAATTGTGTATTATACAGGACCGCACTTCGAGGACGCTGATTGGAGCAGGTGAACGGAAAGATGGGCTTTATTGGTATCGTGGGGTACGGAAGACTCAAACATGTCATGTCAAGATGGAAAATCAACTAGCACTTTGGCACCAAAGATTAGGACATCCGTCATTTAAGATTGTGCAAATGCTTCCTGATATAAGTGGGAAATGTACTCGTGATGAGTTGAATAAAGTTTGTGAAAAATCGAAACAAACGAGAGATAAGTTTTTTCTTAAGTGCGCATCAAGCTTTGAATATTTTTTATTTAATTCATTGTGACTTATGGGGTCCTTATAAAACTCCTTCATCCTGTGGTGCTTCATATTTTTTGACAATTGTGGATGATTGTTCACGGGCAGTTTGGATCTATTTGTTAAAAGAAAAAACAGAGGTATCAGTGACTTTGAAAAAAAATTTCACACTCGTTGAGAGGCAATACAACAAATGTGTTAAAATGGTTCGCTCTGAACATGGAACCGAATTCATGTGTCTAAAACAATATTTCATTCAACAAGGTATCCTTCACCAAACTTCCTGTGTCGGGACCCCGCAACAAAATGGACGCGTCGAACGCAAGCATCGGCATATTCTGAATGTTGCTCGGTCATTACGGTTTCAAGGCAATCTTCCCATTAAATTTTGGGGGGAATGCGTTTTGACTGCAGGCTACTTAATCAATCTCACACCATCCTCCATTCTAAAAGGAAAAACCCCTTATGAAGTGATCCATGGATGTGTACCCAGTTACGCACACTTACGAGTATTTGGTTCATTATGTTATGCTCATAATCAAAATAGACAGCGGGATAAATTTGATAGTCATAGCCGAAAATGTGTGTTTGTCGGGTATCCATATGGCAAAAAAGATGGAAATTATTTGATTTGGAAACAGAAACTTTCTTTGTCTCTCGTGATGTACATTTTTTCGAAAATAAATTTCCATATTTTGAAGCCAAAAAGATGGACACTGCACCACCATTGCAAAACCCAATTATTGCCAACTCTTTAGAAACTGGAACGGACCCACATTTTCTTCATGAAGTTGCCTCCTCAAACCTAGATGAATGCATCGTCAACCAACCCATTGCATCTCCCATCCCAGCCAAGGAAGATGCTACCCTCACAGATGACTTCGACCACACTATCAACGACTCTGATCCGTGTATAGAAGCCTTGACGCTACCCGCAGATCCACCGCCGCGTCCGACGGAGACGGCGCCGTCGGTTTCTTCATCATCGCTGACGGCCGCGGTTCCCCTTGGGCGAGGGCATCGCGCGAAGCTGCTTTCCGTACGGTTACGCGATTTTGTCGCAGCCACCACGATACCGTCAAGCCCCTCTGTTCCGTCACCTCCTTCAACAGAATCCTCAGGTGTTTCGTATTCTATACATGATTTTGTGAATTGTGATTCCTTTTCTAAACATCATCAAAGTTTTCTTACCTCTTTACACACCGAGCAGGAACCCCTGTTCTTTTCTCAAACGGTCCGAGAACCCCGGTGGCGTGATGCTATGGCACAGGAGATTCATGCTCTCGAACTCAATGACACCTGGAAACTCACCGCTCTCCCTCCTGGAAAGAAGGCACTTGGGTGTAAATGGATCTACAAAATCAAATACAACTCGGATGGAACAATTGAAAGATTCAAGGCTCGATTGGTAATTCTTGGCAATCATCAAGTGGAGGGTTTGGATTACAACGAGACGTTTTCTCCTGCCGTAAAGACGGGAACCATTCGCACAACTCTAGCAGTAGCAGCCGCAAAAGATTGGGAGCTTCATCAGATGGACGTTCACAATGAGTTTCTCCATGGTGATCTTGATGATGAGGTTTATATGAAACTCCCTCCTGGCTTCCAAGAATCTCAACCAGGGGCAGTGTGCGAGCTTCAAAAGTCTCTATATGGCCTCCGACAGGCCCCCAGGTGTTGGTTTGCTAAACTATCTTCTTCTCTCACTCGTTACGGCTTCCAACAATCCCCGAAGGATCATTCCCTGTTTACTCTCAATAATAATGACATACAGTTGGTTGTGCTAGTCTACGTTGATGATCTTGTGATTGCAGGGAATAATGGTACTGCCATCCAATGTTTTAAAGGCTACTTAAATCAATGCTTTCATATGAAAGATTTAGGCCGCCTCAAGTACTTCCTGGGGGTTGAAGTTGCTCGCTCCTCCAACGGAATCTTCCTTTGTCAGAGGAAATATGCCTTAGATATCATTACTGAAGTCGGATTGTTGGGTGCGAAGCCCGCCACTACACCATGTGAAGAAAATCACAAATTGAGCTCCGCTACTGGTTCTTTTCTTTCTGACCCGGCTACTTATCGTAGACTTGTTGGGAGGTTAATTTATCTGTGTTTCACTCGACCTGACCTTGCCTACAGTGTCCAAGCTTTATCTCAATTTATGCAAAATCCACGCTCCGAGCATTGGCAAGCTGCTATTCGTGTTGTTCGATATTTAAAGGGGCATCCTGGACAAGGAATACTCCTACCTCGAGAGAACAACTTACAACTCTTTGGGTGGTGTGATTCTGATTGGGCAAGTTGTCCACTGACACGGAAATCTCTCACCGGATGGTTTATTCAACTCGGCACTTCCCCAATCTCTTGGAAAACCCAGAAACAACAAACGGTTTCTGCCTCCTCTGCTGAGGCTGAATATCAATCAATGGCTAAGACCACCCGAGAATTAAAGTGGATTAAAGACATTCTCGCTTCTCTACATGTTCCTCATCCTGTCCCAATTCGTCTTTATTGTGATAGTCAAGCAGCACTTCACATTACTAAAAACCCGGTCTTCCACGAACGCACCAAACACATTGAGGTTGACTGCCACCTTGTTCGAGATGAAATCATTCACAAGCGCCTTCTTCCATCCTATGTGCCCACACATACACAACTAGCTGACCTTTTCACCAAAGCTCTCGGTGCTAAAAAGTTTGGAGTCATCTTGGTCAAGTTGGGCATTCAAGACTTACATGCTCCAACTTGAGGGGATATTACCGGACAAAATCATTCTTAGACTTAATTACAGGAATATAATCACTATTAATGAGTCTATAATTAGACTTAATTATAGGAATATAATCACTATTAATGGGTCTATAATTAGTCTTAATTACAGATGTTATGTTAGAAAAAGAATCTGTACGGTTCTAATGCTATGGTTATATATATATGTATCATTGCTATAGATGAAAGACAGATTGAATAAAAAAGAAAATATTCTTTCACGTAGCAAACTCACGTCTTCTTTGGATAACAAGTTTAAACGGACAAAGTCTTTCAAGTGTTTGGTGGGGTTTTGATTGTTCAACGTTTCTTCTTCTTCTCCTTCTTCTTCGTCTTCTCCTTCTTCTTCTTCTCCTTCTACTTCTGAGTATTCGTCACTGCCCTCTGAGTATTCAGCAGCCATTTTTGGAGAAAAGAAAAGAAGAAGAAGACTTTTTTCTTAACACCACATTTGTGTTGGATATATATATAGTGTTGAAAGTTGGAAGATGTTTGGCCACCAACTTGCCTTTTCGTTTCAGCTTCCCAATCAACATGCATTATGATGAGAGAGATACGAAATAAACCTTCTTGTAATTATAATTCTTTTCTTTAATTAATTCGATCAGTTCTATAATTATAATTATTGATTTAACTATAATTATTTAATTATAAATTTAGTAAAAAAAAATTTCATAGTTAATTATATACTAATTTAAAATTAATTTAGAAACTAATAATTTTTTAATTATCTCTAATTTAGTCATTATAATAATGAATTATTATTTTTCTCTAAAATAAATTTTTATTTAGTTTAATGATTTTTTTTAGGTATATTTCATCATCAAGTATCTTAATTTGTTAATAGTTTTGTTTAAACTTGAGGAAGAAGAAGTAAGAAATAATAGGTTTCTGGGAAGCTATTTCTAAAAGTAGGGAAGTATGGAGATACATTTTTAATTAAAAAGAATGTTTTAGTTGAAACTAAATAAAAAAAATATTTTTGTAAGAATCACTTATCTATAATATGTTTTTCATAAATACTTTATTTTCAAGCTTAAACGAACACTCACTCCTAATCTGCTTTTTAATAGTATTTATTTCTAAAAATCATTTTAAAAACACTTGTTTTATATTTGAATTAACTAAATTGATTATTTTCACATTGGGAACAGTAGTTACATTTATTTAATATTTTCGGTTTTATATAATCCAAAGTATGTGTATATATATCATATATGCACGTATTTTAAAAATGAAACATTAGCAATCTCAATATCATAGACCACAAAATTCTTAATAGGTTAAAAATAGATAACTAATATAAAAAATTATGCTAAATGTAATTTATGTTCTAATATTTTTTTACCGATGTGTTTAATTTTAAACTATATAGTTGTCTTTCTCGAATTTCATTTTACAAATTAGTAAATATATAAAAAAAAAAACAGAGGGCATATTAAAAAACAATTATTTTATATGTTGGTAGTATTATACCAAACCTAACTTAGAAATATCATGACCTCATACAATCATAAACGGACATTAATAGAGGTAGAAACCTAGAATTGACGTTAAATACTAATCTTAATCTTTACATTAGGGATTAATTGAGATTTACATAACACTGAACAAAAATCACAATGAACAAAACCAAATAGAAATGTATTCAACATTCTATATTTTGAGGGCTAGTACATAGAAAATTCCAATGTACCAATAAGCAACTAGAAAGTTGCTGAAAACAAAAATAAAAAAACTGCTACATATAACTAAAACTTCAGCTTTAGATCAGACCAAAGATGCATTTGAAAGAATTGGAAAAACAGTAATTATTACAGCATATGGTGTAGCTTAAAGATAGCATGCAGAGAAGCCATGGAAGAAGAAGAAGAGTTTGGCTGAGTAGGAATGGTGAGTGAATAAGTCTTCACTTTGTCCACCACCAGAGGAAGTCCTTGCGCCTGTTGATCTTCTTCTGGAGCTGAAGGAGGCCATAGAGTAAAGCTTCAGCAGTTGGAGGACAACCAGGAAGATAAATGTCAACAGGAACAATCCTGTCACATCCTCTAACAACTGAGTATGAATAGTGATAATATCCACCTCCATTAGCACAGCTTCCCATTGATATCACCCACCTTGGTTCTGGCATTTGATCATAAACCCTAATCATTTTTACCATCAAACAGGTTCATCTCATGTTAGCATCACTCTCTCAAACTCGAATATCACATAATAAGGTAATATTCACAATAAAAAATTAATCTTTCTGTCATCAAATTTTAGTAGGTTATAACTTACAAAAAAAATAAAAATTATTGTTCTAGTAAACACTCAAAATTTTTTAACTATCCTTCATTTTCAAGTTACCCATAATTTTTTTTTTCTTTTCAACCTCCTCTCATTCACAAACACAACCAAAAGGTTTACTTTCACATCATATAAAAACAAATACTTTCACTTTACTACCCATTTTAATAATATAATAATATGTATTAGTAGTTTATATTAAAATATAAAAAGAATATGGTTAGAATAATAATATAACGCGTTATGAAGTAAGAATAAATTTTCAACATAGCCTATTTTTAAAGGAGAAAAATATTTAAACTAAATAGTAGATATTTAAATTAAAATAAAATTTTTTTGTTGGAGATCCCAGATTAGAGATGAAAATATTTCATTGTATGTAAGTGGATTTTATAGGATTGAGTTAGACTTAAGGTCCAGTTTGTAACATGATATTAGAGCCATTTAAAAAGTCTATTCTAAACTTGTTGGGCCTATCGAATTAACCATAATATGTTGTCCTTGCACAAGCTATCACCTTTGGCGTGAGGAATGTGTTGGAAATTCTACATCGACTAAAAATGTGAATATTTCATTGTATATAAGTGTGCTCAAACCTCATCCTATAAGCTTGATTTTATGAGGTTGAATTAGATTTAAAATTCACTTCGTAATAGTTTTGGTTGTGATAGTTTTAAATAGTAGATAGAATTTTATGAGATAGTGAATACTTGAATAAAATAAGGAAAATGTAATGGTAGGATGGAAAGAAGGAGAAAACTAACTTGCGAAGGGCAGGGGCCATCTTGTTGGTGAGGGTGCCAGCAACGATCATGCAATCGGACTGGCGTGGGCTGGGCCTGAAGATGATTCCGAAGCGGTCCAGATCGTAACGGGCCGCACCCGTGTGCATCATCTCCACGGCGCAGCAGGCCAGCCCAAACGTCATGGGCCAGATGGATCCCACGCGGGCCCAGTTCATGAGGTTGTCCACCTTGGAGATCACGAACTCCGCCGGCTTCGACAACCCCACGGGGGAGGACTTCGACGTCGGCGGCGACGCACAATAACTCGTCGGAGCCACCGCGTCGGAGGAGCTGCTGTGGAGGAGCGACGCCGAAGCTAGCCGCTGAGGGAGGCGCCACGTGGTTCCGGTTCGAGTGATGAGAGCCATGGAGACACGAGCACGACACAACATGCACTTTGGTTTTTTTTTTTTTCCTCTGTGGTTTGTTTTGGAGGAATGAATGGTATTGTTCACGTAAACTCTCTGTTTCTTCTTGGGACAATCGATGTTGCAGTGTGGTCGCCATTTTAGGATCATGGTTGAACCAATTTTGTAACAAACCTTCCTTGTTTGTAGTTTTGGTGCTGATTGCTACACATCACCAAAACATTTTACTAAAATAACCATACATATACATGGGTTTCAATAAAGAAAAATGATACACAATTGTTGCAGTTTTATATAATTCTTTATGAATTTAAAAATAATTATATATAATAAAAAATAAATTTGTAAAATATTGAAAGTTATAATATGTATGATTACTCTTCAATAAATTTGGTTGAGATTGATTATAAAAGTAGAGCATATTTAACTCCTGAAAGCATTTTGCATATGATTGGAAAAGCTTTTATATTGTTAGTTACTTCTAGAATGACAAGAAAAAGTTTTCTCAAGGTTAAGTTGTAAAATTATTTTAATTTTAAGAGAAAATTTATTTATTTATTCTCAAAAAGATTGATAAAGGAGAAAAATATATAGAATATTAATTACATGAAAGATAAAGAACCCTAAATAAAATTTATCTTTTAATTAAAGTAGATATCAATAAAAAAAACTTCTAAATAAATCACTTTTAAGGCCCTATTTTTTCATTAATTTTATATAAGAAGAAGAATGATGACTCACTTTCAAATTGAAATTCTTTAAATCTAATGTTAGGATTTTGTTACTATTAACTTAAGCTTTTAACTTCTATTCAAGGGAAGATGAGTAATGAGATGGTAAGAATTAACGAGAAAAGGAAAAAGAAAGTATAGAAGATAAAATAAAAGACAGAAAAGGGAGAAGATGAATAGAAGAGAACTAATGAAACGATAAATATAGTATTTAATAGTTTTACAAAAGAGAAAATATATATTCAGACTAATTAAAGAAATATATTTATTTTTTTCAGTTCAACCGAGATTTTAACTATTTGACTCATTTTATAGAACTTCTCTTTAAACTTATTACTATTATACTTAGTTACTTAATTGAATAAATATAAAGTTAGATTTATAACTATAATACATCACTCGTATAAATAATTAAATATAAAATTTTTAATTCTTTCCTTACTCTTCTTCTCTTTATTCTCAAATTAATGTCTATCCATTTTTTTAACAAAACAAAAATAAATAAAGAAAATAACGAAAAAGTAAATATTTCAGAAAAATAAAAATAGTTATTTTACTTATATAAGACAAGTTAAGAAATGGACTGAGAAAAACAAAGCATAGCATTTATTAAGTTAATTATAAAATAAAAATGAAAGTAATAAACAAATATAATTGAGTAGAAAAGGAAATTCAAAAAAGTTGCCCGTTAACAAAGTGCATATTCCTTTCCCTCCCGTTTTCCCTGCACCTTCCACAAAACCTAGGGTTCCTCTTTCTCCCTTCAAATTCCCTTCATTCCCTTCACCTTCACTCTTCCCCTTCACACCCAAAGAAATTCCCCACAATCATGAACCCTAACCCTAATTCTAACCCTTACGAAACCATGCTAAAGGAATCCATCAACCGCTTCTTCGCCGAACGCCGCAGAGGCGTCACCAACTTCTCCGACTTCACCTCCATCTTCTCCCGCATGCTCCACGCTGCCCCCAACCCTCCCATTCCAGTCCTCTGGTTCTACGCTGCGCTCGAATTTCACGCCGCGCGCGACCCTTCAAGAAGCGCCAGGGACCTGTTCCAGCTGCTCGTTTCGTGTTCCGGTTCGTGCGGCTCCACGAAGCGGATCGCTGCGCTCGCGCCGTTGGTGTTTGTTCTGCACCGCATGACGCTTCGGCGCGGGGAGTTTCGGAGCGAGGTGGAGGAGCTGGTGGAAGGCGTTGTGAACTACTGCAGCATTTTCTGCGGGAAGGAGGTTTGCGACGGCGATGTGGCGGTTGTGGAGTTCGAGGATTTGATCAAGGTGTGGATGGTGGACGGTGGCGGTGGTGGTGGTGGGGTTTTTGGAGACTGCGGTGTGGAAGGGTTTTTCCCTCTTGTGAGTGAGGAATTTCGGAAGGGGATTGTGAGGGGTTGCGAGGTTGGGGTTTTGGCGGGAGTTGTTATGTGCGAAGCGCTTTTGTTGAAGCTGTGTTTGGCGTTTGAGAAAGGACTTAGCAGAGCGGAGCTGGAGAAGAATTTGCTGGCTTCAGCGGTTCAGACCATAACAGGGTTTCGGAGTTTTCGCTTTCTGGGTAAGACCTTTGTTTCTTTCTGAGCACACTTTTCTTTAGTTTAATTCTAATAATTTAAAATTAAATAAAACTCGTCTCTTTAAAATGAATGTATCAAAACAAACAAGTAAATTGACATGATCAAACAAAATTAGAAAATTTTCTATTTATATTTTTTTCTTCAATCACTTCATTTGACCAGATTTAATTTTAAATAATTCAAAATAAAATATAAGTTCCATTGAAAATATCTTATTAATTTAAATTTTTAAGGAACCTATTAATTTAATTATCTTGAGTATTTAACTAATTTTATGGGAAGTGGGTACCATGATATTCGACCATCCATTTATAATAAGAAAGAAAAACCCATAAAATACCCATTATGAATTTTATCCACTGATATGTTGTCAGAACTAGGCGTGGGTTTCATTTCTTGAATATTTTTATATTAGGAAAGCAGAATTATATAATTATATGCCTAATCACACTTAAACTCTGACTTAACCAAATTTTACCCTGTGCCTGTTTCTTTTTTGGCACTACATTTATATTCTCGCTTATTCTGACATCATTAAGAGTCAGAGGAGAATCTTTTATAAATCAAGGTTAATGATAAAGGTTTAATTTTTCCTTTATTTGACCTGTTTTGATTAGCTTCTTTAGAAGTCTAGGACAATTTTTTGTTGTTG
This sequence comes from Phaseolus vulgaris, assembly GCF_051622355.1. Classification (NCBI taxonomy): domain Eukaryota; kingdom Viridiplantae; phylum Streptophyta; class Magnoliopsida; order Fabales; family Fabaceae; genus Phaseolus; species Phaseolus vulgaris. The sequence goes on from NC_143498.1 coordinate 4,503,808, forward strand.
ACTTTTTCGCAAGTTAAAATTAGTCCGCTGAAAAAAAAAAAGGAAATTATATGAGAGGATTTCTACAAATTAATTCATGTATAAACTAATTTCTTTTTTTCTTTTTCTTTTTCTCTCCAACAACGAGTTTATGGAGAAACTTGATCAAACAGAAGCAAAAGCATTAAGTTTTATTCTTAAAAAACATATAATGTGTTTATTTAAGTGATAAGATATTAAGAAGTGTTTAACAAAAAACATTAATGAGATGCCCTTTATTTTCTTTAAAATATATTTTTATTTTCTGCAGAAAAAATGCTTTTTTTTGTTTCTTAATCTTACTTCGTAAATGCCTTCTTCTAATTGTGTTCTATAAACTTTGAAGTTTGAGTGTTGTTTCTTCACCATTTTAGGAAGCTGGGTCTGGATGAAACGCAGTTACGTTTGATTATAGTTTTCTCCTGTAGCCAAACCAATAAGATCACTTGATACAAGTGTTTGTTAATTGTCTTAGTTCAATCTCTTTTTACCCGTATTTGTTTATTTCTCAGCTTGACAAATGTCCAATCGTTGTGCTTTTTGGGATGACCTCATTACAGTTTTCATTTCTGTTCTTCCTGATTGCTGATTGGTCTCCATTCAGATACCCTTTTCAGGATGATGTTGGAGCCAGGTTTCCCAGTGACCTCTCTACTGGTCAGTACCGTGTCTCTTTTGCTTTAATTTTCCTTGATCTTAATTTTCCTCTTAGAAAAAAAACACCTTTTTCTCCAGAAAACTTTGTTGGATCTCAAAACTAAATAGACTAACTTCAAATAACTACAAGCCCAATTACCCTGCATGGCATATGTTTAATGGAGGCTAGTCATGTCTTGACGTCACTGCCATCTATAGAGGTTACTCAGGTTAGCATGCAAGAAAATCTAAAGGGCACTGTTTTTTAGTATGCAATACATATTTTTTAGTGCTCAAATTTATTCTTTATAAAATAAGTGATGAAAGACCAGGAGTTGAAGTATTGATTATTGTTGGAAAACTGAGTTACATTTTGGAAATTTAAAACTCAACCTTACCAGTAACATTCTTTACATAACCGATTATTCATGAATGGTTCACTAGTTTTTTATTTTCAGTATAATGTCTGTGAAAAGGGGTTACTGCTTGGTTAGCTACATTAATAATTCATTGCCATAGTCTTCACGGTCATTGAATCCAATACTGGGCACCCTTCTTCTGTTGGTAATTTCAGCTCCTAGTTCTATGGAAATGACTTTATTCCTTTTACCTTCAATAAATGTGTGATGTATATTACTTGTTTCTAATTTTTACTATTACATTCAACGACTAACTGCTTGTTTTACTGTAGGGTTCTGAAAATCAAGTTCTTGTAAAAGAAGTCCTGTACAATTCTGTGATGATGATAGACTATTCATTCATTAATCCTCAGGCAGAATTTTCACTATATGCCAACAGCTTGAAAGATGTTGCTATAACTTGGTTGTTTGTTGCTGAGTTAGCTGTGCAGTCTGCTAGGTATGAGAAAAGGCTATTGTGACTGATGAATGAAGGGTTTGTGGAATGTTTCACCTGACAAGTCTCATTCTCTGGTTTGGTCACAGGGAAAAAGGTGACCAGGGGAAAGCTATGTCTTACATAAATGCCTTCTGTAGATCTTGTATACCCATTCAATTGATCAACTGGGTTACTAATCAAAATTGCACAGGCAGGAATATCAGCAGACCAAATGTTTCCACTCCCATAGCTCTTATAAGTGAGTTCCTCCGATTTTTCTTGCAATTATTATTGTTTTTCTTTTTTACTTCTCTCCGTACCATTAACAGACTGCTATATTTTAAAAAGTTCAGGAAACTCTACAGTTGAATGCTGCACACAATTTCAAATTTTATTAAATGCTTGTCTGGTTTTTGTCAGATCAAGTTGAATGTGGACCTGAGATCCACATCCTAGCTAGAGTTATTTAAGTGGTTTTCATTTTTCAATTTAAAACGTGAAAACAAGATTCCATGCTCTAAATCAAACATACACAAGTGTCACTGGTGATTGAAATAAGATTGTTGTTATAACTGAAACAACTACCATTTATGCATTCTCCTTGGTTTTCTTTGTGAGACTACTCTTTTTGTTTCCTCTTGTATCTAATAGTGATTTCATGTTCAGAGTGGCTTCTAGTTGTTGAGGAACAAGGAATTCCAGTGTTTGCTGGCGAAACTGCCAAGCAGATGGACTTAATGTTCAAAGCTAACTTTTTCACTTCAAGAACCGAGTGCTTATTTCCAGTGATCAAGCATTTCTTCAACAATCTGGACAAGAATATCTTTTCTCTGAGTGGAGAAGCCGGGGCAGATAAACTTGATGATGACATAGAGATGGCTGATACTGTGGACACTGTAAGTTTGGCTGCTGCTGATAATCTGAGCTCAGTTATTGATGGGACAAGAAAACGCAAAGAAGGGATCGATGATGATACTAATAAAACACCGCTAAAATATTTGAGATGTCATATTCATGAGAATACAGTAAGAGAAAACCCATTTACATTCAGGCAACAATGATGCTTTGGATGTTGGGAGCACAGTGCATTGAATATTTTGGTCCAATTAACGTCCAAAACATATGATAGGTGAATTGAAACTCTATTAGGACACTGGTCTATAATTTTTTGACCATCCTTGTTTGTCATTTTGGTTCTAGGAATTTGGAAACATTCACCCAAAAACTTCTGCAAGATCTTCTGCCAAAGTATATATAAATATATTTGGATATTGGACTAACCCTAGTTTTCATTCAATTTCGTTTTAGTTGGAATATCTGTTTGCATACGTAAAAGACTTGTTAGATCAAATATAAAATAATTACTGTTTGAACTTATTTATAAATTTTATTATAGTTTACTTTATTCTTCTAAATTTTAATGGTAAAAAAATGAATAATATGTACTACTGGAATATTTGTTTGGTAAAGAATATTTTTACTTTTCATAAATTAGTAATAGTATTGGTGGAAACGGCCAAATTTGCGTCTGTCGATCTGTATGTAAATTGGAGTGGAACCTATTACATTTTTATTATATATTTTAAAATATTAATTTATATTTAATTTAATTTTTATTTTTTTTATCTTCCTGATAAAATGTTTATATTTTTATCATATTAAAGCTTGCTAACATATTTTCTGTTATGCAAACTTTTTAGTTTTACCTTTTTATAATTGAAGTTTAATGTATTTTTATCTTGTTAAAAGAATAATTAATTTAAAATTATTATGACAGTATAAATATATATATATATATATATATAATTCACTAAAATACTAAAAATATTATTAAATTAATAAATATCCTAATTATGTGTTTAGGGTTTAGAAGATGTACTATTAGTACTAATAATCAAATAGCCCTAAGTGACTGGTCAGAACCAGTCCCTAAGATCTAAGTAATAACTTTTCGTACAATATAATTAGCCTAATTAGGTGTACAAAGTGATGTTTTGGCATCGAGGTTAATTCAGTGACTTGTCCTAATCTAAACTCAATCGAAGCCTCATTACCATCCTATAAATATGCACTCTTTTAAAGGCAAAAATATGTGATGAACAACGTTTATTAGCCCAACCTACCATATACCAATACTGACTTAGAGATCGTATTGTCTTTTGCAGTGACAAGGAGCACTCAAGATGATAAGGAGAGCACTTCTCAGCTCATACAAGAATAGAGGATGTAAATGAAATATCTTGAAATTATAGTAATTGTACATATTTAATTACATGTAAAAATCTTAGATGATATAAGTTGCTTAAAAAACTATCCTTTTTGAAAAATTAGGACGAAATTTTTTCTTAAATATGTTGGTAAGAGGGTTTCAAATGTAGTGATAAAATGGTCTCTTTGAACCAACTAGAATTATTGATAATATTATGGTTCCTAATGAATTTTCTTTATGGACTCTAGATGAAAATAAAATAGTACAACATGTATGTAAGAACTAAGAACATTATATTTTTTGCTTTAAGTATTGATAAATTTTATATAGTTTATGTGTGTTCTTCAGCTAAAGAAACGTGGGATGTGTTAGAGTTCACTTTTGAAGGAATTGAAAAGGTTAAGATAGCAATGAAAAATACTCTCATACAAGAGTATGAGATGCTTATGATGCTTCAAAAATGAAAACATTGATGATGTTCAAAAGAGGTTCACTCATATAATAAATTATTCTTGCTATTGGAAAGACCCTTGACAAAGAATAACTCATTGTCAAGATTTTTAAAATCTTAAATAGGTCATGACGACCAAAGGTTATTTCTATCTTTAAATCAAAAGATATCACTATGATGAATATGACCATCTTGCTTGGTAAGTTGCGGTGCGGCACCACAAATTAGAACTAGGAAGATTGAAGGGAGAGGAAGAACGAGAGAAGAAGAAAGGCATAACTCTAAGTATTACAGTAAATGAAGATGAATATTCCTTGTCTGATGTGATGCTTTAATGTAGCGTACGTAATCGTAATGAAGAAAGAGAGATTTTGATGAATCCTAATTATAGAGAAAAATAAATATAAAAGAAACTTTTATTCACTTGTATATTAGAGAGTAAAATACATGGTGTATATATAAGAAAAAGATTAAGACTTAGCTGAAACAGAAAAGGAAAGTTGGGTCAAACAAACAAAGCCCAATAATTTAAAATAGAAAATTAAATATATTAACACCCCCTTCAAGCTGGGGAGTAGATATTTGTCAGGCCCAGCTTGGATTTGAGAGTAGAGAATTGTGCGGAAGCAAGGGGCTTGGTGAATATGTCAGCAACTTGCATTGCAGAAGTAATGGGTAGTAGTTTGAGGAGACCAGAGTTAAGTTTTTCACGAACTAGGTGGCAATCAATTTCGATATGCTTGGTTCGTTCATGAAAAACTTGATTGGAAGCTATTTGAAGGGCAGATTTGTTGTCACAGTACAGGGTTGCAGGCTGGGAGAGAGGAAGATGTAAATCCTGAAGGAGGTAAGACAACCATTGTAACTCACATGTGGTGGTGGCAAGGGTTCTATACTCGGCTTCAGAGGAGCGGGAGATAGTTGACTGCTTCTTTGATTTCCATGATATTAGGGAGTCTCCTAAGTAGATGGAATATCCAGTGACAGATTTGCGTGTGGTAGGACATGTTGCCCAGTCAGAGTCACTAGTGTGAGACAACTTGCTGATGATGAGTTGTGGGTGCAGATATGAATTGGCTTAAATTGTGGACAGCGAAGGCGATGTCTGGTCGCGTGTTGGTTAAGTAAATTAGACGTCCAAGGAGTCTTCTGTATTGAGAAGTGGCATTAGCATCGAGAGGTGAGCCTTGGTCGGGAGAGAGACGAGAGGTGTGAGTCATAGGAGTGGCCACAGGTGCAGAGTCAAGCATGCCAGTTTCTTGAAGGAGATAAGAGTATACTTGCGTTGACTTAAATGAAGACCAGTACTGTTGCGAGCAATTTCCAGTCCCAAAAAGTAAGTGAGATTACCTAAATTTTTTATCTTGAAGTGATGGTGAAGGGATGCAGTAATTGTATTGATTTCCTCCGTGTCATCACCAGTTAAGAGCAAGTCATCAACATAAACAAGAATAACAATAACAGTGAGTTTATCATTATTATATTTAAGAAAAAGAGAGTGATCAGCAACAGAAATAGAGTAATTATTTGATAAAAGAAAAGTAGAAAGTTTGGCGTACCATTGGCGACCAGCTTGACGAAGGCCATACAAAGATCGTTGAAGCTTGCAAACATGCTGGGGAGAAGGAAGAGAGAGGCCAGGTGGGGGGTCATGTATATCTCTTCATGGAGATCACCATGAAGAAATGCATTATTGACATCAAGTTGTTTTAAAATCCAATTTTTGGTAGTGGCAATAGCAAGCAGAAGGCGGAGGGTAGTGAGTTTAGCAACAGGTGCAAAAGTGTCTAATAAATCAAGTCCTTCAAGTTGGGTAAACCCTTTGGCAACAACTCTAGCTTTGTGGCGCTCAACAATGCCATCAGAATGGTATTTGATTTTATATACCCATTTACAACCAATAGTTTTCTTTCTTGGAAGGAGAGGGGTAAGTTGCCAAGTATTGTTAGCAGCAAGAGCTTGAAGCTCATCTTGCACGGCAGATTGCCAAGAAGCATGTTTGGAGGCTTCGTTATATGTCTGAGGTTCAGGATGAGAATTGATAGAGGAAATAACATTTCTAAAATTGGAAGATAAGGAATTGTAAGACAAGTAATTATGAATAGGATATCTACTACTTACAGTGTTGGTTGCAGTGTGGAAATCTGCAAGATAGGCAGGTTGTCGGTGAGGACGAGCTGATCTTCTTGGAAATTGGGGTGAGATGCTTCCTGGAGATGCAGGCAGTGATAATTCTGATGGAGGTGCAATGTTGGATGTAGGAGCAGAGGCACTATTTGTTGGAAGATTATAGGATAATGAGGCTGGTGGAGGAACAGTATTGGGTGCAGGAGTAGAGGCACATGACTCGACAGGAGGTGCAGTATCAGAAAAAAAATCAAAAGCAGAATTATATGCATTAGAAATAGGGAGAGATAAAGTGTTAGGGTCCTTAGGCAAGTCACTGTCCAATTTATATGGAAAGTGGTTTTCATGAAAGATTACATGTCTTGATATCTCTATGCTATGAAACTTTAAATTTAAGATAATATAACCTTTTGTATTTTGCGGGAAGCCAAGAAAAATACCTTTGATAGATCTATCATCTAATTTTTTCCTATGTGCAGTAATGGTACTAGCATAACAGAGACAACCAAACACTTTTAAAAAGGAAATGTCATATGGTTTTCCAAACAACTTTTCATGAGGAGTGATGTTATCAAGTAATGGAGTAGGAATAACATTTATTAAGAAAACAACATGATTTACCGCAAATTCCCAAAAAATAGGAGGAAGATTTGCTTGAAAAAGTAAAGCCCAGGTTACATTTAGTATGTGTTGATGTTCACGTTCTACAATGCCATTTTGTTGTGGTGTTTCAACACAAGATTTTTGATGTATAATTTCCTTTGAAGCATAAAAATTTGGCATAGCAAACTCAACACCATTGTCAGTACGAATCGTTTTGATATTAGTTTTGAAATGATTTTGAACGAAAACAGTGAAGTTAATGATGTGTTGACGCACTTCAGATTTGTTATGCAGCAGAATAACCCAAGTATAACGCGAGTAATCATCAACAATAGTTAAGAAATAACGAAAACCTTGCATAGAAATTATGGAACATGGTCCCCAAATATCAAAGTGTACAAGATCAAAAATAGCTGAGGTAACAGTATTGCTTAAAGTGAAAGGAAGTTTTCTCTGTTTTGCACGACTACAAGTGTCACATATACATGATGAGTATCAACAGTAATAAAAGAGTATTGTTTGCTTAAGACATGTAATCTTTCATGTGAAGGGTGTCCTAGTCTATAATGCCATAGTGTTTTGTCTGTGATATTACAATTAATAAAAGGAGCAAAACAATGCGGTTTAGAATGACTAGAAGCAGGCAAGGTAGTGACAAGGTACAAGCCAGCAGTGGCTTTAACTGTACCAATCCTCTCTTGAGTGAGATTGTCTTGTATAATGCAGTGGGTTGAAGTGAAAGTTAAAGTGCATTTAAGTTGGTGTGTGAGTTTAGAAACAGATATTAAGTTTAATTGAAAATGAGGCACGTATAACACATCAGACAAATAAAACTGATCAGAAAAACATACTAAACCAGAATATGTGGCATAAACAGTTTGGCCATTTGGAAGACTAATTAAGACAGGTTTAATTTTAGTATAAGTAGTAAAAACGTTCAAATTGTGACAAACATGATCAGTGGCACCAGAATCAATAATCCAAGATTCTTTTATAGAAGATAGTGAAGAGAGAAACTTACCTGTTGAAGAATGCTCAGTATTGGGGATTTCATCCGTAGAGATAGTGCCGACTTGATTAATTTGAGTGTGAGGGGCAAGATCCTCAAGGTTTTGTTGACGCAAAATGTTGGTAAGGAATTGACACTGTTGTGATGTAAGTTGAATCCCCTTTACATCCTATTCTTTAGGAAAAAGCTCAGAAAAAGTGTCAGTAGTAATCATATTATTGGCTTGGGATGTCCAATTAGTGAATTTGTAGCCAGGAGGGAACCCATGCTTTTTATAACAGGTGTCAACAGTGTGGCCAAGACGATTACAAAAAGTGCAGACTTTTCTAGTAAAAGAAAACTTTGAGGTTTTAACATTACCAGAAGGAAAACCCACTTTGCGAAAACAAACAGCCTCAGTATGACCATATTTACCACAAAAATTGCATGTAATAGTGTGACTACTATTAAGACTATGAAGACTAGGGTTTTCATTAAACATTGCCTAAAAGATTTTTAAAACCAATCAAGATTTTGAAAGAGAACAGAAAAAAAAACCAAGAACAGCAAAGAGGGAAATAAAAATCAGAGAGAAGCGCAGCAGAACTCTTCATTCGAACAGCTCTGATACCATATTACAGTAAATGAAGATGAATATTCCTTGTCTGATGTGATGCTTTAATGTAGCGTACGTAATCGCACGTAATCGTGTAATGAAGAAAGAGAGGTTTTGATGAACCCTAATTGTAGAGAAAAATAAATATAAAAGAAACTTTTATTCACTTGTATATTAGAGAGTAAAATACATGGTGTATATATAAGAAAAAGATTAAGACCTAGCTGAAACAGAAAAGGAAAGTTGGGTCAAACAAACAAAACCCAATAATTTAAAATAGAAAGTTAAATATATTAACACTAAGTGTTGATACTTAGAAAACTGAGTTTTGTATGAAATAAAAAAAAAATGAACAATTGAAAATTTGAATCTACACTGAATAATTTATAAAAAATTATAAAGTATATAAGAACACACCTTTGATGGCAAAGAAACACAACAAGAAGCAAGATCAAGGATCAACCTACACATGACATGAATGTGGTGAGCAAGGTAAACATGATTGCCCTTTATTAAAATTGAAAAAAAAAAGGAATGAAAGAAATACATTAAGAAAACAAAAGGCTTACACTAGATAATGCTTTCAACTAAAAGTTCAAGTGAAAGAAGTCAATCTTTGTTTGGTGATAGATGAAGAATAATTAAGTAGAAGTATCATAAGTAACTCTAATCTTGAAATTGATGAAAACTATGATAAATTGTTTGATGCATTTAATGAATTACATGAATAAGTAAAAGACATTTCTTATTCAAACAATCAACTCAAAGGAGATAATAGATGGCTTGAAAATAGATTAAAAAAATTGCAAGAGGAAAATGACAATTTAAAAATCGATATTAATGCTTTCGAAATGATTTATGAAAACTCTTCATGTAATTGCAAATCAAATTCTCAAGATAAAACTCATGATTGTGAAAACTAAAAAAAAAAACATGTAGAAAAATAGAATCCCTTTTGAAAACTCTTGCAAAATTCATATTAGGAAGATCAAATTTAGATGCATTCCTAACTTCACAAAAAGTGCACTATGGAAAAAACTGAAATTGGTTTTACACATCAAAATAACAAAAAGGTTTCAGAAATTTCTTCAATTTCATAATACCATATACATCACCATTTGTCACTTGTTTCTATTAGAAAATTGGTCAGGCATCAAACATATTTTATATAAGAAAAGCATGGTGTTCCTAGATATGTCTAGATTCCCAAAGAAAACCACATGTGTGTTAACCCAAAGGACCCAATATAAATTTGGTAGCTAAAAATTATTTTTAATTTATTTTGAAAATGTTTTGATGTAAATCATTGTTTGATATGTTGTGGAACATCAATTAGGTATTTTAGATTATTCCAACACTCATTAACTGAATCATGTGATATTTATACCATCTGACTTGTATTTTTGTGCTATTTAATCAATTATATTTCATTATAACACATTAATCAATCACTCTTATATTTTCCATTGATATTTGGTCATATCAATCATCATTCATATTTTCTTTCACAACTAGCATTGTAGTGTGTAATTTATTTTTTTATGTATTAGTATTTATAAAATACACAAATAATTTGCAATTTATTTTGTCATTTAAAAATAATATGAAAATAAAATGTATATATATATTATAAAAATTATTGTGAAAATATATTAGTAGAAAAGATATATTTATAAATTCAATTCGTTAGGAATAGATAGTTTAGAAATGGTTTTATAAGAAATTACTTGTAGATTTAAATTTAGTAGGAAAATTACCCTTATTACGTCTAAATAAATTTTTTCATAAGTAGATTTGTTATATTTTTTTTTTCATGAAAATTTATTGTAAATATTATTTAACAAAAAAATTTCTACTAATTTTTAAATCTTGCATTAATTAATTATTCATGTTCTTTTAACACATAAAGGTAGAGAGATATACATATTTATAAGTGACATGTGTTCAACATTCTATAACAAGGATAAAGTAGGGGTGGCAATGCGGGCTGGCCCGTCCCGCATAGGCCCGCCCGCACTTGGCTCGCAAAAAAAGGGTCGGGTTGGCTCGCCCTGCATAGAATTTGTGGGCTGATTTTTCTAACCCGTCCCGCATAAGGTTTGACCTGCGGGTTTGTAGGTCAGCCCGCATAAAAAATATTTATTAAAAAAAAATAATTTTTTAAATAAAAATTTTGAATTTTTTTATTTAGATGCATTAGGTAAATTGTCTCATAATATTATTTTCATGAAACATGCATAATAAGATGTTATTAAAAAATTTGGAATGTAAAATATGAGGCTACATGAAGAAAATATGGGAATGTAGAAAAAAATTATACATTTTAAAGTTATGCGAGTTATGCGGATCATCCCGCCTCGCCCTGCACTTGGCCCACGCGGACTGTGGGTTATGTGGAGCGGCTCTAAGTGGACCAGCAAGTTGAAATAAGTAACCCGCCCCGCGTTGGCCCACCCCACTTTGCCACCCAGAGATACAAGTTTCATTATTACACACAATAAGTTAAGATTATAATAGTTGATTATATGAAATGAGTAATTAGAAAAATTAATCAAGTAGCACGGTTTGTAATTAACATACAAAATAGGCTTAAATAACTCTATAAATACAAGATTTCCATTTGATCAAAGTATGTCCTTCTAATCCTAATATATTCTTACTTTGAACACCGAACACTTAGTTAAAAATTAGAAAAAAAAATATATTATAAGTATATTCCTTAATTCCATTAAAGATAATCCCAAGAACAAAAAAGATATTTCCAAGATCCAAGAAGAGAATGAATATCGTGTCAATATGTGAAGGTTATCTACAAGTAAAAAATTATTTTTATTCCATACAAGAACAATTCAGAGACAATTATCTATAAATCCAAATTCATGAATGTTAAAAAAACTACTTTCTTAAAGATTTTTATAAGAAACCTATAGAAAAAGTTGTATAAAATATAAAAAATAAAAGTGTAGCCGTGTCAATATTTGACAGATAGAAAGAAAGAAAAAGAAGATGACAGCAACTAGTAGTTGAGAATCATTTTCCAAAGGCCCTTGTTGATTTAAATGAATTTTGTTTTTTCTTGCATGAATTAGGAGTTATTGTTTATGAGTTACGTAAAATGGCAATTTAGTTGAATGGGACAGGGGTTGCAAATTTCTGAATTGAAAGTGAAATGTGTGCAAAAGGGTACCATACAGTGGTACCCATTCTTATTTCTCAAACCAAAAACTTCTCTAACCATTGCATTGACTTTCTTCTAACCTATGTAGCAGAAACACGGACCACACTCATACGATATGATACACAACTAGACACATAAATACGTATAATTCATACTTATATGATACATAAATAAACACAGAAATATGTATAATTTTTAAAATGTAAAATACAAGAACATGAATCTATATATTATATAATTATAAATTATATAAATTAACAATAAAAATTTATGAGTAAATTATGTTCTATATTTTTTTATAAAGTATAAAGATATTTTTCATGACTAATTTAAAAAGATTTATTTCTTATTTTTATAATCATAATAAAAATTTATATAATAAATTTAAATTTTTTAAAAAATATTATATTTTAAAAAAAAATTATATTAAAATTGTATTATAATTATCAAAAATTCAACAAATAAATTTTGAATTTGATATTTCATGAATACGTATTGTACAAATATTATACAAGTGTCGGTATTTAATATATGCATCCAACGGACACGTCATTTAAGTCATGTAGAAACGTAATACTACCTTTCATTTATGCTTCTCAATAATGTCAGACAAAATATCAGCATGTGAATCACATTCCCAAGTAATCTTATATACCAACAAATTCATATATGATGTAAGAAAGTATAAAAAACACGTCATAAATAATTTATTAAACTAAAAAAATTAAAATACATATAAAAAGAATATATTTTTTGCGTTTAATCAGAGTGAAACATATTCTTCACCTAAGCGGAAAAAGGAAAAAATATTGTCGGCTTACCCAAGTGTGGTTAAGTTAACCAGAGTGTGGGGTTAGGTTAGGATTGTTTTTGTTTGATGCCGATGGCTGGTGAGGCCCCAAACAAACAAGTGCCACGCCATGGAATCGTCGGTGACTCGTTTTGACTCGCTCGAGTTTATTAACACCACCATCACTCACTCAACACAAACACATAATTGTTCGTTTCGTTTCGTTGTGTTTCCATAACAACAACAACATCGATACAACACGCGATTCTGCATTCGCGATTCCGCTCTCGAATCACTTTCCATTCCATGGCCGATTCAACCTCAAGCGATTCTCTCTCGCTAGACATCGATTCCTTCTCTCCTTCACCTCAGGTATATTAATTTTATTATCATCATTATCATTATCGTTAACGTTATCGTTATCATAATTATGATTATTGTGATTCTGCATTGGATTTTCTGTCATCGATTTTGATGTTATATGCAACAACAACAACCGCAATAGCGATAATAATCTGCTTTTGCATTACAGGACTTGCTCTATAATCAATCAAACCTCGTTTAGCGCTTTTAGTTCGATTCGTTCCTTTTGTGTTTTTTTCTCTCTCGCGCTTTTTTTTTTTAATTTCGGAATTCTGCGTTTGACTGCTACTCCCTTGTAACACCGAGAATGGCTTCAATTGTTTTTTTTTTTGAGCTTTTTCTAGCTTGTTTCTTCGTCCCGAGCGGAAACGGCGTTTTTCGTGTCGTTTTGGTTTCTGATGTTCCGTAAGGGAGGTTGATGTCAAGAATAACCCAGCTTGTGAGTTGTGAATACGAGGCAAATGGTTGCTGCAAATATAGTTGTTACTAGTTCGGTTTTCCATGTTGTCTGAGGATTTTGCGAAATGGTGAAGACGTTTTGTGTTAGTGTTATCATGCCTTATGGTTAAAGAAATTAGACTGTGGTTTTAGATTTTTTTTTTTTTTCTTTAGTTAATAGTTTTGACAGACAACTAATTCAAAAGTGATACTAATGATGATTTCTGATTGGTTGATGGTGGAATATTGTTTCTTCTACGAAGCCCAACTTTTTTTTTGAAGAGTTTTTAATTTAAATATACTTTTATGCACTGTTGTCTCATTACAGCTTAACATGTATTTCAAGATTGTTGATTTTTGTAATAACTAATTTAAAAATCATATTTTAATTGATTTTTAATTAGGTGATAACATAAAGGTCTCCATTCATGAAAATGAAATTCATTTTTTATTGTGATAAGAGGAGAATAATAATTTTCTTTTAAAAACCGCTTCTTCACATGCAGTCTACATTGTTTTCGCCTTGAATGGTTTTGTGGCCTGTTACGGGTTGCTTCTTTGCATGAGTTTCGTTTTGTGATTTCATTTTGCTGCCCCGACTGTTTACACGCACGTCTTTGCTGCACATGCTTAATTGCTCACACATGATTAAAGACCTTTTGTTGAATAAAATAGAAGTTGCTTCCTCAAAAGGAGCTTCTAACAATGTATTCTATACCATTACTCATCGTCAACAATGAACTCAAACGTGCTATAAAACATTTTTTGCTCACTTATGTGATTCCCTCCTTGTTTGTTGTTATAAAAACATAAGGGCAATGGTGTAATGAGCACTTTGTTGTCTTTTTCGGTTAAATTTCTGAGCCTTGATGCTACTGATATTTTTGTGCAGGAGCATATCATCAGAACACGTCATGGTTCTGTATCCGTTTCTGTATACGGAGACCAGGATAAGCCAGCACTTATCACATATCCAGATTTGGCTTTAAATTGTAAGTTAAATGGATTTTATGGTTTATGTATATCACGTGAATAACCCCCTCTAATTTTGCATCAGAACTTTTCACTTTATTTGTCTTACAGTTGTAGCTTTTATGGATTTATTCCTATTGTTATGGTTAAAATTATTTCCCAGTACATTTAAGCATATTCTTTTTAACCTTAGTTTTAAATCTGGTACCTGCTGGCATTGAAATATGTATCAGTTTTTATAAAAAAAAAAGTTAAATATTTGCTCTTTCCGCCCCTGAAACTATGTATTTGTTTTCTGAAAATTCAAGGCTTGCTCCTAAAAGGTTTATTGCAGGAAAAATCAAATGTAAAATTGCTGTTTGGTGATTTTTGCCAAACATCGATTACTCTCAACTCAACTTTTTTTTGTCTTTTTTGTGATGTATGTATCTGTTTTTGTAAAAATTAAACATTTTGCGCTCCTGAAACTATGTATTCTTTTTCTGAAAATTTAAGGCGTGCTCCTAAAAGTTTTGATGCTGGTTTTGATTTTGCCAAACAATGATTATTCTCAACTCAACATTTTTTTTTGTAATGCACTGCCAATCTAACCTTTTGTTTTCATGCTTGTGGTTTCATCAGATGTCTCCTGCTTTCAGGGGTTATTATTTTGTCCCGAGGCATATTACCTTCTGCTCCACAATTTCTGCATTTATCACATTAGTCCACCTGGGCATGAGGTTTGTATCTTGAAGCTGTACTATGGTGTTGCTTGATTCTTGTCTCCTAACTGTTATAAATTTTTACATTGTTGAATATTTATAATTTACCTGGTTCCTTATCATCTTGTGCTTTCTTCAAGAGTTATTGCAGTTAGGAGCTGTTCCAATTGATCCAGATTACCCAATTCCCTCTGTAGATGACTTAGCTGATCAAATAGCTGAGGTTCTCAACTTTTTCGGGTGAGTGTTTAGCTCAATCAAAAGTTGCGTCCCATTTAGTGACATGAAGAAATGGATTTAGACCATTTTCTTTTTGTATTTAAATATCTAAGTTGACTCCAAGTTCCTCCTAGAATAAAGTGATGGGTACTGGCCACAGAAGCTGATTTATCCTTTATTTGTTCTTGTTTTGCTTGCAGTCTTAGTGCAGTCATGTGTATGGGAGTAACTGCTGGGGCTTACGTTTTAACCTTATTTGCTGTAAGTATTCATGTGTGTTTGTCTCCTTCTTAAATGTCCCCAAGATACTGACAGGTCTTTCTAACACTTGACAACAGATGAAGTATAGACAACGTGTTCTTGGTTTGATACTTGTTTCACCTCTGTGTAAAGAACCATCTTGGGCTGAATGGTTATACAACAAGGTTCTGTTCCTATGCAAGAAAGACTGTGTTTTTGTTCTAAAAGTTAATCTCATTCTTTTCTGAAGATTTTAAAATATTTGCAGGTCATGTCAAATTTACTATACTTCTATGGCATGTGTGGCGTAGTAAAGGAAATATTGCTGAAACGGTACTTTAGCAAGGTATGTCTTTGCTTCCAAAAGTATTCCATGTTTTACTTCCAGTGTGTTAGGCTGAAACATTGACTTTTGATTGTTGGTGATAGGAAATTCGAGGTGGTACACAATTGCCGGAGTCGGATACAGTTAAAGCTTGCCGAAGGGTTAGTCAATATTTTTTTGTTTCATTTTCATGTAGGAACAGGGTTATAACTGATAGCTAGTTTATTTTTTTTATGCGTCAGAAATTAATAACAGGAGAAAAGAAAAGAAAAAACCTCACAAATTGGATGCCTACTGCATCAGCCATTAAGTGAGCTCGAGCAATCTGAACTGAACACTTTACTTGTAGCTAGTTGTAAGCTGAACACTATACTCTTTCTTACAGTTGTTGGATGAGAGGCAGAGCTTGAATGTGTGGCGATTCCTGGAAGCAATTAACGGGTATGAATCATACCGTATGATCACACTTTCAAAATAGTGATTCTCGTATTTCTTTTTGAGAGGGCAGGGTGTTTAGAAGTGGCAATTGCTCATGTAGATATTTACTATTGCAAAGGTTGCAACATCACTCAGAAAGTGGTTATTATAATTGTATTCGTGGCTGCACAAATATGCCAGCGCTTTATTTCACTATGCTCTGGATAGTATATACTTATTTGCTCAGGGATATAGTTCATTTTCATTTAACTTCATTTTGGGACCTAACAGGAGACCTGACATAAGTGAAGGGTTGAGAAAATTACAGTGCCGCTCACTTATTTTTGTTGGGGATATGTCACCATTTCACTCGGAGGCCCTCCACATGACTTCAAAATTGGACAGACGATTCAGTGCCTTAGTTGAGGTATTGAAAATAGTTTATTAATTTGTGATAAGATTATGTAATATTGCAATCGGGTTTCGCTTTAATATCTGCTGGTGGAACAACAGGTTCAAGCATGTGGATCAATGGTAACAGAGGAGCAGCCTCATGCCATGTTAATACCAATGGAGTACTTTCTCATGGGATATGGCTTGTACAAGCCATCCAAGCTGAGTGTCAGCCCAAGAAGCCCCCTGAGTCCATCTTGCATATCTCCGGAGCTTTACTCGCCGGAGAGTATGGGTTTGAAGTTGAAACCCATAAAGACACGAATTTCTCTGGAAATCTAGAAGGATGAATAAAGACTGGATATTGGTGCCCCTTCTGATCTATTGATTGAACGAGTTCATGATTGGATGGTTAGTCGGAGTGAATGAGGGGATTGCCATACCAGACAGATCGTTGTAGATAAGAAAATAAGAAATCAACAAAGAGGAAAAAAATGGAAAGTTTAGTAGAAATCAATATAGTCAGTCATTCTTTCATTTGTAATCAATCATAGATTTTAGTCAATCAGTCTCAAGCCTGAATGGTTGTAAAGCTTTGGTATTGTTGTTTCCCATATTTTGGGGGGATGGAACTTTTGCATAAAATTGTACAACAGCAAACGTGGTGAGGAAGAAGTCATTACTGTGCTATTTTCTTGTTTTCGGCATCTTATTCACTGTCGATAAATATAGTGTTTTTTATTTGAAATTTGAAAATTTGATGCATTCTTGGACTTTAATTGGACCAGTTTGCAAATGTTTCATTTTATTGCGAAAAGGTTGTCTTTTAAAGTTCACAGCTAAATGTTTATTCAGGATTCATTTATAGATGGAAAATAAATTTTACCATACTATATTTTTACGCTACATTCATATTCATAAATAGCATGCAGTTAATTAGCGAATTGTATGCAAAGAGGAATCGATGAAGTTTAGCACAATTATAGGATAACTGTATTTTAGCTAAATATATAATTAAAAAGTATAACTATTACATGATTACTCAATTCAATAACATTATAACGTTTTTTGCATTCTTTACTCTAAATATTTTTTTGGATTCTTAAACTAATTTTAATGTTAAAATGCTCTTAAAATATTAATTTATTATTTTAACAAAAATGTCTTGTTAATGTGATTGTTATAACTATAGTATTCATTAAAAGTATTTATTACATCTTTGTAAAAATATATACTTTTAATCAACCAAAAGAACTGACAATTTGTTTTAAGTGAAATTTATTTTACAATAATATGATAAGATTGTTTTTGTGCTACACTAAATTTTTTATTAACATTAAGTGCATTCCTTCCATTTTTTTTCACACGTATAAATGACAGGGTCCAATTGATGATTAGTCCACAAAACCACTTCTCTTAGCTTCCACCAACACTATCAAAGTGCTATGAACCAGCAAGGAATTTACAATCTAACCAAAAAAGGCAGTTTGGACAGTCAAATAAATTCCATGTTAACAATTGCAAATATCATCCATTATATGAAATCACCTCTTTCAAGATAACTGTATCTTATAAATACCCAACTAAGCACAGCATTATGCACAATTCTGATTTCATCAGTGTCAAATTACTTAGTTGATCCAAAAACTTAGTAGTAGGAATAATAATAATGTCATTGTTATATGACTTTTTTTCAACTTCAATTGATATTCAACATTTGACTGTTCATGTTTATCCTGCTTCTGTGAGTGCTCTCCAATCCTTCTTCATTTCTACAAGCTTTTCTTCTACTCATTTCAGCATACATTTCTTCAATCATAGGCTTCCATAACCGAACACGTGCATTGATAAACCAATTGGATACCTGGTCAATCAACCATAAATACAACTCAAATTATCATCTCAAACAAGAACAAGTTTGCTATTTTTTTTATTTCTATATAAGTTTTACATTTTTTCATAGCATACTGTTCCTCCCTAAACAACTACCTGGCAAGGATCAAAGGATGTATCTAACAAGAGAGTAACAAGTACCTGGCTTCTTGTCAACCCACTTTTTACTGCCAATAAATGCTTCTCTGCATCTTTAGGATACCTGAAATCCATCACATCATATGCTAAAAAAAACATGCATTTGAGGGTAGACCCTTTTGCACAACTTTAAAAGTCACTAAATATGTATGCTCTTAGCTGATGATTACATCTCAAAAGCTTATGGTCATGTCCTAAGTAGATAATTCTCCTTCTAAGTATCTATAAGAAAGTAAAATGAATTGAACTACTCTCACAATTTTGAAAACAACTTCTGTATCTAAGCTTTTTGAAAAGTTGAATTCGAGAGCTTCTATAAAAGTTAACTATATAAGTTAATTTCAATTCATTCTTTCGCAATTTAAAACAACTTATGCAAGTTCTCTTGTTTAAATGTCACTGCAATCCAAAAGGTAAAAGTTGTAACTTGTGAAAGAAGTTAAATTAATTTTATATTCTTACTGTCTTTTTGCGTGATTACTTGTGAGAAAGCTTATAGAAAGAAGTTCTATATATTTGAATAAAGAAACTCACGGATGGAGGAAATTCTGAAACATCCAAGCGCGTAGAACTGAGACAGATCTCTCTGGCAAGCCCCTTTGGGGTCTCCATAGCTGATCTTTTCTCTTCAACTGCTGCAGAGCCCATTGCTTTTGAATGAATGAAGTTTCAAGAGACCATTCCTTCTCCTCTTCTGAACACAAGCTGTTAAAATCTGGTCCCATGGCAAGAATGCAATTGCTAATCCTCTCTCTCAAGTCCTTGTATAAGAGAGAGATGGTTTGAAGTGCAAAATGTGCATGCATGTGCGGATCCAACTCAGTAGCAGCATGGAATGCAGATACCACAGTATGAACCTCATCCAAACACTGACTATATCCATTGTCCACCTAATAATAAAGGGCATTAGTCCATTACTATCACTATGTCACAATGAAAACTTTCACATATTACTTTTCATATATATTTGCCCTTTTCTACCCACTATCCTAATTACGGGCCAATTTTTCCATGCATAAATCTTAACGAGGAAAAATGATAATTGCAAAGCAAGCACATTTGAACATATAATTAAATCAGGACCATAACTTATGTTCAACTAATGAGTGTAAGAGCTATCATTTTACCAGCTGTAGAAGCATGAGAAGTTGGGATTTGTTTGAGTCAGCTGCATGTCTTTCCGATGGAGATTCTTCTACATGTACTCCATAAATGGAATTTTCATTTTGATTATTCGCTACCCTTCTATTTGGTGTGAAAGCTGAAGCTGACTTGTTTCCTCCTGCTCTAACACCAGAAGCTGAATAATTTATCAGCTCTACATTTTCAAATGAATATGTCGCAATTTGAGCAAATATCTCTTGAACTCCAGCAAGATATCTGGACCCCAATATTGCTGGTGAAAACTGGACATGTTTGTTAGAACTTAATCTCATAGACAGTTCCTTGCTGCTGCAGGAAGGTTGATCCAAGCCTGAACTTGTTCCATTCATGCTACGAGATGCGTTGGAGCAGCTCATCTCTGAGCACTGACCTGTAGTTGGAGGAGATCTTGCAAGACTTAGTGACAGCTCTTTACTACAATTAGAGGAATTAAAGGCAAAATTGCCCAAGCTTGCAACATTTGATGATGTCCATCCATTTTGAACCAGGTTTCCTATGGAAGAATAAGCCTGGATCTCAGTCCCATTGGCCTCTGGAGCTTTCAGAAACTTGCTCACATTCCACTTCTGAATACCTGATAATTCATCATAGGCATGATCACCAAAAGTTGCAGCCAAAGGGTTTGATGTATCTTGCCAATTATTGAAGATGTATGGCCCCAGTGCCTCCAATGCACTCATTGAATGAGACAAAGCTGCTGAACTCTGCAGATTATCTTGAAGGCCTATTCTATCAGCAAGTGAATCAGCAGAAGCAATTGGCCTTCCTCCAGCTAAATGCTCTTGAATGGCACTGTTGTTAATGGGATTTGAGACATCTCCTACAATACTCTCTCCTTGTATTGTGACAAATGAATTGGAATCAGCAATTCTAGCAGGGTTTATGAAGCAACCATCTACATGGACATCACTTGTAGATTCACCTTGTTCTGCAGCAAGTACTGGAATTCCATTTATAATGTGGTTTTGGTTATTGAGGTCAAATGAGTAGCATTGAATCAGTGGCTTCGGTGCTAAATGCTGTGCAATTTCTTCTATGACAGCAGAATTTCTGCCAGAAATGTCCAGTGAAGCACTGTACATATTATTCTCCATCTGGGAAATGTAAAAAGAGCCACGGGATACTTCTTCAATAGCCTTTCAAAACAGCATTACCTCCAGAGTGGCTTGTTTTTTGTTCAAATTCATGGTACCAGTAGGATCTCCTTCTTCCCCTTTTTTGGAAGAATCACCTTACTCTCTTGAAGAAAATGGAAACTGGTCCATGCTACAAATAAACCAAAATTAGAACATGGCAGCAACGAAAATAGTAGTAGATAACTCTCCTACATTGTGACTCAATTTATCATCATTCCAAACTAGAACATTTACTGAAAGATGAAAGAAGAAATTAATAAAAAAAATGGCTTTTGGACTACTTATGTAAACTAAAAATGACACAAATGATTTCAAGAGAAGAACCAAGAACAGGTATAGGGAGTTAGCTACATATCTATCACCACTCACCAAAACAAACTGAGCCATGATGGAACACTTCTTCAAAGGATGTCTAGTTACCCTCCAAGAAGCTAGAAAGCAAAATAAAAGGAGCATGAAAAATAAGCACTGCCTGTAGCAAGTTCTTAAGGTTATAGAGTCATCAAATTTATAAACCATAAGCAGAAAACACGATGCTAAAGACTAAGCTATTAAATTCTTTATACAAAGTACAAAAAAACACATATATATTCGTCTTATCTGGTGTTTTTGCAAACCAAAAAAAGACAACCACCTCAAGAAAACCAAAAGCATGGAAGAGTGTGTAAAACTGTATGTAAAGGCTCAAGAAAGGTTTCATAAGAAACAAAGAGCGAAAAGAGGTAGATGTTGCACCTAGTGTTGGAGATGGATGAAAAAGGTGTGTGAGATAGATGGAGGTAGAAGAGCCACGAATGAGTAAAAACAAGAAAGGAGAAAGAGAGAGAGAAAGAGAACACAGTAGACATTGGTAGTAGCCTTTGGTGCAGTGCCACTCATTTGTGGTGCAGCCTTTAACGGGCCCTCTCTGATCTCTTTTGTCCTCCTCAGTCCTCACACCTAACAACACACACCTATTACTATTTCTATCACTACTATTATCATTTTGTTCAGTCACTGCAAATGCAATGCAATCAAAATATCAGGATTCTCTCTCGTGTTCACAGCAAGGGGGGGCCTCAGAAACACTTTGGTGAAGACCCTTTGGTTTTTTAGCCATTTTTAAACAAGATGCTAACGTGAACAGAAACATGACTCAAATGGGGTAAACAAAAGCCAAAGCTTTCCCTACACAATGTAACAACAAAGGCACGAGGGAATTGTTTTGACGTGTGAAGGAGAGAGAGAAATGGAAAGAACAGTGTGATAGGGCTTGTAGTGTAGCTGTTGAGTGTACTTTCTTGTGGATAGTAGTTGCCAGACATAGACCTTCTGATGTAAGCATGCCAATAAATGACGACATTTTTTCCTCTGAAACCCTCCTTCTTCATCATCATCATCATCATTCATTAACTCATTCATCATTTCTTTGCATTTATCAATCTCAATTTCATATCATTTACACTCCATAAGGCTTTGTTTGGATTAGAGGGTGTGAGAGAGTGGAAAATTGAGGGTGTGGGGGAGTGGAAGTGTGAAGATTTGTGAAGAAAGTTGAGGATGTTTGGATTGAGGTATGTTAGAGTGGATGTGTGAGGAAAGTTTATTGAAATATGTGAGTGATGCGATGGTTGTAAGGATATTTTGAATTATTTTTAATTGTGTAAATTGTAAGATTACAAATTTACCCTTCTATATAAAAAGAAGAAGAAATAAATGATAATTAATTTTTTACACATTATATTTAATTAAAAGAAATTCAAGTTTTAATTATAAATAAATAAATAAATAATTTAAAATTCAAAGAAATTAATTAATAATTTTTTATATTTAAATATATTTTTATTATTTTCCATTTTATTAATTTAAATTAATTTTTTTAATTAAGTTAATTTATTTAGATAATTTTAATATTATTTATGTTTTTTTTATATAAAATAAGAATAAATAATTATTAATTTTGTGCATATTTTAGTTAATTAAAATAATTTAAAGTTTTATTTATAAATAAAATAAAATAAATGTAAAATTTAAAGAAATAATTAAATATAATTTTAAATATAAGTATAATTTTATCATTTTCTATTTTATTAATTTAAATTAATTTTGTTATTTAAGTTAATTTATTTAGATAGTTTTAATATTATTTATAATTCTTTAAATTATGTTATATATATATATATACAAAATTATTATTAATAATAATTTTCATTATTATTATTAACAAAATTAATATATTTTAAAAAATAGTTGTCAAAATATATAATATAAAATTAATTTTTAAATTATAAGGATGATATAAGAATATAAAGGGGTGTAGGAAGAAACAAAGTAATGTTTTTTTAAAAGTTGAAACCCGTAGTGGAAAAAAATGAAGCCCAAGTTAATCTGAAAACCTAAATCTGAAGCACAGTGCAAGAGAAGAGACACTGAGAAGAGAAGCCGCAGAGGAAGAAGAAGAAGCATGGGGCGCGATGGTAATGGCAGTTTACACTGTGGAAGATGAAAAAAATAAGGGCACAATAGTATTTCACTAATCTGACGTGGCTTTCCTCTCTAACCACTCTACTTTCTCTTCATATTTGGGAGGATCCGAAAATCACCCATGTTTCCACTCAATCTCACCCTCACCTTCACTCTCTCACGGAACCAAACGGGGGTGGCACTCTTAAATCCGTCTGCGCTACAGTGCCACCCCTTGATCCAAACAGGCACTAAATGTCAACTACTACTACCCACATAACATACAATTAACTTCAAATATGCTTAAATCACTATATATTTTCAGCTACATAATATAATATAAACTTATATACTATATACATACATATATATATATACTTTTAGAACTTTCTAACAAGGGTTGGTTTTAAAATTTCTTATGGGATCATTTTTCTGAAATAGGATTTGACCCATTAATGTATAAACAAGATGGGGAAATGTAACTTAAGGTGTATATTACTTTTAATGTTATATTTAGTTTTTCAAAATTTTGAGAAGATAATTTTGTGAACTGTGATGTGCTCCAATTACATATAAAATAAAATTGAAGTTGGTTGCTAACATATTAACGTTTACGTTAAATATAAGAGAAAATAGCTAGTTAATATTTTTTTTAAAGTATTTGAAAATAATCACGATGGTTAAAAATGATTTTTTAAATTCAGATATCTAGACGACAGAGACTAAAAAAATTAAAAACTATCCAGATAAACTCCACAAAAGATTAAAATTTTATTATTTTGTAAGACTAAAAGTAATTTTTAAGTATAAAAATAAAAAAGGTAAAGTTTGAATAACTATAAAAAAATGCTAATATAAATATAAATATATATAAAGGTATTTTCAATTTAACCTTTAATTACAATTTAATATAATTGTATAGTGATCAAATTTTATTAAAATTAAACAATAATAATAAGTTGATTAAATAATTTATATTTTATATTTTAGAAAACATTTATTATGCTAAATTTTTTTTATCTAATAATGTGTTTTGTAAAAAAATATAATTCAATTGAAAATATTGATCATTATAATAATATTTAGTAAGAATTATATGGACATAATTTTTTTTATATATATTTATTTATTCAAATAAGGATTACTCGAAATACTATTTAAATTTGTCTTCCAAACACATCGAATATAATTTTAAAATTTAAATGAATAAAAAAACTCCCAATGAAATTAATTTAACGAGACGAGAAAGGCTATGAATAGCTTAATTTTTTTATTGTTCGTTCGATCTTCAAAGTTGCAAATAATTGATTTTATAATTTAATTGAATGTATAATTTTTATTTTTATCTGTTTAATTTTATTAAAATATTTTTAAAAAATTTTAGATGAAATCGAGGAAGGAAACACGCATCAAGTTTAATTGTTCCCTGTTTGTTGTTTCAATCTTTGAAGAAAGAATGAAGAAAAAAATAGTGATGTTATTCATGCATAATAATAATATATATATATATATGTATATTCATTAATAAAGTATTAAAATTCTACAAAATTATAGATATTTATTAAAGATATAATTAAATGTCTTTTTTAAATTTTTCTCATATGAATTTTTTTAACCATCATAAGTCTTAAGTCTGATGATGTTATATTTTTAGAATACTTGCATTACCAAATAGAGAAATTATAGATAAAAATAATTTATAATTATTTTTTTGTAAGAAAAAAAGTGATACCTAATGTTTATAGTAACGAGAAAGTTTACCTCTCTAACAAGTAACGTGTGTTTCTTTTCTTTAACGTTTTAAAAATATTTTGTAGTTATTTATTATTTTGAAATATTGTATGATAAAAATATATGAAAATAGTCATATTTAACATTTCGATTCATTTAATAATTAAAAATAATAAAATCACTATAAAAAATCAGAATTATTTAACAAGTGAAATAATAAAAATAGACAAAATAGTATGGGTGTCTTTTCGCATATATTGTGGGATTATTTAAATTTGTATTTAGCCGTTGTGATGCTCTCTTCTCTAGGCTGAGGAAAATAATACACCTACTTTACTCTTTTTAGGGCCAAGTTATTCTCAATCAAAATAACCTTAAATATTTTCATAATCAACTTAGAAAAAACAAAAATAGTTGTAATAAATTGATTAGTTTTATATACAATTTCAGAGAATCATATTATTTTGTAATACTTATATTTCAAAACTTTATAACATAATTTTATTTAAATAAAAACAATAAAATATTTATATATATTGACCATGTAATGCAAAGTGATGTAAAAATGACAGTGGTGAGAGATGAGAAGAAAGAGGGTAACCTTTTAAAAAAAAATCAAATTTAATATGTTGAAAATTAAAAGCAAATAATTAAACACAATCCATTCAATACATATTAAGTTTTATAGTATTTTATTTTGCATATACTATATTAACTTGGAAATGTTTAAAAAAAATAATCGGTTCAATATAATATGTATATATTTTCTTTTGCATATACTATATTATCTTTTTGTTTTATACCTTTCAAAATTAATTGCATATCACTTTTTCTTAATAAACATAGGTAACTATTACTAGAAATCGAACGTGTGTTTAATTACATTTATTTATTAGTAGAGTTCAAACAAAAATTAAAGTTTTTGTACTAATTGTAATTTTTTTCTTATTGTAGTATAAATTGTACTATAAATGAAATATGTCCATATTTATTGTATTATAAAATGACAATTTATCCTTTTTTTTATCATATATCTTTTTTGCTTTTCATGTATCTCAATTATATAGAAAGATAAAATAAATTTATACTACTCTTTAAGATTTTAATAATGTGAAGTCATGATAATTTTTTTAGTCAACTTCTTTTCTTATTTATGTATACTATTTTCTTTTCTCTAAACTATTTTATCCAACTTTTTTCATTTGTTAAATATTTTATTTATTTTTCACAAGCAGATCATGAGAATAGAAATGTCAATGTGGTGAGAATCTTGTAAGTAGGCTCGTGGTCCATTTATTGTAGGTATATTAGATTATGAAATAGAATAAAAAAAAGTCACTAGTAATTAAATTAAAGATTATATTAGAAATTAAAAAAAATAATTTTTAAATTAATATTTAATTAACAATCAAGGTTTTAACTATCAATTATTTAATTTTTAAATTTGGTAGTAAAAATCTTCATTATTATTAGATACCAATTTAAAAATCATTTAACAATAATTAAAATTAATTTTAAAAAAATTTTAATCTCTAAAATTATCTCTAATTTAATTATTATAATAATTAATTATTTTTTATTACTAAAAATTAGTTTATATTTTATAATTTTATTATTGTATGTTTGGTTGAGTTGGAAAGTCTCCTGAATTTATTTTGTTTTAAAAAAGTATTTTAAAGTATATGCAATTTATTGTCTCATTTTCTTCTCCATTTATTCTCTTGTTAATTTTGTTGACTTGATTGGCACACTTTTTTGTTTTGTGATCATTATTGTTAGTTCGCTTATTAATGATACAAGACAACCTCACACAGAGAATCTATCACTCCTATCTCTTTCTTCCTCAAAAAACGACAAACCTGTACCTTAATAAATCTAAATAAACCGAATACTAAATTATATTAACAATTTTTTTGGATTTTCTTTCGAATTAAACATACACTTCAATTCTTTGATTTTTTTTTTTTTATAATTTTTAAAAAAAGTTGTGTTATACCATCCTTTTATACTACTTGTACATTCTCCAAGGCTGTATTGTGTGAAGTTTATACTTTTTTTTTTGTAGTTACGAAAAGATTAATGTAGAATGTAAAATTTACAATCAATCAAGAATAAATATTATGTACTTTGAAATTCGAAATTTAAAATTAGAGGTAAATAAATGGGGAAATTAATAGATGAAAGTTGAATGAGCATAGTTGAGTAATAGCCTTTACCCTATATAGTCACATTTTTATAGACCCAAAAGACACATGCAGATGAAGTTATAATGGACCCAAAGAATAATAATACCAATTTCTCCCTGTACCTTATCATGTACCATATTATTTAAGGCATAAAATGTAAAATTTAACATTGTCCTTTACTTCATTTTTACTCATGTATGCAGAAATTTGGAAATAATTTATTTTCGTATTTATTTAAATTTTTGGATGTTCATATTTAGAAGTAAATTATGAATTTTAAATTTTCATATTCAGAATGAGGTGCTGTAAATGATATTGAAAATTTATGTTTGTTTACGAATTTTGACATCCAAAAAATTATTTACGTTGTCCAGATCAATTTTCGAATAACAAAATTTAGAAGTAACATATTAATTTTGAATTTGCATATTCGTAACTTTGTGATTGAATTATGGATAGAATTTTTTTTTTTACTCACTAATAACAAAACAGACATTTCATTTGAATTCATCAGTTGGAGAATGAGCCTAATAATACTAATGACAATAGAGGCCCATTTCCAAGCATTCCAACATTATTTACATCAATTTTATAATCGGTTATTTCGTTGAAGATTTTAATCCGTTAGAAATTAAATTAATTTATAATATAAGTTGGAATAAATTTTAATTTAAAAATTTATTTTATAAAAATAAGTTAGATATAAATCCATTTTTTAAAATAATATTAGAATTTATTCTAGTGAAATTTGTTTTTTTTGAATATATCATGAGATACATTATTAGATTGTCTATAAATATCAACTCTAAATCTATAAAAATAAACTATATTTAAATTTACAAATTTTATAAGAATGAATTATGTTTTAACTTATTATCTAATACTTATCTCAGCATATCAATTCCTCATCTAGGTTTCATAAAAACTTGTCCAAACATGACATGTTCAATTGAAAAAAACCGTATCCAACTTAGCCATACTTGTCGCGATGAACGCGTTTTTGTGTAAAGTCAAATATTGTTCGCACTTTTTTTTTGTTTATACCTAATGTTCTAGATTTGTAATTATGTGCTCTTTTCATGCATGCTGATATGTTAAATTCTGAAGAAAAAAAAAACATGACAGAAAATTTGTGGAATTTCATAAACATAGTTAGAAGCAATAAAGTTACAAGTTGTATAGAAAAAAATTACAAGCCACTTTCCATTGACTTTTTCTACCTTTTTTGTGTGTCTTTTTTGCAGCTTAAAAAGAAAACAAACCTTGCTTGCAAGAACTACACGAAATGCTCGTGTTGTGAAATGAGCTTTCCATATTCATGTTGCACATCACATGTTTGTGAATTTTCATCACAAGATTTTCTCTCTTTTCTTGCTCTTTACTTTGAATAAGAACTTTGACATTTAAGCTGGCACAAAAATACCATCTAACTCAACTACCATCTACCTATCTTCTTCTTTATCCATCTTCAATATATTAATCAATGCTACCACAATACACACAAAAACATTAGAATTTTAAGTGGAATCTAATGCCACTTGATCTATATATAAGGTTTACAACAAATCATTAATTTAATTTTGGACCTACTAAAAAATAATACTATTCATTCATAGAGTAATTAATCAATATAAATCTGATATCATATTAAAGAAAATAACTTCAAGTCTAATTTAATATTACATGTAGATATAGATTTTCAATATTCATCATTTCATAGGCCCAACTGAGCCCATGTAGATAACATGCACAACCAAATGGAAACCATATTATATATATAATTGATGAGAAATATAACTAAGGGTGCTTGAACGAGAATAATCCTAGGATAATCCTAGGATGAATGATTTCCTGCTAATTACTCGTATTTCACCTTTAAAAAGAAAAGAAAAAAAAGACGTAGGATACCATAGAAGTTGTGGTGTTATTGTTCATGCATCGATGAAGCCATGGCCACGACCCCAAGTTTCTGAAGGTTGAGTTTGACGACAGTGTCCACAAACATCTTGGTATCTTCCTCCGTATTCCCTTCGGGTATGTCTACGATATACGATTCCAATACGATGGTGTACACCGTACCCTCTTTCTTGAACTCGTTCACCGATGTAACGGAACGGTAGTTTTGGAGTCGGTGCTCGCCACCAACAACCCTAAAGCTCAGAACGTGTTTGTCATCGTCCAAAATCTCGAGTCTCTCGGTGCTTGTCGACGCCGGAAGACCTGAAACCACCGTGACTTCTCTTATGCTTCCGACGCCGCCGTCACCCCTCATGTTGCACCCTTTGATGAAGTGCTTGTACTTCTGAGGGTTCTCGAAGCTTCTCACGAACGGCCAAACCGTGCTCGCAGGAGCATCGATGCGGTACGATATTATGGAAAAACATTTGTTGGGAGAGTGTTCGAAAAGGTGGTATTTTTGTATCACAGGTTCTAGTTCTGTTTCTTCCTCAGCTGTTAGGCCCTGGACATGATGCTGAGTCGAAACCATGATGTTTTCTGGTGTTTGTTGTCAACTTCTGTCTCATGCAAAGGAAGAAGAAGATGAGGGGAGAGAGGGTTGTGTAATGGAAGGGTTTAGGTTAACATTATGAAGGTGTTGATGATATATACATGGAGATGATGATGGACAAAATAATCATACCAACATCAGAAAATTTATGTGTATGCATGGTAGGTTATGTATGAGGTTTTGTCTTTTTGTTTTATGATGTATATATGACAACACAACATCACCACTTCCTACATCATTCATAAAAGAATTATTATATTGTTTTTTATGATGAAACTTTGAATTAAAAGATTTATAGATTATAAAAAGAAAACAATTTATTAAATGGGTAATGTTTTTTTTTTAAAAAGTAAATTATATTAAGTTTAAATTTTGTGGGTAAGGTGGTTGGTTGAAACACAAGTATTTTGAAGTGTATATGTAATATTCTTACTTAATATGTAAGGTAGCATTTGGTGTTTGGACCTGAACTTTAGCTATTTGAGGAAATGTGTTGTCTGAAACACACACTGTATTTTTAATCCTTTTTTATTGAATTGGCAGCTTTGTCTCATGGTGATTTGAAGCAGATTCGGTGATGCTTTTGAGGGTTTTTTTTTTTAATTTAATTTAATTTTTGGTTTGTTCACTAGTATTCATATGTGATGAGGAAAGGTTTATAACAAAATGTGCCTCATGTTGACCTTTTGCCTTTCAATTTATTTTCCCAAAAGTGATACATGTTGGAAATATCAAAACCATGGACTACTTTCTTTATTCTAATTATTTATTTTGCCATTTTTAGCAATTATAACCTCATGGACCCTATACACCTATAGAAATACTAGACAAATAGATTTAGATTTGTAGTAGACTATAGTAAGCACTAATTTAGTAGTTTCTTTTTATATAATTTATTTCACAGCTCACAAATCTGAAATAGACCAACTCTAGTTCACACTTAGTTGAAGTCAAATTTGACAACTCCATTTTTTCTACCAATAAGTGTATATTGATGAAATGAAACTCATATTTTACACACACCAATTTAAAAATAGTTTTTAATTGTTATTCAAATCTTTAAGTATGGACTATTTGAAAGCTTTTTTAACCTAATTGTTCTATATATAAAAAAACAATTTTTTCAACTATACTATTGGTATAATTTATTTCATGCATATATATAGATCTTGAGAATGCTTAAAGGTGAGAACCCTTCTAACATAATTTATTCCACATCAAGATAACCTTAAAACTACAATTTTTAACCTAATTACATTTTAACTAAAATCCAAACACACCCAACTCAAAAAAAACACTATATATAATCTATGAGGTTTATGTGAATAAATATAAAAATATATTATTTTGAATGTTGGTATTAAAAAAAATAGAGTCAAGTGTTGAGTGTGTTGACCTAAGTTTTGTTGTGTTATTTCTAAAATGGGTAGTTTTGGAGAGAGGAATGTGATTTTGAGGGGAGTAGTGGGAAAGGTAGAGAGAGAGATTCAGAAATCATGTGAGAAACTCTTATCCGCGTGATCTAGCTTCACTTTGCAGGATTCCCCACTTCTGATGGACCCACCTTTGGCTTCATACAAATTACTTATAAGAGATAAAAGATGAGAGAGTGATTGATCTCAATTCTCAAAAGTGTTTGAATGATTGTGTTTGTTGGCCATTGGGGAGTTTCTTCCATGCAAAGGGTTTGCATCTCTGTGCCCACCACCTGTTTGTCTAAATGTCAGCACCACAGCAGCAGTAAAGTGCCCATAATTAAATTGCTTCAAAGCAACACTATCTATCCATTTATCAATTTTGGTGCTATACTTTTTCATTTTACAAAATCTTTTCATTTTCTATTATTTATTAGCTACTAGGGTATGGTTGGTTTATCATTCAAACCCCTTATTGAATACACATTTTCCACTTTCCAATAAGAAGAAGTAGAAGTGAAAATGGTGTTTCAAACACACACTAGCATAGTTAGAGATAGATTACAATTGATTATCCAAAGTAATGTACTTCAATGTTAGCAATTAATGCTTCCAAAACATTTTCTAGACTCTAATATAATTACCATTTCTCTTCTTTAAAATTAATTTTTAATTTAAAGTAATGATTTAATATTTTTAGAATTAAGAAAACAAAAAAAAACATTATAGAAAGTGCAGGTGACAAACTTAAAAAACACTCATTTTATAAAGATTAAAATCATTTTAAATAATTACATCGATACTTTTTTAAAATGATATATTTATTAATTTGGAAATACTTTTAAAACTGTATATATATTTACGTGAAAATAGTTATTGAATAATTTCATATGATTTAGATAAGTGATAAATTTACTTGATAGTGTACAAAATTTATAAAATTTTACTAATTTAATTAGAAGTATTTTAATCTGTAAATAATCAATGCAAGAGACATTATGAATGGAATCTTACAACAAATAAATATTACTCTTAATTTAGATAATATAAATAAGAAGGGAGGAGTAGAAAAATTTATATTTAATTCTAAAAAAAGTATATATGATCCCTGCCAATTTTATGATTCATTGTTTTTTTAATAAATGAAAATTTTAGTGATGAATCATGTGAAAAATAATCTGAAACCAAATATATAAAGTAATAGAATAATAGTAAATGTTGCACAGAGTGAGGCCAATAATTAAGGTGAGAAGTGGTGAGAAAATCAAGAAAAGCTATCTTCAAACAACACACACACTGACACTTTCTCATTAATAAAAGCATCATTGGAATCACTTGTTCATGCTTTTGCATTTGTCTATTCCTTCATGTAAGAATTTTACTACTATTTTCACTTTTATTAACATAATCAATTTATGATCATACAAATTATGAGAAAAAAAAGTAGGTTAAATAATAATAATGTGTTGATTATGTAATAGTAATTGAAGGTTCCCGAATTGGCATGGGTGAATTTCCTCATTGGGAAGCAACCTAAGGTTTGTTGGTCCCAATGGTTGCACATGGATATTTGTGTGATGTTAGGGTTACCACTTACCACTCATCCCTCAGCACACAGAACAGGAAACACCCTCTAGAACAACACTTTTTATTTTATTTATTTTAACCATTCAAAACTCTTGTAAATGCCAATTATTATCTCCATTCATTAATAAATAAATATTAACAAATGGAATATTTCATGTGATATGGTATCTATTTTCCAACACCAACCTACTCTAGTCATAAAAAAATATTGGGCTATCAATGTAGCACATATCATTAGATTTTTTTAAATGTTAACAAATTATGATTTTCTAGATATTTTGTTGTGTGAGGTAAAACCTATTTTGATTATCTCTATTTTCTTAGGACTAATTTCATGATATCCTAAATTATGAATTCATCATA
Source organism: Phaseolus vulgaris (assembly GCF_051622355.1). NCBI lineage: Eukaryota > Viridiplantae > Streptophyta > Magnoliopsida > Fabales > Fabaceae > Phaseolus > Phaseolus vulgaris. Next base: position 4,536,893 of record NC_143498.1, read on the forward strand.
TAGAAACACTTAGATGATATCATGCTATATTTTTTCCTGTTTGTGTTTTTTCTGTCTAAAAATTTAGTCATTATATTGATTCAAGTCTAACTAAGTTGGTAAAAGAGTTAAAAGCAAAAGACTATTTTATTTTAAATGATTTTTTAACCTCTCCCTACCAATTATTGAGTTAATTATTTGAAGATTTGGGATTTTTTTAGTCTTCACTTTTACTCAATCAGTTAATTATATATTTTCAGCTTTACCTGTTTCACGTGATTTTGTTTTCAATAAAAATGTCAATGCACGTCAAATTTGATGAAATAATTCAATTAATCGAGTGTAAAATATGCACTAGATTAATAAATTTTAGATAGGATTTTTATTCCGCTACTATATCATTTGTGACGTGAATTATACCCTTTTTTTAAATGTGTCACAATTGTTCTTGTTCTTGCATGTTTCATTTGAAAGGAGAGTAAAAATGCACACATGTATTAGTTGTCGGTGGTTTTCAGTAGTGGTAGTGGTGGTGATGGAGACAAAATTTAGCTCCCACAAAGTGTGGTGAAGATCGTGGTGGTGTTTAAAAGCTTATGTTAGCTGATTCAAGTAAAGAGCAGTGACTAAATATAATTTTTTTTCCGGATAAACCCTAAGAAAAAACAATCCAAATTGGTAATTCGGAGTTAAATTGGGAAATCAGAAATTCATTGTAGAAAGACAAATCCATAATAGAAATAATGACGTCTAAAAATGCGATTTTGTAAAACAACTTTTGCATTATGGAATACCTTTTCCAAAAGTTATTATAATTCCATAATGAATTTCCTCACATGCACCCTAAACTTCATTATAGATCAAAAACGAATTTTCATCTAATTTAAATAAACTATTCCAAGTGCTTCCTATATATAATTTTTACTTATAAACATCTAAGAATTCATATTTTTTATAGATCAAAAGTATCTTGAAGTAAAGAGGAACTTGCTTGAATGAAAAAAGAATACTAGAGATATTGACCAAATTCTCTGGGTATTTTAACACAACTGCTTGCCTATGACTGAAACTTGAGAGCTCTAATTAAATTAGAACAGTTTCGCACCTATTAAACACTCAATACGTATATGTTATACACCACTCTTCTGCCTACAACTTTGGGGCCCTCGCCCCCAACAACTCATCATTGGCCATTATTTTTAACCAATCGTTGTGTAGAACAGCCGCATATTCCTTACATGGTGCTCATGCTATTTTATACAATAATAACCTTCAGCATATCTAGAACAAAGAATACAATCTCAATTTAAATAATGCTTGTTTTGGACTAAGATTTTAATTTCCAACTTTAACTCAGTTTCTCAGTTTGTGAAAGTTAATATTGCAAGCAAAACCAGGGGCATTAATTCTAGGTAAACGAAATGATTATAGGAAGGGATTGATAAAGAAGCATGGGGCAGCACAATCAGCATACTCCAATAACCAACAGAAAAGTTGATACATGACATCTATTATAATTTATTCACACTTACACATATCAATTGATTTTTTTCAAAGCACAAATGCGTACTTGCCTAAAAGATATACAAAGCCCAGCCATGCAACTGATGGCCTAGATGCTAGAAAGAAAACTTTTGATACATTAAAACTACGCTTACAGAGATGAGGACGGTGACTATTCAAATTATAAAACCATATCTTACATTTTTAAGCACTTCCAGCCAAAAAATTTCAAAAAAATTAATGTAAATTGGAGTTCTGGAAAGAATGTCTTCCGCGTACCTTCATTTGTCCGTCTTGTCAGGTTTCTTTCAATCTTTTATAGTTCCTCTCCCCTGTCCTTTCCATCTTTGGGGTTCAGACGAGTTGTCTTGATTAGTATTTGGTTAGTGTGGTATGCAAGCATCCATTGCCAATGGATTTGCATGATTTGAGAAAAATTGCAGTTAGATTAATTTTGTTCAAACACAACACTTGGTAAACCCCTGTCAAAACTATGGTCATGCAAAAATGGAAATCCCTTTGTGCAGTGATTAAGAGTCATGTGATTCTTGGTCCATCAAAATTACCCGCTGCTTACCACTCTCTGAGCGAAGGCTATCTACCTTACTATATCCTATCTGGAATCAGACAACAAAGACAAAAATTCAGAATAAAGAAAACACGTGTATAGACTTTCAGAAAAAAACAGAAGTCAAACAATGCCAAGATAGACAGGTGATTACCTCCACTGAACTGTCAGGAGAGAACCACCTCAATAGCACACCAAGATGCACTACGGCAGGAATTAGCTTGAAAAGTAGAGGAGTTGTCACCTGTAGAAATAGGCAAAGAAGTTATAAACTTTATAAACGGGACTATTTATTATTGCTTTATAATGATAGTTATAGCGTCGTGCCACTGACGTTAAATCTTGGAAACTGCTAACAATTTATGATCCTTAGATTTCAAGTTATTTACTGAAAGATACTTGGCGAACTTTGTAGATGTAACTTGGGGCCGCTTAGAAAAGTTGGCCCGGAATTTGCCAAACTCAGTTTTTGTGTTATTGGATAAAAGAACATTCTTTTTTTGTGTTATTAGTAAATTTGTGCACTGGAAAAAACATTGTTTCAAGGTCTACTATCATGTAGGAGTAGGGGGCAAAAATTAATGCAAAAGCTAATTTAAGGCTGCTTTATATTTCACCAAGACAGTGAATATTTAAATTCCAATGAGCCAAAAGTATACGCCAAAGGGAAAGATGAGAGATTCCATTCAGAATAAAGTTCGAATAGATTTGGTTCATGAAAATTCATCAGGAATCAAAGACAAAATAAAGCTAGAAAGGCCATGGATCAGTTATGGAACCTAGTAACTGTTAATTCAAACAAATGAAAAGAATTTTATACCAGACTAAGAGCTGTGGTTCCAAGAAGCAGCAGATATAATTTACCCTGAAATTAATCAAATATTAGAATTCATAAAAGCCAGTAATACTTTAAAATTTAATCTTTAATTTTCAAGTTACATCACCGAGTATAAGTCAATGATTTGAGCTAGTCCCAGATTAAACTTTGATCAATAAGAAATTGAGCCTATTTTCTTAGCTCATCTAGAGCTCACAAGCTACTCAAGCTTAACACTTCAATATAGAGCTTTGTATAAATTTTAGTTGAATATTCTTAGCTCAAAATTCTAACTTAATAGAAATGATTTTTTTTATATATTGTCAATCCAAGAATAAAATTAAATGCTAAGATTTATTAAGCTAAGTATAATAGTAATTTTAATATTATTTAAAATGTGTTTATGTATAAATTATATACCAAGTTGGCTTTCCAACTAATGAATAAAACAAGCGAAAGCTTAAGCTAGGTTCATTTGCCAAAATTTTCAACTCAGTAGTTAATTCGAGATACAACCAGGTTAAAGAGTAGCTTGGTTCACTTCTAGTTCTAGCCCTATCACCAGTCTAAGGTCTACCAATTTAGCTATATAACTGTCATTTTTATCCAATGGTCAATATTAGAAATCTTTAAACAATTGAATACTTAATTACCATAGTTAGATAAATCCTTGCCACTAACCTCAACTAGATGAAGGTTTGAAGCACGACTTAGAAGAACAAAAGCAAATTCTCCTATCTGTGCCATCGACATTCCAACCTACACATTCGTGATTACATGTATTTAAATCACCAAGAGGGGGAAAGAATAGTATCTAACCTACAAATTCTGAAACGAAGCTTACAAGTACTGAAGTTTTGTTGTTGTAACCAAATCCTTTCACAACAGATGCAATGATGATTGTTTTTATAACAATCACCAGTATTACAGATGCTACCAAAATATCAACATGGTTCCAGAGAAAATGGACATGAATCAGCATTCCAATGCTGGCAAGGAAAAGAGCAGCAAAAAGATTGCGAATAGGTTCAATCTGCAAAATAAATAAATATGAGGTCAAACTTCTTCCATAAACGTATCTTACCACCAAATATTACAGACTTCTAGTTCAGATTATAGGTTCGTGAAATAATCATCAAATTTGCCAATTTTCATTGACAAATAGGGATCAGATTGTTGAGAAGAAAATTATACAAAAAATGGCATGGATGTATTCACACAGGCATTTTCCAGTTTCTATGTAGTCTTCTTACTTGTTCTAGTGTATGTTGAGCCTGATCAGTGGTTGCAATCATCACTCCAGCGGCAAAGGAACCTAATTCTAGACTTAGTCCCAGCTTATCGCTACACTGCAAATATAAAAGTAATGAGATACAAGAGATTGTGCATAAGTAAACAGTAAGTTGATTAATCAACAGATCAAGCATATATTATCTGAGGACAACCAAAAGACATCTAGATGCATAATTCAAGCCAGAGGAGAAGTTGGAATCCTTTAAACACAAAAGCAAGAAAAAAAACACAACCAAACACTCAAAATCACGTTGAATAAGGAAGTTTCTGCTGAGACAAAGAATGATAGTCTTTCCTCTATTTTGGAAAATGATCATTTCATCAATTTCTTACTTCCTACATACAAAGATTCCTTTTAGATGATCTGATTCCAAGGAATAAACAAGGAAGCTATATCCATTCCGATGGTTCAAAAAACAAATTTACTGTTGTAATTAAGCACGCAGAAAATGGTCGCCCAGAATACAAATGCTTTCAGTGAATCGACATTTGTTATGACACCCTGGGAAAATATGGTAGTATAGCAAATGAACAAGTATTTATATGTCAAGAATTTCTGGCTGCTTGTCCTCTTTCATCATATTTTCTCCTATAAATAACAAATCCTCAATTACAGCCATTAAAGACAAATTTAGGCAATTCTTAATTTCTACAAGCTCAAAAAGAAATTCTAATATATACAATTATTAGGCAAATTTTATTGATAAAATAAATTGAAACAATAATAATGAACCCCAGACTAACATTATATACATTTTGCTGCTTATTATAAAAAAACATGAAAAACAAAGCATTTCAAATAGAAACACAAATTTGGAAGAGAACAAACCCAGGCTACTAGCAAGCAGAATGCCACAGACGCCAATTGATAGAGTTCATTTGTCTGCACAAACAAGGTTATCAATTATCATTATTGAACCATTAAGACGGTCAAACAAAAGTGTATAGCTAATTAGCCATAAGATGGAAACAAATAAATAAACAAAATTACAAATTTGATTTCACATATTCCTGCCAAAATTGTTGAGAAGGAAAAAATAAGTAACCACTTCCACAGGTAAGATTTTATTATTTAAGAGGGATAGTAGTATGAACCTGTGATGAGAGGCTTATCATCAGTTTAAGTAACCATGGAAGGCAAGTTCGAGACAATATAGTCAAAACAGATAGGAAAGCAATCAAAGTCACCAACCTGGATTAGCAAAGGAGTATAATGTCATGCTTATGCTCAATAAAGCTTTAGGTTAGAGACTAAATAAAAGCTTCCAATGAATGCAAAACAAAGTGCCAAGCTGAAAAAACTAACTAAACAACATTAGGAGATTTTTATGGAAAAATGACTCAAAAGAAAAGGTCACCAAATGCTTACTAACGCACCATTTGTATCTGAAGAAGAAAAGGGAGAGGGCGTGGGAGAGCAAGGAAAGGAACACATGGCGAAGAGTGAGATTTTTGAGGAAAAATCATGAACTGTGCCTTTCCGCACAAAAGTGAAGAGAAAGTTGAAGAAAGTTGCATTATCGCAGACATCATTTTGTCATGAATATTTTATATCTATTATGCCATAATATTTTATCTCATGTTAATGTATATAATCTACATTATCCATTAGGTCTTCAATATAATAAATTATGTCATAAATATTTTATCAATATTTACATTTTAATAATTATAATGATAAATAATTAAAAATAATATTAAAATTAAAAAATATATATAATTAGTAATAGATTTATCTCACTTTTCAGTCATTTCCAATCTCTTCCACCTAATCCTAAAGCCTTCCTTTCCACCCATTTTCACTTTCTTTCTCTTCCTTTCTTTGCTCTTTCACTCCCTCACTTTCGATCATCCCATCCAAACATAAGGGAAGACACAAGTGAAAGTGTATATAGAGCCTAAAAGTGTATTATTGGAGAAACGACTGGGAAGGAGACAATAAAAACCCAAATTAATCATGCTAATAATGTTTTAGGGGTGTCAAATGGATGGGATAAACTTTGAATTCATTTATACTGGATGGGTTAGAAATAAACTTTTAAACCATATCTATGATCCATTAAAATTGTTTAAAACATCCATTTTAATAAGAAAAATATTAAACTCAACCATAAACCATTTCTGATGGATGAATGTCCAACCCATCCATTTAATTATATTATATTTTTCAAAAAGTACTTTCAAAATAAAGTTCAATATTTATGCACATTCGTGAGCCAAAATACAGAATTCCAAAACTCTTCCCTTAAATAGACGTCCTCAATCAATGAACTCTATCCAGACTACTAGACCCAATAGACTATAGATAAAAGTTGAATAGTTAGTTCAATAACAAATGGTATTCTAATCCAACCAATCCATCAATTTTATACTTTTATACTATGATGAATTGGTTAGATTTATACATGGACGTATTGGATGATTTGGTTAGAAGCCAAATGGGTTAAATTTTCACCCTTACCATGTTCGTGGAAATAACCAATTGACAACATGGACATCTGCAAAGAGAGAAATGGGGGCCAGATTATTCAGTTACAGAGGAGGGACCAGAAGTGTATACGGAGGGAATGTTGGGAAAGATCAAGCACTCTCAAATAGCATAGGTTATATTGTTCTCTGCTTTTTCTCATCCAACTATACTTTGTATCCCCGAGTATCAGTATCAGTTCTGTTTGAAGATATCATGTAGTTTATATTCATTTTTATTGTGTATTTGCCTGATGTAGCACCTATCACTATTGTTATTATATGTATGTAAGAATCTTCTTGCCATTTACTAATTTTAAAAATGACAGCTTAAATTAGGCAATGCTCTCTTAATTGAGGTCTTCCACAACTTGCCTTAATTGCAGTCTCTTTGAGGGCTGCTTTACTTGCAGACACAAGGGTGGTGTTCAGCCCACATCAACTTTATATATGACTTAAATATAACTTATTTGGGCAATCTTTGCCTAACAAACTGGTTTTGGGATTCGTGTTAAGTCCCAAAATCCAAATTCTAAAATGAAATCAGAGTCTACACTAGATCCATTGTTTGGACAAACAACTTCCATATTTGTCAAACTCAAGACCCATAGCTTTGGGCATGAGGAGATATGTTGGAAAGCCACCTTAAAACTCAGAAGTGGTGTTTGGTTCCACCTTGACTAGAGATATAGCTTAAATAAAGTATATTAAACTTTAGTGGAGCTGAGCTAGTCCCTAAGCCAAATCCTAAGAGAAACCTTTTCTTGCTTTAGATAATTTATTAATTTTCTATCTTTTTTATCGGCAATGTAAAGAATAAATAAATGAGAGTATTTGAGGGATAGTCCAACCCTATTACAAAAAGCTACGTCAAGTAGCCTAACTTAAATGTTTCAACAGCAAAAAAACATCTCACAAAAACCTATCTGACCCTATTAAACCCAGGATAAGTTCTTAGCCAACCTTGAGAGTGGTCTTACAAAAGATAGTTGTCTTACAAAAGACACATAAAGTATACAGAAAGATGGTGCATCTAAGAAAAACAGCAAGCTACAGATGATTGAGCCAGCATACTGGACTACAAAAACATTTTCCTGCCAAACTTCCCAAAAACCAGCTGCTAGGATTGCCTCTGTGCCACATCAGAGCCAAGCTGTTGCAGTAAACCTTAATACATACTCCCCTCTATCCTTCTCTAAAACATCAACTTGTGGTCTTTCTAGTTTGAGCACACTTCCACATGTAATGTTACCCTTTTCCTTCATTTTCTTTTTTCAGATTTCCCACATTTTTATATTTTTTTAATGACCTAAACTACACAACATAATTTAAGTACAAATATATGAAAAACTTCCTCCTTTTGATTTTATCCATAAGACCCAATAAACTAATTCACTAGATTATGGAAATTAGTTAACTCAGTAGTAGCATTAAATTGTCTTAAATTTATACATTTTTACAGAATTACCCCTAACACTATATACTCTTATTTTTTTCAAATAATTCTAATAGTGTTAACTATTTTAATTTCTCTCATCATTAATATATTTATTGCTCTAGCTTTATTGGCTATGCATGTGAATAGCCAAAGTGATATTTTAACTATTTTAATTTCTCTCATCATTAATATAGAATTCAGAAAGATGAAAAATAATTAAGCTTATTTTTGTGGAAAAAAAAATTAATGCAGGAAACTTTCTATATTAATTATTATAAAAAGAACAAAGTCACAGCTCTATTTTAATTATTATTAAAAGGGAGTAGAGGGGTCATTTAATAATCATACCATTTCAAAAGACAAAAATGCATTTCCTTTGGGCGAGCCATAATGAGAAGAAAAAACTACCAAAGATGGGCGCTTAATGGAAATAACAGTTCAATCCAAAGACTCCAGATGTTCTACACTTACAGCTTGGTCATTGATAACACACCATGGAAAACACCTGAGGTGCCACCCAGAACTGGAAGCAATGCAAAGAGCAATCCAACAGCACAATCCTTTAAGAAAAATGACAAGACTTAATAGAACATTCTGCTGGCATTATAGTCTCTATCGGTAAAATAGTGAGCAAAGAATACTAATAATGTATGGATACGACAAAGCAAAAGAAAAGTTAATTCACAAGCAACCACCAACTAAGTACCTGTAAAATAAGGGTCCCAATTGTGACTTGTCCATGAAGAGCATTAGTGGTGTTCTTTTCCATCAAAAACTTCAAGACCTAAACCAAAAAATAGTGGATAAGAAACCTAAAACTAATTATACAATGAAAAGTTCAAAGGATGTGTCTGCAAGATGGAATCAGATCGGTTGTGTTTATATACCACTGCCGTTGAAGACATGGAAAGGAAAGCACCAACAAAAACCCCTTCTGAAGCTTTACCACCACATAGCTGCAAAAATAGCATTCAATCAGAGCTGTGAATAAATATGTTTTAATGCTGCTACTTTTTTTCTATCTGTCACCAGCAATTGAAGTCAAATTATATAACTACAATTTACTAGCATCAAACATGATGGATTCTGAACATATCCCGAAAGGAAGATAAAGCAATTCAGGACAGTTGAGACAAGTTAGATTGTAGAAATTGATACTTGGTTAGTATACCCATGAATTATTTCCACTATTCAAGTACATGGTAGCAGTTTCAACCTACCAAATTTGTCGTCCTTGGGGAATTCAAGTGGAATTTGATTTTCCCAAAATCTACTTATTAAAGGAGAAACACATCATTCAGCCAACATGCATACTAAATTTAATTTGAAAATCAGGACAGTTGAGACAAATTAGATTATAGACACTGGTACTTGGTTACTATACCCATGAATTATTTCCACCATTCAAGTACATGGTAGCAGTTTCAACCTACCAAATTTGTCATCCCTGGGGAATTCAAGTGGAATTTGATTTTCCCCAAATCTACTTATTAAAGGAGAAACGCATCATTAAACCAACATGCATACTAAATTTAATTTGAATATCAGTACTTTTGTATTTAAAAAAGACAAGAGAACTACATTATGTAATTAATAGACAAGGTAGCAGCAAAGTCAAATGAATCTTACGTAAGACACAAATGTCCATAAAGGACAACTACAAGATCCAAGGGTTACAGGTTTTGTTAGTGATTGGCTTTCCACATTAATCTATGCAATGATACAAGAATAATAACAAACAAGAAATTAAGATATTGGGTGAATCACATTTATAAAACATACTGATACGGTAAGTCCACACAAGCACATAAATAAAAAAATCTGAAATCCAAGGGTTACTAGTTTTGTTAGTGATTGGCTTTCCACATTAATCTATAAAATGATACAAGAATAATAACAAACAAGAAATTCAGATATTGGGTGAATCACATTTATAAAGCATACCGATACAGTAAGTCCACACATGCACATAAATAGAAAAATCTGAAGTAGACCACCAAGAACAGCAACAGCTCGAACAACTCTCAGCTGCAATAATATATGAAAAAACACAATAATTAGAGCTAATTAAAACAGAAACAAGAGAGAAAATACAAGAAAACAGAAAACAAGCCAACCTTTGTTGTGGAGAACTCCAGGCCCAATGCAAACAGAAGAAATATTACACCAAACTGTGCCACTGTTTCCACCTAAATATTTGAACAAAGTTTATTTTATTAAATACTTAAATAGTTTCCTGTTTAACTAGAATTTTCTTTTTGGTGATGGTACATTTGTATTTTCCTTTGACAAATTGTTTCCGTATTCAATTTGGTTTAGGATTGTATACAGCATATGCTGTACATCTATATCATAACAAATAAAAATAGTAGCCAAAAGGACTTTATTGGAGGGTTTGTACAAGTCTCTCTTAGGTTTTCATATTTATATATAAAATGCAGATTAATTTGAGATTCAATGAGAGAAAAGTGTAGAAAACAAGTAATCTAGGACTCTAGGTACAAATAGGTACCTATTCTGAGACTATTTTAAGCCTATTCTAACAATTTAATTCAGGCTTGCACATACCACATCAAAAAAGTATATGAAAATGAAATTCAACTGAGCTAAAAATATAACACCAAAAAAAATAGAGACAATATTTTGAGATAAAAGACATTAATTAATGTTTCCAGATACCTGCACCATTTCACTGATGAAGTTAAAGCCGCCAGGTCCAACTACGGAGCCAGCTAGAAGATATCCGGTGATCACCTGAATATGAATACTGAGTGTTAGAGTTAACAGAAATTCTACTACAATAGACCCTATGTATGCATTTGTCGAGAATGAAGTTAGAATAAGGATGTTCAGACCGGTTGTCCAGCAAAAGCAAATGCAACGCCACCACAAGTTGCTGAAACAATAGCAACTACCAGGTCTGAAATCAATCTATATGGCAATAATAGAAGTTTTTGTGAGTAATAAAATCCCATTTTAAGCCAAAAAAACATAGCAATATATACTTACCGTAAATCTAGCTGGAGCACTGGATACTTGGATTTGAAGTTAGAAATGATAAAGACATTGTCCTGAAAGAATATGCGTAATTTATACACTTCAAATTTGCAAAACTCAATGTAATGTCAACAAAAATAACAAACCCAAAATTGAGCTGTCTCACCTTCCGATCTATCAACATTGGGGTATCCTCACCTCTATTGAATACATTATGTAGTTGAAATGACCTGTAAGTTTAGAAAAACATACTGTAACAAAATCATGCATTAAAGACACCATATTGGCCAACAAATGAGTGACAAATTAAGTACTTTTCATCTTTTGTTTCATTCTTGTTTGGGGTGACTCGCGCCACAGTTTCCAGAACAGCCTGATCCACAAACAAGGAAAGAGTAACTCAGTAGATCATGACGCTCAGAGAAGACATGATACACTTGTACCTCGGATGCATATTGGTAGAAGAACAAAAGCCGATTCCTCACTAACTAAAAGCTACAAGTCTATAAACTCAAAGCATATAACCGAAACAAAAGGGTAACTCAATGGTGTCATTCAAATTTAAGACCTCTTATCTATCTATTTACTATATTTACTATATATTAAAACAGTGACTTTAATTGAACCGGCGTCAGTTCCTCATTTTTTTGCTTTTTCTCATTTCCTCACTTTTTCTGTTGATTGTGTGGTTATAGTATTGTTGTACTTTAAAGGGATAATGAGAAAGATGTGGGAGTGGCAGCACACAACAAAAGGAAGTATATGTAATGATTGCAAGGAAAAATGATTAGCATAATACCGATTGAGGAAAAGATGACAAAAATCAGTTAATAACAGAGGAGCACCAAATCGAAGAGCAAATTGCATGATATTTAGTAATATCTCTAAAACTTCAATCCATAACTGACTCAAATGGCAGCGGCATGTGATCCATCATGTAACTAACTTCACTTACTAAAATAAGCCACTCCTCTCGTTGTTGGCGTATTATTATTATTAATAATCAATTATAATTACTATTGCTATATGCTTAAAATGACCAACCAGCGACTAGTCATAAATTAAACCACTATATCACTGCTCAAGGAAAAATACTAACCTGTTGTTCTGCTACACTGTTGTTGAAACTTCCCGGATCAGCCACTGCAAACACGAAGAGACAAAAGAAAAACAAACTAAGCATTAAAACAGCTTCTGAAATTCTTCAATTCTAAATCCTAGTCGAGAAAAATAAAACTCAAGCACAGGTAAAAGCACTACAAACGAATCTCTAAAACAAAAGCTAACAAAAAAAATCATAAAATGCAGCAATACAGTCAACGTGACATGAACTTGAATGAATCCGGCATTTAACAAGGGTTTATGTCCACAGATCAGGAACCGAAACCCTAGGAATGCGCATGTACAGTAAACGTAAACCGCAAATTCAGTTTCTCAGTAGCGGAACCAAAAGAGTGAAGCGAGAATAAAAAAAAAATGAACGGCGAGAGCAGAAAAGTCTAGAATCTAGAATCCAGAACCTTCGTTCTGGTCGTTCTCGGTGAACTCGTGCTCCAGCGCGCGATCAATCATGTCGGCGAAGCTTCCTTCGCGAGGTCGCGAGAGAGAGACGTTGGACTCGGTCGCGTTGGCGAGTTCGATCTGATCCGACACGGTAGGTCGAATAGCAAGCGAGGAGTGAGGAAGCAGAAGGAGCCAGTGGAGAACAACGAGTAGCGCAGGCACCAGCAGCACGAAGTGACTGTCGCAGCAGCACGGGAACGGAGACCGTGATCTTCGCAGCGACATTGCTCCGCCGGCGAACGTTAGCAGTGGCGGTGCGAGTTCGGATGGCCGTTCGCCGCGGAGTGACGGTGGCGAAGAGCGAGAGTTGAGAAATGTGAGAAAAACTAAGACCAGAGAGACGGAGTGAACGAGTTTGAAGTGGTGATTGGTGAAGAGTCAAGTTGCAGTGTTCATTAATTATTTTTATTACAATCAATTATCAATTATTATTATTATTAATAATTAATTAATTACTAGGCCATTTGAATGTTAGAGTTTGACGGTGGTAGCCTTGTCTCTCTTTCTTCTTTTTTAAATTTTTTCTTTTTTTTTCATCTTTTTTTCTCACTGACCTCTCTCTTTATTGAACTTATTTATACAAAGAAAATAATTTTCTGTATTCTAATTTTTTTTTATACTTATACTTTTAATTTATGTTAAATAAAATAAGATTTGTGTTAATTTTATTAAATAAATTAAACTTATTTGTTAAAAAAATAAGATGAACTTTCGTTCAATAATAAAACATTATCGTTAATATTTGTTTTGATTGCAATGTAATAATAGTATTTAAAAAATATTAAATTTTTGTAAATTTAACACAACATAGTCAATTTGACATAATTTTTTCTAACATAGAACAATAAAAAAGAAAGTCATTTTCATGAACGTAAATACAAAAATTAAAATCTAATATAGTAATTTAATCCCAATAAAAAAAGATAATGTGAATATTTGATTGGGTACTTTATAAATATAATAAATGAAGTTTTATAAATTTAACACAACCCTATCAATTTGGCTGAACTTTGACTACTTTATATATAATTTTGTAATCTAAAAAAATGAAAGCAAAAAAATCATTTCATGATTTCTATTATAAAGAAAATAATGAATTGTAGAGAAATCAAAATCTAATATAGTAATTTGATCTAAAAAAAAGAGAACATTTATTGTTTAATATTTTTCAAAATGTTATAAAAATATTTACCAAGATAAACACATGGATTATAAAGAAAAAAAAATCTTTAACACCAGAAACTTTTGATGTTTTGAGTCATTCAATAAACGTTTTCATAACTAACCTTTATTCATGAAAAAAGTGATGTCAACTATCATTTGAAAAAAAATCAAAGGTTAGTTTAAAAGTAAAAAAAAAAAAAATTTAAATTGAAAATCTTAATTAAAAATATAACTGTCAAATAAGGGTTTTTGCATATTAATAGTACAATTTGCATCCATTATTATGAATTTGATAAAAAAAACATTATTAATTTTAGTAAGTCGTGGCTTATAAGACTTGATTAAGTTTGGAATTATGTTTAATTAAAACTGTGTTAGGTTGATATATCACTTGTTCATGATTTTAGCTAGTTTATTTTTTTATTTAAATTAGAATAATTAATTAAATTATTAAAAATATTTAAAAACTGACAAAATTAAGAAAGATTTAATTTTTTTTTAATTAAAAAATTAATTATAAAAATTGTGTTAAAATCCTAATTCAAACCGTAAACTAAAAACTTAAAATATAAAAAATTGTCAAAAATATTAAAAATATATACAAAACTATTAGTAAATGACTGATTTTTTAAAATTTTGGTATCCACAACTTTCATTCATTTTTAATGCATTTTAATCTAAACTATTATATGGATGTAGTGACAAGATTTTTTTTACGAAAGTCGTGCATATAACTTATCAAAATTCATATTATTTTTTTTATTCATATCCCAATAAAAAAAAAATCTGTAAATTACACCTAATACAAAAGTCGAAAAATCACTAGTAATAATGATTTTTTTGTTATATTTTATATTTTTAATTTAATGTAGAACGTTTCTTTATAATTTTTCTCTTTATATAATAATAAGGTCTAATTTCAATTTTAAGCTTCAATTTGTTGGTGTTTTTTATGCAGCAAATAAGCATTAACAATTATTTGGAAAATTTGTTAATCACTTAAATATGAACGATTCTATTTAATGATAGTTATCTTGCATCAAAGTGGAAACTTACAATGGTCATACTTAGGAAATAAATGAAGTAAAAGTTTTTACTAAGTTTGTAATAAAAATGCAGTCCATCATTAATACAATGCACTTATAATATAATTAGGAACATTAATGAAAGCAATTAAATCACTTTATTTTTTTAAAAATATTATCAATATATTAAACTAATTTTCCTATTACGAGAGGTGAACTCTTTAAACCAATTAAATTATCTATTAATATTTTTATATAATGTTTAAATATTTTTCAATAAAAAATAATTAATAATATAATTACAAAAAGTATGTTGTTTGCTCTTTTTATTTCTAATTTTTGTTTTTTAAATAATTTTTTTTTAATATGATATATATACTTTAATTACACACTTATTTGTATTTCTATTATGCATACAAATGGCTTGAAGAATAAATAGAAAGAGAAAACTGTGGATAACTTATTTACAATTGTATTTAAAAACAAAATAATGAAATGTTTTTGTTCAATTTTGATATAAAAATGTAATATTTTAAAAATATCTTCTTTAAAAATAACTCATTTTAAATATTTTTATCAAATAACCTATATGTTGTACTGTTTGTCTCGTAATTTTAATTTCTCATATGATATATTAGTATTTCTTTTAAGTATACTTATTTGATTCATATTTTTATCTTAGTAATAAAGAATATGTTAATTAATTTTCAATAATATTTCACTTAAAAATTTAAATAAGTTAATATACTGTAAAAAATTAATAATAAAAAAAAAGAACTTTATAGCTGGCTGATGGCAATATGCAGCACCCTACACGTGATGCTCTTACAATTTGTCAACTTTTTCAATACATATATTATAAAATGTAAAAAATTGCATTTCTTGATGCGAAAATGAGTTTGTGATAAAAAAAAATATTGATAAAATGTATATAAAAATAAATTTAATATATATTATATAAAATAAATAATATTGGAATGGGCTAATTTTTATTGTTAAAGTTATAATGATTATAACTCACTTATTTGAACAAGATGGTAGACTTTGTTATTTTCAATTTTTAAGAAGTAAAAAATAAAAATGTTATTACACTTCATTTTAATTTAAATTCTTTATGCATAATTAAAAAAATTATATTTTTTATTATCTCCTACAATTTAATTCTCTCTGTGTTTATAGAAAGATCGCTAACCATATATTTTCTAGTACTCTTTCTTATTGCTTAAAATTTATTACAAAAACACGAGTAAGATTTCTAAGTTAAAATATGAGATTCTAAATTAGTTGAAATTAAAAAATATATTGAAATATTTTTATAATTACAAAATAAAAAATTATTATTATTTTCCTATAATAAAATTATTAAAAAATAATAATTTTAAAGATAAAATATAATTAATTATTATATTAACTAAATTAAATATTATTGTAGAAAATATAAAAATAATTAGTATCTAAATAATTTCTATTATTAAGATCTAATTAGTTATCAATATTTTAGTTACTAACTACTTTACATAATTAATTTAAAAATTATTTATTAATAATAAAAATTATTTTAAATATCAATATTTTTTTAATTTTTAAAATAATATTTAATTGAATTAATATATTAATTAATTATGTTTCATAATTATTTAATGGTTTTTTTATAGTTGGATAATTCATATAATTTTTTTTCAGTTTATTTTTTATTTAGATAATTTGATCTTTCATCATATATCATATATAAAAGATATATTTTTATAATTGTTATTGGGATTATTTTATAATCAAACAAATTTATCAATCCATGAATAAAATTGGCACTTATTCCATATTTATTAAGTTATATATACTTATTATTTTCCCCATCATGTCCCATTAATGAAAATAAGTACTTCTCATTAAATTCCACTTATTTCAACTAACTAAGACTAAGGTGGTGTGTCACATCCAAATAAATAAAAATTAATGTTTGGATTGCTTGATAAAAAATTGTAAGATACCTTAATATTGAAGATTGACATGCAACCTTTGAATAAGATTATTCAATAGATCCAAATTCAACCATAGAACATTCCAAACCATAGATATTTAATGATGTTCTACCTTATTCTTTGTGCAATTTTGACCCCTAATAAATAGATTACCTAAGAATCTAACAACACAATAATATCATTCCATGTTAGTAACACTGCTAATACGTTTTAATTAAAATTTAAAAAATAAATATCTTTTTAAAATTTTGAGACACTAATATCTTTATATATCAAAATTAAATGATCGTTTTAATTATTAGACGAGTCTTTGTATTCAATTATTAAGTTTAATATCAATAATTTAACTTAAATTTATTTTTTTAAATATAAAAATTAAATAACATTATATCATAATACATATATTACTTGTATTTTTGAAATATTTTATATATTACATTTTTATTTATCACAATTTTAACTATATAAAATTAATATGTATTTAGATTAAAACTGTAATAAATAAAGATAAAAACTACTAAATTTAAAAGTTAACAATTAAGGAAACAATAATATCTTTTGAATATGCTAATTTTATTTAAGAATGAAAATGATAATTAGAGTGTTATAAGAGATAAAGGAGAATTAATTTAAGAGGATTTGAGTAGTTTGGTTTTGATGGTTTATAGGGAAATTTGAAGAGAAAAAATGTTCAACTATGAGATGTTTTAAAGGTAAATGGGAAGATTTAAGAAGAAAGTAGTCAAAATGGAATATCCTAAATTCAAGCACCTTCTGTAAATAGCAAGACATAATTGTGGTAGAGAGGTATTTATTTGGTTTAATTTAATTTGTGTATTTATTTTATGTTCAAAATATTTATTTAATTTATAATGTCTACATACAAATAATAGAAAACACAAAAACAAACAATGAGTAAATAAGAGTGACAAGAATTTACATTAATGAAGAGTTGAAGAAGTTTCATAATCACTTTGCACTTAATTTTTTAGCAAATTTGATGTTACAAATTTTTGAAATTGGTGTAATAAATTATTTAAGTTTGCAAATTGGACTTGAATGTCTTTGAATTGAAATTGTAGTTTGTTTGACATATATGATTTTATAATTGTCGTGACTGGAAATGAATAGCATTTAATAATTCACGCATCAATTATAGAATTTAACAAAAAGATATCATAAAAAATAATATACAAATTAAATCTAATACGAAAAGTGATACATAAAAATATTTTGGTGCAAATAATGGCAATGCATTTAAAAAATAATATATATAATAATAATTTAAGCCGACCATGAAATTTTCAATTATTCTAATTTTTTATTTTAAATGAAATAAATTAATTTTATATTAGTGATTGTAATTTTGCTTCCCTATAAAATAATACTAAAAAAATTGATTAAAGTTATATAAAAGTATAAAATTATATTAAAAAATTTAATTATTTTTAAATTCGTATAATTTTATGAAATGGTATTAACAAAAGATCTTTGAATATAATTTCTAATTTTATTAATTAGTTTCATAATTACTAGTCTTTTAATTTTAATTATACTCATTTTTATTAAAATTAAATGAAAGATATTTTTTGTAATATACATCTATATAATTAATTTCAAATGAAGTTAAAAAAAATTCCCATATGAATTTAAAAAGGTAAAATTGAATCATAAAATTTTTTATTGTGGATTTTTTTGAAATGATTTTAATAAATTTATATTAGGAAATGTATGATTAGACATCCTTTTAAGCGTAACATATATATCCACTGCATACAATGAAAGTTTTTGTAATTTACATGCATTTTCGTTTCGGTTAATTGTAATGTTTCGAATAACCAAAAAGTGACAGAATCCTTCAAATATGATAACCAATGAAACATGAATTTGAATAAACAGTTTCACAGTCTTTACTCTTTCCATCAAAATTTATTCACAAGTATATAATCAATTATGTGTTTGGACTAACATGTTTGGGATTACGGTAATTTTCTTGTTTTTGTAGTCATGGGTGAGGGTATCAATCTCACCCTCCTTTTCTTTCCATCCTCTCTCAGATCATCATAAATTCATAAAGACAAACAATCAGTTTCTGCACCTCCAAATCAGCATCAATAGTGAATTATTAAATACAAATACAGTGTACACTGCACACCAATCTTTTTTCTTTGAGTATTTACTCAATTCAAAACTCTCTAGATTTGCTCAGCTTTTGTGATGACAATCATGAAGAAGGTGGAGTTGGTGGATAAGATTTACTCGGAATCTTTTGTGATTTTGGAAACGTTTACTCGGAATCAATAGTCTTTCAGAGACATCCAATATTGCTTCCAAGTATGCAAAATATTGCACATAATCATTGCGTACGGAGATTTTTTTTTTTCTCAAAATATAATTATTCTAAAAAAATTATCCAAATAAATTCATATTCAGCTTAATTTCTAAACTGGGCTGATTTACTATTTGCATGTTAAGAATTTGAATTTTCAGGGATCAAATGCTGAAAGGGGAATAAGAATAATACCACTAAATTTTCTTTTTCTCATTTTTTTTGAATCTTTTTAGAGAAAAACAGACCTGAATTCAATTCTCCAAAAATCAAATTCTTACCAATTTTTCGACACATAAATGAGAACATCGACAATTCAGCTCCCCAAAATTCAATTCCTTTTTCAATTTTTTTTTAAAATTGAAAGAAAATGAGTGAAGGGCTATTCTACAATGAAAATTTGATCTTCTAAATTTGAACAGTTACATTAAATAGGTGTAATTTGAAAATTAAAACAGAAATGAGTATTTGGGTATATATATTTTTTGAAATGGGTTTATTTAAGAAAATAAATCTGCGTCATATAACTTTACCTATCTTTTTTCTGCTTTTACTGTCTTTCCTATCTACCAAGGAGAGTATTAATGAGATGAAAATCACACCCAAGATTTCGACAAGCACTGTCATTGGCCACCTACCATACTAATTAAAGTGTCATATTTTACTGACCTCGATGCAAAATTTCTCTGAATTCGTCTGGCACAGGAGATGGAGTAGGTAGGATACACAGAGATACGTATACGTTGCCCACGTGATCAACCCTGTTAGTTTCACAAACACATACTTAATATACACTACAACTCATTTATCTTCTTTTTATAAATATACAACTATTTTATGGACGTATTACAACTATTTAAGTTTTTTTTTTATATCAAACACTATACATCAAAGTTTCCAACAAAAGAAAACATTTTATATCCAAATACCAAGGATCTGGAAAACTCTCATAACGTTGAAGTGCAGGAGCACTTCACGAAGACTTTGGAGCTCCACTGGTTTCTATCAAGCATTTCTTGGAAAGATTGACTATTGAATCTGCAATCACTCTGGCACTAGATTTCATGTAACCACCTGTAAATGGAATGACAAATAAAGACAATTTGATAAAACAACAAACAGTACGAAGAGAAAATAGTTGAAAATTTCTAAAAAGGATTATTGACATGGATGGGTCGGGAATACAGCCAATTTCTATAATTAGTTATGAAGAACCCACCTCCATTAAGCAAATTATATCAATTCGGAACAGGGGGAATGTTTGTTTGTTTGTTTCATATTTCATCTCAACAAACCCCCCACATAATTTATAGTTTTTTACTCTTGGAAAACATGATTTGACGTTTTTAGGTGCATCCCAAGGGTTTTCCAAGAATTTTTTTTAATTAAAATAATCAGGAAGATTAAACAAAAGTATCCGAAAATGATAATGTCTTTATAATTTGTTAATTGTAAGTTCTGAGATTAATCATATTTTCATGTCATTAAATATTGTTATTTGATCACATTTAGGCGAACAAAGTTCTAAGAATCTTTTGATACAGATGGTTACAAGGATGACGACAACATGGCTAGGACCTCAGTCTCAAATGACTAGCTACCAAATAGTATTTCAATTTTTTTTTTGCATAGATGGACACGTGGTCATACTTAAAAAGAAAACCACTTAGAAGTTCGACGAAAGACGGGCTAATTTCAGGTTTTCCTCAGATTACTTTTTTTAACATAATAAGATGCTTGCAAAAAGTAAAGAAAAATGCACAAACTAAAACTAAAAGAGGATTGTAATATTAGACTATGTCTTTGTTAGGTAACTTTCCTTTGCGCACAAAAGGCCAAAGTAGCCACCATATTATAGGGAGGAAAACAATAGCAAACCTGAAGTGAGCATGACGATGGGAATGTTTCTCTCACGAGCAAACCGGAAAACTTTTTCATCTCTAAGGGCAATTCCTTCAGGACTGATCTGTGTATATAAAATAGCACAAGCACTGCCTATGGTGAGTGGTAAAGGAATTAACTAAAACACTAACCGAGAATAATGACCATTCTTTTCATATGCAAACTATATATAAGAGAAATGACTAGGCAACTAAAGTTAATATTACACTCCCTTTGCACTCAATAAGCAAAAAGAGTCATGTTTGGTGGACCTAAGTATAGTAAATTTCAACCACCACAATCCTATTTAATGTTACTATTTCAAAAATATCCTTATCTTTAAGTATCATCCCTAGTATATATAATTGAGGGTAATTTAGTAAAAGTACCTCTTTATTACTATTCTTAATCAGTGTGAAAGTAGTTAATTTTGTTTATATTTGAGTTCAGAGGTGATATTTCACTGCAATAAAGCAAATTCAAGAATAAAATTACCTCCAACCTTCCTAATGGATCTCCTTCTAGGATGTCGGTTCCAGCATTATAAATTACCAACTCAGGGTTAAACCTACGCCCAGCAACCTTGAATCACATTGACATGAAAATCAAAAGTTAGTATAAGAACTTGAATGTTAGTATGCCATCTTCACCAGATAAACAATTCTAAGGTGTGCTATGGGTATGATTGGAAGTTAAGACTAAAGGGGAAAGGGAGGAAGAAAAATAAATGGAAAGGGAAGGTTAAGGTTAGGAGGTAAAGATACAGTTCTCTTTCCCTTGTTTTGATTTTTAAAATAAAGGGAAAGGTATGATAAAGCGCATCATGCACCAAATGAACAATTAATATAATTGGACTTGGATAGGTTATAGAAATGTAAAAAAGTATACGCAGCTACACATATCCTAGTTATGCATTGAGTATTCAAGCCAATAATATTTAAGAATTAAAAGTTTAAAATGATAATATATAAGATACCTCTAGTGCTTCATCTAATTTTTGCAGGTACTCTTCTGTAACCGTCCCACTCTGAAAGTTCAGGGGGAAACATACGAGTGACAGAGAACCTTAAAGCAGAAAAAAAAAATATGATTAAGGTTTATCTGATAGTTTATATATACCTTTACTTCAACTTTCTGATTTATGTAGTTTCTAGCCTCGTAATCCTGATATAGAAGGTAAAAAGGGATCGCAAGGAATTGATATAAGTTGGTCTCAAGATGATAAAATTGTGACGACCATATCAGAATATATGCATATTTTAAATTAAAAGCAAATATTAATTAGCTTTTGACAATGGACAATCCATCTTCACAAAACTTAGGCCTTTTCTTCCAATAATCAGAACAAACATACTTCCAACATCACGATGAGGCATTATTATTTAGAAAACAGTAGGCATAGTGTGTTCCTTAACCCCTTTCAATAAATTATTTAGCCAAATCCTTTTATGGCTTTCTGCATACTTCATTTACAAGTCAATTGCAGATTCAAACAGAAAATATTAGCATGTTTTAGATTGAGTGCTTGACATAAATGCCTTAAAACCTAAATTTTAATAGATTTTCACCACTGGATATAGCAAGTGTGAACTAGACGAGTAAAGGAGGCCCCAGTAACTAGTACAGATCAAGATTGGCCAAATAAATGAAGTTATATGGAAGTTACCCCCACAAACACAAGTATGACCATACAATTGTTGGAGAATATAATTAAATAAAAAAGACCACGATCTAAAATGGCCTTTCCAAAATTTAAGAGTTTTTTTTAATACAAAAGCCTCAGTTGACCCGTGTAACTGACCTACTGTTAGCATTCAATTGCAAGATATGGGACTCAAGTTCACATAGGAGGTGCAAAATCTAGGTGTGGAGTTTACAAGGCTTTGGGATCTACAGCTACAAAACAATGGCTAAGTTTTTGTGGTACGGTCCTCCCAATTTTCTTATCAGGAGTTCTTGACCATATCTTTTAGCTGCAATCAAATAGTGGGGGTGGGGATGTATATTGCAATGTTTGTCTGGGACTAGTTAAATGGCTTGTACACGACCAACTTGCATTGGTGTTGGAACTGTGACTCATGGTGGGATATTAGGATCCAGTTGCAAGTATGATGACTCCCACATTAGAGGTAAGGAATTCTAGAGTTATGTTTGTTGGGCCTTAGGCTCTCTGATTACAATGGTTAGCTTTTGTGATGTGATTCGCTTAAGGTTCTTATTCCCTATTCAGTAGAAAAAGGATTCTGTTGTTTATTAAAAGGGCAACACCTAGTAGATGAGACTCCAACCATGTGTGATTTAGAGAGAGACATTATTTGCAAACTTATACCTACAAGTGGAGATAATGTTCAGTGATTAGAACGCATGATCACCAACTCACAAGACAGCAATCTTCCTGATGTACCAACACTCACTCTTTTTTACCAATGGAATGTAGAAATGAAATTGCAATACATTTCATGCCACTCCACAATGATATACACAGAAAAATTCATACTTCATTCCGTAAAAAAGACTAGACAATTCAAATCTACAATATAACAGGACACTGCGACACATCAGATGCCAGCCAGCAATGTTGAATAGAGAAACATAGAAAAATCACTTCAAAATACTAGATAGGAATAAAAATTATGTAAAACAAATCAAGGAGTGGATTACCAAAGGATATATTCCAGGATTGTACATATCCAAGATATAGACTCGGCCTGCCATTACAAAGTCCCTATTAGTAAAATCCCTAAAAGATAAGAAACCAAACACTACAGTAAAATATTTTCGGACATACTATCATAGGCAAAGTCCATTTCATGACCGTTTCCTTGATGTGCATCAAGATCAATGATCATCACCCTGAAAAATTTGCAATCAACTTTTGCACGAGCAATAACAGAATACTCTAACTTGAAATAGGATGGTACCTTGATATATTCAACCGAACAAAAGCAAAGTGGATGCAAAGAGAAATATCTGCATAAGCACAGAATCCACCTCCTTTTTCTGCAGAGCAGTGATGAAAACCTCCTCCAACATTAATGGCCCATCCTCTCTCCTTTGCAAGTTTTGCAGCCAGTACAGTTCCTCCAACCTGTCATTAGATTAGGAGCAAGATCATATTTTCGGAGTGCTAAACAGACTTAAATAGAACATTCAACTTACCTGCTTCCTGAACGGGGAAAGAAGTTTTTGTTGCACAAGACAATTGGGAATTAATGCCACGGGAGGGACCTATATTTTAGTAATCCACATAACAGTTATCATATAGAACTCCAGCACTAAATGGAAAAAACCAATACAGTAAAGAACTCCAGCACAACACAACCATACCAACTTTCTATTCTAAAAGAGAAGATAACTTTTCACCAAATTTTAGACACCATATAAGAGCTCCACAGTTAAAGAAAAACAAGGAACAATAAGTATCACCAACCAAACCAGAAATGGCTTCCTCGTGCCACAAGTGAGTGGAAAGTACCTCAACTATCATAGCAACTTTTGAACTCTCCTTCAGCCTATTCAGATACAATTCAGTGTGAACCTTTGGAGAAAAAGGAACGAAAGAAACAGATTTAGCACTAGACATTTTGCTAAATCACATCAGTCTCAATAATATACATTGTTTGTTGCAGCTATACCGTGATTTGAACATACATCCACAATTTCCAAAGACATGTCAAATGCAATTTAAGTCCTGATTTGGTTAAATTTCTCTATGAACACTTACAAAAAGAAGATAAAATGAGATAGATTATCTCATTAATTAATATCAACTTATGCACTTCAATTTCATATGAACTCTCTTATCTAACTTATCCTAAAATTGACGTACACAAGTTGATTTTAACTTATCCGATTCACAAACGCTTGTAAAAAAGAAGATAAAATGGGATGCGTTTCTCTTGTTAAATTAAACTCAACTAATAAACTTCAAATTTCTAGAAACTCCCTTATGTAACATCTCCAAAAATTAAAGTACATTAGTTGATTTTGACATACGCAATTCACCTTGTTTTTTCACTTTATTCTTCTTGAAGTGTTCACCAAAAAGTTTTTCCGAACAAGCTCTTCCTAATTAATTATTACATAGCGCTTACCACTAGAAGATCATCCTTGGAAGCTTCCAGAGGCTCAACGATGCATTTTTTGTCGAGAATACCAAACGAAACGAGGAATCGGCAAATGCGTCCCCACTTCGACGAATCAAACGGATGCCTGCAATAATCAGCAAACAGTTGCAAACTCCCCGCACTATTCACAATCAATTCAATTCACAGCTTCAGAAAACGACGCGTTAGTCCGAGGAAAATGCTTACAGTTTCTCTATGCCGAGAAACGCTATGTCGTAGGACTCGGAGTAGATTAGCGGAACCTGAATCAGTCAAAAACCGAAGGCGTAAACACTCGACGCGCCAAGAGTGCGAGTGTGCGGAACTCGCTTACCTTGGACGGAGACACGTCGAAGTAGAGCTTGCTGGAGAGGATGCGATTGCGCCGGAGAGCCTCGGTGTCGTTCACGGAAGAAGACGACATCGACAGCGATAACAATGGCGGTGGTGAAGAATCGGAGATGTTCTTCTTCAAATTGGCCGAACCAACGAAACAACGAGTCAACTCAGTAACGGTTTCCGAGATAAAAAATCGAGAATCATCGAAACCTAACTCACTCACCTTGCTAAACTCGGACACTCGGTTGACCAATTTCATGCATGCACCGAAAATGGAATGTGAGATAACTCGAATTATCCAGAAATACACTTTTCTTACCCATTGCATGTTACAGAGAGTAAACGAACAATTTCTGCAGTGAAGAGATCTAAATTTTAAAATGTAACTTATATCGGCTCAATTCCCTGTCTACCATCATTTATATCTTTATTTCCTTATCTAGCACCCTTTTGTTTTTATTTTCCTATTTAACACCCTTTTGTTTTTATTTTTCTATCTAGCACTTTTTTATTTTTTATTTTCCTATCTAGCATCATTTTAAAAATAAATAATAAATAATAAATTATTATTTTTTTAATAATTTTAATTTTGAATGCATTAAAAAATAAATATTTTTAATGTTTAAAATAATTAGAAATATAATTAATGAATAAATAAATAAGTTTTTACAAAATAAAAATAAAAAAGTAATAAATTAAAAATGTTTACTTTAAAATTATTTTTTTTAAAAATGAAGAAAATAAAAAATTAAACTCTACAACAACATAAAAGTTGAATCTATAAACATAAATTAGTATTTATTTTTATTATTATTGATGATGTAATCATGTTAATTTCAAAGTAAAAAATACAGGACATATTTATAAAAAAAACCAATGTCAATTAGTATTAATTAATAGTGGACACATAAATAATATTGAAGTGTTTACCTAAATGCAAAATTCTAAAAAAAACTAATACAAATGTTACACTTAATGCTTAAAAATGAGAAGAAAAAAATGCAAAAATAAATAAGTCTAGAAAATAAAAACAACAACAATAAAATAAAAACAAAAACCATAAATAAATAAATAAAGATTGCAGAAAAAATAATAATAACTAAAAACATAAAAGGTATAAAATAAAGAAAAAACAAAATAAGATAAAGATAAAAGATATAAAAAAAATCAAATAAATCAAAACAAGATAAATATAAGAGATATAAGACGATACTAAATAAGTATATGTTGATCATAAAAAGGAAAATAAATGAGAGATGATCATTCATTTAATATGTTTCTAGTTATTATTATTTTTTCTAGCATTCTTTATTTATTTCTATTTATGTTTTTATTCATTAATTATATTTCTAATTATTTTAAACATTAAAAATATTTATTTTTTAATGCATTCAAAATTAAAATTATTAAAAAAATAATAATTTATTATTTATTTATTTATTTTTAAAATGGTGCTAGATAGGGAAATAAAAAATAAAAGAGTGCTAGATAGGGAAATAAAAACAAAAGGGTGCTAGATAGGGAAATAAAGTCAAAAGGGTGCTAGATAGGGAAATAAAGATGTAAATGGTGCTAGATAGGGAATTGAGCCACTTATATATAAGTTAAACCTTATATATTTAAGTTAAACCTTATATATTTAAGGCTTAATTTTTCTAATTCTTATACAAATAGCAATGTTTAAAAGCAAAATAAAAGATAATAGATGAAGAAAAAATTCGTAAGAAAATATGGATTAAAAGTGAAAAATGTTGAAATCACGTCTACAAATTACTATGTTTTATTATTTTTTCTATCTTTGTTTTACTTAAACACATTAATGTGCAATTAATGAATCTTTTAGTTTAAATTTTATGTAAAAGAAGTTTTGATAAGGTGAGAGTTAATCAATGATACACATAATAAATGAAATGTTTTTACAAGTTTGAAATGCTGTTTTTTTAAAAATTAACATGTATTCTTACTTGAGATATTATCTTATTATTATTCATTAAAAGAAAATCAGCAATTAGCTTCCAAATACTTGTGTGTGGATTAATTACAGACGTTAATATTGTCGGACAAAATGATGCAAAATTTATGCAAAATGACGGTCAACAAAAATCCAAATATAAGCATCTGTTGCATCCATTTTTGGTCCACGTTAAATCCTTATTTTCTTTTAATGATTATAATTAAATAAATTATTTCATAAAAAAAATTCACTTTAAAACATTAAAGTTATTCTCCTCCATCTAAACACAATATTAATATTCAAATGTTGCCTTATAGATTCAATAGAGAAACTATATCACATTCAATTAAATATTTAAGTATCATTATTTTGTAATACTGATATTAAGAAATCATCATTTTGTAATACCGATATTAAGAAATGATGTACTTAGGAGAAATAGGATTCAATTAAATCCTAAATTTATTTATCAAGATTTAATAGGTTTATATATTAAGGCATTAGTCGGAAGTCTTGATATATTCACAACTAACAATAAATTATTTCATATTACAATTATTAAAACTTGATACTAAGAAAAATAATCTTTTATTGAAGAAAAAATTCATATAAAAAATGATTTTTTCTAAAAAAATGGTGAGATTCATTGAACCACTTAACTTTAACTTTGGATAACTTAAAGGTAGGACCACTCATATCATTTCTCTCATAAGATTTGATAAATAAGTGAAAAAAAAACAGCAGAGGACACGTTTCACTACAAAGACGAACACCGACTTCAATGTTTAGGAGATTTCATATAATACTCAACTCATTTTGAAGACTCTTTACTTAGGATCTTACCATCTATTTCAGAAATTTTTAGAACATTAATTAAATAAAAGCTAATTACTAATGATTTTCTAAAAAATATTTTTTAAATTGAACACTTAACCATAATTGTCTTATGAGTATCATACAAGTGTTGTGTCCAATATGTGTGTTCGAACACGTCATTTAAGAGTAGTGTTCGAGCTTTATAGATTTTATAGGTAGTAAATATCATACAATTCAGATATGGTTGCGATGCATGCAATATGAACAGTAAAAATAATTATTTTTACTCTCATATCCCAATTGTATCGTATGAATTATATCACAAATCGTTTGAATTACGAAATGGTTCTATATTGCTGTTTGGATTTTATTTCAAATGTGAATCGGATTGGATCATATATATCACAAATGCTATTCCCAATAAAAAATAGATTGAGGATTTAAAATATGAACTCTCCAAATTTATGATTTACTATTCAATTACCATGGCTATAATTACTAACACTAAAATAATTCAAAAGTAGACTAAAAG
This sequence comes from Phaseolus vulgaris, assembly GCF_051622355.1. Lineage (NCBI taxonomy): Eukaryota > Viridiplantae > Streptophyta > Magnoliopsida > Fabales > Fabaceae > Phaseolus > Phaseolus vulgaris. The sequence goes on from NC_143498.1 coordinate 4,565,642, forward strand.
AAAACATTGATAGGTGGGAAAGCATGTCAGAGAGAGCCTCATCATGTAACTTTAAACTTGGTTGAAACACAAGTGGGTATGGTAGGGTTGGGGCCACACAGACAAGATAATCATGAGAAAGACGGTGAGAAAGAATTCTAAACTGAAGAACCATTCATACCCTTCTCATCACCATGAGTTCCATTTCTGATCCTTCCATAGACACAACAACAGCAACACCCATCGTCACCTCGGATTCCCAGGTAAGTTTTTCATCTTAATCACCAAGGTTGCTGCATGCTTGGAGTTGTTAATGTTAGAGATGCTATGTCGACTAGAGATTAGAGCCTTTCATTGTATATAAGTGGGTGCAAACCTCAACTTCATGAGCTGGTTTTATGGAGTTGAGTTAGACTTAAAGTTCATTTTGTAATATGGTATCAGAGTCATTTTAAATCTATCCTAAGGAGTGTTTGTGTTGGACCTATCGTGTCACCCGCTATCGGACCATCCATAATATATAGTCCATGCACGAGTTGGCAGTCTCGGCGTGAGTGGTGTGTTGGAGATTCTACCCTTTCATTGTATATAAGTGAGTGGAAACCTCAACTTCATGAGCCGGTTTTATGGAGTTGAGTTAGACTTAAATTCCACTTTGTAATAGTTAATAATATCTTAACGGCCTTTTTTTTAAACTGTCTAAGAATTTTTGTTCTAAATACATCATATTAAAGATATGTTTCATTCATTTTCATTATTATTACTTTATATATACGAGTCATGATTTTCATGGATATATGGTTGGTGTTGTAACTTTGAATAGGGTTTGTCAGATTCAAGGAGAATAGGTGAACGTGTGTGTGCAGCGTTGATGCCATTGATGGTGGTTGTTGAGGTTTTGATGTTGCCTGTCACAGGTTGTTTGGGTTATTGCTCAAGCAGCATTATGCAGAAGCACAAACGTTGTTCCTACACTGCTAAGGACTTCGCAACCCTAGCTTCTGCAACAACATGTAAATAATTAACCCTTTTTTCATGGGTATCCTATAAAAGTTTATTTCAACAGATCATTCATCGAAAATAAAAAAATACTTTAATAATAAATTTTGCACTTAATAATAAATTAGTAAATAGGGTTGAATTGTTGTTGATGTTAATGCAGTCACAGTTAAGGAAGTGGAGGCATTGCATGTGTTGTTTAAGAGGTTAAGTAGCTCCTTAATCGATGATGGTTTTATTCACAAGGTAGGTTTTCTATCATTTAACACTTGCTTCTTGTTTCTAATATTTTATTTTGCATGGAGTTCCTTTCATTTTTTTAATGTTATTTTGAAGTTATAGAATGGAGGAAATTTTATCAAATCAAAGTAATTTTTCTTATGTTTTTGAGAAAAATGATAAAATTTTATAACAAATACCTATATATAGATAAATTATATTTGGAAATAAAGTTTCAAAATGAAAAATTCGTGCCTTATATATGCTTAAACACTTTTTATTTATATGTTAAGAACTTGAGTTTGGATGCATAATCTCTAATTTTGATTTTTTAATAGAAATATACATGCCTTTTAATTTATTTTTAAAGAAATTTGTGTTTAGATACATAATTTATGATTATTATTTTTTAATTGAAGTCTAGTTTTCATGCACTATTTTTTATGCTTTTATCTATGAAAGTGGAATGAAAGTTGTATCTGCAAACATGAGTTCTATTTTCTTTAATATTTATTCTATGCGATTTGTTTTATATTTTTATTTTATTAGAAATAATTTTTTGTGTGAACAAGGATTGGAGAAATGATCTCTTCTCTTTTCATCGAAAGGATATTATCATTGATAAAATTGTTTGTATACTAAAAATGATATATTATAATATTTATCTGCTTTATATATTTCTTTTAGTTGTTATTTAATTTCTTTCCTCAATTTTATTTATTTTATGAAAAATATCACATTCATAAAAAATATAAGTTCACAAAAAAAATTTAAAACTTCATACAAAATAAATATTAAAAAAATCGTGCAATTACAATTTTTATAAAAAACATAAAAAAATGGTGCACTAATGATACTAAATGTAGGGTAATCAAGGTGTGATAACATTTAAGGATTGAAAAAAGAGTGATACAAGTAAAGATATGAGAAAAATAAAATGTATTAGAGAAATTTAAAGCTGAAGTGAAATTTATGAAAAAATATGAAGCATAAGGTGATTTGAATGTGACAAAAAGAACCACAAAGACTATGATGGAAATATTTCACCAAATGGTGTTATTCAATTTGTACAAGATCTAATGTGAAAAATCTTAGATTGTTGTAATTGAACTCCTCCCCAAATGGGAGCCAAAATTATAATAATTTTATTTCTCTTACAAAATGAATAAATAGGAGGATGGTGCATAAATTGTCATCTACCAAACACTTATGTTGAGGATTTCATTTTGGTCAATGATGCAATGATCATGATATTTGTAGGAGGAGCTTCAATTGGCATTGTTTCAGACCCCAAACGGAAAAAATCTTTTCCTAGATCGAGTAAGCAATTTCCATGTTTCTAAGCAATAGAACACTTATTTTTATTGTGGAGGTTTAATTCTAGATTCAAATGTCATTCAAACAACAAAAAAATTCTAAGATATAAGTGTATTTATATAAAAGATCTTAAATACTTTTCTCTAAAAAAAAAGTTAAGTCAATAAATGTGTTCAAAGTCTAGAGGCTTTAGATCGTCTAGTGGTGAAATATCATTTTATGGTTCAAGGTCAGTTGACTTTCAATGATCAGTTGACGTTTTACACTTCCTAATTGAATCACTGCATGTGTGACTCATATTTTTAATTGACAAAGAATGCATTTAAAATAAATTGGAGCATTTAAGGAATGTTTAAATCCCTTATACAAAAAGATCTTAGGCTACATGTAATAGCTTCCTACACATACCCAAACATGGAATATATATATATATATATATATATATATATATATATTGAGAAACATTCACCCTTGTCCAATATATACCAAAACCCCAAAGGGATTACACAATATACCTCCCCTTCTATGACTCAATCAATGTTCATCCAATATTCCAGCCTACATTTGCTTCCATATTTTAAACAATTCGTTCATAGACATTCCTAGTTGACATACGCGCAATTCAGTTCCAAAGATTCTAACTATCTCGTACTTAATACCATGGTAGCTCGTGCCATCATATTGCTTCAAACTCCTTTTTCAGTGTATGGACATGACAACATTGACCTTTACTTCTTATACCATCCATAAATGTACATGATTCCTAACTGTTTTGATGCATGTGTTGGAAGTTAGTTAGACACTTTTGTCTATTTATATACAACCTTGTACTAAATAATTATTTCTAACTTTGAGTTGTGAGTTCACTTGTAAGACTTGAGAGAAACTCTCTGTTGTAATATCAAATCCTATTCATAGTGAACTTTTGACTATGGATGTAAACTAAATTAGTCGAATCACGTTAAATTTTTCTATGCAATTCTTCATTTATTCTATATTATTGTTTATTTTTTCTATTATTGTAGTTTTCTCTATTATCGTCTTACCTTATACGTTAGATGATTTAGTAAATTGTGGATTTTCTATTTTACTATCTTACATTTAAATTCTTAACAACAAGGAAAAAAAACTTAGATAGTCCTCCTAACCTCATGTTTAATAATATAAAATCTTAAATATATAATTCTAAATGTTACATTATGTAATTTTGAAATATTTTCATTTTCAGGTGTTTGATGTTTTTGACCAAAAAAGAAATGGTGTAATTGAGTTTGACGAATTTGTCCTTGCACTCAGTGTTTTCCATCCAAATGCACCTATAGATGAAAAAATTGATTGTATGTTCAAAGTGATGAAGACAATCTTTTTGCTTCATTAAGTGAAATTATTTTTTTCTTCACATCTAATCTTTGTCTCTCAATCATATTTTTTGTAGTTGCATTTAAGCTCTATGACCTCAGTCAAACTGGATTTATTGGACGAAAGGAAGTAAGTGTACATATTCATATAATCCTTTATGGTATAAATTTATTGTTCAACAAAACTTTTATGCATTTACTTAATTAATTATTTCAATGATCTTTAATTAGAGTAAAAAAATATTCTCTAGATCATTTTCATGATAATTTTTTTTATTAAAAATAAATTAGATTTGTGTCTTTCTTTTTTTCTCCCTCTCTTTTTCTATAACATCTCCTCATATATTTTTTATTATTTTAACATCACCCCCTTTGCTTTTTCATAGTCTATTTTAACTATAATATTATTTTTTTAAGCTTTTTTACATAGTCTTATGGTGTTCCTTGCAGTGTAGGAGTATGTTGAAGGCTATGTTAATAATCTTACCTCTTTTATATAAAGGTTGAGATTCCCTCAAATACCTTATTTAATATATATTTTACCGATAAAAAAAATAAGGATGATTATTATAAACTTAAAAAAATTTATTAGGTGGAATATTCCAAAACTATCTAAGTGTCAATACATTTTTTTTATTAGTTATTTATAGTTAGAAATAACAATTAACATCTTAAGGAGATCTTAAACTTTGCTGAGATTAACATATATTACTGAAATGGTATTACAATTATACTGAAAACAACATAAAAGATAATTAAGGAACTCCATGTTAATTTTGTGCTTTTTATTGATTGGTGATTTGGTTATTATTTCCTTGGTTTTAGGTGAAGCAAATGGTTGTAGCCATTTTGATTGAATCAGACATGAATATTCCTGATGATCTTCTTGAAGCTATGGTTGACAAGGTTATTTTCTAACCAAGTATGAAAATTTAGGTTAATGAAACATGGTAATTATAGGAGCTTCAGAACTCACTTGTTTTTTCAGACAATTGCTGATGTGGATAAGGACAGTGATGGTAAAATCAGTAGAGAAGATTGGAAAGCTTTTGTGAGTCAAAATCCATCCCTCTTGGTGAACATGACACTTCCTTATTTGAAGTATGAATTATAAAACATTGTGTTCTTCTCTTTTCTGGTTACCCTAATTAGTGTAACTAACCATGTAACTTTGTGTTTTCTATCAGGGATATCACCACTGTGTTTCCAAGTTTTTTTTTCACCATGGAAGAAATTTAAGGCCATGTTTTTGTCATCTTGGCATCAATATGGTTTCTGTTTCAGGTGAATGATTGAGATGCCTTACTCATTTTATGTTAATAAATTTGTATTAGAAATAAACTCTATATTAGAAACTACTATATAATATGTATTAGAAAATAGTTTTTGTATTATAATCTATATAAAAACAACTTCTTGGAGTTATGTGCTCACATTATATATATATATATATATATATATATTTTGCTGATTCTTGATTTGAAAAGATCTTCAAAATACTTATTTCATGTGACTGAGACCTTCTCTATTGTAAAATATCATGGGTGCAAAAGAGTCAATGAATTGAGTTATACTACTAGTCAAATTTGAAGCTTGAAAATAGAAAATAGTAGGGGATGTTACAAATTTCTTAAGAAAATTTCTTCTCTTCTGAAGTCTTCTATATTGTCCAGATAATTGAATGATAACAATGAATGAGTTTTTCTTTAAAAAGACTGGCATGTTTTGTGTAAAATTTTTGAAATCTGGTGTAACATCAATCTATTATCTAAATAATAAAAAATCATAAAATAAAAAATAATTTTAAAGACTATTTTTTTTTTAATTTTTAAATTAGTTTATATTATTGTTAAAGGATTGATATCTAATTAACAACTAAGATTTTTTGCTATCAAATTTAAAATTTAAGCCGTCGATACTCCTAGAGGGTCTCGTCTAGCGAAGAGGACAACTCCATTATCATATAAGACATTGCTAAGATTGTGTATTCTATAATTAAGTTTAACGAATTAAATATTTTTTTAATTATAAAATTTAATACCATTTCAAATATAATTAAGTTTACAATTTTAATTTTTTTTAATTTCATAAAGAATATTTAAAAATATCTACATAAACTAATTCTAATTTTATTGTCTTGTAAGGATAATTTAGACATTATGCATGTCTTGCCCATGTAAAACAACCAATATATAATAAAATACCAATTTCAATAATTATTTTTTTCACACATCTTTTGTTACATTTTATTTTTATTGTTTCTATATTTTTTTTATAATCAATATATATATATATATATATATATTTTGGTAATTGTTTGATTTTTTTTACAATTATATCCTAGAGTAAGTATTTTCTTTTCTCAATTTACCTTATTTTAGAATTGTATATGATCAAAATATAACTCTTCAATCACGTAATTGAGTCATTAATCACTTTTTCTTATAATTTTTATTTTCAAAAAATATTTCTAATAATTGTTGTTATTAAAAAAGTTTATATAAAAAAAAAACTGTGATGAATAGTTGACAAATGAATTATTCTACTATAATCTCATGATTTTATAGATTGTAACTTATACTTTACAAAAAATTAAATTTATAAATAAACGCATTATCTACATATTTTTCAAATTTATTATTTATTGTTAATTAAAATTTAAAAATCAAGAATAAACTTATCAAATATGTACAGATAATCTTATTAGTTGTGTTCACATTAGATATCAAAAAAATTGTGTTAAAACCTAAAACGAATACTTCTGTCTTTATAAACACAAAAGCTTCTTTTGTAGTTGTTATAAATTTTTTCATTAGGATAAAAAAAATCATTAATTTTTATTTCAATATTCTTTTGAATCAAATGGTCAAAGTAAATGAATAATGAAGAAAAGATTAAAACGGACTAACATTTGATTTTACACATTTGTATTTTATTGAATGTTATAAAACTAAATTATTTTTTTGCAGTATAATTTATTTGAATTTATTTTTTAAAATGCTTAATTTTATTTATATTAATATTGTATGAGGTAATTTTAGTTAAATTATACCTTAAAATAAATGCTTATTTAAATTCATAAAATAATTTTTTAAATAATATTACTTAAAATAAAAAAATAAACACTTATCAACAGTGAAAGTTAATGTATTTTGTTTTAAGGGGATCTTATGATATTTCATTATTTTTAAAATCCTTTCACAAGTTTTATTTCAATAATAAAATTTTATAAAGGCTACACTTATATAATGTAATTTGACTATATAATTAAATAATTTTTATTATTATGTAAAATTAAAAGTCTTAATATTCTGAATATGTTGCAACAAAAGTTTGATGCTTTGGCACAATACTCATTTGTGTATTCTCTCTCTGCATCTGATTCCAAAATTGTGAAAAACTCAGAAGCAGAAGAAGCAATGGCAGACAAACCAAGTCGATCCCTGGTCTTATTCGGTGATGGCTTTGCTCGTTTCGTCGATTCATCGCACACCCACTTTCACTCTCTAGCTTCTCTATCTTCCTGTGGATTCTTGAGTCTTCCCAATTCTCCACCCTCAGGTTCCCTTCTCCTCAACCCACAACCTCTATGTGTTTGTAATAATGCCAAACACACTTTTCAATATCTTTTTTCTTCCATTTGTGCCCCTGCCACATTCAAATTCACTTGGATATGTAGTTTTCAGAAAGCGGGGATGAGAGGTCAGTTAGAGAATTTGCAGTGCTGCTGGATGCATGTCACACTTATTCTAATATGGTTAGACCCATTTGCTCAACTTTTGATTTTTTTTTTCATCACTGTGATATTCTTTCATTCCTTGTTAGAAGGGGGAAATCAGTGATGGTGATAGCCAAGAGGATCCACCAAAACAAACTTTGTCTGATAGGTATTCTCTTTATTTGTTTTCCATTTTCAGTTTTGCTGTTTGTAAAGGTTAAATTAATGGTTTTGCTTGTGTGGATAAACTTCTCAATAGCATCTATAACTGTGTGGGTTATGGATTTTTAAAAGAAGAAAGTAATAAGGTTAATGAATTAAGTTTTTTTCCTATAGTTAACATTAGTTTGTGAGTAAGTTAAAATTAGTTTTTGAAAAAGTTAAATGAGATAGTTTCTGTAAAAGTTGAAGTGAATAATATGATTTTAGCTTATATGAGAAATTCAACTTATTTTACCTTTTTATTTTCTTCTCTTACAAGTACTTTCTGAGAAGATATCCAAACAGGGTTTTGATCTATTGGTGACACTCATTCAAGTATAGAAAAATGTAAGTTAAGTTTAAGGACTAAAAGTTTAGTTTTAAGGGACTAAGACATAAGAAACATAGGAACAACAAGGACCAATTTGTATTAACTAAGGAGTTATATTATAGGTACTAAAACTTAAGTTTTTTCACAGAGGGACTGATTCTTAAATGTGTCATCTGCAAGAATCAAATTATTGATTTAAATAGATCAAATAAATGGTTTCCTTTTCTAAATACAGGTTTATGGGAATGAAAGCTGCTATTTTGACAGACAATTCAAGCTTGAAGTCTTTTAGTGCCAAACTTGGATTTAGTGTTCTTCAATTGAACGAGTTAGTGGGAGGTCGTTCTGCTGAGGTTGTGGCCCTTGAGTTGCTCAAGTTGCTTGGCCTTCAAGAAGGGAAGGTGCTGGATAGTGACCATTACGATATTGTTTTCTTTCACATTGGAGCTGGTGATAAAGAAGTGGTTGCTGCTGATGTGGGGTATATGGATGCTTTGATTGGAAGGATAATGAGTCAAGCACAACCCGGATCTGACATTGGATCACGTCTGCACTTGTCCGTTGTCATGAGCTATGGCAATGTCTTGGAGGGTGACGATTCTAAGTTTCCTGTTTCAAAAAGGGTAGATGAGAAGAACTCTCATCTTTCAGTGCTTTATCCTCTACAAAGTTACGGTATGAAAGGAGGAATTCCTCGAAAGGATGTAAGGTAATTAAAGCAGCATTTAGCACGGACAGAATGAAATAGACCATCTTTTTTTCTTTTCCTTGGTTCTATACTTTTAAGTAGAACCAAAATGGATCAATTTTTTACCCCTTGTCATGTTCTTATATTTTCAAAATATGCTAAACATATATAGAACTCATGTTATGATATGCACGTGTCCACTAAATACTACCTAAGTTATAGTAATTGAAGATTAGTAATATTTGCTTTCTCTTTGGATTGTCTTGATTATTTATCTCATATTAAATGATACAGGTCATATTCTCCCATGTTAACTGCTCAATGGCAGTATGCTGTGACTCGCAAGGATAATGCAGAGAGATTTTCTTTTGAAGATTTTATGGAGGTTCGTTTAAAGATTTTACTTCATGTTTTATTTACACGAGTAATTATTTAATCCAATTAATGTTTATATTTTTGCCTTGGTTGATCGTTCTCTATTTCTTGTTCTTAAATATGTCCTATCCTGTCTACACAACTTAAAATACTTCAATCTTTAAAACTTTCTTGTTTACTTCAGTGTTCCTTCTAGTATACCTTAAATTCTTTTGATTCTGTGAGTGTTTACACTTTTTGTAAAGTATCATGGTTTGAGTGCTAACCATTATGGAATTTTCGTAGGCTTGTTATTCGTTTAAGCTATAATGTAATTCTTGGTTACTGAATAATCTTTGCTTCATTGTTTCTCTTTCCTTGCCATACAGCATGGTGGAAATCTTACAATACCGGCAGATAGGTTCTTGCATGAGATAGCCTTTAAGCTTTGGAAAGCTCCCAAGTATGGAGCGTGATTTCTTTTTTTGTGTTCCTTTCTAAATTTTTGTTGCCCACTTGTCATAACAGTATTTAAAAGTTCTGATTAACATGTTTACTTTGGACTCTAAAGTCCAAACTCTGTTGCATCATGCAATAACTAATAAGATCTTGATGATTGAACGATGATTCACCTATCCACTCATTCTTTTCTTGCGTAAGTTTCTTTTTAGTAAATATAAAAATGTTATTTTTGGTAATCTTTTCTTTTGTAATGAAATGTGTTCTTACAAGGGCCGAGTAGGTCTCCTCCTCCTGCACAGCTGAGTAGTCTCTGGGGTTCTGTAGATCAGCGTATGATGAAATGGGTTACTTGTAAAAGGTCCTTTTAACACTCAAGTCAATTTTGATGTAGTTGAGAAAAATAAATGCTATTGAATGTCACCTTACTTGTCCCAACTTTGACCAATATATAGAGTTGGGATAGACCTTATTGTGGATGGGTCTGGACTGGTATATATAGGATCCTTAATCGTTGTGTTAATCAAGATGCAGGTCGATTTATCACTGATTGACTTGGTTTAAGATAATTACTTTATTAAGTCTTATTCTCTCGATTTTCTTTCATTCTCATGTTCTTGTAATGATAATGGCAAGTCTAATCAAGTTGATTAAACAACTAAATGTAACTCTTAATTGGTATAAGTTTTTAGTTTTTCTTTTCTTCTCTTTACTATTGAATCTATTTTGTTTATCAACATGGTTTTAAAAAAGTGAAATTGTAAAAAAGATTATCTTGACATTTTTTAGTTTCAACATCTAATTGTTAAAAAATTTTATGAAAAACTTTTAATGTTCCATTCACCATCTCTTTACTTAATCATTCTTCCCGACAAATATCTCATTCTATTTATAAAAAGATTAGGCATTAAGAATAATATTGCTCAAGTGGTAGATAAGTGTTTTTTTTACCTACATGGGACAATTTTTTCCTTGTTTTTTATCAAATTGGAGTTGTTTTTAAAAAAAATTACAAATCTAGATAAGTTGTACTAACGTAACACGATTTTAACTGGTACACGATTTTAACTATGTTAAAGACGATTTTAACTGGTACACGATTTTAACTATGTTAAAGTGAAGTAGTATTAAGGTGACATAATTTATTAAATTCATATTTTACTAAATTTGAATTATTAGAATGAATATCTTAAATTTGAGCAACTGAAAAAAAGGATTTATTTCAAATTTCAATAACTAAAAACATAATTATACCTGATAAATTTGTGTTAATTTTATAATTTATCAATCTAACGATCGTCCAAATTTATCTAAACGATTTGATTAGTTCCTAGAGAATCTCAATAACCAATTAGATGATCCATGAATCATATGGATTAGTTTCTAGAGAATCTCAATAACCAATTAGATGATCCATAAATCACATGGACAATCTGATGACCAGAATATCATATGTAATATATATGTTTTGATGAACATAAAAGCTAAATCTAATTCCCATCACATTTATTGCATTTGTTAAGTTATAGACAATTTGTTAAAAGATGATCCATACAAAGAGTTTGTGTTTTGACGAAAACAAAAATAACCAATGATCTCATAATTTGCGTTTTGATGAAAACAAAAATAACATGAATGATTTATTTGTACTTTTGAATTGAGTAACTTTAGTAACTTTAGTGTGTTTTGATTTTGGTCCTCCAACAACTTACGTTGCTCATATTTGTTTAGGTGTGTTTAGAATACTTAGAATTTTTATTTGTAGATTTGGGTTTAGACACCATTCTAAATAGTCAGTTTGCTTGTAGATTTTTATTTGTAATTCAAGTACAAGATTTAAGTTGTACATTTATAAGAATTTCCTCATCAGGAACTTTTGCATTTCTAAATGAAACATCATATGCTTTTAATTAATGCCATGTTACCTTCAAAATCATGTTCCCTCTATTATTTAGCCCAAATATAAGGAACTATTGAAAATGTTTCTTAATTTGGTTATGTGAGACGGTTGTATTTCCTATCCAGTTTGGTTTGTGTGAGGATGTTCTCTTTGCTTTCAAATTCATGCTTCTTGTGAATTTTTCATAACATTTCCTACAAATAAATTCTCTTAGACATTAAAATCTATAGAACTAAGATATCACCAATAAAATCCAATGATTTGTAAAAAATCTTAACCAATACTAAAGAGTTTACCAAAACAAATGCTTTAAGAAGTGTCATAAACATTTATCTTTATATAAAAGTCATTCCATCTTGCTACAAACAAATGTGTGATGAGAATCTGAAACTTAAAACAGCTTCCTCATAGGATTCAGGTTGCAAAACAGTTTCACCAACTAGACAAATATGATTGCATAATACATACTCTAATCAACACCAAGTACACTTTCAAAAACTACTTCTTATTCCAAGATAAGATCTAACCTGCTACTTGATGAAGAGGGAAACAAAACATGAATAATCTAGCACTGTGATATGTTTCCCACAAGGTAAGTACCCACCACAAACCACAACAGTAAGAGTAGAGACACTGATAGTAGCCCAAGTAAGAAGGGCCATCCAACCATGACAACTCCTAAGAAAGCAACCACAACAAAAGGCATGAAAGATCTTACAATTGCCCAGAAACCAACCCATTGTCCCTTGAATATAATCAAAGCTGCTACATTCACAATGTTCCAGTCCATTGATCCACCGTAACACAGACGATTCAGACAGTTAGCAACAAATGAGTGGCAGTTGCAAGTGAAAATGTTGTGAGTTTTGGTTTCATAATCCCGCAGACTAGCCTGTAATGCGTCATCCCATGTGATAGCAGTGCCATAATCAACATGTCGATAACGTTGCTTGCATTTGTGTCCAGATAGGTTAGGAGGGAAGCAACACTGCAACATTATTTGAGGTTACAAAGAATGTCAACTAAGAGTTTCTTATAGTTCTATATAAACAATTTAAGTTTAACTCAACCTTATAAAATCGACTTTAAATAACTCTTGATGTCATATTAAATGGACTTTAAGCTTAGTTCAACTTTACAAAACGACTCATAAAATGAGGTTTGCACCCATTTATATACTTTAAAATGTCCTTATTTCTAGTTGATTTGGGATCTCCAACAATAACTAATTTGATTTTTCAAAATCAGGGTGGAGTCACAATAATCTGAGCTTGTTGAGGTTAAAAAGAACAGATAATTGTTCAAGTTTAGCATGTATGCTCCATTATCTAGTAGGTGAATTTACCAACAATCATGAACGCCATAAAGGTTTAGAACAAGAAATCAAGCACCAATAACTTAATAGGAGTATAAAAAACTAATTGCAATTTGCAAACTTAATGTGTTTATTTGAATGAGCATCTTAATCTATGTGAAGCCTTTTAAGAGAGGGGGTAAAATGACAAAAGTACAGATTTGATTTAATATAAGGAAGGATAAAAAAATTAAGGAAATTCTTATTCAAAGTAAACTGTTCATATAATGCACATCTCAACTTAAAACCTCTAAGATTCAAAATGAGAGGTGATTAAGTAAGTTTTGACCTTAAAGAACCCTGTAGCTACAAATGTAACTCATTTCTGACAATGACTTAAGTGTCAATATCACAGTCAAACAGTATCCATAATAAATCAATGTTTGACTTAACAGTTTCACACATAACTATGTTGACAATAAAAGACCATTAGTATCCCAAACTCCTATAACCGACAAAAAATAGATAATTGAATTTGGCATAATACTATATTGCAAAACATGAATGCATTTATAAATGAAAATAATATGTACAGAAAGAGGGCAACAAGAGAATTAGATATTGTATTTGAGAAACTACCTGTTCACGGTCCAGTTGTAAGTATCTTGCCACTGAACCAAACGCGAAATTATCAACATGCACTTCATGTGATCCTGAAAAATCTATAACAACTCCATCTTCCCTACAAATGCCAACATGACCAAAGAAGGGAGCCAACCATGATACCACCGGAAATGGATTCCAAACCAAACAACATGGAAATTTTGCATTGGTTGGGTCAATTTGATCAAGAGGCCACAACTCATGCTGTGTTCTTTCTCCAATTCGTGAAAGTTCAATGTCATAACTTGTATTTAACTCCATAGTAAAAGTCTATAGCACAACCAACTACTCCTCTGCACATCCCAATTCTGCATGGTGAAAAAAATCAAGTGAAACAATTATTCCTTTGTTAGTTTCAAAACCTTAATCCTGTATTGGTAAACCTTGTGATATTTAGAATTGGGTGTACTGTTCAAATGTCAAAGGTAAATGTTGGAGGGAATCACAAATGTATTTTAAGACCTGTAGAACGTAAAATAATGTAATATCGGATACAAGATAAGCACACTGCACAAAAACCAACCAAATCTATCCTTGCACAAAATAAATGTTTAAGATTATTATCAAATGTCATATTGGAAACAAGAAATTCTAAGTGAGAAAACTTTGAAACTGTAAAAATTTATACATCACATGGTAACCCCAAACAATCAGAATAATTAGAAGTATTCACAAGGACAAAGAGTAATTTTGGCTACTCATTTGTAACTTTGTCACATCAACTACATTGGACTACCACATTCGTTCTTCCTTATGTGACTCTTCATTGAATAAGTTCACTGCACATTCTATTTAACTTCACTGCACATGCACTGCATTCCAAAGTGCAGTTTTATGTGTGTATATAGGATCTTACGATTATTAATGTTACAATCTTTCGATTTACGATTCATATTTATCTTTCCGATTTTGAGTGAGATCTCGATTTTGACTATCATGCTTCATTCCACCTCATTGCACAACTCACTGTGGTTGATCAGGTTGATCTAGTTTCAACACTTCAACTATCTCCATCTATTCTAGCAACCTATTTATCTACTTATTTGTTTATTTACAGTCTTCAATGATATATAATTGCAGCACTATATGGCACTATAACATTGTCAATTGCTTTTAGATAAATCAAATTTGTTAGAAACAAAAGTTGGAGATAAAGAAACATGCTTGTAAATAGTTCACATCGATCAAATCCCAAATAAATAGCTGTGTACCGCAAACTTCTTATTATGAACCAACAACCAAATGAAAAGACAAATAACACCTTTAGAAAATACAGGTGTACTTTATCATATTATCAATTCTGTAATTATGTTACATTAATAAGCTGAACAATTCTCTTGTTTCATGCCTTTTGAGGTTATCAGCATATACCTCGTGAAACAAATTTTGACAAAATTCATAAATTTGGTTTTTTCATAAAACTTAATATTACAATCTTAAAGGAAAACTTTCATGCCTGCACAATGCACATTCCTACATCTGGTTTAAACTTAATCCTATAATATTAAAAATTGACATAATTTTTTATCCAATTACATAAACAAACTTTACTTGAATAGGTTTCTCTTTCCCTTCGCACATTCAATCTAGCAACTCAAGAGTATACAATGAGTATTGATAACACACAAAAAAAGTACCACAGTTTTTAAAATAATGCTTTTCTTACGCCCATCATTCTCCTAAACAGCACAGATTATGAACAATTACCATAACCATAACCAAAGTGTCTAAATGAAATGAAATGACTACATATATCACCATTCACCAGTCAAAAAACATTGTGCTAATTCTACTAAATGCTGGAAATCCCACCAAATGGAAAACACAAAACCAACAGTGTCCAATCTCAAACTACAGACTCAAGCAGAAAGTCAATCACAACACCAACAGAGAAGAAGATCATAGAGAAATACATGCAATCAATCAGACATTACTTTGCCACAAAATCCCTCAACCATGAAAGCAATTAACTTTAGCCCCTAAAAAATAACCCAGAAAAAAAAATGAAACAGAAAAGAAAAAAAAAACAGAACTTACTTTTCCCTGTGGGGATAGTTCTCCACTGTCCTCATTATATAGGCATGAATCCCCACATTGGAGATATCGAAAAACACTTCAAACCTTTCATCAATGTGCATAACATGTCAGAAGAACCAAAGCCGGTGAGAACAGAACATAGGGTCCTCACCTTACCTAAGAGAAAATCACAGCTCAAAGGAAAATCACAAATCACAAAGGGGTGTGATGAAATTGAGCAGGGAAGTTGTTGGGAGTTATTACACTGGTATGCTATTTGTGTTGGAGATGAAACCACTTGGGAAAAACATCACAACACAGATTCACAAAGTCCACAAGCTATTATTCTCTTTATAGAAATATAAATTTTTAATTTCAATTTAATTATTGTTTGTTTCATTTAGGAAAATGTTTCTCCTGTTGTTTTGAAACAGAAGCAAAAGACGATAAATGGGAAAGGTGCATGAACCTTTCTTCACTTTTCAATTTTTTATCTTTCATGGTGGGTCCCTGTGATGATGTCTACAGAGTTCTGCCATTTTTTTCTTTCAATCCCAAGTTGGAAAATTCTGAAGCTTTTAGTAATAAGATTTCTGTTTTCTGATAAAAATGTGTTTTTTAATAATTTGGTTGATTTGATTTTAAAGATTGTTAATTTTTGAAGTTAACCACTATTAAATCTTCTTAAAGAGTTCTTTCTTTTTATTCTATAGTGTAGCTAAATTTTAATGTTTCATATCAAAATTTATAGAATTAATTAAAATAAATACTTATTAAAGAGTTTGCAAATTTATTATCACATAAATAATTTGGAAATATACAACAAATAAAGAGAGAAGGTAAAATCATCATGAAATTTGCATAGTACTCTTTTGAATTGCAATTCTAGATTCCTTGAGAGTTACATGAGACTTATCCTTGGACAATAGATGATTCTTTTTTCTTCAATAGTTGTATGGTTGATTGGTTAAGAATTTCTAATAAAAAATATTTTTTTTAGTATTTATTAATTTGTTTTGAGGATGTGTTTTTTTTTATGTTTTTTAATTTTTATTTATTTTTTATTATTCATGAGCTATTTATCTAATATTCATGAATTTTTATTCTTTCCTTTGAAGTTTTCTAGTTAAAAATATACGTGTTTTTTTTATATTGTCAGAGATCTCATAACTAGATATTAAGATATTTCATTATATATAAGTGGGTGCAAATCTCACCTCATGAGCCGGTTTTATGAGGTTGAGTTAAATCTAAAGTTTATTTTGTATTTTATATATATATATATTATTTATTTAGTATTATTATTTAAGTTGCAATTAGTTTTACAGCTTGTATCAATCATATATGATATTCTTAAAAATATTATTCAAAGAATAAGAAATACAAAACTAGAAATGCAATTAAGTTATGAGACTGCAGATTTAATTCTAACATATTAAAAATAGAATTTGTCCTGTGATTGTTATGGTTCTTTGGTAACATGCATTTTGATGAATTCAAAATTAAGGTATTTTGGGTTACTTCCAATCTAAGAAAAGTTCAGATCATTTTTTTTCAAAATGGATTGAACTCCCTTCAAAATATGGATTAAGTATAATATAAATTATTTTACCCCAATCTTCACTGTTATTAAGTTATCAGTGCTTGATATTGTTTGAATGATTTAGGTTTGGATGAACATGTTTTTAAGTACGCACTTCTACAATAAGAAAGTAAATAAATAGATTTTTTTATAAATTAATATAATTAAATTTGTATAATGTTTTTAGATAATTTTTTAAGATCAAATTTTTCATTATGTAAAAATTAATTTTAACTAGTGAAAATTTATTTATTTTTTCTTGTTTTTTATTTAAAAGTAATTATAAAAAGTTTACTGATGTAAAATTACACTATTATATAGTTTTCTAAAAAAAATTATCGTTAATATTTTTTTAAATAATTATTATAAAACTAACGAAGTTATGACCATAATTTATGACTAAAATACCAAAAAATATTCACTTAAACAATATAATATAATAAAACATGTATAGTCTTTTAATATCTGATTAATATTATAATATAATACAATACATATGAATCCGAATGAAATATGTTAGAAATGTTAAAACTTAAGGAATTAAAACGAAATGGATTTTTATTATGAAAGAAATAATATGTTTATTTTTATGGAACATAAATGCCTAAAATTAGAGATATTCTTGGTATTATTATTTAATTCATGTCAACATTCTATCTTTAGTTTTATGGTTTAAGCTGATAATATACAATCACTTTTTTTTCTCCTTCATCCAACTTATATTTTTCTGAACTTCCTTTGATATTTCATAAAAATAGTTTTCTTCCTAATTTTATTGTTTATTAAATCAAATCTTAAATCTTTCAATTCTTTAAGAACTTATATTTTATTATATCTTGAACTAATTGTGTTTCATAATTATTTAATTGAAAGAAAAATGAGATTAATGTGATTTGGTGAGTGTAAAGTGATGGGTCTCCTTCACCTTAACACAATACTTTCAAAAATCCATGTTGGATCCCAACACAATCTAAAACTAAGTTGACCAAAAGCTCATATCTTGTATCATTATTTTTTTTATTTTTATTACTTCTATTATTATATTTTATTATTATTTAAATATCTGATAAAAGATCCATGTAAGAAATGAACTTGTATCAAAGATGTGTTCATACTTTTGTGTAGAGCCAAATATTTAATTAGAAAAAAAGATTTTCTTTGATATGGTTGTTCTTCCTGAATCTTTGACCACTTTTTTTTATAGTTAAATCATTAATTGCTCCATGAAATAATTATATCAATAGGACTCTGAAATGATAAAAGCGATCATGAATAAAAAGAAAGAGAAATATACAACAACGTTAAATATTATGATACACTTTTAGGTGTGAATATGTATTTATCCATAAATGTGTATTTAGATATTCGATTTACAATTACTTGTATGATATATTGATTAAGAAGAATTTGTCTCTCAAATGAATCTAATCTTTAACACCTTTAAAAAATATTATAGATTTATCTAAGACAACTACAATTCTTTATTGATACAACTTAATACATTATTTTCTTTGTCAAATAGTTTAATTGTGAAGGAGATAAAACCTCATGAAGTACATCTAAAACAGAAAATTAGTATTTCAGGATGCAATTCGAGGTATATACATTCTTTGAATAGAGAGATGTAAAAGAATGACAAATGTGAGAAATGCAATGAGAATTGAGAGATTTAATGAAAAAAAAAGGAGAAATTAAGAAATAACTAGATGTAAGAAAAAATATAAGGGAAGCATGAGAATATTTATATAATTATTTTGAAAAATATAGCCAATATTTTTCCCTTTATGAGTATGGGAGACACCATGTTTGCTCATGTTCTAACTTTCTTGGGCAGCTTTGGAGGTGCTGAATGGCTGCCAATACCAACAAGACTAGATTGCTGTGGAAAACTTGAATTTTTCTTGATACCCTTTCCTTTCTAACTCCAATTTATTTTTCAAATTTCAATTTAATTCATTTTTTCTTTGGTGCATGTACTAATTTGAAGGAACATGCAACATGTGGTTAGGATTTTCTCAATTGGGAATTTCTTTCTCTAATAATTGAGAGAGTTGTTGCAAGTTAAACTTACCAGTCACACTAATTGATTAAAGTGATGCTTCTCCTTTATATATATACACATATACATGTATATATATATATATATATATATATATATATACTGCTATTTAATCAAATTTAAAAATTCAAGCATTATATGCATGGACAATATGGTTACTAGAATTAACTTCAACAGAAATGATCTCTTCTAAAAAATACTCAAGATAAAAAAGATTGAGGTTGTCATGAAAGACCATTTGGTATAGCATAAGTTGGTAAAACATACAATGAAAAATTAACATTATTTTGAGGTTGTTCCTCTTTTTCAACAACCACACCTAACAGTGGAATTCCATTGATCAAAAGGAAAAGAAAACGTATAAAAATGATTTCACAAGAAACTGAATATGTACATATGTTCATTTATCTCCAGATTTACAGAATACATATGGTGTGTAAAAGGCAATATAAGATATGTACACATGACAGAGGATTTGATACTAAGTATACAGATAACTTATTCCTGCCAAATATCCACAATTCATGGGGGGTCCATTGTCTAAAAAAATGAAATAAACTTTTTCATAAACTAAATTAACTTATGCATAAGTATACAAATCTGATTTTTAAAACATTCTTATAAATTAACTTCTGCATAAATTAACTTTTGGTTTTTTTGAAAAGATTTATTTCATTTGTACCTTTTATCTTTATGATAAGTGTTTAAGGAAAAATTTATGCAACCATACTTGTATTACTGAAGTTCAGGTTCATCACGAAAAGCATCTGGTTCAAATAATCTTGCAGAATTATCACTGTAAACTCCAGGTACAACTCGAACTCTTGGTTCTTTTGATATCAGATTTTGGTCCCCGTCAATGTTAATAAGGATAAGAGCACATACAAGTAAAGAAGTTGCCAGACTCACAAGAGTAATTTTCAATCTGCTCAGTACAGGCTTCACCTTAAACATAAAAAAATTTATTGGTTATGTTAATTCATTATGAAGATTACTTGAGTTGCAATGAAAGTTAAATGTTACTTGCAAAAGGCACAAAGGTTAAGATAGATATATGTTGTCTTCCTATCTTCTAAAGTGACTTACAGAAAGGAACAACACAAGATTTTTTTTAGAATGTGACTTATAAAAAATAAGAGGGAGCGATCATAAAGTTTCACACAGATTAAGCCCCAAGTCATAAAAAGCCTACCTTTATGATAACTTGATTGGATAAACTTTACATAGATACCTTACAAGAAAAGAATAAAAGAGAAAATAATCTTTTTTTTTCTAAGTAAAAATTAGTGATGTTCTTAAAAACTATTTTTCAAAATAAATTAATGAAATAAATTGTAGAAGTTGATTTATGTATTTAAATTATGAAAAAATTATTTCACTTTCTCAGTGTCTCGGAAAAAAAATGAACTAATCATATCCTTGCACATACCCAATTCATGAAACACAATCACTATTTGGCATGGCTGTTTAAGTTAGTGATCACTACAAACATAATCTCAAATATTCAAAAACAATTGCAGTAGGTCCAAAAGAAGAGCAATAATATATACTATATACTAAACAATGACTTGGTTCTCTAGCAATAACACCGGAGCTATGTGTAAAAGTGACAATAATTGAATAGAATGCTTACAGAAAATGATCCCAGGAGTCTATCACGGGCCAAAACTTCAGCAGTCTTCACCCATATCTGTTGAGAAACATGTAGCCTCTTAAGTGGTAGAAACAATAATTGTTCATACCACCCAAAACAAAAAACAAAGAGAATCCGTGCAGAGGCATTGCATCCAACTCACATGACAAGGGCATCAGTCCCATCGTCAAGGTCAAGTATGGCCTTACAGTGAGTGAGTACAGTTTTAGCACAAAGTTTAAAGGAAACTGATGCACGGATAGGGACAGAAATAGTGAAGTGTCGATATAGAAATAAATAAAGATTATCAAATATATGTACATATTGTGCAGGTGACCATGTATACTTGGGTCCAAGTTTTGGATCTATGATCTACAAAATATGTTAAAAAGGCCATTCAATTGAGGGGAGGATGCACATTTCGTAATCACAGAAGGGGCTCAAGAAAGAAGGCCCTAAAAGATCTAAATGGCCATACGTCAAAGAAACATAAGTGTTTTACAAAAAACAAATAAGAGCCCAAGTACTCAAAACAACATATGACGAACTTCAAGCATCGCCGACTAACTTCCCTTCAACCACAGTTTTGCAAGGGTCCATTAAAGATAAGTCCACACTAGGGTGTACAGCGGCGACTTGTTCCAAAGCTGCTTCAAACCCAACTATGAATGTGTTCGTCACATCATCCTTCAGCAGCTCAATTTTGGTCTCGTGCTGGCTGATTTTTTGTTGTTTGTCTTCATTCTCTTTCTTCAGTTGGTCAATCTGGACTTCAAGTCCAGACTTAAATTGGTCAAGTCGTTGGAAGTCAGCACGAAGGCGATCCACTTCAGCAGCTTCCGTCTGCAGCCTATCAATCTCTTTTTGCAGATCGGCCAACTGCCGAGTCTTCTTTTCCTCCACCACCGCTTCCTCTTTTGCTCTCACATTTGCCATACACACTAGGGCAGTAACTTCGCCGAGCAAACTCTCGGCAGTATTGTAGAGTAGGCTCACACTCAAACCCTTCAGCTTCGAGATGTCTTCCTCTAATAAATACTGGGATAGATTATGCCTTGACATATTAAAATCGGCATCCCAGAAGCTAGCTTTACCTTTGACACAGTCGGCCGTACTCGGCTGGCCGGCTTCTATTATCACCACATCAGGGACCTGGACGTCGGAAGTTGAGTGTTGAGCAGGGATCGGGCCCTCGAATCTTTTCCACTTGAAGCTCCCCGCCGACACCGTACGTTCATCCTGGTCGGATTGTACTTGAACTCCGCCCGGAGCAGCAGGGTTGGCTACCAATACGGCTTTCGAAGCCCGCATCCTCTTCACCCTATTGGTTAGCTCGGTTTTACTAAAGGAAACCAACATTTTATCTACAGAAGAGAAAAATAAAAGCTTAGAAACGCAAAGTACAAAAAGCATAAGAGTTCAATCCAAGAGGGTTGTTTCGGCAAAGAGGGTATTATACCAATATAAGATTTTAGCAGATCGGGGTTGTATTCCCACTTCAAGATGGTGGAAGTGTCGAAAACAGTTTGAAGATTTTCCAAAAACTCACAGACACCTCGCTCCATCGGATCAAGTTTGCCAAGCTGGCGAGGCTTTTGAAAGCGAGGTTGACGAGCCCAATACAAAGGAAACCCTTCTAGGAGAGTTGAACTGTTAGACGAAGGGCGGACCTTGACAAAGCGTCCTTTAAAATTTTTATATGAGGATCGGAAAAGCGAAAGCAGATTTCTTCCCCCACAACTGTTGAGGGAAGACCACAACTGTTTGGTAGAATTCTTGAACTCGAAGAAATAGAAAAAGATGTTCAACGTCGGCAATATTTCGAATTGAGAACAAAGGGCAGCAAAAGCACGAATGTAAGCCCAACTGTTCGGATGCAGTTGGGCCGGAGAGACGTTCAACTCGGTTAAAAGTTCCTTCTCAAAATTGGTCAAAGGAAGACGAAGATACAATTTTTTAAAGACAGTATCATAGAAAAAACAAAATGGACCAGAAGGGTCGTGCGATTCGTCATTACAAACGGGTTCATCTGGCACACACGGAACGACTTTGATCAAATTCTCATTAGTTTTGCTCAAATCGCATGACTTTCGGAGGTCACGAATCCTCTCACTAGAAATGTAAAAAGAAGTTTCCTTGAGCAAATCCTTTTTTGCCCAAGCAGAATAATCCATGAATCAATCAAAGAACGGAGCAAAACAAGATATAACAGTAAAACTCACCGCTAAAAGGGGTATAGGAATGCAACGAGTGAGGAACGTAGAAGGTGGTGGCTGACGGTGGAATCACGGAGGAGCAAAAAGTTGAAAATGGCAGCTGAAGCTTAGAGTAGTGGTGGAATGGGCAAGGCAGAAACTGAGGGGAGAGAAGCGTTACGAAGTCAAGAAAAACATTTCCTTTCGCGCGGAACTCGAAGCGTTTGAATCAGTAGCCTTTGAACAGCTGCCACGTAACACATCCCTCGAATATAATCATACGATCCGTAAAAAGGCACACGTTTTGGCAGAAGGGGTCTGTTCTTACGGGGAAGCGGAAACGTTTGCGAAGAAACCAACCAACACGTGTGTCAAAGGACATCTACTTCCGATGACATAGAAACTCAAGTCTTGTCGCCTCGGAACCCGCGAAGGAAACAAGTTATCTCCCTCGAGTACATAAGCTTCTTCGCCAAGCACAGCTCTTATTAGCCAGCCAAAAAGAGAGAAAACAGTAGAAAATAAACAGGAGAGAGAAGAGGAGAGAATTAAGTGTTTTTCTGGCAAGAACAACAACCAATTATACTGCACTGAGATTTTGCATAAATGAGACTAAGCATTCAAGAAAAAAAAGGGTGGGGGAAGAACTAGAAAGAACATACCTGACCATCATACCACCCTGTTTCCTCATCTGCAACATTAAGTAAAGAATGATTAAGCATCCCATTCCCAAAGTTTTCAACACTGTCAAGTGTTGAATCTTATTTCAAAAGAAAAACAGTAAGGAAAAATAATAATGAGCAGCTAGGATTGCAAACCATTTCCTAATTTTTTTTATATAAAAAGCGTTCATGTTAACCATCTTCAAATCTCACTAGACTGAAACCTGAACTAGGGTGAAACCTGAAGTAATCATTTGTTATTATATAAAAAAAATATTATTAAAAAAAATATAAAAATATTGAAACTATTTCCTAATTTTATAAAACTAAATTTTTTTGTAATTCTAATACTCCACTTTATTTTTTTAAAAATATTGAATCCTTAAGAAGTATGCATGTTCCAATCAATGTCAGTAGAAAATGAGTTAATAATGTAACTACACAGATGTTGTCTGATGAATGAAGTATTGTGAGTGTAAATTTCAGTAATTATAAACATTTTTATATATTATAAACTAATATATAATCATTTCATATTATTAGTACATTTAAATTAAATAAAATTAAAAATACACAGTTTAATTTTTATGGATCTTCAGTGTGAAATTCATTATCCAAACCAAGAGAAACCATAGTATGTATATAGCTATTATAGAAAATAATAAAGTTATCGTGTGTGAAAATTTGCAATAATTATTTTGAAGATTATATTTATAACAACTTTTGATTGGTTGAAATGCAAATTTTGTTCCAGTAAGGATATTTACAATGTATAGTTTAAGCACATTTTTTATTTTAAATTTGTAAACTCTACCATCTTATATGAATTTAAGAATTACAAAAAAATCACTAAAACACCGAACATTTCAAATTCTCTTTAGAAACGAATCACCCACTTAAAATACTGTATAAGAAATAATATTCACAAATCTATTGGGTTAAAGATATTGTTTGAGTGTCTGATATCATATGTAATTATTAATCTCCCGACTCAAGAACCCTAAAGAATTATATCTCTTAAGTTTGTTTTGAAGTTTGGATGGTTATAAATGAAAATGTTGTAGTGGTTGATGAATAAAACAGGAGTTGAAAATATTTCAAAGGTATTCTGATTCCTTTTGCAGTATCAGAATTCCAACAATTCATATATCCTTGATTGGTTTATAGAGTTGAGAGATTAAGCGAGAGGAGAGTGAGTGAGGATACATACATTCAACGGTGGCGCTGAGCAATCGATTCCCGACGTAAGCCCAGCCCAGATACATCCTGACGACAGCGAGCGTGACCGCGAAGAGGCCACTGGAGGCGGCGCAGAGGAGGCGCTTGACGGGCTCGGCCTGGGCCCCGGCGGAGCCGAACCAGGCGACGGGGAGGCCGACGAGGAGAGCGAAGGAGGTTCCCGTGACGAAGAGGCGGGAGGCGTACTCGACGGCGTCGAGGGCGGCCCAGGAAAAGGGGAAGGAGGTGGAGAGGGAGTGGTACTCGTTGATGGGCTGCTGCTCCAGTGGAACGGGACAATTTGTTTGGGGAGCGTTGTTGTTGTTGCTGCTGTTGCTGGTGGAAGCGAAGGATAAGAGTGAAGGGGTTGTGCTTGTGGCTGTGCTTGTGAAGGGAATACCAAACAGTGGAATTGGGAAAACTGTGCCTCTTCTTCTTCTTAATGGCAATGGTGATATGCGAGTGGGTGTTCCTGCCATTGCCATTGCTATTGCCTTTTCCTCTGCTTCACTCCTTCTCTTTCTTTCCTTCTATCCATTATCCATTCAAATCAAATCCAAAAATATGCTTATTTTCTTTAAAAAAATATTTCCAACCAAAATTACTTATTCTAATTTTTTATACCTAAATTTAAAATTTAACGAACAAAATATCCACATTTGATTTTTTTGTCCTTACATAATTAATAAAAAATTATGTTTAAAGTTTGAGTATTAAATAATGAATTTTTAAAATATAAATACTAAAATAAATTAATTGTAAAGAAAAGGTACGGAAATGAAAAATGTGTTGGTTTTGTTGTTTCTAAACATTTAATATATTTTTGTTTTTGACTTTTTAATTTCTTATTCACGAACGGTATATAAGTTTTAGTCTTGTAAATATTTTATTTAAAAAAGAAATTATTCTAAGAAGGAATTAGCAAAAAGAAATAGAAACTTGAAGTCGCTTGGCATACACCTATAGGGGAATATTCAGTCCTTAAAAGTATTGTGCTAACATGGAATACTATGCAATGGAATGGGATACGAAATCCCCCGTATATCGATCGAATATCACAGTAACGACTATTTTGAAAACGAAAAAGTGAAAGGATTAGTAAAGATTGCCATAAAAGTTTAATTTGGATGCTGTAGTCCGTGGCAAACATTAAATTAGGCATTACAACATAACAGATGAGGTATAGTTTCTGAGGACAAACTCAAGCTGAGTAATGGGAAATACATAAAGTTTTTTTCAATTTTTTTTTCTTTTTTCTGTTCTTTTTCTTCTGTTTACATTTGCATGAGAACCTGAGAGATCGCATGTTTACAATTCCAAATAAGACCTCTACAGACAAAGAATAATAATTTTGTACTTTTTTCTTTTTGTTTCTTGTTTTTCTTCCCTCTCGGGATTTTTCATTTGTACCTACTTCAACTAAACCTCCACTGCACTTATGCAGATATTGGGGAGGGACCTGCTCTTTTCTGAAGGGGTTGTGTCCAGTGCCAACTTTCAATGTACCTGACACTTCCCAGGTCAACAATCTTTTTTGTCAAGATGGACGAAAAAAGAAAACTAGCTGTTCTGGTTCTTTGAACCAACGAACAGCTTTAGGTATTATTACAATTGCTATGCTATAGACAACTTCGTTTAATGTGTTGAACTCGTTTGTGGGACAACCATATGTTGAAGACGGTAAAGACGAGACATCAGCTGCGAGAAAGATGGCCGCAAGTGTGGCTCCCTGCATCAAAACCAACCCAAATAAAATCAAACAAATAGAACAAACCAGTAGTATCAATGTAACTTCAAATCAGATTCTTCTATTCCTTTTGTTTTGTTTTTTCTATGGTGAGGAGAGGGGATGATCCTTGTTCTTATACTTTTCTATTTTGAAGAACATCAATCCATATGTTTTCTCGTTTAGGTTTTCTTTGTACTTTTATTATTTCTACTTATTTGGGTTTTAATGAATAATGATTGCTTCTCAATGAAGATATGGTCCCTCCCTCCTAGTATCAAATAAACTTATTCTCGTTTTGGTTCTCACGAGGACCAATATAAGATGAAAATATACAACCAAAGTTTTATTTAAACCATCAGTACATAACCAAAATCTAAAGTTTACTAAAGTATATTAACATTTATAGTCAAAATCATAATTGTAAAAGAACATGAACATGGCAAAACTTTGATAACAACACCAGCGGCAATCAATCAGCCCACAAATATTCAGACATCAAATGAGTATCAGAATATGGATGCTTTAGTCAGCTTTCCAAGAACTGAGACTCTCACGGTCCACATTGTAACAATCAGAAAACGTAAGTAGAGGAATAGAACTTACGTTTGCCAGCAATCACGTATAATCTGTGCTACTGCTGGATTGACATCTTCTGGAATTTCAAGCCGTTTGTTTTGGAATCCAACAGCTCCAACAACCTGCATTGGGTTCAAACCTTTCCAGGGAATTCTTGCAGTGATCAACTCCCACAAGATCACACCAAAACTATACACATCACACCTGCACGCAAACTTTAATTATCGCATTGCAAACTTTGACATCATATTTGAATGGAGCAAACAGATACGGATTAAACTTACTTCTCATTGGCTGGCTCATTTCTCAAGACTTCTGGTGCCATCCACTCAGGCTACAGGCAAAAGATATATTTAGTGTTTTTGGTAAATATTATATATCCCGTAATGAAACCAACTCTGGTGATAAACTGATAATTATATCAATGATGAACTCAATAACACATTACCGTTCCAGCACAAGACTTTGATGACAAAAATGTATGGTGCTTCATTCTTGACAGACCAAAATCACAAACCTGTGAAAAGACAAACAAGAAAGAAATAATAATATATATACTTTTAATAGATGTAAAAAAACAACATAAAAAAGGGTTTTCAGATGTGTCACAAAAATGTGAAAGCAATGACAAAGAAAACAAGAGAAAATATTTTCTATTTCATCAAGCTTTAATTAGAATTAGTATAATTATAACGGAGTTAATTTTCGTACAACAGTTCTATGTCTATCACTTCTTGAGTAAAAAAGTGAAAATAAATAATTTACCAAAATTCTTCAACGATTTTTATACACCAGGCACAAGAATAATTTTGTATCAAATCTAGTAACATAGTTACTATGTCAGACATAATGTTGGATGCCAGTCTAATGCCATATTAATTAAGCACTTATTGAAAACGTCTTAAAATGTGCCACACATAGCTTAGAAACCTGTCACATGATCACATACCAGAAATTTCCGACATAATAGCTAATTCAAAGTGCGTAAAGATTAGTTAGTACTTATATGTTTAAATCATATACAACATAGTTATCAACAGTGCACAATAGCAGTGGGAAGCAGCAATGGGCAACAAGAAGGTTTTGAATATTGATTCAGTTTGGATTAGGAGCTGTAATGGCCCCAATCGTATAGCCCAAACAGCAGTGACATAGTGGGCCTTTTTGAAAATCCACTTTTTCCTGAAAACAGAACTGTGGGTAGTCGAGATTTTCCTCCCCTTTGCAGAATTTAAAAAATTGCTAATTGGTTGTTGCTTGCCCCTCCTACGCAACACCAAGACTGACTAACCTAACACCCACTCACCTTCCTCCTAATTTCTTGCAACCAACACCAACCCATCTCCAGTGACACCATCCCTTCACTCTTTTCTCTGTTCTGAACTCTAAACCTTAACCTAACACCTACTCACCTTCCAATTTTTTTGCAACCAATACCTACCCATCTCCAGTGACACCATCCCTTCACTCTTTTCTCTGTTCTGAACTAACACCCACTCACCTTCCTTCCAATTTTTTGCAACCAACACGTACCCATCTCCAGTGACACTATCCCTTCACTCTTATCTCTGTTCTAAACTCTAAACCTTCAATTTCCAGTGATACAATTATGTCTTTTGAATTTTGTTTGATTGCATATTTTGCTTAAACCAATGAGCTTGTTCTAAATTATAGATGTCGTGAATTGAGCCATTATTTAGCATTTATAAATATAAATTATTTAATTTGCATATAAAAATTCAGAATTGTGGTCATCTCACTATGCATAATTATACAATAGCATTTTTGGGGTCGACTGCTTTGCACTATTATCCAATATTGATAAATATGATGCATCTTGTTGTGGCAACCTATAAAATTTCACTGGGCTCAGCTAAATAACTATGATATACATCATGTTTTCGGAACATATATTAGAGAATTTCACAAGATTAAACTCAAAAATCATTCTAATAAATTTCAATAATTCAATTATATGTGATGAAATCATTTAACCATTACTACAACTGTTTAGTATTCTTTAATAAACTGTTTTTCATAGATTAGTTTTGAATGAGTGAGCATTATCCCACTATATTAGCTCAACTACATTCATCACACAACAGGGTTCGACTTTGTCATACAGTAAAAGACCAAAAGTTCAGAAACTTTTTCTTCACCATAAAATCTCTCTTAACAACTTCTTCCAGTGTCCTTCTTAGTCTCCCTCTCCCCATTTTCATTGGACTAAAAAACATACAATCTACTCTTCTCATGCCTCTAGTGGCCTTCTTTGTACAAGACCAACCACTTTAATTATTGTAGATATTTTCCTCGACCAATGACATGCTAACATCTAGTATAAAAACAAATTTATATCTTGAACTTCCTTGTGTAACCAGACCTTTATTCTAACATTCTCAATTTTGCCACTCTCGCCTTTTACTCACATAGTCCTTTCAAATCCCAGTATTCACTACCATAAAGTATAGTCAGACGTAGACCAATATGATGAAACTAGCCTTTGAGTTAGGTAGATACTGTGATCACAAATAACCCCCAATTTCTTTTCTGCCTTCTTAGCCATCTTGCTTCTATCTTGCATATGACACATCGTCAATAATTTTCCCATCATTTCGTAATATTGAACCTGCAAATTTAAACCTGGAAACTTGTGGTATGTCATCTCCAATTTTTAATTTTCAAGTCATATTTCTTGTCTCTTGCTAAAATAAAAAATAGCAATGTTATACTCTCTTACTCACTCCTACTTAAGGGAAAACCACCCTTTTTGTTTCCATAATCTGTGTTCAAAGCTTAAGTTTAAAGTTAACTACTCTCCTTGGAAGAAGTAAGTCACCCTATATCTTGCACTGTGACCAAACTTCCCCTTTATCCTTAATACATGTTACTTGATCCAAAAGTGGTTTTCCTTTCTCAATTTTTAGCAAGCTTATATATTTTACATTCTTTATTCTTTGTCCCAAGATCTCTGTAAAAAAATTTCAAAAGCTTAAGATTGCGCTTTACTCAGTGTTCCCTGCTCCATATCTAGAGTTTTGATAACTTCATAAAATTAAATATATAAAACTATAGTATAAATAAATTTAAGATGCAATGTAAATATAAAGTTAATTAAAAAATAATATCAAAATAAATGGTAAAAATAATATATTATATTCCATAATAAATTAATTTTTTCAAAATCAATATAGAAATTATGGATTAATGTTAATAATACTAATAGAAACACATACGGTCCACATCTATGTATCCACATTTGTATTACATTAAAATAATACAATTTCAAGATTATATAATTTTGTAAGAATGATTTTTAAAAAAAAGTATCGTGTGATTACTTTTAAGTGGAGAAGTTATGTAGTTACTTTGAGTACAGAGTTTGTGCAGTTACATATTTTAATAAATAAAGAAACTACTTTTGTTTGTTAAAAGATAAAATTTTCTAACTAAAAAATGACACTAAAAATAGTCCCAGAAAGGTGTATCCCCTTTATATAATGATGATATAGATAATGTAGTTGTAATTTAAAGCATGTGTGTATCAAGCATAAAAATAAATCATTCAAACAATACAACTGTATCAATGACATTTTATGACCAATTTAATGGACATAAAATAAGTTGATACTTTGATATGTGCCCAATCACTAGGGGAAACCACCTTTAAAAGCTAGTTGTTAAGGGGGGAGAACCACACACCGAAATACTTTATTGAGCATCTTATATTATTTGATGTAGGACAGAGATACCCTATAATACCCAAGGGCCCTGGCCTATCATATTTCTTCAATTTACACATTCGTCAGCAGAATGAATTTGTTAATGATGCAGAACAAAAAACATCCATTACTCTCTACCAAGAAAGCATAATAGTAACTTTTCACTATCAGTCCTATTTCTCACATCAAGCAATCCATTGATATTCCTTTTTTTCAGTTTTGTTAAGTAAACTTCCAAGACAGAATTTATGTAAGAATACCTTAACAATCCAATGCCTGTCAACAAGAAGATTTGGAGATTTCAAATCTCGGTGTACAATGGGAGGATGGCTCGTGTGCAAGTAATTCATTCCCTTAGCCTGATAAGTGCACAATAAATTCACATTAAATAAAGGAAATAGAGAAATAATACATAAAGTTAAAAAATAAGGATTATTTGCTGGGATCTAGGTGAGAATGGTATGACTGTCAACATTGGAGCACTCCTTATGGTTTATGTATAAAAGCTTTGACAAGAATAAAGCTAAGATGTGTCAATAAATATGCTGTTTATACAAAATTGGATGGAGAGAAATGCTCACATTTATAAGAAAATCTCATAGCCCCTATACTTGCTTTCGGATAGAATTATATTCACGGTCTCTATTTAGTGTTCAGCCCATGGCCAGTTGTATTTTCAGTATCTTAGCTG
Source organism: Phaseolus vulgaris (assembly GCF_051622355.1). Taxonomy (NCBI): domain Eukaryota; kingdom Viridiplantae; phylum Streptophyta; class Magnoliopsida; order Fabales; family Fabaceae; genus Phaseolus; species Phaseolus vulgaris. Next base: position 4,597,205 of record NC_143498.1, read on the forward strand.
TTTCTAATAATTTCCTGATTTCTACTACGAAAAGGAAAGGGAAATTATTTTCAACTCTTACCACGTCAAGAGCCATGCGCAACCGTTTCTTCTCATCAAGCCGAAGATTGGGACGATGCAATAGCCTATACAAACTGCCTCTGTATATCAAAAGACAAATATACTTTAACAAGCAAAACAATAATATAGAAAAATAATTTAATTAATTGTTTTTGTGGGAGGCAAAGTTGCAAGCTGACTAGATGCCAGAACAAAACATTAATAAAAGGAAACATTTCCTGTCAACATAATCAACGAGACCATTCAAGAAAATCACAAAAGAATTCCTATCATTTGCATTCCTCATCTAATCCCCCTACCGATAATATGTAACTTAATGCATAAAACAAAATTAACCTTGGAAGAAATTCTGTCAAGATAGAGAATTGCGGGGGCCGAGTAATTGCTCCCATGAAGAGCACAACATTTGGATGTCGCAGCCTTAGCATGATCTCAACCTGTAATAAGACATAAAAGGGCATGACTATTATGTGCATATGACTGCATTATACATGTGCATATAGAGACAATGACTTACTTCAGATTTGAACTGAGCTAGTGCATCACCAGAGAAATCTTGGTCCAGAAACTTTTTTACAGCAACTTCCTGTCATGCCAACCATTCATGCAAAATTACCAAAATCAGTGCACAAAATTACTATTGAGTACTTTCAAGTCAAAGCAACTATGTATAATGAGATCTTCATTTTTGCACAGATACAAGTAACAAAAGTTCCAAACAAAAAAAGTGTGCATATTCATCCATATTTCACCGGCTAATAAATTTTTCACCGGCTAATAAAAGCAATTTATTAAACTCTGGATAACCATATAGAAAGAAAGTGAAAGTTCTAAGACCTGCATTGAAGCCATCTTATCTAATATAAGATTAATGTCACACCCCATGTCACCCCGATCCCTCTTGGAATCTGAATATTGATAGATATTGATTTCAAGAATAGTTAACAGAAAAAAAAAATAGGAACTTGCCTGAGACAAGCAATTATAATTCATAAAATACTATTGCCTTTGTATACTTTTTAAATGCTTTTATGAGGATCTAGACCTTGGTCAATAGCATGGAATTACAACTTTCTACACTGGTGAGAATTTCATGGATATTATGGATTCTTTCTTCACAATCGTAAGTGAGTGAAAACATTGCAAGTTAACGTATAACCATAATCCAAATATGACATCAAATTCCACAAATATTAATGTGCATTTTAAAAATTAGCATAAACCAGACCAATGAAGTCATCAAGGAGTTAAACAAAATTTTCTGATATGTAATTTTAGGAACTTATTAAATAGAATAGAAGCAAAACATTAAAAAAGACTATTGATGTACTGAACGGACTTACAGTGCCATTGCAATCGGCACGATAAACTTCGCCATACGAACCTACAAAAACATGTGTAGCATATTTCCAATCAGCTCGTACTAGGTCTCCATTAATGAAATATATCATATTAAATCATATATAGCAATATTTAAAATTTCAATTCTGTGTGAAGTAAGAATTAAGCTATTATAAATTGTCAATTATCTTACTAATGGTTCTTTTGTTTAAGCTTTAAAAAAATGTTTTATTATGCAATTTGTTTTAGACCTAATTTCCCAAACTAATAGTTTTAGCAAGTAAAACAACTTTTTAAGAGGCCTTTACTACTTTTATGAAAAAATTTACATAATTATTGAGTACTTAAAAATAGACCCTTTATCAAAACATGTCAAAAGTGTTTTTATATTTTAAAAAAAGTGAAAAAAGAGCCAGTAAAAGATATATTTATACATGTAAAATCTTATGTTTTTATATAACTTTTATAACTAAAATAGAACATTGGAAGCAAGGAAATACACTTACCAATACCAATACGCTCACCAATATCAAGATCCTCCCATTGAATTTCCCATTCTGTGCCTTCACCAAGCACTGGGTCAACTTCCTTGTTTCTACCATCATAACAGTCTCCATTAACCTCCATCTCATTTCTTTGAACAGCTGAATCTTTGCCCAACCCGCTGTTATTAAAAGAAGCTCCAACATTCTTTCTATAACCATTTTCATCATCTTCACAGAAACACCCAATCCCATTATGCATTTTACAGGAAAGAGTTGCCTTGGGCACGGAAGATCCACTGCACTTTTCTTTAACTATCTTATTATGTGAGTGAATAGAAGCCAAAACAACATTCATTGCGTTAGATTTCTCTACGTCAATATCTCTATCAGAAACATTTAAAAACCCATTCCTTGTATTATCACTCTGTGATGAATTGTAAAATTCAACATCTGTTTGCAATTCCTTTTGTTGCTCAGATAACCAGTCAGCTGATTGACATAACCTAGTATCACTGGCAGAGCCCAACCCATGTGAGGGTATGAGAGACTTTTCATACCTTAATAATAATAACCTATTTGTGTCAGCTTGAACAGAATCAACATTTTTTTCATTTACTTTATCTACACCCCTATCTTGGGGATTTATATCTGAAAAAAGATCAGGAGGAGGTAAGGCACCACTCTCTAGTAGAACATTATGTAGTTTTTGGGCAAATTCTGGGTCCTTTGCTGCACTGAGAACATACTTAGAGACATTTTTTACATGCATATTCTCAGCAGGTGATGGTTTCGTATGTGAAGAGCATTCATATGCTTCTGTATGTTCAAATCTCCTTGACTCATTAACTTTAACATGATTAATTTCATCGGGATTTGTTTGACTGCCCATGACTAATAATTCTTCTGTCTGGACCCTCCCCACTGTTGAAACTCTACCACAATCAGAAAGGACTCCTTGCACACCAGTTCTATCATCTACCATTGAACTTGTCTTGTCTGGTTGTCCAACAAGCTCTGCACAACCCCTAACAGCAAAACTGTTGCTTTCGAGCTGGCTGCTGGGTACCTCGGCAGGAATAAGAGTTCCAGGGGCACCCATCATATCAATTATGTATTCACTGCATCAGTGCAACAAATAAATACAAGTTCTTGAAATTGTGTTGACATAAAGTAAGATCTTACTGTTTGTGTTGTTAAAAGGTCATTGTCATATATGAGAAGAATAATGCTATATGATACAAGATAAACACTTTGTGGTCCAATTCCTTGAAAAAAGTAAGTTCAACCACAGTAAGTTGAAGTAACTAAAACCTAAAAGTAACAATAAACTGCAGTTACTGTACTACAATGATCTATCACCAGTCTGCAACAAATTAAAAAACCATTCCCTTACACAGCCTAAACCTCAGTCACTGCAATATTCTATGCTTCATTTAACAGTGTTATATACTAGTTAATTAGACAGGTGGTGCCACTTCTTCGTTACATATGAGAGGTAGAGTTTTATAAAGCATCAGAAATACAGAACGGAAAGAGTGAAATAAAATTGTTTTTGGAAACCTGCCTCTGGTGTCTGGCCCGCCCCGATGAAGTGTAAACATGCAATATAGAGTTTCTAACTCAATAGAACATACAACGGTCATCATTTACATCAGAGGCTAAACTACCCTAAAAGCAATACAATAAAAAGGGAAACAACTTTCCACCATAAGATAAATACCTTCCATCGTCAGCTTTAATCAAATTCACAGCCCCATCATCAGTTCCTGTATAATAGCTCCCTTTAACCAGCATGCAGGGAATGTTAATCCTATCAGCAAGTACCTAAGCACCAGAAGTGAAGTTAGCTTTGGTTGAAATAAAATAAATTGCATAAGCCTGCCTAACTTTGAAATTGAAAGTAATATAACTAAAACTTTCCGCTAAAGAGAGACAAAAGTAACTCATTTTAATTTTGCAGATATTACTTGTTTAATATAATTAATTTTTCTGTTAAACAGACTATAAACATAAAATAAAGTGATCATACCATATGCATGATTGATTTTAATGACAACATACACATGTCAAACATAACAAATAACAAGGGCCATATAAGTCCACAACAGAGAAAAAAATGCCCTTTCACATACGTTTGGATGATGATTAAAAATTGCACTAAGCATTTAGTCGTATTAAACTCCAAATTGTTCAAATTTGAATCTCCTACACAGATCTCTTTAATCAATAAATGGAGAAAATTCTCACCTTAAAAAGCAGGGCTCGGTGACGTGAAAGTCCAACATCTAGACAACCAAGGGGAAGAACAATGGTCAGCATAGAATCCCGCAACTCACGACTCCTCATAGCCCACCTCTTAGTAAGTTTCTCAGCATTAAGAACAGGTCCACCCATTCTATTAACAACAACATCCGCGAGCTTCTGAAGCAAGCCACTCAAAATCAGTCCCAGTTCAGAAACACAACACTCCTCAACCAAACTACACGCCTTCCTCTCAAGCTGATTGAGCTCAAGATCTACCACATGGTTCACCAAAATCACCTCACAATCAACATCTCTCGAGACAGGAGCCGTCTGCAGATCCACCAACAATGGCATCTTCCCTCGATCAACCAAATTTGAGGTAACCCCAAATACATCATAAAACCCATCCATCACTTTTTCATCATAACCAATCACATTGTAGTTCTGCCACAGTAACAACACCACAACAAACTCTCAAAATCCACATTTCAAAAAAATTCCATCCAACAGTTTCATTTTATTTTCCTTTAACACTCTTCAATAGCTTCAAATGACTATCTATAAATAGCAACAACAAATCAAACTAACTCCAATATCCAAAACAGATAAAAAAAAATAATTCAAAAATAAAAAACAAAACTACCATTTACAGGCACCTAATTGGCTAATTCCAGTTACGAGAAATAAAAAACAAGAAAATGCCTAGAATAGAAACGCTACTCTAAATAATTTATAATCACCATAATAATAGTAACTGAAATATTACCCAATAACGAAGCGATTGGAACTGAACTAGGGCTTGAGTGTCAGTGAACGAAGCAGAGTAACCAAGGCTGATCTGTTTTGCGGCGTCGATCTGCGCCGATTCCGCGGTGTCGCGGCGATCGGAATCGGAGGCGCTGATTGCGAGCGCTAGTTGCATCTGAAACTCCTCCTCCTGCAACAAGTTGAATTCGGCGACGTCGTTCTGCGCCTCCACGACGGGGCTCGGAGCCGGCGTCGGATCCGAAACGACGGTGGGCGAAGAGAGCGCGGAAGTGGAGGGAGCGTGATGCGCGTGCGAGGACAATGCGTTGTGATTGTGATTGTGATTGTGATTGATGGTGGCAGCGCCACCACCGATGTGAAGCTTTCTGAGCAGGTGCTTCATCTTTGGCATGGATCATCGACCGTTACAACAGATAACGACGATGAAGAAAACGATGACGTTGCAGATTGAGATTCCCTTAATCGCTTCTCTCCACGCTTTCGCGTTTGCGTTTCGCGTTTTACCCTTAAACCGTTCCTTCTTCAGGGTTTCATTCCCTCCACTTTCTCTTTACTTTCTCTTCCTCTTTTCTCTCTGTCTTTTTTTTTTAATTTCCAACTTATTTTATATTTTATATTTATTATTAAATTATTAATATTAATTAATAATTGTTGTTTGTTTAAATCCAAAATCAATTCTGGCCATGCACTCCCAACACCCTCTGATCGATTTCATAATTACAGTTGTAGTTGCTTCTGCGTTGGGAGTGTGATGTGCAGCGATGGCTCTTCACCGTTCGATTCATTGACCCAAAACATTGTTCACATCCCACGGCTGTTAACAAAGGAAAAGTCAAAGCGTGTGATCACCGTCTGAAACTGTAGCCACGAAATGAGCATGAGATTTTGATCGTCTTATCCATCTCCCCCGTGAGATCGCGTGAAAATGCGTAGACGCAAATATAAAAATATTTAATTCAATATTAAGTATTTTAATTTTGTAAGAAAATATACCACTGGTCATGAGTTTATTCAAATATTATTCATAAAAACTTAATTTAAAATAGTTAAAACCTATTTAATTTAATATTGTTTTTATTTCATTAAACAATGTTGATGAGGTGAGAAGCTAGTAAATGACTTTTTGGACATTAAGAAATTATAGGAAAGTGTGTTTGTATTGTCCTTTGACGAACTTTAACAGCAAGCAATTCGTGGGATGGATTAAAAAAGAAAAAAAAAATATTATTTACAAAAACAATTATTTATGTTCTTTATTTTTCATTCACTTATTCTTATCCATCGTGTCAAAGGTGTCTCTGGTAATTAAATATATGTTTTAACTCTAGTATAAGCTAATTTTAAAAATGTTTATTTTAGCTCTCAGTTATATAATTGAATTACAGAACATAATTTGATTTTGATGTTGTTTATGCTATTTCTAGCAACAACTGACATTTCAACAGAGAGACCTGGTTTGTGTACATAGAACAAAATCTTGCCTATTTTTGACTACCAAAATGTGATGCAATCTCAGACCAAACCAATCTGATTGCAACTATGAACATGTTATAGTGTATGGCTTACTGAGATGGTAAGCTAAACCACTCACTCATCTTATGTTTTGTTGAGAAGAGAAGCCAGATTGCGAAGCTCCTCAAATGCATGCATTGTTTCTGCATCAAATCCTCCAGCAAACTGCATTCAAAAAATAAATAAAGATTACTACATGCTGTTATATTTAGAAAGAGAAAAATGATTCTAGAAAGAGTGTTGTTTACATCACATCAGTTACAAATTACAACAGAGTAATATATACACACTGTTATTATAATAACCCTTCAAATAAGGTCAATTTTACTGGATTATTTGGGAAATGTTTTTAGACTGATAATGTATATCAGTTAAAATCCTGATAATAGACAAGTCTGAAGCAACATGGAATTCACATTGCATTGGAGGGACAACTTCAAAAAGAAATAGATTAGAGGACAAACCTGATGGATTCTAAAAGCAAATCTCACTCCTTGGAGAAGCATGTAATCCATTGCAGGGTCTTTTTCTAATGCTGACTTTACTTGGAGTTCCATAGCTACCCTTTTCATATACTTTTTAGCCAATTTAACTGAGCTTAGCTTTATCTGCAAAAATTAATTGTTGAATCAAATGTTATGTGGACTGGTATAAAAAACTCTAAATGAAGCAATCAATGTCAGATAGAACTTTTTACAATGATCTTGCTAGATGGTTGTTAAAAAAATATCTATTTGCTAGCCTAATCCTTAATTTGTGGCCACCACATCAATTACTTGCATGCTTAATTTCATATACTAGTACATTTTTTTTCTGTTCTGCTGAACCAATTGCTCATGACTGTGATGAGGATTCAAAAAAATACTAATATATGTTATTATGTTATGCTCTCACACTAATTTGTTGAGCTCTTTATAAATTTTTTACATGTTGTAAGGATTGATGCACGTTGCACAGTATGTGTACCTTGCCAATAGTTCCATTGTCCAGCATCCATTCTATGGGAATTTGAAAGTCCTTGCAGTGACGCATTAGTGACTCTCTGGTGCGAAGAAGGTTATGAACTGTACGCTCCATCCTGAATATGTAACACAAATGTGTAAGTGTCTTGCAAAGACAACTAAATCTATGACTTCAAACACTTTTTTCTCTTCTTCCAATGCTTTTTCAATATTTAAGTAGCTTACTTTTCAGACAATGCAACCATTTTCTTTAGGGCAATATCACAAGGTAGACGAGGATCATCCTTGTAGGAGTAAACTTCAGATTCTAATTTCTTCAAATCCTGATACCCAAATGCTGCTTCTCTTAATGTGTCGGCTTTCTTCTCTGGCCAATCAAAATGCTTAAGGACTGCCCTCTCATCCACCTTTGAAAGCACACAATCATATTTCTATCAGATGACAAATTCAAGCATAAAATTCATAAATTTCATACGAGTTGTAGAAATGAATTTCAATAACAATCACAAATTTCAATTCTGTGATGGATAATTTGAACCTATTAACAATGGCTTAATTTGTACAAGACATAACTTCAAGCTGCACAGGTGATGAGAAAAGGGAAACTTACAAGGAAACACAGTTCATCATCTAGCCACTTCACAAATGCCACTACATCTTCTATGTTCTGATAAACTGCATTCTTCACCTCTCTAATCAATGAATTCACAAATTCTCCCTGAGTCTCGATATCTGCCTTTATCTGCATATCAAGGGCAAGTTATTAAATTACAGATGTAAGCCATATACTACTATGTATGCTTAAGTTATACTAGAACATCATACAAACTAACTTATGTGCATAATGTGGAAAGGTACTCACAGCAAGCAAGTGTGAAGAACGGTTTTCAATTTCTCCAATCATGCTGCTACGAACATCAGCAACATCCGGTGCATCAGAGAGTCCTCCATTTGAAGAATCCTTTCTAGAGTCTCTCTTCATAAGTGAGTGGTACAATTCCACCACTTGTGGGGCACGTTTCACCGTTGCCGTGTTACTTCTTGATGCAAAATTCATAGGAGGTGGGGGAGGAGGTGGAGGTGGGGGAGGTAGAACTTGAGCTGAACTTTCTTGTTTTATTTTGCTGGAAATAGAACATGAAGGCCTTGGAGGAGGATTAGGAATGCGTAGGGCCCTCTTCTCAACATCTGAAGAAACCAAAAGCTTGTTAGCTTCTTGGCAATTGCCAAAATATTGTGGTCTTTGGACAATCTCCAAACCAGGTTGTTGAACAGACAATGACACTGATTCCTTTTCCATTTCCTTTGAACATACAAAACAATCAGACTGTCTTCTCTTACTCAAAACAACATCTTCCTCTGAGTAGTTTGATCCACTGATAGAGTGTCTTCTTCTGGGGCTTCCCCCTGCAACATCTGATTCAATCCAATTTTTCTCAATGAGACTGCCTTGGCACTCTACTTGTGATGTTATGGGCCACTTTTTTGGCTTCTTCATCATGTTGAACCTATTTACACTGCCACAGTTTAAGTACCTATTGGCTTGATCAGAGAAAGAACTTACACAATCTCCACTACTGCTCACAACTGTGTGAGGGCTAGATGGCTTATCAGAATCCAGTGCTGAGCATGTGTTCTTCAACTCATTTCTTAAACAAGAATTCACCCACCTCAAGTAGGCAAGCTCTTCAACCTCATTCAATCTGCTTATCTGCAAACCTTCCACTTGTTTGCACAGGTCTTCATTCGTGACCCTCAGCAATGATGCCTCGGCTTTAATTTTGGCAACAACATCACTCTGATCACAAAAAGGAAAGGGCAATCAGCCAAACTCAAGCAAATTCACCTAGCAACTGGCAAAACATTCATATTCCTAGCGAAAATATATAACCAAAATTTATTGGTGAAACGAAAATACAAAAGGATAGATGCAAGACACTAGCAAAAGATACACTACATCTTAGATTAAGAAGCTCGTATTCTAAGTAGAGAAAAATATGCAAGACAAATCAATGAGCAAAAGAAATTTGCTATCTGAAATACTTCAAATTTCCCATCTATTTGGCAATGAATCTGAGTGCATTTAGTAATAAAGCATTGTCTGTATGTATAATTTCATTTTTAAGTTAATTAATTCAAACTAAAGGTCTTATTATTTCAATAAAAACTTTCAGAAATAGAACATATCATTCCAGAAACACTAATAAGGGATAAGATAAATTAAAATTCCTCACAAATTAAAATCAACTTATGTACTCTAATTTTAACAGAAATAATCTCATTTAACTTCAAAATTTGAGTTGTTTCAATTAATTTTTGGAGAATTTTAGTTCATTTTACCTTCTTCTCATCACAAGTGAAAAGTTATCCTAACATGACCACACTATCACAAGTAATGAACACCTTCCAACCCAACAATTCACAAAATGAAACATTAAACATGTACGATATTTTAATTTCTTATAAAATTCAAATAAGTCAAATTGAGAAATCAACCTCGGAAGATTTGTTAGGACATGCAGACTGAGCCTCAAGAGAAGAAAGCCTGCAAGTGAGGTTCCGCTTCTGCATCTGCAGCTCCTTATTCAGCCTCCTCAACTCCACAACTTCCAGCTCAAGATTCTGCACCTTCACTTCCTTGTGCTGCTCTACTTCCCCTTTCACTTCCTCGCAAGTCAGTGCAGCCAATTGCTCAGTGAGAGTGGCCTTGTCTTGTTCCAACAACCCAACCCTCTTCACAACCTCATCCACCTCACTCACCCTCTTCCTACACTCTGCCAGCTCAGCATTCAGCTTGCACTCCCTCTCCTTAGACTCTTGCAACAACCCCCTCATGTGATCCAACTCAGTGAACAAATCAGTGGAAGATTGTCTCCTATGAGTTGGGAATGCATGCGGATGAACCTGAGCAGGGTTGATTGAACATGACAAGTCACCTATGAGAGACCTCTTCACTCTGGAATGAGAAGGTACAAAAGGGTTGCTGCTGTTGTTCTTCTGGTTAGCAACAACAACACTCTCCGAGGTTGTTGTTGAAGAAGTTAGCGTTTGTTTTTTATTGGCAAAGGGCTTTGCTTTTTTGTCAGCAGAGAAGCCCTTCACAATGTGAGCACCCCACAACCTGGTTTTGGAGCTGTTGTTGTTGGGGTTGGTTCCCTTGGTGTTTTGAGGCTTTGGGGGTTGGTTTTGATCAGAAAATTTTGAAGCTTTGGACCTGTTCTCTGAAGGGTTTTCTTTTTCCTCCCTCATGGTATGGAAAGTGCACAACCAACAACAACAACAAAACTTTTTGAGCTAACAGAAAGAATGTATATCACCAAGGAGGGTTTGGTTTCGAAGTCAAGCTAAGGAAAATGAGAGGCCATTAAGAAGGAAGTGAAAAAACAATGCAATTGCTTAGTGTAGGAAGAGATAACATGATAACATAACAATGGGGCTTTGTAATGATGTGTACAAAGAAAGGAGCTTTGTTTTGTGATTTTGAATGTTTGAATTTTGAAATGTGTAAGAGAGAGAGAGAGAGTACAACATTGGTGTGTGTGAGAACTACGAGGACGGAGCCTGGGAACAGGGAAATGTAACGGTCGATTTTTTGCGTCCTGGGGCCCACATTGTTTGGCCTTTTGCCTGTGTACGCTTCACATATTGTACGTGCAATACAAAAGTTGACTTTTTCTTAAAAGAAAGTTACCACTTAATTATTAATACTAGTATTTAATTATAAGTTTTAACTGTAATTATTATTTATTAGGGCTGAAGAGATAAGTTTTGAATTTAATTAAAGTGTATTTATTATAGTAAAAAAAAATATTATCTAAAATTACACACTTCTCTTTCAAAATTTTCTTACTTAAACTCTTACTTCTTATCATCTCTCTTACATCATAAGGGCTAATTTTATTGCAATTATGTTATTCAATCTTAATTTTTTAATACATAATATTCAACAAAAAGAGAAGTAAAATTAAAATATATTTTAAAATAATTATTTTATAACATTTTAATTACAATATTTAATAATAATATATAGATTATATTTTTAAATTTTCTAAAATACAACAAGAGCACCTTGTAGTGTGTATTTTCAGTACACTAACAATATTTAAAGGTCGATATTTATCATCTCTGTAGACGAACAATTAAATTTTGATATAATAAGCCAATTACACTTCCAAACATAAGATATGTTATAATGATATGATAAAATGGTGATGTTTTTTAAACTTTCCTAAACCATTAAATGATTGTTGTAATGCCGTTATATAATTATTTTTATAAAATAAGATTTTTTTTTACCTATGGAAGAAAAAAACTTTAATTACACGTATATAATCTCAAAATTAATTACAATAAAATCAATTCAAAGGAGTTTAGCTTTTAATGTGAAAGCAAAACGAAAAAAAATCATAAAGAAGAAAATAAATAAAATTAAGAAAACTCTAACACATTTTTTCAAACACAGTTGTGAAGATTTCTAATTTCCTTTTATGCTTGTATCTTTTTGTAGGTTTCTTTGTTTCAAGGATTTTAAAATTACATTTCGATTTAGATATTGTTTATGATTTGTTAATTTTCAACCTTTTACAATTTTCGGATTTTGTTTCTAGTTTTATTGTGAAATTTGTTTCTTCGTATTGTTGCAGAAGATTTGATTCCAATTGTGTTTATGAAATATTGTAGATTTTATTCTCTAATTCTTCTACTCATTTCCTGATTTGATTTAGAGAAGCATTTGAACTTTCACGCGATTCAATAAACTCGTAGTTGTAGACGCTTCATTCAAATCGTATAGTTATTCATTCAGCTGTATAGTCTGACGATTTTATATTGTTTAATGTAATTAAAACACAATATTATCATAAACAATAATTAAGGCTCAAATAAACTCAGTTAGATGAGTCCTATTTAAAATTGTGGATTTATTTTAGATTATGGTTCAATAATTTATGATTAAAACTTTAAAGTGCGAGTAAAATTATGGTCATCATATATAGATTAAATGATCTTTAATTATATTAACCGAGTTCATTTATTTAGTCTTTTAATTTTAAAAATTGTCTATTCCTCTCGTTTTCTCTTAATTTCATACTTGACTCTTTGTGTTTCCTTTCTCTTTTGTGTTTTTTTCTAACCATGGAGAATTAATGTTTAAGTTCAATTCACAAAATCAAGAACACAAAATATGAATTAAGTTTAACACTCATCGTTTAATGCTTCGAGTTTGTTATTCTTTTCTTTAATTTGAATTTTTGCATTTTATGATATTAATTTGTGTTTCTGATTTTAGATACCAAATTAGAAATCAATTATATCTTAATGTGATAATTGCATACATATTAGATATTTTAATTTGATTCAATGTCATTTGTTCGATTTCTTTAATTAACTGAATAGGTTAATCATTGAAGCTTGGATATGAATACTTAGAGAACTATGAGAAGAGAAATATTATGAATCTTCAATATGTGAATTGACATTTTGTTTCTAGTTATTTTCATTTTCAATCTCTATTTGCATTTCAATTCTAAAACCCCTCCAAATTATTTTGTATAGGAAGAATATTAAAGATTGAATACAATATATATGTGTCCTTCGAAAATAGACATAGATTGTGCTTTATATTACAAAATTTTATAAAAAAACTTATATGCTTTTGAATTAAACTATCAAACGGATGCGTTGTTATTTGCTGCTCAAGCGTCTTTAACACCTAATTCACTAAAATACTTGATTTTATTACTTTTATCAACTCATCAAATTTCAAATTTTATTAGTCACATTAAATCACAACATAAACCTACAATATTTATGTTTTTCTTGTCAAACAACATATGGAAACCAAAATGGCTACACAATGTAGTAGTTATGGAGACTAAAATTAAGTTTGTAAGACAAAGACAATTCACCTTATTTAAAAGCTTCTCTTTTTTGGTTATGACTGCTTGAACATTTTTAATCAAGTGATGAAATTTTGATTTGGACTCTCCTAGTTAACTATTACCCGTGTTATTTTCAAATAATTAAAGGCATCAATATTTTAAAGAGAAAGTCCATAAATCTAGTTTTTTTCTCTCTTAACCTTCAAATTTGATTCATTAAAAAACACGTATAGAGTGATTTGATTAAATATATGTAATCCTCAAAGGTCCTACAAACACAATAAAACATCATTAGCTAAAAAAAAATAAGTAAAAGAAAGTCTTACTTTGTATATGATAATAGATCGTCAATCTCCCTTCATATAATAACGATATATGCATAAGACGTGTTTCTTCATACAAAGACAAATAAATAAAGAGATATAATATATTTTATGTAGGATCAAGTGAAGGAAAAAAGTTATAAAGTTTATATTTATTTCAAATAATAGATAAACTTCGACCTTCAATATTGTATACACACTACTAAAATCCATATTATATTTGATAATTCAAATTTGATTAGTTTATAAGAATAAAATCTCAATTTACTCTTAGATGACCTTTTTAAAGGTCTACCTTGACTCTCAATCATTGTTTTCCTTTAATCTTATGGACATGGTGAATAGCTTAATGGTGAATAGTTTAATGTGTAATAATTAAATTATCTTTTGTATATCTTCCTAAAAAAACACCCTTGAAAAGGTCTTATAGAAATGTTTGTGAAAAACTTGTCTAAACTTATTCTAGATAAACATGGTTTATTTGAACCCTAACAAAGTGATCTCTCATGAAAATTCCCAATACTTCAAAGCCATATTCCAAATTATTGGAATTCCACCACAATTGCCACTTTGTTGGTTTCAAAAAAACCCATTTATAGTTATCATCTCCCATTTATATAGTTTGTATTAAGATTTGATCTAGAAAGTTTATTATTTATTTATTTATTATTTTTTATTATAATTGATTTAAAAATTCTATTAAACATTTACATTTTTATATTCATAATTTTGTTTTCCAAATTCTAATAATACCTCTTATTCTTTGATTGCAAAGTGCATCAAGAAGAGAATAATCATATACATATATTTTACTTTATATAATTTTTTTTCTTGATAAAAAAAACTTTATATTTTTTTTGTGTTTATTTTTTTATACTTATTTTCATTTTGTTAAATCTCTCCCCCATTAGTTTTTGTTCTCTAGAACATAGTAGTGAAAAATAGATTGTTATCTATTTTTTGTCGTCTCTCATTTAATCATATTGAGAAAAGTAAAAAAAGGATAGAATATGAGTTGGAAAGTGACCCTAATTTGTTTAATGGGCCCAATACAAGAAATGTTGTTTGACAACAATTTTACACACACATATATATATATATATATATAATAAACATCTTAATAAAAACATTTGTAACTTATTTTTCCTCAACAGCAATTTTAGGAGTTTTTTTTTATGATTTTTTTTAGGATTTTTGGTAGCATTTGATATCTTTCAATAAATTTAATTCTATTTTGAATTTCACTTAAAATATCATCAATAATTAAAAATAATATTATATCATAATATATTAAGTATAAATTTGAAATATGAGTTTATATTAAAGTATTATTAATTATATACAATTATAATATATATTTAGAAGTTTTAAATTTACTATATTTTTTTTAATTATACATATACATTTATTTTGTACAGCGCGAAAACTAAATGAGTTATTTTATAAAGTAAAAATTCATGAGACAATTGTATGGATTATAGATTTTTGTGTAGTGCTTGATTCCAAGTTTAGTTTGAATTAAAGAAAATATTAATAATATATATTTTGAAACAATTAATTAGAAATTATATTTGATGAATAATTAAAAATAGATGGGGTATTATTAAAATTAAGATAAATTGAATGATAGGGTTTATTCTCACAAGAAATATTCGTGTTGTTTGTTGCCAAAGGGAAACTGCGAAACCAAAACCCTTCATAAGACACTGCCACCGTCGCTCACGCCGTCCGCCGCCGCGCTCGTTGTCAACATCGACGCGGCGCGATTTCAGGTTTTCCAATCTGAGCTTCTTCTTCTCAGAATGTTTGCTATATTTCTTTGTGCGCCGTTGTGTTGTATCTATCAATTTCACTGTATACCTTTTCACTCTGTTTCTGATTTAGATTCAGTGTATAATATGTTTCATCGAGACCTGAAAAACGGTGTTTGATTCAGTGTCAGTTGGTGCCACTTTAGACACGTTAACTGTCATTTTTTAGGGTTATTTTAATTGAGATAAATATAAACACAATAATTTCGAAATACGTGTGTGTATATATGGAGCAGCTAACTTATATACCACCAGTTTTCATCAGGTTTTGTTAGTTCATATGATTTAAGATTTTATTTATTTAAGAACCAAAAAAAGATGTTTGAGGACCGTGAATCCTATTAATGTGTCACAAAGCAACCAAGGTGTGCTTAATGTGAGATATATGGATTTATCTTCTTCTTGAATGCTTTGCTTTCCTTCCTAATAACCAAGGTGTTCAGAAAAACAGTTGTATTGGAAGGATTGACGATCTAATCCTTTATTTGTGCCTCAGTAAATTGCATTTTCTACCTTCATTGGAAAATTTGAATACATATTTTTGGTGTAAGACTAGTGACGCACGCATAAAGCTTGCCCCCATTGAGACTTGGTAACTAGAGTTGCATCTTCCCCAGGATCTCACTCCCACAGGCCCAATGGGTGACTTAGCAAATAAAGAGTTGTTTTATCTAATTCAGAATGAAAATATGAGAATGGGTTGCTAACACTAAAATAATATGTTCACATGAACTCAAGCCTTATCATATTTATGGTACACACAAACACACGAAACCATGGTAACATACACTTTACTGTGATTGATAAAATGGTGAGGACCTCTAAGAGATTTATAATTACTAGCTAGTGATTCAATTTTCCTCCTTTCATTGGGAAATTTAATTACAGTTGCGGATTTTAGTTTTAGATTGATATTTAATACGATTAAAGAGAGTTGTGTTTCTTTCTAAGCGCAGCGTTTGTAGCTTCCCCAAATCCAAGCATCTTTTAAAGCTATTTGGCTGTTAACGTTAATCTCTACTCTGGCCATTACAGTGAGCTTGTGATTTCAGATTCTACGTTTTACGTGGTTTTGAGTAAATGTGTGCTTGGAATTAGAATCTATCATGGTGTGTTTCCTTTTAGTTGTTCTGTGAATGAGTTGATTTTTTGTGTTAGGTTTTTCCAAATGCTGAGTGGATTTGA
This sequence comes from Phaseolus vulgaris, assembly GCF_051622355.1. Lineage (NCBI taxonomy): Eukaryota > Viridiplantae > Streptophyta > Magnoliopsida > Fabales > Fabaceae > Phaseolus > Phaseolus vulgaris. The sequence goes on from NC_143498.1 coordinate 4,613,775, forward strand.
AGTTGTGATTTTGAGTGTTTTTTGAATGTTCCCTGCTAACCCACCTTATATTCCTTTTGAAATTTAGGTGTATGTGTGAGGAAGATGAAGACAATTTCTGGGCATTGTGCTTCGGTGAAAGATGTATCACTATCCAAAGCGGCGAAAATTTTCTCAAAGTTTGTCACTGCTGATAATGGTGCTTCACATATCATCAGTGCATATCTCCGTCGGGCCTCTGATTCTTTCAGCGAGCTCAACCAGTTTCACAAGGAGCTCGAGTCGTCACACTCTCATAAGAAGCACAAAAGGCACAGAACTGAGACTGACACTGACAGTGGGAGGGTAGTGGAAAATTCTATTGGGAGTGTTGATATTAAGCAGGAACTCAGCCTTGGACGTGTGAAATCTGTTGAGTTGAGAAGCCAGCAGAGTGACAATGCGAATGCTGATCTAGATGATGAAAAATTAAATCAGACAATTTTTAAATGTAATCAAGAACTTAATGGTACTGTTGGGCATGGGACAGAAAATGTGGTTGGGAGTGAGATGCATATGAAGAAGAAAAGGAAGAAGCTGGAAGTTGGGTCCCAGCAAAACGGAGATAACACTGTTAACTTTGGAGAGGTGAAAGATGATGGGAAGCTGCCTAATGGGGCACAAGTTGAAATTGAGTCAGGCAGAGAACAGGGCAATGAAGGTGATTCATATAACCCAGAGATGGAAGAGGGAAGGGAACAGAAAAGTGCAAAGAAGAAGCACAAGGCAAGTTATAAGGATGAGGTTGAGAATGGAAAAAGAATAGAGCAACAGAAAGAGATAGAAAAAAAACTATCCATTGGTATAGATAGTGAAAATGGAGAGCTTGGTGTTTCCCCGGACTCACAAATCAAGAAGAAAAAGAAATATGAGAAAGGAAGGGAGAATACATTATATGCTGAAGAGGGAAAGTTGGAACAGAGCAAGAATAGGAAAAGTGATGATGTGGAAGATACACCAACTGGGGGTTTGACTAAGAAGAAAATGAAAAGGAAACACAGTGGTGATGTTAAAAGTCAGTTGTTTTAATAACTATAGTTGGTTAATCCTTTTTCAAGTTGTTTAAGGATTTGCACTTGTAGGATTGATTACGTTGTTTGTAGTATTAATTTGTGAACTTTAAGACTTCTATGTAGTCTTACGCGGCATTCAAAACATTGATTGCAATCATCAGCTGTTGGTGATGCTAAATTCATTGTAGACTGTGTAGATCAATCACCACTTATCAGGGATAATCGGTTCTTGTAGTTTACATATTCTTAAGGTAATTTTTTGTTTATTGGAGAAGAAATAGTTATTGTGTCATTTGAAATCAAGATATGGAGCAATTTGCCGAGTGCGCAGAATTTTTTATAGGTACATCAGAAAAGTCATTTTGAAACTTACTATTGAGTAATTGTATGGTGTTTGTATGTGTTATGTTTATGAATTTATTCTGGCTATAGTTGTAAAGGTGCCTAATGGTACATTAATCTTAATTGCACTGGGTGGAAAAATGTCTGAATCTGGAGTTCTTGGTTTAAAGATGTTTTTTCTATGCTTGATGTCATTTTCCTCGTTAATGGGTTGAAGTTATATAACTCCTGCCGTGTTTTGAATAAAATATGGATTGAATGTAGTTTTCACTGGAGATTTTCCATTAGATCACGAGCTTATTAAAGATGTAATATATTCTTGTCATTACCTAAAGGTTAGGAATTTGTTTAATGAATTATTTGAGAGCTCCCTTGTCCAATTCTTATATGAACATGGAGCTTGTGTGGTTAATTATTGTCATTTGGTGCAGTGTACAGATATTCTAATTTTGGTCTATGCCTCAGCTACATTTATTTCGGAACTTCAAGGAAAAAACTGTAGAAAGTACTGGCAGTTAAAATAAATTTGTATATATTTGATTATGAGGTTTTTTATTCTCCTTTATAAATTACCCTTTTTCAATTATTTGAGCAACAAGATATCAAGAAATCATGCTGAAGAACTATTCTGCATTTATTATGTTTGTTTTGGAATTGACTACAATTTCTTGTTTAGGGGATGTATATATTTACATTACAAATCACAACATGATTTGAATAATGGTTTGGGTTTTGTCAGTATCCATTGGAATTAGTGAGAAACTACACGTGTAAATACCATTATTTCTACTTCATAAGTTGTTAAATTAATTAATATAACAATATACAACACTTATTTACTTATAGATAAAGTTATCCACTATAAATTACTTTTGCACACTTCATTAAGTTTACGACATTCTTTACCACAATAGTAATCATACATAATTACATAAATTTATTGCTGGTTATTTGAGATTATTAGAAAATTAACTTTAAGCCTAACTTAATTCTATAAAACTAGTATATGGGATGAGGTTTGCCCCTACTTATATACTATGAGACTATATATTATAGATGATCCGATAACGGGTGACACGATAAGTTTAACACAAATACTTACTAGGATAAACTCGAAATGACTCTAATACCATATTACAAAGTGAACTTTAAGCCTAACTCAAACTCATAAAACTGGCTCATGGAGTGAGATTTACACCTACTTATATACTATGAAAGACTCTAATCTCTAATCAATGTGAGATCTCCAACAGAAGTAAAATTACTCATATACTTATATATAACCAAGTGTGATTAGCAGTTTCATAATATTGTTAATTTCAATTGTATTATAAAATAAAATTAGCCATGTATAAAGTGTTTGCCGTTAAAAAACCATACACTGATACTTAATCATTATTTTGGTGACTAAATAATCAAGTTTGTTTTTTATATCTAATCTTGTTTAAGGAGATTAAGAGTTTAATGTAACTCGAACCAAGACATCTTAGGTATTACTTTTTAATTAGAAACTAACAATAACATTCACAACAGTATTAATTTTGATCCCTGTGATTAAAATTGCTGTCAAACAACATTTCTGGTGTTGTGCCCAACTTCCAGCTTCTTCCTTTTCTTCTTCTTATGCATCTCACTCCCACCCACATTTTCTGTCCCATACTCAACACTACCATTATGTTCTTGATTACATTTAACAATTGTCTGATTTAGTTTTTCATCATCTAGATCAGCATTCCCATTGCCACTCTGCTGCCTTCTCAACTCAACAGATTTCACAAGTCCAAGGCTGAGCTTCTGGTTGATATCAACACTCCCAACAAAATTTTCCACTACCCTCTCACTGTCAGTACCAGTCTCAGTTCTGTGCTTTTTGTGCTTCTTATGAGAGTGTGAGGACTCAAACTCCTTGTGAATCTGGTTGAGCTCGCTGAAAGAATCAGAGGCCCGATGGAGATATGCAGTGATGATATGTGAAGCACCATTATCAGCAGAGACAAACTTGGAGAGAATTTTCGCTGCTTTGGATAGTGATACATCTTTCACCGAACCACAATGCCCAGAAATTGTCTTCATCTTCCTCACCTTTAGCCTTCACACATACACCTAAATTTCAAAAGGAATAAAAGAGGGGTTACAGGGCACATTCTAAAAAAACACTCAAAATCACAACTTCAAATTCACTCAGCATTTGGCAAAACCTAACACAAAAAATCAACTCATTCAAAGAACAACTGAAAGCAAAACACTAATGACAGATTCTAGTTCCTACAACACATTTACTCAAAACCACGTAAAACTGTAGAATTTGAAATCGCAAGCTCAATGTAATGGCCAGAGATTAACGTTAAGAGCCAAATAGCTTTAAAAGATATGTGGATTTGGGAAAAATATAAATCCTATGCTTTGAAAGAAACACAACTCACTCTAATGGTATTGAATATCAATCTAAAGCTAAAATTCTGCAACTGTAATTAAATTTCCCAATTGAAAGGAGGCAAATTGAATCACTAACTAGTAATTATAATAATATTATGAAAGTGAATAGAGAAAGAAGAAATAGAAAAAGTAAAACCCTAATACCTTTAAGCCTTGTCTGGGTTTTGGATTTTGTATGAATGTGACAACGATATATTTTGCCGCCACTGCATGTCTCAGTGAAAGTAGGTTTTGTTACCAATGGAATTGGGTTTGATTGGGCTTGGCCCAAATACACTTGGCCCGCTTCAGAATTTGCATATGACCGCTTCTTCCTACACTTCCATAGTTTCTTGTGTCAACCTTATAAATTTTTTATTTCAAAATTGTCCTTTTTGTAAAAAAATTAAAGTATATGAGGTTTACAGTGTGGTGTAGTTTATATTTTGGATTATATAATCTGAAAGTCTTTTTTAAATTAAGGATTAACTTTCCCATTATGTAATCTGAAAGCTTTTTTCAGATTTAGAATTAGCTTCTGGATTATATAATCTGGAAGTTTTTTTTAGATATGAGATTAGCCTGATGGATTACATATTTTTTTTAGATTATATAATTCAGAATATATTTTTTTAAGAATATATTATGGATGAATGACATAATTCAAAAATTATTTCACGATATTTCGAATTATGTAATTTGAAATATATATAGTTTTTAGATTCTATAATTAAAAAATACTTCTAAATCTAAAAATATATTTTAGACTTGTAATTTAGAATATTTTAAAGAAAAAAAAAACGAAGGACACTGAAACAATGACAAACCAATAAAAAAAGAGTTTAGATTACTGAAGTGAGATAAAATGAAAAAAAGAAAGAAGGTAAAAGGTATTTTCATATTTAGAATTTGGGTTTAGGTTTAGGAATTTTTATTTTAGGACATACAAAATGTACAGAAATTATTTTTTTAATTTTTTAATTAAAAATATTGTTACAGAGTAATCTAATCTATTATCCATTGTAAAAATAAGTTTTGCAAAGTAGATAGATGTTAGGTGACATCACTGCATATATTTGTTTTTCTCCTAGATGAATTACTTTTTTATTTATAAAAATTGTATTATATTTAATTATAATAGTTAAGGCATGGGTATATTTTTTTTTATTTGACTAATCCATTAAATGATATATATATATATATATATATATATATATAATGGCACTATATATGAAAAAGAAAGAAAAAAAAATATAAAGATTAGAAGTTATGTAACATGTCTAAACTATTCATCGTGTCATTCCACACTGGAAAAATATCAGTCATTCAACAAAATATTAAACAAGAATCAAAGATAAAATATAAAAGGTTAGGATCCATTGTTGCTCTTTATGATTTTGTAAATATATAATTTTAGTCTGTGTAAAATTTAATTGCATAATTTGAGAAACTTTTGTCCCCTAAGAATATATATGTTTTTAAATTCTTAATTAAAAAAAAATGTTCTCATCCATGATAACTATTTTAGTTACTTATTTATGTAGAATTTTAGTACTAATGTTTAAAACTAAATATGAGACTAAGCTAATAGAAATATTAGTCTTCACCAGTTAAATTTTTTTATTCACTTCAACATACTTATATTGTGTATATTATAATTAGAACTATAAAGATTATCTTTGTGTTAGGTGACTCTTTAAAAATTAGAAAAATATATTCAATTTTGTTCTACACCTTCAATTCAATTCAAATTATCATATACTAAAAGGGCTATTGATTTTGCAAAGTTCACTCTTCTTTTAATCTTTATTAACAAATAGTCTGATTCTAATTATTTAACTAACATGGAGAACATTGTGAGATTCGAACACGCCTCTTAAATGACGTATCTGTGTTGGACACATGTATCGAAAATCGATACTCGTACGATACGTATCGGTGAAGTGTCAAATTTAAAAAATATTTGTTGAATTTTTGACAATTCTAGCACGATTTTAACATAATTTTAAAATAAAAAACACATTAATTTTCTAAAAACTCAAACTTATTATATAAATTTTTATTATGACTATAAAGATAAGGAACAAATCCTTTTGTACCAAGCATGAAAAATATTTTTCTGCTAAAAAAAACTAAAATATACTTGTGAAATAAATCTTTATTGTCAATTTATATAATATATAAGTTCGCGTTCCCGTATCATACATTTTAGAGATTAGACATATCTCCGTGTCCATGTCGTATCAATGTCTATGCTACGTAGTGGGGAAGTCACACTTGGTGATGAGAGGAAAATGAAATAACACAACATTATAAAATCATATGATCAGATTATGGAAAGTGCATGTTTTATTAAAAGGAACTGATACTGTTTTTTTCTTTTTCTTTTTTTACACTTCTGTTATAAGAATGAAATTTATTTTTCACATTACTGTGATACATAGGCCTAAAATACATTTCTAAAACCTAATAGCAGCAGAATTTATATGAATGATTTTTTTTCTTTTGAGGAACTTTGATTCTTGTGATAGGATGAAACTTAAGAGAGGATTAATTATCATCATTATCACATATGATGAAGCAACATTCAGCAAGTGCAAGCACTGTATGAATAGGAAGAGTTTTATGTACAACATGAAATGGAAATAGTTGTCAATGGAGCACTAGGCTGTGGCTGCAGCTTCTTCTTCTACAGCCTGTGATGCTGGGAGAAGGGTGCAGATGAGGTTGCGGTCACCATACACATTATCAACACGTCCTGAAACACATGTTACAATCATTAGTCTATGCATTTACTTTCAGTCAAACCACATTATGCAGCTACTATATACAGCATAGCACAAAATATCAAACAAGGGTTGATAATGGGGTAAGGTTAATTATTAGAAGGATGTTAAGAACACATAGTTATATAAACACACTTTTGCTTCCCTTTTCTCTTCCTCACAAGTTCCCTTTATATAGAGAATCAGAGGAAGACGTATTCATAAAGAGATAGTGGATAATTAACGTTTATCACATTTTCAAGAGAAAGTTACAATTTCTAGACTTTTGGAATGACCATCGTTGAATATATTCAATGGATCAGTTATCAAGATTTGTTGGTCACAGTTCCCATTAAAATAAGGAGGGATTCTCAACACACACAACTACATGATTACCTGTGGTAGGCCAGAACTTTGAAGCACGGAGCCATGGAGCTGGGAAGGCTGCATATTCCCTTGAGTATGGTTTTGTCCATGCATCAGCCATGAGAAGTGATGGTGGATGAGGAGCTCCCTGCACAACATTTTAGATAATCAGTCAAAAGTGCATCAAGTATGTTGAAATTGTGAACAATGGTGTCTTCTGCATCAAAAGAAATTATTACTTGACTAGATCATGTAATAATCTCTCATTTTAAAGAGTATGTTACTAGCACTCTCTAACACACCTACTAATAACACTACTAAAAAATAATTAAATAAAAATAAATTTTAAAGACAAAAAATAATTAGATGTTATATTGACAAAATTAGATACTATTTTAGAGACTAAAAAAATTATTGATATCTAAATTAGTTTCTATTTTTGATAAATAATGATAATAGTTTCTAATTTTGTATATAATTAGCTACCTAAGTTTTAGCTACCAATTATATAGATTTTAAAGTTGGTATCTAAAACCTTGGTATCTAAAATCCTGGTATCTAATTAGATACCAATTTAGAAACTATTTACCACTATTTATCAATAATAGAAACTAATTTAGATACTAATAATTTTTTTAGTCTCTAAAATAGTATTTTTCAAGTTAAACAGTATGAACACTTCTAACACGACACTATTATTGATTAAAGTTTATTTCAAACTAGTAATTCGTGAGTGACTCTCAAAATGTTGTGATTTTCAACAAGTTTCAACCAATAATAGAGTTGAAAAGAGTTGGTTACTACTTAACAAGTATTCTTCTTTTCTTGTAACATCATATGAAGGAAGAACAAATATTTTACCTTAAGGACATTGTTGTTGATGTCAACCTTTCCTTTCTCTATCTCAGCAATTTCTTGTCTAATTGAAATAAGAGTATCACAGAACCTGTCCAACTCGGCCTGCAGTGATGATCAGTTGAATTAGAGAAGAAATTGCCAAAAAAAAGGTACAAATAAAAAAGGGTTCAATCAAAGGACTCATTTTCCAAGGTGATACCTTGCTTTCACTCTCTGTAGGCTCAATCATGAGTGTGCCAGGCACAGGCCATGACATTGTTGGTGCATGATAACCATAGTCCATGAGGCGTTTTGCAACATCTTCAGGCTCAATTCCAGCAGTATTCTACAATGGAAATAGCTTACATGTAATCAGAGGAAGAATAATTCTAAAAAATTGAAAAACAGCTGCAATCATGGAATGGACTTACCTTAAAGCCTCTCAAGTCAATAATGAACTCATGAGCAACTGTTCCATTGACTCCCCGGAAAAGAACTGGGTAATAGTTCTGCAGGAATCAAAGTATAAGTAAAACCAAGGATCATATACAGATGCACACTAATATGAAACTAACTAGAAAAAGGAAAGAAATACATATAATATATGAAAAGGGCCAAACAAACCTCCAATCGTTTGGCCATGTAGTTTGCATTCAAAATGGCTATCTTTGATGCATCAGTGAGTCCTCCAGAACCCATCATGGCTATGTAAGTGTAAGAGATTGGCAATATGAGTGCTGAGCCCCATGGTGCAGCAGAGATGGTACCAAGTGGTTCAGATTTGTCAGGGGCAGGAATTCCACCAGTTGATATCTTCATTTTGAGAACAGATAAAAAATAGATTACAAAGACAAAATAAACAGCAAGAACAAAGTCACACAAATGATTTATCTTCAGAGGAGTTTAAGTTCTACTACCTATGAAATAAAAAGGAAAAATGCTATCCAATCTAGAAATTTAAACTAAATTGCTTTTTTCTGTGAAAGCAATGCACTTAATGTAATAAAAAACATAAATTCATAGTATACACAATACCATCCATAACAATGAAAGAAGTCCTTACCACAGGGTGGGAAGGTAAAAATGGTGCCAAGTGTTTCTTTACACCAATAGGACCCATGCCAGGGCCACCTCCTCCATGAGGGATGCAGAATGTCTTGTGGAGATTGAGATGACAAACATCTGCTCCTATCCAACCTGGGCTTGTGAGTCCCACCTGTAAACATGACCAAATATAATTTGACAATTGAACACATATCTTTGGAAAATTAAGCACAAATTGATAAATTCTGGATCACTATGATATGAAGAATCTGGCAACAGAACAATTTGTTGTAAAGAGTTTTAGAAGATTTTAATAAGGATTTTGGATCTATTCACATTTTGAAGAAGACTAAAAAATGGAGAGAAATTAGTTTCTTGAACTCTTAGTGAATATCCTGAACAGACACTTGGTCCAACATGAATGTAAAGATACATATAGAAAAACAAACCTGTGCATTCATGTTGGCACCATCCATGTATACTTGGCCCCCATTATCATGAATAATCTTGCAAATCTCATCAATACCTTCCTCATAAACACCGTGGGTGGAAGGATATGTTACCTGCAATTAAATCAAAATCAAACTAATGTAAACAATGCTTATGTTTGACAATACCTCAATTAGCTGGTATGAGGTCAATATTGAGTAACATTATACAGATGCAAGTTATACCATAAGTGCAGATAAGTTGTCCTTGTGTTTTTCAGCAGCCTGCCTCAACTCTTCTATATTAATGTTTCCCTTGGCATCAGTTCCAACTGAGACAATTTTCATTCCACACATAGCAGCGCTAGCAGGATTTGTACCATGTGCTGAGACAGGTATAATGCAAACATTGCGGTGATGGTCACCTCTTGCCTACATTTTCCAATGGCCAAAAGAAGTAAGAACCATCACAGGTATTTAAGAACATTTATTGGAGATGACGATGCAGGAAAATCATTGCATCTCTTGTAGATACTTAGCAATAGAAAATGACATAACTAAGACTATGTACAATCGGCTGAAATGAAAATACAATGCTAAATTCAATAGTAATCACAGAAACACTTATATATCCCAAGCGTAAATCTGAAGAACCATAAATTTCCTAATAAATTATCAAATGATCCAAGTATGGTCCTTACCAGATGATATGCACGGATAACCATAAGTCCAGCATATTCTCCAGAAGCACCAGCATTTGGTTGCAAAGAGAAGGAGTCAAACCCGGTGATGGTACACAACAAGTCACCCAAATTGTTGAACAGTTCCTGATACCAAGTGTGCTTGTTTAGACCGAAAAAACAATATATATCTAATATTTTCAGGGAAGAAAAAGTATGTATATGAATTTCTTTGAGTGATTATTGTTGTAAGATTATTTAAACATCGAATTACCTGATAACCTTCAGCCTGGTCAACTGGTGCAAAAGGGTGAAGATCACTAAAGCTGGGCCATGTCACAGGCATCATTTCAGTCGTTGCATTCAGCTTCATTGTACAAGATCCCAATGGAATCATACTGTGACATAGTGAGAGATCTTTTGATTGTAGCCTATACAAGTATCTAAGCAGCTCATGCTCAGTTTGGTACCTATTAAGAGAAAATAAAATTGATGTAAGCTTCGATAATATAACTGCATGAATTCAAAGTTCATGATAAGGGACATACGTGTTAAAGATAGGGTGTGTCAGATAAGGGCTATTCCTAGTTAATCCAGAAGGAATTGCACTTTGAACTTCTGATGCAAGAGATGCAGCTGTGAAGGAGACCTGTATATAAATTAACATCAAAATCATGAGTGATGACACAAGTGTTAATTGTGAAATGAATATAATGTGTAATCATACTTACTGGCTTTCCACCAGCAAAGACATTGAAAAGCTTATCAACATCCTCTAATGTGGTTGTTTCATCAAAAGCAACAGTGATCTGAAAAAACAGGAAAGCTCAATTATCCAAAGGCATGCAAACACATTTAACCAATTTTGGTGCAACAAAAAGCAACACTCACAGTGTTTCCATCTACAACTCGCAAATTTATTTCACTTCTGATAGCAGCATCAGCAATTGCATGTGCGTTGGAAGTCTTAACCTTCACAGTGTCAAAGAAGGGAAGGTCTTGAACTTCCACAGTTCCAAGTTTCTTTAATCCAAGAGCAAAGGCCCCAGCAAGACCATGAACACGGTGTGCAATGTTCTTAAGGCCTTCAGGTCCATGATACACGGCATACATAGCAGCCATGTTTGCAAGAAGTGCCTAAACAAATCCAACCAGTATTCAATAAAATACTCAACCAACTCAAACAAAATCACAACATAGCTCCAGGAATACACTAACACAAGGCTTCATGATAATCCTTCCCTTCCAAAAAATAGGATTCGAAACATGAATATATATTTAAAAAAATAGTTTTATTTTGATACGTATATCAGCACACAAATTTATACACTGTAAACTAATTAGAAATCACTCTCAATATGACTCTTAAACCCCAGTTATTTCCAAATTCACCCGTGTTATCATACATTACAAAGTATGATTGAGTGATAGTGTAAAAAACCCTTACATAGTTGGTGCATCATGATTAGAGAGTAAGTCAACAATTTTATCATATGGTAATCTATAATCAAATGACAGCATTAAAATCATTTACACAGTCAGTACGTTCTAATTGGTTTCTAAAAACAAATTTGAAGTATTAAAACTATCAATAGGTTTTGCAAACAACAAATAACTAAAAATTATTGAACCAACCAATTGAGCAAGTTACCTGGGCAGTGCAAATGTTGCTGGTAGCCTTGTCCCTCCTGATATGCTGCTCCCTAGTTTGCATTGCCATCCTCAAAGCAGTCTTTCCAGAAGAATCAACACTGACCCCAATGATTCTTCCTGGCATCATCCTCTTGTACTCTTGTGATGTGGCCAAGAAAGCTGCATGAGGACCTCCATAGCCCATTGGAACTCCAAACCTCTGAGCTGACCCAACAACAATATCTGCCCCGAACTCCCCAGGAGGCTTCAACACTGTCAGAGCCAACAGATCACTTGCCATAACAACCTTCACCTCATGAGCATGAGCCTTCTTGATGAACTCCCCATAGTCCAACACCTCACCCTCAGTCCCAGGGTACTGCACAAGCACACCACACACATCCCCAGATTTGTAATCAATATCCTTAAGATCTGCTGTCACAACCTTGAGATCAAATCCAGCAGCTCTTGTCTTGCAAATATCAATGGTCTGAGGGTGGCAGTTGCTTGCAATAATGAAGGTCTTCTTCTTCCCTTTCTGGATGTGATTGCACATGGACATTGCCTCAGCTGCAGCAGTGCCCTCATCAAGCAATGAGGCATTGGACATGGGCAAGCCAGTGAGGTCAGTGATCATGGTCTGGTAATTCAGCAGTGACTCAAGCCTCCCCTGAGATATCTCAGCCTGGTAAGGAGTGTACTGAGTGTACCAAGCAGGGTTCTCCATTATGTTCCTCAAGATCACCGGTGGAACATGAGTGTTGTAGTACCCCATCCCAATGTAGGACTTGAAAACCTTGTTCTTTGAGGCCAACTCCTTCATGTGCTCAATCATCTGGCTCTCTGTCAACCCTCCATCGAATTTCCCGAACTTCATCTCCTTCAGGCGGATCGACTTAGGCACAGTGGCATCAACCAGAGAATCGATGCTCTCAAAGCCACATGACTCTGCCATCTTGCTCTGTTCCTCTGGGGTGGCAGAATTATGGCGCCTGGGGAAAGTGTCACTCGCTTGAAGCGCTTCAACCGAGATGGATCGGGTTGAACCAACACCAAGGAAGCCACCAACAACGCCGCGTGACATGGTGGCGATGTTCATGCTCCTTCCCAGAAGGGTATCTGTTTTGGATCCTCTGTTTCGCAGAGCAGGGGAGGAAACAGAGGACATGCACCTAGAGGAAGAGTACAACAACATGGGGGTGGTGGAAGAGTGCAGTACAGATTCATTCTTCTGGTGCTGCTTTGCCTCTGAAACCAGACGCTTCAGAATGGCGCGGTTCGCTAGCCTGCGAGCACGTTCCATAACTGCTGCTACAGAGAGAGAGAGAGAGAAAACAGAGGAGAAATGTTTTGTGTTAGAACTTAAGGTTTCAGAGTTCTGAGGTGTTTTGTTTTTCTCGTTATGATTCCATTGGAGTTTGTGAGTGAGGATGGGGTGTAAAGTGTTGCTGATGACACTAGACTCCTTCGAAGGCTATACAATTATATAAAATATGAACCTATGTTCTACTTGTATATATATAATATAAGACCTTAATAATAATATAATTGATATATAATCACATCTCTTAATTATTTGATTTAGAATTTAATATTGGGTTGGTGTAGATGAAAAGGAATTTATTAAGAAAATTGGGTCCTTTAAACATGTCTTTTATGACAAAAAGATTGGTTTTTTGACTTTTAAATGAAAATGGTTTGAATGTTAAAAAAATGTTAAAAAAAAGAGATTGTGATAATAAAGCTTTGATTTTGTGGAAATGAATGGGTAAAAAAAGGATGATTTTTTTGTGGGGGTGATAAAATATGGTGTTGAGATCTGGTGGAAATGGTAGGTGGTTGGTGAGTGAGAGTCCACCTATGAAGGAAAATGACAGATTGAAGGTTATCACTGTCTCAGAAGAAAACACCACAAAGTGTGGAAGGGAGGAATGGATGGAAGGCATTGAAGCTGGGAAGATTGAGTTTCAATGGAAGACATTAAAGGGTGTTTTATTTTTGTGAGGTTTGAAAATTGTAAGATTCTGATGAGTAGTTTGTGGCAGATCCTTTCACCAGGCTTATCCTTTCTGTGTCACAAGGCAAAAGAAACAAAAAGGGTAACTTGGGGTTCTGAAATTTTGGGGCTATATTTTTTGCTTAAGATAGATGGTTGTGAAATTAGATGACACCCTTTGATGCTTAAAGGAACAATCACAATCTGAAAGTTAGATTTTTGATTCAGGTAGCCACTTCCTTTAATTTGTGTGACACTCTCAAAGAATTTTGATAAATGGGGTTGTTGAGGCAATTTAAGGTTCTATTTTAAGGATTCATTTCTCCAATGAATAAGGTTGTAATGAATGAAACAACCTTTGCAGTTTTTGAGCAAATTCAGAAAGTCTCCACAGTAAAAATATGCAAAACTTTGATACAAATCTTACCCTAACAAGTTTTCATTGTAAGTGTGACACATTTTGCTTTTATCAAGAACTATTTTTTATAAGAAAATGTTGATAAAACTACTTTTTTATTCAAGAAATTCAAATATTCAATTTAAAAGGAAAGAAAAAATTGGTAATTAGGTACAAAAAATTATTGGGAACATTGGGGAAAAAAAGGTTGGTAGGTGAGGGAAAAGAGAAGCATACTTTATGAGGAAGCACATTATTGTGATTAATTAAAGCAAAATCAATGGTTAATAGAATCAAAGGTTTGGTTTATAGTATTTATCAGTGTATTATATACCAGATCCACCAACCATGTGGCAATAATCAAGGGTTAATTGGTTTAGGGTTTAATTAGTTTATTTTTTTTCTCACTCAATTTTCCTAATGAAAAAAAAGATTGATGTAGAATAAATTCAAAAACATTGAATAAAACATTCAACATAAGTACAATTTTTATTTCAGAGCAAGTCATTTTTTTTCTTTCTTTTTTACTGTCAATGTCTAAATATTATGTATTAAAACATTTAACTAATTTAATCTGAGTAGAATAAAATTAATAACATATATTTAAGTTATTGCTTAAAAAGGTTATATATTTTAAAATGAAATTTGGTAGTTTTTTTCCCATTAATATCACTATACACTTAAATAATAGTGAGTGTCGTTAGAAATATAATTAGAGAGTGGAAATTATAGGATTGGAATAAGACATTGAGAGAGAATCGATGGTTTAAGAATATGGCAAAGGGGAATTTATTTTATTTTCAAAATGTATTAAATAATAAGATTTGGAAAATTATAAATTGTGTATTTGAAATCTCAAAACTAAATTTTCTTTAATTATACTCCGATTAGTTTTTACTGTATTTTTTAAATTTATATAAAAAAAGAAATGTAATATTTAAAGTGAGAATAATACAAGGAATTTTGGATTTATGTAACATTGTTGAAATTGATTTTTTTTTATTGGTTGTTGCTCGAAGGTAAAACATTCTATTAAGTTTCGTAAGTTTATTCTAGCAAGGTTCATACAAAAATAGTAAAGTAACTTTTTTTAATTTTGATTTCATTTTCACTTTTCTTCATTATTTATAGAATACAATATAATCCTTGGTCCATATAGAAGGACACTTTCATTATTTTAATAATAAAAGACACATCACATTAAGACTTTGTATAGGAAAAAGTGGCTATTAAAATTGTCTAATCTTTTGTTTTACAATTTTAATATAATTTTTTAAATTCAACTCAGAACGATAAATGCAAGAGTTTAGTTCAAATTCTTGTAAAAACGCTTTCAGACACACAGTAAGACATTATCTGTTTATTGACATTGTTATTTTGCTACTATTTACCACGTGGTAACTTTTAAACTATATATATATATTATAGATTTAATCTAGATTATAAAAATATAAAGATATATAAAACTAAAAACATATTTATAATAGAAAATAATTTATCTATAAAGATATTTAGATATAAAAGTTATTAACGTAAAGTGTAAGTATTCAAAATTATAAAAAAAAATAAAAAAATATAAATATAATAGATAAACCACTTGATAATTTGATAAACATTGATATTCATTATATGATTAAAAGTATGCTAGTTATTTACAAATTCCAAATATAAAATTACTTGTTAAGAAAATTAAATTTACATAGAAAATTTTAAAATATTTCAAAACAATTCATTTATATTAATCAAAACACAAATAACTTTATGTTTGAAATATTTAAATAAAATATCATCCCTGCATAAAATTATAATTTTGAGAAATTAAATCACCTTTACATCCAAATAATTTATGTTATAAGATTATAAAAAAAAAACATAATTAGTTTTTCTTACCAATCCACTCTTACAAAGAAAGTTTTAACTTAAGTACAAACTCATTCAAAGTCTAGAGACCTAGAAAAAGGTATCCAAATATAACCAAATTTTATGAGCTTAGCTAAGTTGAGATGATTATTTTTCTCAATTAGTCCCACTAAGAATGATGAAAAAATCATAAGAAAAAGAAGATAAAACTTACTTTATTTGAAAATATGATCAGTTAGAATTGATCCTTAGCTCATTAACTACGATGATGTGTGATCGAATTCTAAAAGAAATGAGACATGGAGGAAGAAAATTAGAGAGGAGGGAGATAAAAGATTTAAGAGAGGGGGGAGAGAGAGAAAATAAAGAGAAGGTGAGAATGAGGAGGGGGAGGAACATCACAATCTTTACCTTATAACATTGTAGCCTTTATCCCGAGAAAGAAATGATTCTTAATGACTACAATTATCGGAAGAAGAAAAAATACACAATAAAGTACCATGAATTGAAGAGAATGTTTAATAAGATATGTGATAAACTTCTTCTTCTTTACATTGCTTCTTCAATGAATGGATGGAGTTGGAGTGTTGCAAAAGATTGGAGATGGAAAATATTCGGTGGCTTTTGAAGTGTATTGGGAGAGGAACCCTAGAAGAGAGGTTAGACCAATTCTCTAAGAAGAAAGACTTGGTAGCCAAATTTAGGATTCTATCCTAAGGAGACTCAAGAACAAGTACGTTGAGGACAATTATCAAGAGGGAAATTAAAATTTGAATTCCCTTTATTTTAGGTGCATGAAATGGATATACTTATCCACTCATGCTTTCCACATTTGCTCTAATTAATGCAAGAAGCATGTATGTACCTCTAACCTTAACTTATACGTTTTAGGATTTCTCTTAGGCTTGTGTGAACCCTAAAACCCTAGCAAGATCCATCTAACCCTAATCTACTAAAGGCACAAATACAAGTCCAACACCCTACACCCTACAAGGCTAAAATATCTTACATTACTTCGCCAAATACAAGGTCTAAAGATACCTTATTTTACTACATACAATATCGTGGGTCCACTAATGTCAATTGAGGCTCAATCTTTCGAAATCCTTTGAACCATAACCTAATTGTTGTTTCCTTGATTAGAGATCTTCCATCATCTAATATGTACATTTAATTATATCCTAAAGTTGACTTCTTAAAATTGATCTTGGACCCATTAAGAATGGGTAGAGACCCACTCAAATTCAATGCGCTTGTAAGTTCTTGATTATAACTATAGGTCTTCTACTTTTTATTTAAGTGAATGTTGTGACTCGATAGGTTCATCAATATGTAATTTTTTTTAGTAAATCTGAAAAAAAAATTATACTCTTAAAATAATTTTTTGAACACAAGATATTAAAAAGAGAAAAATTAAGAGTAATTAGACAAAAGTTGAAATATACAAATTTAAAGAGAAAAAATATACTATTCAATATATTATTATACTTCCAACAAAATTCAAGAATTAGATAAAAGACAACAAAAGGAGAAAGATTAGGAACAGTTTTATATAATTTTTTTGAATTTGAAAAACATTTAATTTTTTAAAAACAAGTTTTAGTTTGGAAACATTTTTTATGATTTTTTATTAAGATCTTTAATTTTTTTGGTTATGAAAAGGATTTTGTAACAAGATTGATAGTAAAAAATATTGATCCATCTGATTGATGAGAATAAAACAGAAGCATGTTAACCTGTTGGTAAAGGGTCTTTAGAAAAAACAAAAACTCTGCACACCCATTTCCAACCTTTTCATCTCACAACCAAGTGTGTGGTCAGGGAAATTACACACGTGTATATATATAAATATATAAATATAAAAGATACTTTTCAAATTTAAGTTGTTTTGGACTAAACAAAGTTTTTTGTAATTTTAGCTTACGATTGAGAAAATAGTTGAAATTTGTAAAAGGTTCTTTCTTTTAAAGAAAAGTAACTAAACTTTATAAGTTTAAAATTTTGTAATTATAAAATTTTATTATTTTTTTCAAATAAATTAGTTATCCTAAAATCATTCTTAAAAGATTTATTCAAACAATTTTTTTTTTCTAGTAATTGAATACAACAATACACATACATGATATTCAAAATGTGAATTTATATATAAACAAAAGGAAGAGTAGCTGAAGAAGTGATGTTTATGAGAATAATTGTTAGTAAATTATGTAAATGTAATAAAATTTATGAGAAAATTGTCCATAAAAGTTAATTGTGCTTACGTTTGTACAGTGTTGTAACTCTTATTCAAGAAGAAAATTATTAAATAGATGTTTACAAAACACTTAGAAATTTCAGTAACACTCATTAAATACAAATAATATTTTATTTTATTTTGTTCAAGTTGATTATTTCACAATGTAACACGAGTGATATTTATATGAGAATGTAGAATTTGTTTTCTATATTTTTTTCCTATTATTTTTACCAATTGTTGTTCTTTTTATTATTTTTTATTGTTTACCGAAATGTTGTTGATTAGTTTGTGTTTTTGCAAGGGTTTAGAAACAATCTTCTTTTTTCTGAGGTTGTTGATTTCTCGGTCTTCTTTCTCAGTGTGAGCTGTCGGTCTGGGCTTTCGGCTTGGAGTTGGATATGACTTGTAGATTCTCACTTCTCTGGACTAGGTTAACTGGATCTCTCGGTTCTTGGTCTCGGTCTCCTCTCACGGATGGATGTGTGTACCTGAAAAGTGCTTCGATGCCAAAGTCAGAATTGGTACTAGTTAATTATCAAACAAATTCACTCTTACTTACCTCTTGGGTTTAACCTCTATTTATAAGGCTCTCTTATTGGGCTTAAAAGTTACCTGGATCTTTTCTTTTTGTACCTAACATTTTGTAAACACACACCTGTATATTTAGGCTCATCTTATGAATTTTGCTACATTATTTTATTTTATTTATTCTTTACAGATTAAAAAAAAATTCAAAATATCTCAATTGAAGATTGATTTTTAATCTTTATCAATATAACAATCTTCATTCATTAGATATTTTTGTAGGTTAAAATGAAGTTGTACTAAGAACCTCATGAGGTACCATCCTCAAAGCACTAAACTCCTTGTAGGACTGAGATTCTGTGAATCCACGACAAAAATAATAAATGAGACCCATTATACTTTAATATTGTTATATATATATATATATATATATAAAGTCACTTAATTTTATTACAAATAGTATATACTTTATCATACTAGATATTAAAAATTAGATTTTAGTCTAATTCAACATTGATGAAAATAACTTGATCCGTCTAAGATATTTTGTTCATTAAAATATATTCTAAATAACTTGAAAAGATGTTGTTTGCAATTATTTTATAAAATGTTGGTAGCTCTAATAATATTATTTTAGTAAATTTTAAAAATATATTCCATTAAGTTAATACGCTGCAATTGCAATATCTGTCTTTTGTTTCTCAACACATGAATTCAATTTTGAATATCAAACCAATTAATTTTTATGGTGTGGAGAGAATACCAAAGCTAGTGAACTAAAAATATTTTTAATATTTTATACTACAACAAAATTTTTGACGTGCACCATTTTGTCGTTATTTTCGTGTATTATACAACCCACCTATCACATACTTTTCTTTCTTGTATAATTATCTTCTGCTTTGTACAGAAATTGTCGTAAAACTTTATCATATAAACAACACACACTTGTTGTTTCTAAATTGATATCTAAATTAGATACCTAGATTTTAACTACTAATATTTTAGATTTTAAATTAATCTCTAAAAAACTAATAAAAATTAATTTAAAAGATAAAGTAGTTAGTAGTTAAAACCTTGTAAGTAATAGTTAGATACTAATTTAGAAACTACTTTATAAATTTTTATTAATAATTAAAATTATTTTAAATACCAATATTTTTTAAGTTTATAAAATTGTCTTTAATTTATTCAATGTAATAACTAATTATTTTGATTTCTAAAATTAATTTTTATTTAATGATTTTCTTGTAATTAAGTAATTAAGTGTAAAAAAATATATGAAAACAAGTCTTCTCCTTAACTTACTATTGTTTGAAGCTTTGTAGTTGTATTGCCTCAATCATAAGGAGAAAATCATAGTATGTGTGGTGAGAGTTATGTGAAAAATTGCATATATGTAGTCTCAAGAATTTATTTATTTTTTATCTGTCTTTGGTTCTGATTTTGTAGCAACAATAGTACTATATATCATATCACTATAACACAAACTTTCACGGATGAATCATCACAGATGTGTATATAAGTAGCCGACAATACTTGCTGCAATACACCACCTCGATTTCACAACTCAAAACTCACAACCAAACAAAAATAGTTACCAGATGCTTCTATATAAAAGTAAAAAACAAAAACAAAATGGCAAAAATATCTAACTATAGTTAATTATCAGTGGACAAAACCACAAGATAACTCCATCAGAAGCATTGCTGCCTCAGCTACTTCATCCCGTGGAAACACTTGGTTCAAAGAAGAGTTTTTACTCCTCAAACTTATGGCAATGTCCTTGAAATATTCAATCTTTCTCACCCCTTCAGATGACCCTGCAGTAGCAGTAACAGTACTAGTAGTGGACTTGTATTTGTTCTTGAACTGTGCAAAATGATTTGCACGAGACTTCTTTTCCTTGTTGTGCACTCTGGTCTTTGCACATACTGAGTTTATGGGAGTAACCAAATCATTTGAAGCTTCAGCCATTGCCCTTCTTGCCTTCCTCTGTCTAATTCCACAGGCATTGCATAGCGACTGCACCACCAAAATGTTGCATGTTAACAATGCTCGTTCAAAGTAAAACAGTTTTGCATAGCTGTTATCTAATATTAAAACTAAGTTCAAAATGGTTGACTAAACAGTTTTGCACATTTTTTACTGTTATCTGATAATAAACCTTTCTTGTTAAACTTATAAATGATGTTATAAATGATGCTTACTATTATAAAATCAATAAACTGTCACTATAGGAAACACAGTAAAACTATTTTATCATTTTCTTATTTTAGAGAAACTATCTATAGTCGATGTATTATATAATGTAGTGCTTAATATAGACTTAAAATATCTGTGCTAACAGTTTTATTTTTGTTAAATGAAGTTGATGCATAATAGGATAGTACTGTGTACGGTTTTTGCAGTGATCTTATGGAAAAGTTGTTAACAAAAGTGGCTTTGTTACAAAGGAAAGAGGTGAGGGAAAAGATGAACCTTAGGACCCTTAGGGCCACTCCTCCAAAGTGGGGTAGTGCTTGTGTTGCAGTCGGAACAAACCCTAGTGGTGTTACTGGTGTTGTTTCGAGGGCTTCTTTGGCTGTATCTGCTTTCTTGCCCTTGTGGATTCAATCTGTCAGTGGTTGGACTCATACTCCTTCTCATCATTTTTCTCATTAACCTCATCTTTGAAGACATCCATTTCCCAGACCCGTGACCATTTTTAATGTCTTCATCATCCATTTTGTATGAGGCTAAATTGCCCTCACTTGTGCTGCTAATTGGATCAACCATAACTGGCTCAGGTGAATTCAGATTGTTATTGCTTGATGATCCATCATGCAGTACCATCTCATCCTAAAGTCAAGATCACATATATGTTAGATTTATATTTAGGATGAGAAAAATAAAAAGTTTAGTAATATTAGATATGAAAGAAAAAGAGAGGCACCAAAGAAAGAGAAACATAGAGATGAAAGCTATGAAGAGAAAAAGGAAAATTAATCAGTAGATGAGAATGTGTAAAATCAAACTCTACTGTCTTTTTATCAGAAGTTTCAACAAGAAGAATAAATTTGACCTAATGTAAAGAGAGACAAATGATTTCATCAATCAAGTTGATAAATTAAGGCAAACATATAAATTTTTTTTCATGAGCAAGAAATCATAAATACACAAGAACTATTTCATGTATGATCCAACCATATCAGACTGTTTTCTGAAAGCATTAGTTTTTCCTGTTAGTTAATTAAAGACACAAGTGTTGTGTTGAGTGTTGCTTAGCAAACTACTATTTCTGTAGTGGATAGATATATCATAAAGCCAAACATCCAAGAAAGGGGAAGGGCATGATCTCAGGTAAAGAAATTAAAGTAATGATAAATCTTGATCAAATAAATATGAAGAACATAGTTGAATATGAATGATGATATCTTGCCTGTTGATAATTTTGTCTGAAGGCTCCAATATCTATGGTTTTCCTAGGATCAAATATGTTGAAAAAGGTAGGGCAGTCCTGATTAGTAGGAGAAATGAAGATTTGGGTTTGAGGTTGCATGGAAGGAGATGGTGAATGGAGAGAATAAGGAGTCATGGATATGGAGAGAAAGAGAGAGAGAGGTATAGGGAAGGAAGAAGAAGAAGAAGAAGTCTGAAATAGGGTATGAAACAATGAATGAATGAATGAGAAAGAGAGTTATCATAGGGTGGTAGGGTTGTTATAAACAAAGGAGAGGCTAAAAAGAGAAGAGTTGTCTGAAAGGCATTCACGTGATGAGTTTCATATACAAAACAAAATAAATTAAGAAGAGACAACAACACTACTCACACTGTTGCTACTCCAGAATTCCTCCACACCTATCTGCACTTTTTCTGTCCTCCTCTCAAATATTATAATACTATATACTTCAATTTCACCATTCCACATTCAAAATACACTAATTAATTACTAAGTATATACAACCGTATTTCATTTCAAAATTAATTTTATTAAAAAAATTATATTAATTAAATTAGATATAATTTTAGAGATTAAAAAAATTAATTGTATCTAAATTAATTTTTATTATTGATAAATAGTTTTTAAATTGGTAATTAATTAGCTATTAAGGTTTTAGTTATCGGTTATTAGATTCTAAAGTTGGTAACTAAAATTTTGTTAGCTAATTAGATATCAATTTAAAAATTATTTATTAATAATATAAACTAATTTAGATACCGATAATTTGTTTAGTCTATAACATTGTATTTATAAAACTTGACATCTCAGTTAGGCACCAAGTATCAACAAATTTGTCACCACATGAAAAAGTATTATCGGTTTGCTGACAAAGATCTTATTCTGTTGTTGAAGAAGGATGTTGTGATAACGTGTTTCCTTTGGAGAGATGATGTAATTGTATTATGATCATGTCTATATCAGTCTTGTCATGTATATGTTACTCTGATTGATATTTTGTAGAGTATGTTGGACTGTTAATTCTTGTATACATTTCTAAGACTATTACACTACAAGAAAATCATGAAATAAAAACTAATTTTTAGAGACCAAAATAATTAGTTGCAAGGTTTCTAAATTAGTTTCTATTATTGTTAAATGGTTTCTAAATTGGTATCTAATTAGCAATCAAGGTTTTAACTACCAATTATTTAGTTTTTAAAATGGTGTCTAATTTAGTCAATATAGTAACTAATTGTTTTTGTCACTAAAATTAGTTTCTATTTCATGATTTTGTTGTAGTGATATTTTTCTGGTGAATTTATATAAATTTTTTTATCTTACCTTGAATTTGGAATTCTTTTTCGAATTCTTCTGATTTTAATATGTAATCCACAATTATAGATGAACATAAGGCTTTTGTCCTTCTATCCTATAAAAATTTACATTAGTAGTGAGACCATTTTAGATAGAAAAAAATAGTTATTTAAAACACATGGTGAGTCGATTTTTAGTGAAAATTTTACATGTATCAATGATAAATGTCAAGAATTTATCCATATTAATATTAAAATTTAAGTACACTAGCAATGAATTAAACTTGCTTAATTTTTAAAAATTAAAAGAATAAACAAATAATTAAAATTTTATTATAAGAATCAAAATTACATATTTACAAAATTATAAACATTGAGAATGGATTAAAGTTAATTCTAGACTATTAATTAAGTCATAACAATTCAGTCACAAGTTCAACTACTGCTCCAACTAAATCATATTCATATATATTTGAAAAGTTGTTTTTGTTTTATGCTATAAAAGTTGTGTTGATTTATCATATTCTTAATTCACATAACTAGTGGTAAATCCTATTTAGTTGTTGGAGAAAGGTGTAAAATGATATTTATTTTGTCTTATTTTGTGAGAACGTGTCTTCTTTAGAAGGATGATGTAATTGTATTATGATATGAATATATATATATATATATATATATATATATATATGTTTTGTCAGGTCTATATCATTCTGGTTTATGTTTGGTAGAATATGTTGGATTCCCAATTTATTGAGTATCATTTTATTTTATTTATTCTTCGTGATAAAAAGAAAAATTCAATAATGAAGTGTGATGATTTTGGAGAAGGGGAAGAAGATTGTGCAGATCTAAAGGGATAGGTACTGATATATGCAACATGTTGTTGCAACAAAACATCCAACGTTGGCACAAAGCCACGTCTGACACAGACACCTCTTTTAATATATATCAAAAACAAAACACCACAAAGATTTTTCCCACATTTTGCTGGAATTTTTGTTATTTGGTCTCAACTTCCTTCGGTTACAACTTGTTCCGGCAGATTTTGACACCTCTCAATAATGTTGTGGATGATTCAGATAATAAAGACATGGAAAACTTGCAAGTAGTTCTACAAACACTCGCAAAAAAATGCTTAGTAATTGCATAATTTGGTTGCGTGTTGAATCAAGTCAAATAAAAAAATCACTTTGAATAATTTACATTTTTCATATTCAAAACATAAACAGATCATCAAACAGCAAACATCTATAGTCTGGTGTCTCAACCTCTCATCTTAGCACGCGACGAAATAACCTTCCATACAGGTGTGGAGTTGAGATCGTGGGGAAAATCTGGTTTCATAGAAACTCTATTATTTTCAATAGGGGTGTGGTCGACGCGTTTGAAGTTTGTACCGTGATGCAAGCTAAGGTTTGGTTTTGGATTGCTGCAAAATTCTGATCTGTTTCGGTCCCCTTTTTCAGTTGGTGTTTGGAACCTCTAAAATATATGCGATTGGTTGTTTGACGTATTTTGGGTTTATTTAGGCTGTTTGAATGGGCAGTGTATATGTGTGATGGTATGACGGTTACTGGTTGTTGGAGATCCCACATCGACTAGAGATCAGAGCCTTTCATAGTATATAAGTGAGTGCAAACCTCACTTTATTGAGCCGGTTTTATGGGGTTGAGTTAGACTTAAAGTTCACTTTGTAATATGGTATCAGAGCTATTTCGAATCTATCTTAACGAGTGTTTGTGTTGGGCCTATCGTGCCACCCGCTATCGGACCATCCATAACATCTCGATTATATGTATCGAATCTTAAGAAGACCGAGCTGAGTGATATTTGAGCTTACCCATCCTACAAGAACAAAACATACTCACTAAATTAAATAAAAAAATAGTAAAATTTATATCAACCTGAATTGTTCATGCAGTAGCTTAAGTGAAATGAAAACAACAAATAAAATCCAATAAATGATCATGAGTCATGTCATTAAGTCTGTCTTCAATATTATTGAATTATTTATCACATCTTTTACATATCAAACTTATTAGAAAAAAGAGAGTAAAATTTCATATTAAATAGAGATAAATGAGAAGCATCTTTCACCTATGAAACTCATGAAAGGAGATGAAATAATGTGGAGTTAAACACTTTTCTAATTTCCATGCAAAAATAAATCGTTTTGTGGCACTAAAATCGTTTGATATTGACTTTTTTTGTAGCTATCATAACCCACTGGAAAAAAAAAAAACACTTGTAATAGCTTAGCCAAACAGTTGGTCTTTTGCGTTTTTTTTAAATGTTTTTTTTTCTTTTTGATGTTTGCAAACAACAAAAAAACAAGAAAAATATATTTAAAAAGCAAACTCAATTATTTATTACATAAAATTTTTTACATTTCTGTTTCATTATTTACTTTTTCACTACAAGAACATCATGAGATAGAAACCAATTTTTAGAGGCCAAAATAATTAATTGCAATAGTAATTAAATTAGAGACCATTTTATAAACTAAAAAAAATGGTTTCTAAATTAGTTTATATTATTGTTAAATAGTTTCTAAATTGGTATCTAATTAGCAACCAAGGTTTTAGAGACCAAATTTAGAAACTAAATAATTGGTAGTTAAAACATTGGTTGCTAATTAGATACCAATTTAGAAACTATTTAACAATAATAAAAACTAATTTAGAAACCAAATTTATGTTTAGTTTCTAAAATGGTCTCTAATTTAGTTATTATTACAACTATTTATTTTGATATCTAAAAATTGATTTTTATTTCATGATTGTCTTGTAGTGTTTAATCTAGTTATTTTTTTTTTCTTTTCTGTGAAACACACGAAGAAGTTTGAAGAAGAAAGGATTTTATAAATGTTTTGAGTTAGGATTTTAAGACAAAAATTGTGGTATGTTGAGATGGTATCTCATACGATAGACTAGTCATGAAGACGCAATGATTTTATTCTCCTTATCAAAAACACACTGAAAATGACCTTCTCACCACAAACCTTTCATCTTATGCCCTATTCATCTCTCCAAATATGTTAATTGCTAATTTCTTTTAACAATCATCACTACAAGAAAATCATGAAATAGAAATTAATCTTAGAGACAAAAAATAATTAGTTGTTATAGTGACTAAATTAGAGACTATTTTCGAGATTAAAAAAATTTGTGATTTGTAAATTAGTTTATATTATTATTAAATGATTTCTAGATTGATATCTAATTAGCAACCAAGGTTTTAGCTACCAAATTTAGAATCTAAATAATTTATAGTTAAAACCTTGGTAGCTAATTACATACCAAACTATTTAACAATAATAAAAACTAATTTAGAAACCAATTTTTTTTTAGTTTCTAAAATGGTTTCTAATTTAGTTACTATTACAACTAATTATTTTGGTTTATAAAATTAATTTCTATTTGATGATTTTCTTGTAGTGAATAAAAAAATAAAATAAAATATTTAAGAAATACTTTCACTCTTATATAAAAATAGACTACTTCACATAATCTTCTACTACAATAGTCTATCCCAAATTACAAAAACACACATAATATAGCTCGTCCAAAACCTATAATACAACCATTGTAACAAAAAAAAGGAGAAAAAGAAAATAATTATATATATATGAAAAAACCTATGCGTTTTTATATATACATTTATGTAAAATATACTATAATTGATAAGGAACTACCGTAAAAAACCAAAATAATAGGTTTATAATTATGTTTAAGTTTACAATGTGAAATAACTATAGTCAAAATTATTAATAATAATGGTTATATATATAAGAAATTAAATAATAAATAATAAAAAAAAGTAGGAAACGGGTAGATCTATTTTATATTTGATAATTATTGTAATTAGGGAGATGTTTGCTTGATGTAATTTTTTTTTTCATTTTTAAGAATGAGAATGAGAACGAAAAAAGGATATAAAATAAATTTTAGAGTGTTTAATTTTAGAAAAAGGTTGAAATTGTTTCTATTTTCTTGAAAATAAATTGTCATAAATTCCTACCATATCATCATTTTAATTAAATAACAATAAAAATCATAAATTAAATATCTTAATTAAATAAACTAAAGTTATTAAGTTCCTACCATACTATTTAAAATGATAAATTTATTCTTTGTTTTAATTTAATCTTTAACTAATTAAATGTTTTTATTTAAAAAAAATTAACTATATTCTAATCAAACTAATAGATTTAGTTACTATTTTAAAAGAGTGGATTTGAAATATTTTCAAATAAAATAATCTAATTTTTAATTAAAATAATTATTTTTTTATCAACAATAAAAAAATCAATAAATGTGAACCACTTCATATGGATGGTTCAACCCGTATAAAAAAGAATCAAACCCTAAACCTCCTTCACCTAAATTCAAACCACTCAGCTAGAAATTAAAATAATCGTAATTTTACATTAAAAGAAAATTTATCTATTGTTTTGAAATAAACTTGTAATATACTACTATGATCCAACTAAATCTTGAATTGAATAAAGAAAATGAGATAAGGAAGTGTTGTATATTGATAAAACATATATAAGGATTAGATTTCTCTCTACCTTAAGTTTTGGTAGCTTGAAATAAACCCACATGCACACACACTTTGAATCTCTTCCTTCTATATATAGATACATTGTCATTTTGCAGAATATGATGGACCCTCCAAATTTAAGAGTACCACTTGCATTAGGACTTACCCTATCTCACCTCTTATCTCTTATACTCAGACAAACCCTTCACCATCAATTACAGATATAAATCTAATCTTCTCCCACATTTCACACACAGGGAGTGACTCTTATCACTCTTACGTAGCTTCCTTCTTCATCATACAAATTATATGTATATATATGTCTCCACATTAGGCTCAATGCTCATCATATTTTTTGAAATTTATATGCTCAAACTCACCATTATCAACAACTTCAATCCCTAATGAGTGGACTAAACAACAACCATACCTTGTTAGCTAGGTTTCTCATCATAAAGGGCTCTTTATCTTTTCCCACCTAGTCCTTCATTAATCATATTTTTTAGGAACTATATGTTTTTGCTAAAAAAATAAATAAATTTAATTAGTAATTAGTTCTACAATATCTATAATACTTGTATGTGATTTTTTCTCTTATTAAAAATAGAGATAAATATATTTCCCGTTCCTATATTTATAACGTAAATTTTTTGTTCTTAGTCTAAATTTTAGACCTTCTGGATACTTATAGTAAATAAATTATTGGAATAGTCCGTATCATTTTTTTTTATGTAACAAACGAATTTTCAATATGTATTATATTATAATATTATAATGTTCACGTCAACAATAAGTTATCAATATGAAATATTTTAACATCCTAGACTACACTTTAAATTTGTTTTTCACGAAAAAAAAATTGACAATAACTCATTCCAATTGGATTAGGAAAAAAATCAATTTTGCGTAAAAGTACCTGAAATAACAAAATATTTAACCTTTCTTTTTAATAAGATTTATTCTTCTGATTAATTTTTTATTTACAATACTCAAATTTAAAACTTTATTTAACATGTTGAATTCAGTTTTACTTATTAATTAATAATGATTTTTCATATTTTGTTTGCGACTTTCTTCAGAAAATTGTGATTGAGGAGAAACACGGGTGAGAAGTAAGACATGTGTTGCTTCTTTGGCTTTATACGGCTTCCTCTTTCTTCATTGGTTTAAAAGAGTGGAAAGGAGAACACACAGAAGCGTGTTAGGACCATATTCCTAATTAATTAAGACTAAAATTTTGTTGGAGCATTGTAGATAATGCTCGAAACAATAATAAAGATAAAATCAGAAAAAATTAATAAAAAGAAAAAAAAATATATTATTAGATAGATATTGGTGTAGGTATAAGTATACTCATTGAGTATCAATGACAAATCTTGTTTTAATCTGTATGCGGTTGATTGACGGGGGTTAGGTGTGTAGTTGTTTGAAAGTTGTTGTGTTGTATGGTTGTGTTAGTCTTTTGTATATAGATTGGATTACCTCTGAAGTGGTTCATGTGTATATGTCGTTTTTTTGCTGATAAAAAAAATCAATGACAAAGACGAGTATGAATTTTTATTTTGAAAACGAATATAGTGAAACTTACATCATTACACTTTGTTGTCATTATTCGAGAGAATTTTAAGGTTTCATTGGTTCATAGTTGACAAATGTTATTATCTCAACTACCTTATCTTCTTATGAGTATTTTGAGTTGATTTGATGGTGTTTCCTTATGTTCCTAAAAGTTTGATATACTTTCAACTCTCATTTTCTTATTGTTTGGTAAATAAGAAACTATTAGATAAGGGTACGTAATAATTTTGAATTATAGATGAATTTAACATGGTGGAATGAAAAGTTATTGAATATTTAACTTTTCGAAATGGTGGAGATTTAAGTTTAAGATTATTTTATTTGATTTGTCTTTAATGTGCTTTCTTAGGTTTGGAATGTAGTAATTGGTTTGAATGTTCAATTGAAGTGATAATGTGCAAATATGTTGTACTTAATGAATGTAGATATGTATTTTAAACATGTTTAAAGAAATAAAATTATTAATTTAGTATTGCGAGACCACATGTGATATCTATAGAATTATTGATTTTGCATATATCGCTTGAATATTAAACTATCGTTTGGACGAAGGTCATCTTCTTAGGTGCAAAGCATTTATCTCTTGAGCAGATGAGTGGATACTCATGTGACAAGACTCCTTGCTCAGGTTGGAGTTTGAGAATGGAGTGAGAGAGATTTCATGTCAATTTTTTTTTA
Source organism: Phaseolus vulgaris (assembly GCF_051622355.1). NCBI lineage: Eukaryota > Viridiplantae > Streptophyta > Magnoliopsida > Fabales > Fabaceae > Phaseolus > Phaseolus vulgaris. The sequence goes on from NC_143498.1 coordinate 4,643,867, forward strand.
ATACTTATTTCTCAAGTGACGTTTTATCGTATGTATGCATATAAATGTTTAGAGTATAATTTCTTAATGATCAAAAGTTGTGTGAGAATGTACCCTAAAAATGAATTGAAATTAAGTATAATGTATATGAATTGGATGAAATAAATCACATATATGAGATAGTATCTTGAATTAATTTGTTATTTGTTGTACATGAACTTATTATTAAATAAAGTACCCTAGTTTTACATATGGTCAAAATCAAATAAGCTAATATAACATGTGGCAAAAAGTTAAGTTATACCACTTTAATTTTTTTCTATAGTTATTTGAGCAACAAACTTATCATAAATTATAGAAGTTGAGTTTCATATATAGAAACTTATCATAAATTATAAAGTTGAGTTTCATATGTAGAGTAGGAGTACTTAAAATGATTTAGGTACTTGCCTTTAGTGATACATAGTTTATGAAATCCATAAGGCTTCTATTTGTTATGTATACATTAAAGCTGAAGTTTTTAAACAATAGGGTTTTAAAATAATTAGATCGAAACGAATTGATATTGGTTTTTTCTGTTAGTATTGTACTTCTACATGTGGAGATAATATTGTAAGTCCAGAAGACAGTTTTGGATGATTATAAACAAAGTAATAAGAAGTTGAAACATATGACTTTTTTTTTCTTTTTCTTTTCTTTTTCATCACTTTTTAATCTGATATAGCATATTGTGTTAAAAGCATTAAAAATAGTAGCTAGATGGTCCGTTACAAAAATAGATTAGTTTTATCAGGTCCAAAACCTACTATTAGAGAATTTAAGCTCAAATGCTACAAATTAGAATTTTTCTTCCTACACCTCCATTATTATGGACATCATATTCTAAAAATTCCACTGAAAAGATAATTTGGAAGTCACTTTTCTGAAAGGTAAAATGATCTTTTTAAAAAATTATGAGGGTGCAAATAGAAATGGTAAGAAGCCTATTAAAATAGGAAAATTGGGTTATGGACCTTAACTGTCAAATGCGTTGGTATGACTCCATTTTAAAACATAAATAAATATTAGTTTTAAATTACAAAAAAAAAATGTATATATATATATATATAAATATATTTAAATTTAAATCATATTAATAAAATTTCGGAATTAATAACTCTATATTTAATAAATAAGGCGTGAATGAATAGACTTTGCATGATTAATGCATGATTGATCACTTGCCCTCTTGTCTCTATCTTGTATATCAGTTATATGTCACACCCATATCTTTTCCTAAACTTTTAATCTCACAAGTGTTTATTATTCCTTCTTGGTACCACTCCCTTTGTTTTTCAACTTGTATCAACTTCTTCTCTCTCCCTAGGCACCAAGCTTTTAATGGAGAAAACTCCAAACTCTACAGAAGAAGAAGTTCTAACAAGAAAGTTTCAAGAGATTTTAGATGAATTTGACAAGGAAGAGAGTGTGAAGTTTTGTTTCCAAGAAGAAAAAGTAGAAGAGAAGATGCAAGAGTTGTACAAAGAGATGACATTTTCTGCTACCCATGAATTATCAAATTCCCCTGTTTCCTTCCATGATGTCAAGAATGAGAGCTGTGGAGCCTTGATTTCCAGTTCAAAATCATCTATCATGGCAGGGATTAAGGTGGTTAGTTCCACCAGTAGGTTTCCTGTGACAAGAAAGAGGTTTGCTAGAGTGGCTAAGGCTGATAATGAAGACAGTAGCAAAACATTTAGCTTTAAAGAAGAAGAGAATGAGAGGAGAAAAAACTTGTTTAATGATGAGGATCATTTAGACTGTGAATGGGTTGGAAGAATCCTTCAAAACTGGTGGTTTTGATTAAATCATGATTTGGTATTTAGTCAGTGAAAGAAATATACAGTTCTAATAATAAAGTATAAGATATTTTAGTTAAGTGAAAAATTGTTAATAATATATTATTTTTAATCACTATTCTTAGCAAGTAACATTTAGTAAGTGCAATTGAAAATATGATTTATTAAATGTAAGGACAGGACTAATTATTAATTGTTGATGGTTAGTGTGTTCTCATGGTGCAAATGTAGCTAAGAAGATGAAGTTGATAGAATAGAGAGGACAAATTAGTTATGGGTTAGACACAAGTTACTTTTGAAATGATGAAATTTGTTTAAAGAATTGATTTCTTATGACAAATAGTCTTCAATATATATACAAGTATAAATCCAGCATTTTGACCATGTACATGTATAGACAATCAGTTACTTTGCACTGTGTAACTTGATCTTGGAAGAAAAATATGATATCTTTAGGTTTAACTTTTATTTTATGCATATTGTGAATCAACTAAAGTTTATGATGAATATGGCTTTTAAAATATTTTTATAGAAATAAAAAATTTATCAGATATTTTTATAAAAAATTGCTCACAAATTTAGTCCTCAGAGATTAAATATTTACAATTCTGGGACACTCCCTATATTGCACATGATTTCTTTTATAGTTTAATTAATAAGATTATTTTATGATAGTACCTAGGAATATTTTAAATTTAGTGTTTAATTTAATCTCACAATAAAAGAAACAGCATGCAAACAAATTCAAAAATTAGAATTAAAATAATGAATTTTCTAAAATCTGGAAACTATCATGGTACAAAAAAACAAGACGACTAAAATCACAAATAAAAATTAAAAGCACCACGATTGCATTTAAAGAGATAATCAAACAGAAATATATGAAAAGAATATTTACTCATTTTCAATAAGAGGGTAAATATACAAATGTTTGATGAGTATCACAGTGAGACCAATTAATAGAGAGGTATGACACAAAAATAACTTGATTTTATAAGTGAACCTTGCATACTTGCATCAGAACACTACTACTTGTTAGTGCCTGTTTTCTATGCCTGCCAAAACGGCTTCACCTACCAAACCATTCAATTGCAAAGTAAATAATTTTTTTGTAGCTATTGGAACCATCCTCCAACACGTAGAATTAACCAATATGAATGGTTCCATTCTGATCACTGGTTTTGAATTCCAGTTTTAAGTATGCAGCCACGTTGAAATATTCAAAAATAGAGTTTTATTAATTACAATAGTATTATTTAAGTCAACTGAAATTATCTTCAATAAAAATACCTATAATATATCTTCCAAAAAAGTATTGGTTGCCAGATAATGAAACAGCTCAAATACCAGTGATTTTGAACCAATGTGGAGGATGAAGATGATGTGAACCTGAAGAGTATTGAGGTAAGTGGGCCGAATAACACATTACTTTGTGGCAAATTCTTCCTGCACCTTACAAATGACATGCACCCAATGCATCCAGAAGTATCCAAAATTGTCCTTCATTCTATAATTAAAAAAAATACATTTAAAAAAGTAAATTTTAAATGGAATTTTGTGTTATAAAAGTGAAATTTCGGAATAGAATTGAAAAATTAAAATTTCACTCTGAAAAAACAGTCCTAGAATAAAAAAATATATTCTGAAAAAGAAATTTCCTAAAACAAAATATAAAAATATATTTCAGAAAAAAAATTCTGAAAATCAAGGACATTTTTATCATTTAACATAAAAATCATGTACAGGTTCAAATTTCGTCCGGTGCAGAAAGTAATTGTCTACTTTATTCTGATGGAGGCCTGATCAGACGGTGTTAATTAAGTGAAGCTGCATGCTTAAAATTATGATAGAAGTAGCGGGCTCATAACTACAACTACTCCCCTACACATGATATAATGCTACAATTGTTAACACACCCTTTTCAGCAATCTATCTTTAGCATCTCTATATTTTTCTTCAGTTAATTAGTTATAGATATGTATAAGAATAAAAACCATCAAGCTATACATGGAAGGATATTACCTGAAAAATAAATTACAACATTGAAAAGGATCATGCCCAAATTGCGAGTGAAGACATCAATCCAGCTCCAAGGAAGAGCAAGCAGTAACTTGTAATCTGCAGCCTAAAGTTGCAATGCATTTTCTTGCTAAGAAAATCTGCAGCTATTAAGTCCACTAAAGCCATGTACACTAAAATCCCAGCTGACAAAGAGTCCAAGATGCCTTCAGTGATGAGTGCTCCTGGACTGTGAGGGTTAAAAACTGAAGCAATACCAGCCCCAGTCGCAACACCTAAGGGCGTTGTTAGTGCAAAAAAACACGACATTATTGTTGCTGATAAGGTCTTGAATTGGGCTTGAGAGATACATCCACCAAGTGCAAATCCTTCGAAGAACTGATGAAACGATAATGCCACAATTAGGGGTCTCATGGTACAAGGGCTTTGGGAAACTCCTAGAGATAACCCAATTATCATCGAATGAGATACAATCCCAAGTTCCAATACCTAGATACAAGTTGAACGTCAGAAATTTGCATACTTTGTGAATTGTCTATTATTATTAAATTATTAATTAATCAACATAAACTTTAAGCAATCTTCATGCACCCTTTATTTCAGAAGTTTAAGAGAATTCATAGTATTTTACTAGCAGATAGATACTACAGAGAAGGAGCACATTACTATTATTCATTACAAACAACAAAACTTTTAAGTTAAACAATAATTTGATTCGATTGACAGGTCCACTTGTTTTAGATCCCGGCTGGTCCATCCATTGTTGTATTCAAAAAGTAAACAAAAACTGGTGGGCGTAATTTAGGACTTGATGCTCTTATAGACCAAGCAACCGAAAATGATTCTTGTACGCAATGGCCATTGAATAATTGGTAACCACTAAATAACTGTGAGCTTCAATAGTTTTTTTTTTTCTTCTTGAAAATGTACGGAATATATTCTTTAAAACATTTTTATGATATAGTCTTTTAGTTAAAATTTATTAAAATTACAACTTTTTGAGTCAAACTTTTAGTAAATGTTTTTTAATTTTATAACTTCCAATAAATCTTAACCAATAATAAAATATGTACTGAAAAAGTCTGTTACTAGCAATTTCTTATAATTAATTTCTGTTGAAGTTAAATTTGAAATACAGTAATCTATGTTTACAAATTTTATTTCAGAAACAATTTTGTAGCAAAACTTTACTTTTTGTAAACAGTCACTGAGTAATCTATGTGTTTTCCAAATGAAATTTTGGGTGAGTTTTTTTCAAGATTTTTTTATAAAATCACACTCTTTTGATAGAAAAATCATGTATTATATTTTTCAGATGTTTGTTTAAATCAAGAAAAAAAATAGAAACAAAAATAAGTCGAAAACATATATTATATCACTTGAAGATACGTTCAGAAAGACTAAAATTTAATTAAACAAACGTCTTTTTTTATTATTGTAACCATATATAATAATTTAAGAACTTATTAATTATCTATTTTCTTAAGAATCAAATTATTTTGAAGCTTAAAAGTGCTTGTGTAACTGAAAGCAACATTTCAATATTCGTAACAGTGTGAAAACAAATTCTTAATATAAAATTTTTAATTATCGCAAAAGTCTTTTTTTCACTTCTAAATGTTTTTTAAAAAATAAAAATTTAATTAAATCACACTAATATCATAAATAATTTTTATCATAATAAGATTATTAATATTATAATTACTCTAGAGGGTCATCTAATATTTGTTCCGCTGTAAATATCTTTTGATTCGTAAAATATTTTTATTCAAAATCACATTTACCATCCCCTAACTTAATTTTGAACTACCAAGCTATTTTTGTGCTATAACTACTAACGGAGGAAAAGCAAGTAAATTTCCAACGGAAGAAATAATCTAAAATAACTCTACGTCACCTGCTCACACAACTAACAAATATTCAGAAAAAAAACTGTAAGATGACCATTATTATTTTTAGTTTCCTGAAATCACACAAATTAAAAAATGCAAAACGTTACTACGATATTTTATAACACACTTTTAAAATTACTCTTTCTTATTAATTAAAATTTAATGATTTTTTTTTTTTGTAAATTGTATTTCTTATGTAATAAAAATCTCATTATATTTAACTTTTAGAAAATTTTAACCAAAATTATTTAAACAAACAAGGAATAGTGAGTTTGTTGTTACTTGTGAAACGACGACGTGCCGAACGGTACTTTCCACATCATCACGGTGGTGCGAGTGGGAGTGTGTACGGTGCACCGCATGGCTTCCCTCTCCCCCAACATCCTTAACCTCCACTATTCCCGTTTCCAACAACGCCTCCTCGTCACTCCTACATTCAACAATGTTCGCACGCTCCACGCGCCCAAGCCCCTCCTTCCGCTCGTAGTACGCAGTTGCCATAAAGTCAACGAGGAGAGTGCAGAGCGCGGAGACCATGGCGAAGAAACCGGTGAAAGGAAACTTCGCCCACGCGCCCCAGCGCGTTCTCAGACACGGGTGCCCAAGCGCCTCCCAGGAATCCCTCAACATGTGCACAAACCCCGTGGCTAGAATCACCCCCGCCGCGAACGCCTTCGCCGCCGTGAACGCGTCCCCGTCCGGCCGCAGCAACCGCCTCGACTTCCCCGCCAGCGGAATCGCGATCCCCCCAAATCCGGCCACCAAAATCGACGCCATCGCCACGAATTTCAAAACCAACGCCGTTGAGTCGTCGCGACATTGCTCCAACTCCGCGCTTTTGCAACTCGAACTCGTAAAGGACTCCCGTAAAGACTGCAAAACCGATTCTGCTTCGATAAAAACAACACACACAAAATATCCGAATTAATAACCGTTAATTATACTGTATCATTGCTTCTTTTTTTCTTTCAAAATCATATATATATAATCAAGTTCGAACTGATTAAAATTACACAATAAAAAGAGTATTATTCATCACACAATCCAACCTCAACTTCCTAAAACTACACAATAAATACATACAAAGTTCAAATTCGATTTAAAACTAAAATTACACCATAAAAATAGTATTGATATGGACAAGTAATTAAACTAGAATAATCTCATTATATGTATATATTTGCAGTCGGTGATATGTTACTACTTAATTCGGTTATTAATATTAGTGTATGAATGGATTCAATTTGTGAAATATTGATGAAGATCTTAGATAACGGTAATTTGTGGTTTGAATTAGGCGTTTGCGATTTAATTGTAGGAATTGAAGTAGAATGTGGAGTGTTGTGAAATTGAAGGTTGAGGTTGGAAGAGTGAGGAAAGTAGAGTACCTGAGAACACGTGGTGGAGGCGGCGGAGGGAGAAGAGATCCTGAAAAGAATAAGGAAAGCGCGGTGGATAAGAAGAAAAGGAAGTGTTCAGAAGTGGAGAAGAGAGAATGAAGAAGAAACCTGAAACAGAATCATGGAGAAACAGAGCGTTCTGTTATGTGAGTTTTGTTTTGGGGAAAAGGAGAAATAAGAAGACGGTTTGTTAGAGCAGCGTGCGCACGTACGGTGCGTTTGGTGTCAACACTCAAATCGAGACTGAACGTCGTCGTTGGGAGGGAATAGACTTCGCAACTCAACTGTCATGCTTGCATAGCAACGGAATAAAGTCGTTCACACCGTGTTATTAATATCCACATCCAAACCCAAAATACAATTAACAAATTATAATCTAATTCAAAAAATTATTGTAGTGGAATGTTTAACTATTAATTCAAAAAATTAAATATGTGTGATTTAATTATATTTTTAGTTTTCAGGAGTTTACTTCTTTTATTTTTTACTTTATTCTATAGTTGTGGACTTTTGACAGGGAATATATTTTATTAAAAGAGGTGAAAGCGATATTCACCTATTTGGTTAGAATTATAATTTTACGGAGGTCTAATCTATCAATTCAATTCCAACATTAACTAAATCAATCTTTGTTGGGTAAAATATCCAAATTATCTAATTTACAATAATCTAAATCTATATTATCTTTTAGTTTATTTAAATAAATTTATTTTAAATTTAAATTCATACTTTTTGAATTTTAAGTTCAATTTATTTAATTGGATATGAATTAAATATGCTTTAGATATATTTTTGAATTGTTTAAAATGACTTTTATGTTAGATCTTAACTTGACCTAGACTCAGGTTGAGCCGAGTTCATCCAAGTCCAGGTTAAGCAAAATTGACCCGAGTCCATGTCGAGTCCAATTGATGGGTCAAAGTCGAGCCGAGTCAATTCGGACCCAAGTCGAGTTGAGTGTGCCAGAGTCCAAGTCGAGTCAGCACCAAGCCCATGTCAAACCAAGTAGACCCGAGCCATGTAGAATCAAGTCGGCCAGAATCGATGTCGAGCCAAGATGGCTCATGCCTATGTCAATCTGAGTCGACCCAGGCGCATATCGATCATATCGATCTGAGTCGACCTAGGACCATGTCGAACCAAGTCGACCCGGGCCCATGTTGAGCCCAGCCAACTCAGCCAATGTCGAGACGAGTCGACCCGAGCCTATGTCAATTTGAGTCGACCTGAGCCTATGTCAATTTGAGTTGACCTAGGCCCATATTGATCTGATTCAATCAGAGACCATGTCGAGCTTAGTCGTCCTGGATCGATATTGAGCCAAATCAGCCCAAAATGATGTCGAGTGAAGTCGTCCCAAGTTGACGTGGAGCCAAGTTGAGGTGAGTCGGCTCGGTAATTTTGAATTGAGTAGGCCCAACGATGTCAAGTTGAGTCAACCCAGACCCATGTTGATCCAAGTTGACCGGATACCATGTCGAGCCAAGTCAACCCAAGAGAATGTCGAGACGAGTCTGCCCATGCCCATGTCAAGTAGTGTGAGCCCAAGCACATGTCAAGCTGTGCAGGCCCAGGCCCATGTTGATTCGAGACGACCGGTGTCAAGTCGAGTCAGCCCGAGCCCATGTCGAGTTGAGTCGCCTCAAGTCAAGGTTGAGTCGTCACCAGGATCATGTAGAGCCAAGTCGACCTAGACTTAGGGCGAGCCGAGTCGGCCAGACCCTTGTCGAATCGAGTTAGCTAGGTTCCATGTCGAGCTTAGTCATCCAAAGTCCGGAGATAAATTTAATGTAATTAATAAAATAAATTTAATCTAATTGCTAAAATAAATTTAATCTAGATTTAATTTATTTTAAATAAATTTTTAAAAATTTAAATAAATTTGATATAGTTAAAAAGATATAGATTTTAAATGCAATCCATTTTATTGGATCTAAATTGGATTAGATTTTTAAAAATCCAAAATCCATGAACACCCGTAATTTATTATCCACCCTTTTCGATTATCTTGGGATAATTAATTATGAATAAAATAAATGGATCACGGTTTTGTAGACATTTTATTTGTGGCAATTTCTTCCTGCACCCAATTCATTGTGATTGGCACTCGACGAACATTCTAAAATTCAATTGTACCTTTGTCATGTTTATTTTGAAAAGGCTTATAGGGTGCGTTGATGCAGATGATGCCCTCATACCTTCGCGCAACAATGGAGGACCTTCGCGCTCCTGGTTTCATCTTTGTTTAAAGGGTCCTTCCACTCAACACTACGTTGCTAGAAAAATGTCAACTAAGATGTGAGGATGCGAACGCTCGTGCGAGAGGGTGTTGGGTGCGAGAATGGCATAAACGAACTTGAATGTGTGATTGAGTGCAGAAATCACTAAATCCTAATTTTATTTTCATTAAGGGTAATTCGATACTCTCACAAATATAATTGAGTGCAGGTCGAATTTGGTTAGGTCCAGGGAGAATCAACCTTTATTTGTCGTTTTAGGTTCATAGAAGGGGATATATAACTGTTTTCCCAAATGAAAAAAAAAAAAAAAAAAAACCTACGCGAGACTATCTCACTTTTATCCCTGACTGAGATTCCAATGTTTCGGTTTACTATGATTTATTTTTTAAGATTTATAATATAGAAATAAAAATCGAATTATGTGCCAAGACTAACCAAAAGATGTATAAACATTGGAAATCTCATTGGAGTAACCGAAATTAAGTGCCAAGATCACATCAAGTTTCTTCTCAGCATTAGTGTCTCCTCAGATTGAATTATTTTAAAGTTTATTTCATTAATCATGGATATTATCAATTACTACAATTAATTATATAAAATAAAAATATGTATTTAAATGTTATACAAGAGATTATTTTATGATAATCTATTTTGTTTATAATGTGTAAATCGTTGTTTATAGTATAATCAATGTTTTTTTTTCGATTGTGTTTAAAGCGATTAATGATTAGGTTAAAGTATAACAAACAATTGTTAAATAAAAAATTCTGTGAAATTTCAACATAATCTCTGAAATCTTGTTTGATAAAAAAAACCTTCGTAATATTTTACACAAAGGCATGAATATTTAACCACGTATAGAATTCAAAAGAGTGTTATTCGACTACAAACATGTTTAAACGAATTTCTCTATAAAATAAATTAAAATAAAAAAAAATAGCTCTATAAATTAAAATTGATTTACATATAAATTAATATATAAAAAAAATCATATAAATTTTATTATACTTTTACTTTTAACTTGTACATAAACTAAAATTAGTTTATGAAAAAATTCAATTCATATTTTTAGAAATTCTTGCAAAACAGTTTTTCCACTCAACTTGGCATTATTCAAATGCAACTCAAGCAACGACTTAACGATTTACATAGCTAGAGAATCCAATGTATGTAAGGAATATGCTCTCAAAAATCTGTAACAGAAAAAAAAAACATGGCATACAGAATATAACTTACGATGTCAATACAAACATGAAAGCTTATTTCACTGTAACTACGATTGAACCCAGAAAACCAACACTTCATATCCCAAAACTTATCAACCACGTCATATAAGCTTTTAGATTCCTTAAAGTATCAAGGAAAGTTTTCTGTGCTAAGAGTTCATAGATAAAATTAGATTTTGATTTACAAAGATCACCATAAATCCATATCTCCTAAGCTCCATTACTCAATAATATTGACCACCCATTAGTTTCAATCAACTGCTCTATAATCTTCTTTAATGCCGGAGCACTAACAACACAATCTTTATTAGCAAAGCAGGATGTACCTTCTTCAGCTGCCTTACAAAGCTGTGGATCTAAAGGAACTTTACCAAGAAAGGGTACCCCCATTTCATTGCACATTTTCAGTGCTCCCCCACCACTGCTATCAAATACTTCAGTGCAAGCAATCAAATTCAGCATCTCTGGGGCTTTTTCCTTCATATATTCCCAAACCCACTGTGTAACATCTTTCTGCTCTCCGTCGTCAGAAATTCTCATAAACTTGAAATCTGCGATGGGCTGGCACAGACTACTCATATTCTCTACAACCCCAAGAACTTTCACGCCAACTTTCTTGCAAAAATTCACTTCTTTTCTCACGTCAATTAGAGAGACTTGTTGAGGTGTGGTCACTATGATTGCACCATCTACTCCAGTGGCATCAAGGCATTGAACAATGGAAATGTGTTCATCTGAGGTTCCTGGTGGAGCATCGACAATTAGGAAATCAAGTTCACCCCAGTAGACATCTTTTAGAAACTGCTTGATAAGTCCATTTTTGCGTGGACCTCTCCATATAACAGCTTCATCAGGGTTGGGAAGCATGAACCCAATTGACATGACCCCAAGATTGGACTCCACATACACAGGAGACCAACCAAGATTGCTCTGGTGTATCTCTTGACCTTCTAGGCCAAGCATCTTTGGAATGCTTGGACCACAAATATCAACATCAAGAAGACCCACTTGAAAATCCCTCGCTGCTAAAGCAAATGCCAGCTGGGCAGAGAATGTGCTCTTACCAACTCCTCCTTTTCCTGACAAGACCAATATCTTGTGTTTCACAGTAGCCATTCTTTCTGCAATGGAAACCAGATCTGCAAAAACAATGGTAGAAGGACCAATTTTTTCAAAAATGAAGGCAATTCAATTTCTCAACATTTTAAATTATAAAATGTTTTTAAATGCCCTATCCAAACACAACCTAAGAGTACTACAGACAAAACAAAACAACAAGAAAGCCCTTGTTCTAGCCATTAAGAAAAAATTCTTTATCATGGTAAACCATCAAATGAAGGGAAAATAAGAGCAGGAAAAAACGCAGTATATAAATAATTTCCTAAGCTAGCTAATTGTATAAACCTTCTGTGAGTGAAGCATGACAAAAACACCAAACATTAAAATACATTCAAACCCGTGGTTCGTACTTATTGGTGCCATGTGATCCCAGAAAACATTTTTGTGAACACCAAGGGATCAGACACTTTATTAATTGTTATAACATAGAAATGGTTTATTGCATAATATGAAAGTACCGGACAATATTTTGAAATCATAAACAGAATGAATTAATAGAAATGCTACTTGGAACCAAAAATATCTCAATTTGACCAAGTAGATTAAAGATTTTAGAGCTGTTTTAAACCTCCCTATTTTTTGGTTTCAGCTATGAAAAATAAACAAATACTGTTAAGACATTCAATTAATGGAATATACTACTAAGTCACACCGAGGCTTGATTCAAAACTCAGAAAAATATAGAGCCTATGGCAGAAAACTCTTGCATGGATGCAGAGTAATGGCAAAATGCTTTTCAATGTAGTACTCCAAATATCTTGTCACAAAGAAAGAATGCCCTCCGTTTTGAGAGTGGGTACTCATGGTCTGCTTCCATCCTCCATGAGGAACACACTTACTAACTACAGTTTGGACATTTTTTATTCTGTCCAGTCGCCTCAGGTCATTACTTGTTTATGAGGACCCAAGAATATCTACAACCTGTTAAGCAATTTTTTTCTTCTCTGTCTGTGTTGTGTTGTGTTGTACCTTTCATTATTTCACTTTGTAACTGTCACAGGCCTAATTGTGTTTGCTAGACAGCTAGCTTATCCATTTGGTAGGTCTGGCATTCCATTTCAAGCTTATTATCATATCAATTAGTGTTCTTAATTGATGATAATTTGTGCCTACACTTGAATGATATCCTACACATATGGTTCATTAGAATATACGTTCTAGTCTTCTAAGATATTATATGAAGCAACTGATTACTTAGTGCTATGTTAGCTTTTACAGAGTAAAAAGTTTACAGCTACAAAAGCACAATACTAAGAACTACAAATTCGACAATAGAAAAATTGAATTTAAAGGAACTGGTGTTCAAAATGCATTTTATATTGATAGGTCACACTGAAATAACAAACACTAACTCAGGTTCTAAAGCAGACAAGACTAAATAAACAGAATAAGACACCAACAAATTTCAGGAAACAATATTCTAAAATTCTTATGCATCGGAATCAAATCAATCTTACCGAATGACTCTGTTAATTTGAATAGGAAAAGAAGTTTATTTGAAGCTAAACTTTACTTAGTTACTCTTAACAGCATCCGTAATTCGCATTTAAAAGCTTCAAATGGTAATAACCAAAATCAATGGTCCACAGAATTAACAACCAATTAGATTGAACAATAAGTAAACTAAGCAAAACAAGGACACCTCGAATGTTTCCCAGTCCTTGCTTAAAATTTCTAGACATAACAATGGCATTCCCAAAATCCTACATGCCTGACAAGGGTATGACTGGAGGAAGAGATTCACTCCCTTCCCAAACTAGTCAATCCAATAAGCAGTAACATACACTAGCAATGTATATACTAAATAAGCAAGAACATGCTTCCATAAATAAATCATGCCATTGTTTAGAAACTGATAGTTGCTGGAAAGAAGCATAAAAGAATAAGATAAAGAAGAGTACCAGGGTCAGGTCCTTTGGGGGCAGTGGCACAAATTTCCTGATTTGGGCACCCTTCACATGCATCAGATTTTCCAGCAGATTCAGACTGAGGGCCTGGGCAATCTGTAAATGCCACAATACAAAAAACAAAATAATCATACTCATAAGTATATATAAAATTAGAGAAGCGAAAATCCAGAAACAAAAAAAAAGTGCATATACATACGCTCATTGGCATCTTCAGGGATGTCTCCATTCTCCATTGAAATTATTCACTTGAGTTGAAGAAAAACGTATAACTATTTAAAGGAAGGAGAGTATGTCACAATTAAGATCAGATTTGAGGTATAAGTGTTCTGTCGCAAACAACAAACTTGCAGTGACAAGCAAAGAATAAGGTTGTAAAATCAAAAAAAGACAGATCTAACAAAAAAGTTCGTCAAACCATTGTTTTAAATAATAAAACTGGCCTGAATTCAGGGATAGATAATGTTGACAAAGTAGCAAAGGTTGTATATGGATAGAGAATTTCAAAATTAAGAAATTTAAAATGCACGAAATCAGAATTAGCTGCATTAGATGCTTCATATACGCACACCTATTTCGTAATTATTGGGTTTATGTTTATCTCAATGAAAAGAAACCCTAAAAAATGACTGCTAACGTGTCTAAAGTGGCACCAACTGGCTCCTAAATCAAACACCGTTTTTCATAACTATTAGGGAAGGGGTCTCGATGAAAGAACATATCCTACACCGAATCTAATAGTGCAATCAGTTGAAGAAGCATTTTCTGGAAAGCTAAAGCAGAAACAGAGTCAAAAGGTATATTGATAGATACAACACAACGGCGCACAAAGCAAAATAGCAAACAGTCTGTGAAGAAGAAGTTTAGATTGGAAAACCTAAAATCGCGCGGCGTCGGTGGCGACAAAGATCACGGCGGCGGACGGCGTCAACGACGGTGGCAGGGTCTTGTGAAGGGTTTTGGTTTCGCACTTTCCGTTTCGCAACAACACGAAAATTTCTTGTCAGAATAAATATAGATAAATACATGCAATTTAATTTATCTTAATTTTAATTATTTCATAAAATATAATTTCTAATTGATTTGTACAAAATATATATTAAGAGCACATGTTTATTTGAGTTTTTGTTCAATTCAAACTCAACTCGGAATCAAACACTACACAAAAATTTATAATCCATACGATTGTGTTTTGAATTTTTATTTTTTGTAAAATAATGGATATTTAGTTTTTTGCATTGTACCAAAAAAATGTGTAAATACATAACTAAAAATTATAGTAAATTAATAACTTTCAGTGTGTGTATATATATATATATATATATATTATAATTTATATCTATAATTAATAAAATTGTAATATATAAATCATGTTTCGGTTTTATAGTAAAATATTATGATTATTTTTTTTTATTGATGACATAAGTGAAATTCAAAATAAAATTGAATATATTAAAACTATTAAAGAGATCAAATGCTACCAAAAATCTTAAAATTATTCTCATGGAAAAAATAACTCTTAAAAACGCTTATCTACTGTGAAGATCTAATATCAAACTAAACATGGCAAAGTCATGTTTAAGAACGTTATACGTGTTAAGATAAAATGAAACATTTTTTTCATTATCAAAAAAATATTAACACCAAAATTAATCCCTATTAAAGTTATTGAATATTCTACATTTTCACTAACTTTAATTTTCAATTTTTTTAAGAGTCCAAAATTAAACTTCAATTATTTAATTAAAAGATATCATTATCATTAAGTATACCAAGAAACATGGATAAATTAAAGCATGGAAAAAAATATTTCAAAATTCAAAATCTTTCTTGCACATTTTTTTAAAACAATTTGGTTAAGGCTCAAAAGGATCTACTGGTTTCATTGGTGAACATTAACCTTTGAATTTCATATCACATATTACGTAAACAATCATCTTACCAACCATAAAAGATTTTTTTTTTATTATACATTACCAAAGTTAATAATTAATAATAGTTATTTGTATTTATTTAGAATAGGAAGATGGATTCTTACAATTTATCAAGGTCGAATATCCCATATTGAGTCCCTCTTGTATTTTCTCAATTGTTCTTTCTGGATATCGAAGATGAGAGATACCTGCAAAGATACTTTAACCCTCAAATGATTTTAGCGTGAGTGATATAGTTCAGGGTTCAAAGTAACATTACCTTTAATTATGAGGGTTCCCTCTTATTTATACTGTTTTAATGGATTTTTTAAGTCATGCCCAATAGATGTTAATTTCGCTTTATTATATCTAATTGGGATTAACGTCCTTAACCTATGATATGACGTGGATGTTGATTTTTATCGAAAGACCGGCCTACATCTGGGTGACTGACAATTTGAACTTTCGATTTCATGGTATAACACTTCTTAAATCTCAAATAATGTATTTTTTTTTTCATCACCTAAAATTTTTCTTTTATTTTTTTCTTACTTCATATTCTTACTTTGTTCGTATTATATATGGCACAACTATTTTTGTTTTGCATTTAGTTGTATATATATTAGGCTTTCCATACATCATATGAGCCAATTTCTTTCTCCACCTCCATGGTTTCTTATTGCACCTCCATAAATTTTTGAATTCCAAAATTATTCTTAAAAGTGTAGAGTTTTATTTTTTTTCATTTCCAAATGGTATAATTCGTAGATCTTTCAAATTGTAAAATTTGTAATACAATTTTGTTTATATTCCAAATTTTATAGTTCAAAATGTATTTTAGAAAATAAATTATCAAGTTTAAAATTTGAAATATAATTGTGTATTTTGAAATTTATAGTTCGAAAGGTATTTTTTTATTAGAAAATATATTTTAAACTTTAAAATTCGAAATACAAAATTATAGTCCACTGGTTAAAATACAAATTTGCAATTTACACTTTAGAGTTTAGAATGTATTTTCGAACCTAAAAATTAAGTTATGAACATTATAATTCAAAATATAATTTTATATTCTAAATTTTAAAATTTAAAATGTATGAATGAAAAAAATATCAATAAAAAAAATGAAAAAAGAAACAAAATTGTCATTTCACATATGTTTATGAAGGTATAAAAGAAAAGCAGGTAGAGGAAGAAATTGCCATGGTGTGATTGATCCAAATTGATAACAAATAGAAGCATACAAAAGAAGTAGTAAGTGTAGTTGCATTTTAATTTTGTGACAACTAACTAGGTGGTAACATGGGAGAAAACAACAAACCGACACTAACCTAAGACATAAATTCATGAGCAAGTAAATGAATAAAAAAATGACAATTAGATTAACATAGAAAACGCTAGTGTGGCAACCCATTAATTAAAAGCAAAATACCTATCATTAAAGCATTTCACACATGTTAAGTCCACAATATGAGGAATTGCATGTGCAAAATTAAAGTTGGTTTCAAATCTCTTTTTCTTTTCCCATTGCCAAAGTCCAACTTGGTGTAAGACAAAGATGGTTTTTACGAAATAACTTGAACGAATTCCTCACAATATTACAGCCTAAAACTTGAATATCAAGTCAAATTTATTTATTTTTATTGAGAATTTTTCTAATTATACTAATATTATCAGTGTTTTTAAAACTCTACATTAATTTAGGCTAAAAGTATAACACATATTTAGAGTTTCATTTGGTAATTTCAGACATCCTAGAGCTCAAAATAGAAATTTCCTTAAAAGTATATCTTCATTTTGAATTAATTATAAGATTTAACTATTAAACATCATTTCCAACAATCAAATAAGAATTTTTAATCAACTCATACATACTAACCTGGCTAATTAACATTTAACCTGTTCTTACACGTATAGTTTAATATCATTGTACTAGAGTGTGAAAGAATGTTACACAATTACTCAATTACAAATCATAACTCTACGTTTTAATGAAAAAATTCAACATAATTGGGTTTTGATGAAGATAAGAAAAATTCAGCCAAATTCTGTCCCCATCTCCATATTTTCTCCAACACTTACATATTAATTATGAAAAATCGATTTTTTTTTTTAAATTTAATAACCTCACAAGTCTCACCATTTAAACATGTATGAAGATATATATATGTTTTTAATTTTGTATTTTATTTTTACACATTTTTTCAGAATTTTTGACTTAAAAAATAAACAAAAAAAATCACCACAAGAAAAAATATAACAAAACTTATCTCAATCAACAACATTCACCAAACTACCACAAATTATATCACTACTTGAAAATAAAGAACTACTTAAAAATAAACACTCTTCACTTTTCTGATTTAAAAAAAATATGAAGATATAGGAAGATTTTGCCAAGAGCCATGAATGAAAAAAAGAAGCATAACAGTGGCCGGTGAAATAGCCCATACCATTGCATACATAAGATGGCTTCAAATTGAATTAAAAAATGTGTGAAGTCAAAGTTGAAATGAATGAATATCCCCAAAGTCATCCCAACTGCCCCACGTTACAGAAATCTACCCTCTTAATTTTGCCACTTTGCTGCAGACCCCTCATGCCACCACGTGTTTCTTGACATCCAAATCCTCTTCTCCTCAATAATCAATAAACCAAACCCTTTATTTCACATGCCTTCTTCATACTGCATTTAATACACAGAAAAAGAAGAAAGAAAAAAAAATATTTTTGATAAAGTATATGTCTTTTTAAGATAATTATAATCTTTACACATTTTTCACTTTTAAATAACTTCCGTATCAATTATAACCTCGTAGTTACTAGGTAAATTGAGAAAGTACTATTTTACAACAATTACCAATAGGCTCGAACAGATGTAGTGTGAACAGGAGTATACATTCAAAGTTGCAATTATAAGAAACCACACCTGTTCACAAATATAATCATTGTTTATAGGTACAACAGTAAATGCATTTTTTCATAGATGCGTTTGTTTAGCGCCATTAGACATAGCTCGCATTGAAAGAAACATTTTTCATTATGTATTAATGACCAAATAGAAGACAGTTTCTTCACGTCAGATAGTCACAAATTTGTTTCATTAATTTGTTTTGACAAAACTTACATACTAATGGAATCATAATATCAGAAAAGTTATGCTATATGCATATTCTTAAAGAGTTTCACAGCGCACTTGAGTATAAAGTGCCGCAAAACTCACCCTTTCCACCCAGCAGACATGCATTCATTAAAAACCCAAACAGAGTATTTCCACTCAATGGATGACAGGTTTCAAGGGATGAGCTCTAAGTTTTGATAAATCCAGACTAGAATCCAGATCTTCATCCAGTTCACCAACAACACTTCTGCAATGACCAAAGGGAAACCATCATACATATATTATAGGGCATGTAAATATAGTGCCCCAATATGAAATCTGTATGATGAACAGATTGAAAAATGGAGTAAGGATCATACATGTTGTCACCCCTGATGATGTATAAACCAAGAACAAGTTGTTGTACACCTTCCTGCAGTTAGAAACACGAACTATCAAGAAGACAAAAACAGTATTTTAATGAAGCAAAGATTTACGGAGGGGGAGAGATTATAGCAAAAATACCAAAGAATTAGTAATTCCTGGTACAGCAATCTATAGTTCAAAGCTAGGGATTGACTTTTCTAAAATCTAAATTTAGAGGAAGTAATCCGATATTTACTGTCCAAGTTTAAATTTAGATCAACACTTTAAATTGTAATGTTACTTTTATTTTTTTTAATCTAAGACATACATTATGTATGTATGCATGTATACGAAGATTATACCATTCCACCTGTTAACGATTAGTAAAGCCACAATGCTTCAGGAGGAGACAACCAAGCAATAGACTCGCGAACCCCCTAGAACAAAAGCCTTTAGTTTGTTTTACTCATCATTAATCTAACAATTCCTCTTCCATTTCATTTTTCTTCACCTTGCACTCTACTTCCCTCACTCACAAAATCACTTGTACTCAAGGATCCAGTTATGGAGAACAAGATAGATGCTGAGTATATATAAAATAGAGAAGAGCACAATAAAATATAGAAGAAAAAAATGCAACCATTGCTGAGGCAGCGACAAGAGATCATTTTCAAGATAGAAGTAGCAATAATATGATAGGGAGCCCAACATTGAGAAGAACTCAGGAATTCAGGAAACGCTAAAGAACGCCCAAGCTTCATCAGGGCCAAAGTCAACAGGTTCAAAAGGAAAATCTCCAAACCTGTGCATTTCAGAGACTAAATTGGAAGAAATAAGATCTAATTCCTACAATATTAGATTTATTTTCTGAGTTCGTTATTTAAGATTTCTCAGCAAGCTGTCAATTTCATTCCATTATTACCAATCCTGTTATTCCCTTCCTTGCTGCAGAGGGCCAATAGATGTATTGGAATTCTCTTTCTATATAAACACTGATATGAATGAATAAAAGGCAGAGAAGTATTTCAACATTTATCTTTCTTTTAGGAGGTTCTTGTCCTCGAATTCAAAGGGGAAAGTACAGTGTTCATAACATAATAACAGACAAAAGTATCAGTGGAATGTGGAAGCATTGATTAAATGCAAAGACAGTAAATTTTCTTCAATCAAATAGACGAAAAATTACAAGTTTTGAGTCATGAAAAGTAGTTTAATTTTGGGAGTAAGCACTGTAGAACGAAAGGGGATTTTGCTTAAGTGTAAAAGTGAGTATATATATTGCAATTATAAGGAACAGAGGAAATTACTTAGTAAAATCAGAGATACCATTTCAACAGACATTTTCAAAGAAGGCTATTAGAGACGGAGCATATAATATGATTAACAAAAAGGGGTGAAGGGAGAGATAGAAGGACATTGAAGGAAATTACTCAGGAATCGCATGATTGATAGTATCTTTGAGAATTTGGTTTTTAACCAAACCCAATGGTGTAGTGTAATTCATGCAACAGACATCACCTAGTAAGATAAAAATATTGTGGTTTTTGTCAATGTTTGCATTACAAAACCAGTTTTGCAAGGTCTTTCTTAGTCTTGAATAAAGTGCCCCACTCTCAAGTATATCTAATAACATCTAGCATGGTGGACATGGATCTAGCCCTTTGCCTAATGCAAAATCTGATACTGCACAGCCTTGCTTGTCATCTAATAGAGAGAACTAGTGGGCAATAGGGATAAGTTTTATGTGTTTTATATTTAATAATTTTCAGAACATTATAACAGAAAGGGTCAATCTTAGCCTTTAAAACATTGAAGGGTAAAAAATGGGCTTACTTTACCCTCAACGGTAAGAATGCCCATTTTTAAGGAACTAAGTCTTGAAGCTATAAGTCAAAGTTCACTAAAGTTATGGCTCATTAATCTTTGAAGGAATGTTTCTACAACTGCATTCAGCATACCTTTGTAGAATAAACTCGTTCATGGGACTCATCAAGAATTATATTTGTGGCCTGGTCAAAACCTTTCAGGACTCCCTGAACAAAAAAACATAGAAATTAGAAGTTTGAGAAATGACACTTACTAAAACACAACAAACTGACAAAAGCTAATTTTGATCATATACAAAAGCATACCACTATATTCCGTCCATCATTTGTAATGACTGAAATTGTCTCTGTCAACAACCAAAAGATTCAGTAAAGGATAGCAATTACTAGCATGGTTTAAAGCATATCTCACAAATGGATGAAACAAAATTTGATGGACAATTAGTTCCCAATGCTTAATTAACTAAAATAATTGTCATTGATAAGCACAGTAAATAATATAGATATGTACAGAATATAAAACATCAAAGAAAAACATAAATATTTATAGATGGCTTACGATCTACAAGAGACTCAAGTCCAGGCCCAGCTGACATCTTGCTTTTTGGCTAGGTAACACACTCTCACACCTGTACAAGTTTTAATGTCAAAACATCAATTAAAGCAACGCAAATGTACACTGAGAACCAGCTAAAATCAGGTAGCGCAGATTGGGACTGCGGAGGTAGGACAAATGAGAGAATGGCAGAGGCATCAAACATAATACAATGGAGAACTGGAGATTAGAGAGAACAGCATGAAGAGTAACTAAAAATTTTGTTTACTTCTAATCTGTTGAATTTGTTTGTTCAAGATACCATGGCACAGCCAATTGGACTTGAAATTATGGGATCAAGAAGATGGAACAAAGAGGAGATGCTACGTATGTCTGAACGTGAGCAACCTTGCAAAAAAGCATGCCACAAACTGGTGGTATATGAAAGGAAATAGATGATATTCTAGGAGAACAACTCCTTAACAGCAGCAATATAACTCCAGCTTAGGAAAAGAAACCAGGAAAAACAGAAAATGGCAATGCAGAAAAGAAGACAACAAATACAGTTACAAGACGCGAACTCTGTCCCCAAGGCAAATGCCAAACCAAATCCTCACCCAATTTCCGTTCTCCCCTTTGCTACTCTCTCCCCTACCCTGTAAACACGTCTTCCATGGACAATGATCACAGGACATCTCCTTTTTGTTGAGATACACATTAGCTGCTACATATACGAACACGTATTTCGTAATTATTGGGTTTATGTTTACCTCAATGAAAAAAGAAACCCTAAAAAATGTCAGTTAACGTGTCTAAAGTGGCACCAACTGACTACTAAATCAAACACCGTTTTTCATAACTATTAGGGAAGGGGTATCGATGAAAGAACATATTCTACACTGAATCTAATAGCGCAATCAGTTGAAGAAGCATTCTCTAGAAAGCTAAAGCAGAAACAGAGTGAAAAGGTATACAGTGAAATTGATAGATACAGCACAACGGCCCACAAAGAAAAATAGCAAGCATTCTGAGAAAAAGAAGCTTAGAATGGAAAACCTGAAATCGCGCGGCGTCGGTGGCGACAAAGAGCACGGCGGCGGACGGCGTGCGTGACGGTGGCAGGGTCTTAGGAAGGGTTTTGGTTTCGCAGTTTCCCTTTGGCAACAAACAACACGAATATTTCTTGTGAGAATAAACCCTATCATTCAATTTATCTTAATTTTAATAATACTCCGTCTATTTTTAATTATTACATCAATATAATTTCTAATTAATTGTTTCAAAATATATATATTATTAATCTTTTCTTCAATTCAAACTAAACTTGGAATCAAGCACTACACAAAAATTTATAACTCATGTTCAGTTTTTTCCGCTGTAAATAAATGCATATAATTAATATATATATATATATATATATATATATATATTATAATTAGTAATATTTTAATATATAAATTATATCTCGAATTTATACTTAATATGTAGTGATATAATTTTATTTTTAATTATTGATGATATTTTAAGTGAAATTCAAAATAGAATTTAATTTATTGAAAGATAGAAATTTTTTTCTTAAGAGATTTATTCTAATTAATATATACTAGTGGGAACAGCGTATCAGCATTTTTATTTTTTTTATTTTTCAAAAATAATTTCTCTTAATAAAATTAAAATGAGAAGTTAAAGAGTATACAATTAAATAATAGTGTGCATCCGCATTTTTTATTTCTCTTTCTTTAATATTTTTTTATTCTTCAAAAATAATTTCTCTTAATAACATTAAAATGAGAAGTTAAATAGTAGGTTAATAAAATAGTGGAGAGCGATAATTAAAAGTTGCATATGGCAAAGATAATGAATGAATTTATTTATTTACATGAAAGTGAAAAGGAAAGAGAAAAGAAAGTGAGAAGTATGGTAAAAAAAGGATGTGTTATGTGTAGTGGAGAGAAAAAGTGGGGAGTAGGTACCTATATATGAGAGAGAAAGTGGGATATGTGGGTTATGTGGAGTGGAGAATCATAAAATCCGTTTCTTAAATCAATTTTAAAATTCTACAATTTTAATAAAAAATAATATCAGTTTAAATAAAAAAAAGTAACGTAACAAATCTCCACCCTCCTGCTAAAGTGATCTACAAAATATTACAAATATCTTTAATTTCTTATTTAATAGAGAAGAAGATCTTTAAAACAGAAAAATAACTAATCAATCTTTCCACTCTCTCCAGTTAAATAATAACAAATAAAATAAATTTTAAAAAATTATTTTATTAATTTTTTAAATTATAAAATGTCCAAATAACCAAAATAAATTAATACAATAAATTATTAAGTAAGGATAAAATGAAAAAAAAAAATTAAGAACAGTTAAGAGGGGAATAAGAAATGACACAAGGACTATAATACAATAATAAAATTAAATATTCATATAAGGATAAAATAGGAAAAAAAAATTAAGAGCAGTTAAGAGGGAAATCCCTTTATATTTATAATATAATATATAATAAATATAATATATATATATATATATTAAAATAAGTTTTTATGTTTACATTCATTATTTAAAAAATAAACAATTAAAATAATAGACACCTTAAATGAGTTTCTTTTGGATATTAAAATACGGATTATCCATTATTGGAAACAATGACTAGGTAGAACAGTTAAAAATCCTTAAACACAAAAAAAATATAACTATTTTTTCTAACATACTTTATAATTACGTATATGTTTATTCACTATTTTTTTTTGTTTTAATGAAAGAAAAAAATTATTATTATTATTATTTTAAAATGAAAGCTAAAGTTTTTTTATCGTTAATATTATTATTAAAATTAGATGCATGTCTAAATTAAAAAAAAATTGTTTATTGATCTGAGTATATTTAAAAGACACATAGTAATTATTTAGTGTTATCATTAAAATATATTTTTAGTTTTTTTTCACTTAGTCTTAAATCCTAGAAAATCAATTTGTTTTTCTTTAAAAGAAAATATAAATATATTACATTGCATGGCTATTATAACTAAATATAGCAAGGTTATGTTTGAGTATAATAAACATGCTAGGATAAAAAGGTTGCGTTTGAGTGAAATGTATATGTTAGGACAAAAGAAAGCTTTATTTCATCATTAAAAAAGTTAATTAATTGGATCATATGATGAAAATTTCATAAATAGCAAATGATAATAGACTTTTCAAATACGAAAAACAACTATAAACATTTATTTATAAAAATAGTTTTTTATTTATTTATTTAACTTCTTGTAAAACAGGGAACTTATGTTTGAGTCAATAACTAAGTGGTAGCAAGGAGAAAACAATAATTAGATTATAGTAACCTAAGGCATAAATTAGTGAGGAAGTAAATGAATAAAAAAATGAAAATTAGATTAATTAATAGGAAAATAGGCATATAATTGAAGCATTCCACCCACTCTAAGTCCACCATACAAGGATTTGCATGTGCATAAATGAAAGTTTTTCTTCTTCTTATAAGTGACACAATGGAATGGAAGAAAAAGAATTTGGAAGGAGAAGAAGTTTGTTAGTTTTATTTGTGTTGACTTTATATTGAGATGATATTATTAAAGTCAATTATCGTAATTGAGGTATTGTTTGTTTTAAATTTGGAGTTTCTTTATGATTTTGTCGTTAAAAAGCATTCCAGAGGGTTAAGGGAGAGAGTTGTAATTAAATTGTCATTGATATCGACTCTTAAGCGATGTGAAACTATTAGATGTATCGAAACAAGTCTCTCATGTGAGGGTTAAGGGAATAAGAGTTCGTCTTTGGAATCTCGTTTTGATACCAGAGATACAATATAAATGTTCAAACCTTAAGTCGATTGAGATGACATCACTAGAATCAATCACTGTATCTGAAATATTGTATGCTTTGAAGCTCAAAATTCCATCATAATTTTGTATTTCAAAAAATGTCTCAAAAAATTAAGAATATAAACTATATTTAAAGTGTACTTAACATCAGATACTAGATGATAAGTGATGTAAAACTATTGAAGGACCATATGTATATTTTGATTTGACATGTTGAGATCTCACTGCTCAAAATAGAAATTTCTAGAAAAGTATATATATTTAAGAATTAAAAACCGTTTTCATAAATTAAAATGGTGTGATACATATTTAGATTGAAAAAGGAAGCAGAAGAGTGGTTGGTGTGATAGCCCATACCATTTCTCATATAAGATGACTTGAAATTGAATACAGAAATGTGACCCTTTTGTTGAAGTCAAGGTCGAAATGAATATCGCCAAATTCCAACCAACAACTGCCTCACGTTTCACAAATCTACCTCTTATTTTGTCCCTTTGCTGCAGACCACGCCTCTCAATAATCCATTTATTTCACATGCCTTTTTCTTCACACTACACACACAAAAATACTTTTTTTGGTAAAATTATATGTTTCCCAAGATAAATATAATAATGTCTACACTTGTTTAGTTCTACCATACTCTCTCCCACATAAATAATACAATCTCCTTAAATTTTTGGTAGTGGGTGGTCCACATACCCTTCTTCCTATTTATTTAGTTTTTGTGCATGTTAATTTTAATATCAGTCTCAGTATATTGAAACTTTCTCCACATGACACACATTTAACGTTGTAGAAGTAGTTCAGACGTGACTGGTACTTACCAATAAATCTATTTTTTAATATATCTGTATTGTTCTTATTGTCACATTACTACCAGGATAATTACTATAAATCTTATTATCACTTCGTCAATTATTATCACGTAAGCGGTATTAACTCAACTTTGTGTTGATTGGAAAAGGTTTTAATATTAATCTTTAAAATAATTTTAAAAGCATATAAACAGCATCCAACCCTGAGTGACACCCAAGTGACCCATTTCCATACACTAAGCTAAATATCCAAACACTAACAAAGTACAGAAAGTCTACATAACCAAATCAAACCCAACCAACCAAAAACCTCTTTTTCTTCCCCCAAAACTTCTCCATTCTTGAAACCTTGAAACCAAAACCATGCTTGAGGAAGCAGTGTCATCCTCTCCAACATTCTTGGGCAGCCTCTACAGCTGGTTTACCCCCACTGTCTTCTTCCTCCTCCTCCAACTAGTCATTGGAACCATCTTCATCATCTCCAACCTTGCCAACTCCAACAAACACCATCACCAAGACCCCCATGCCCCACACCATCAACCAAATGACTTCCCACACCCCCACCTCCCTAGATCCCCTTCCCTCTTGCAAAGACTCAAATCCATCAACTTCTACCCCTCCCAAGATCCCCCACACCCCCACTTCCATGAATCTCAAACCCAAATCCAAACCCAAAACCATGAAAACCAACACTCCCCACTTGCTAGATCTCCCTCACTCCTTCAAAGACTCAAATCCATCAACCTCTACACTTACCTCCCCACCGAACCCTTCACCTCCCGACTCACTCCCCACGCCGCCGCACTCTCCCACGTGCGCCCGCCGCAGGTGGTGGAAACCGACGATGAAAAAGAGGAAGACGACGACTTTCCTCTCGCAAACGACGATTACGATTACAACCTCGGCGAGCGCGAAGAGGGTTCTTCGTTGGACGAGATTTACAGCAAGCTCCAGCAGCAGGGGCAAGATGGTCATTTCACCAGGACGCACTCCGACACCAAGCCGTCTTCCGGCGAGGTTCCCGTGAAGCTTCCGAGGAAGATGAGGAAGTCGGCGAGCAGCAAGTCGGCGTTCGCGCACTTCAAGGAGGAGGACATTGTGGAGAACCGCCGCCCGGCCACCGCGAAGGAGGCGAAGGTGGGCGGCGCCGCCGTTGACGACGACGAGGTGGACGCGAAGGCCGACGACTTCATCAACAAGTTCAAGCAGCAGCTCAAACTGCAGAGGCTGGATTCCATCATGAGGTACAAGGAAATGATTGGTAGAGGATCTGCCAAATAATTAACAATAATTGCTTCTTTTTATTATAATAGTAATTTTAATTTTGTTACATTTTCTCTAGTGTAATATTTTTTTGTTAATTTTTAATTAGCTGTAAAATTAGTAAGTCTTTTTTTTTTCTCTTTTTTGAATTGGTTATGTTGATTTTCAGGGTTTTGGATTTTGAGAGTACTGCATTATGTTGATGAATTTGTTTCTATTTATTTTGCACACAACATTGTAGTTTGTAATATGTTGTTATTGTTCCACTAGATTGTTGGGGTTTGAATTCCATATTTGACTTTGCTCAATAATTTATGGAGAATCCAGCTTAGATTAATAGCATGAACATGTGGGAACCTTGAGAATCGATTTTGCCTCCGACAAACTTGGTTTTAGTACAAACACATGGTAGATGTTTGAATATTATTTGGAAATATTGATTTTGTTTTGAAACTTTGGGTTGATACAAGGAACAAAAGCTGCATGATCTTAGGTTGAAAAAGCACATGTTAAATTTTATGTGATGAAAGATCAAATTACTTCCCTAAGAATGTAGAAATTATGTTGATAGAGGAATTAGATAGTTAAGTAACTTGTAAATTATTATTGAGTTGTTGGGGTTAACACATTAATGCGCGTATTGGGACACATGTTCATGTTTATCATGTTTTGGTAGTCATCTCATTTTATTTTCTATACAAGAAACCAAATTAATTTCATGCAAAACAGGTAAATAAAACATAAATTATTCTATATAAATAAATTCATTACTAAACGAGGAAAGATTTCAAAAAATGATGAAATGTGTCGCATGGAGTAAGAAAATCCCTCATTAATTCGTATTGGAAAACACATCATTATAATACGAATAAACTCAGCTATTATAAAATCAAAAGTATTCACCTTATAAAAATAATATTGTGAAAATATAACCTCAAAATTATTCAAACTTGTTTACTCTACCTTAGACCATAATTGTAGTATAGTATAGGTAGTTGGTGTTCTATCATTGCTGCTTTCATTGATAGAATAACAACTACCTATACTATACTAAAACAATGGTTTAAGATATACTAAGATTAATAAAACTATGGTTTACTAAATTCTTTTTTTTTATTCAAAGAAACCCTGACAATTAAATAAGTGATTGAGTCTGGATCTATCTACGATATTGGTCATGTTCTAAGAGTACATCAGTCATATGAGATGAATATATCCATTTATAACATAATAATAAAAATTTAATCAAATATAATATTGTCTAATCAAATTAGGTGCAAGCGTATAACTTACATATTTATGTATATATAAAAAAAAAATTATTGAAAGACAAATATTCAGTAAATGATAATATCTTTTATTTATTTTAAATATCTTTAAATTACTTTAGTTCAAACTTGAAGCTTATAAATACAACTAATCTTATAATAGGTACTCACTCAATTTTCATACTCGTAGTTTCTTTTATTTTTATTATTTTGAACGTCGAATAATCTTCTACTAATGGATCTTTACTAAATAAAGTCGATGATTAAATCTTTATAATTTCAAGACAAATGACTTTTTTCCACCTCGAGAAACATGTGTTATTTCTTGTAACAACATGTGATCAATTATATTTTAGTACTATGAATTAACATATCTTTTAAAAAAAATAAAGCTTTTTTGAAAAAAAAATTAAAGACGAGATTAACACAATAATGTATAAACTTAGTCAAGTGCAGAAGAAAGGTATTAAGTATGAAAGCTTGTAACACTCGAAATACAAAGAATATAATCAAAATTAAAAAATAAGAAATTTTCAACGTCCAAAGTCCTTTACTTAATTCAATCGAAAAATTATAATATTATATAACATATTTTAAAAGTGAGATCTCATTAATGATTAATTAAGATAGTGACTAAAGGACAAGCGACATATTTGACTAGCTTAATTAATTAAAGAAATATTAATTAATTGTTTCGCTATTAGTATGATAGACACTAATGTGGCTTGTTAACGATGTGTTAACATTTTCTTTTAAATAATTAAAAATAGCTCCTAAAAAATAGAAAATTGAACACCGTAAATTATTTTTTATTAATATTATCACTTGTTCAATGAAAATTTATTACTTTTAATATTGCAATATATTATTTGCACGTTCTTTTATTTTTAATAAAACTTGACATAAATGTTAACAAAAAAGAAAACAAGGTAAAAAATAATTGAGGAAAAAAAAGTATTTCGTGAAAAACACACGGATTATTCATATTTAATGCTTAGATAATTAAAAATGCTTAATATGGTATTTTAATATTTCTCATTAAGTTTTTGAAAATGTGTGATTAATAGTATTTATTAAAAGGAATGTGTGAAAGGTTATCTCATTGAATCTAGTTTATTTTGGGTTGGATGATATGGGAAGGTTTTGGATTCCACAATCTCGAATCTATTTTGAAGTTTGGTATATATTTTAGATTGTATATTATGAAATGCATTTTTAAAGGTGTAATGTGTATTTTGGAATGTTTTTTTCTTTCAAAATAGTTTATTAGTAAAATAATCATTTGGAAGCTATGGCTAGAACTATAGTCAATGCATCTCAAGACGATGTTAGACAAAGATCAATGACATCGATCTGCAAAAGAGCTCGAGAACAAGTTCTCACCAACGTTGATGGTGATGTCTTGCATGAAGTAACAAGAGAATTTGACGTGCAACAAGGATTTTTTGGCGAACCTTTTGATATCTCCATACTTATTAGTTATATTGATCACATTGCATTAAGATCGTGTGAGGGTGATGTAAGAAATAAAAAATTCATTTGGTGACATTGTGTTTGGTCATTTGTTATTATTTATAGTTAGAAACACCAATATATTTTTGTTAGGATTGAGGAGAATTGAAGTCGATATCCCAAAGACGCAAGTTAAGTAAACTTGGGATTCCTCATCCCCAAATAAAGGTTGGTGTGCTTAACTCTAGCTTTTTTTTTTTTACTTTGTTTTCCTCTTCTTCTTTTCTTTTAAAAAAAAAGATTAACAGAGTCGTGACCAGTACCATGAACAGTGATGAGGGAAAAAAATAGGCTCTAAATATCAAATGATATGATTCCAAATAGAACTAATAGGAGAATTAAGAATTTAGGATTACAAAATGGAATCAATTAAAAACAATAACAATAAAAACATAGAGAGAGGGAGACACCACAAACAAGCTTTGACGAGCCTAAGGATGATCACCACAAGAATTGATGATTGACTATGGACATGTTTTTTAAGACACTTTAGTACGAGAGAAAACCTATAATGAACTTTAGTTAGTCTGAAACATGTCCCCACATGTTATAATGTGGGAAACAATCAAGATATAATGCTTAGATAAATTTTATATGTAAGCAGATTTTATTTTCTAAAGTTAAAAAATATATTGTACATAAACTTTATTTAGAGTGAATATTGTCCTTAATTTATGTAAATATTGTTATTAATAATAAAAATAATTTTATATCAAAAGAAATTAAATTCTATATTAAAAAATTATACTTTGTATTAGAAAAAATAATTTTGTATTACATCGTTTAAAAATAATTAAATATTTAAAAAATTCACAAATATATATTTTATAATGTATAATCCAAAGTACATATTTCTCAAAGATAAAAATAATTTTTTTTTTTTTATAGGTGCGACATTAGTACATGGAGGTATAAAATGCAATGTCCGAACAATAGTTATCAAGGCCCACTAAAATGTTCTTGGTTTAGGGGCCCATTAATGTTTATTTATGAATTGTTTCTCAATGTTGTAGGGTAATGACTTTACTTGTATTATATTCAACTAATTAAAAATTGTTTTTATATAAATTAGTTATACTTTAAATGAATAATTGAGTTGTATGATAATTTACCATTACAGTAAAAAAAATCATATACATGCAAAATTTCAAATTTATTATTTTTTAAGCAGTGAATTATATACTTTCAAAGTAAAACATTCACAAATTGCACGGGATTCTATAATACTGTTTAGAAGTCAAAAGATTATTTAACATTTTGTGGAGATAGATTAATGTCCTTTAATATATTTCAAAACTTTAAAATAAAATAATATTAATATTGTTAATAATAAATAAAGGCCTAGTAATTTATTATGTATAAATAAATAACAGTGTGAAAAAACCCATAAATACATAATAAAGTGGTAAATATGATTTTTGTAATCCTAAAATACAACACTATTTAATTTGGATTTTAGTTTCTGCTATGTAAATAATGCATCATCACATAAGTGAGAAGCAATACAATAATACGTTATGTTGAGGAAAACAAAACATCTTCCTAATATTCCGGATCTAACTTTGAACCACAAGAAATAATAATAATAATAATAATAATAATAATAATAATAATAGTGAAATTACTTCCAATAATATTAATAAAACAGAAAAAACGCTAGAAATTCATTAAAGCCATTCAAATTTTCAGAAAAATAATTAAGATTTAGAAATAGGAGGAGATGCAAATTACGCCTTAGAAGAAATTAATAAAAAAATTGTTTTTCTAATTTTTTTGAAGATTAATACAATACAAAATGAAGACGAACAATTAAATAAAACAACAAAAGGAAGAAGTATTCCAAAAAATACTTCTTATCCAACTAGTAACCCCCCATCTCTAGAAGTATAGAATTTGCAAGTAAATTTCTATATGAAAAAATAAAAATAAAAGTTAATTAGAACTATCTTTAGGATGACTAAATTATGTATCTGGATAGGATATATATCTAACATTCAAATAATTACAAAGTTTCTTTTTAATACATTAAGAAAAACTCTCGTCTTAAACTAATGAATAAACTCATGTAGTAAAAGGAATTAGTAAAAGTCTCTCTTGCTTAGGAATTCATAATTAAAAAACTTTTATGATAGTTGAAAATTAGAATATGAAAGAATTTTTAAACAAATAGATAAAAAAGAGTATATCATAAAAACAATAACGATGACAACAATAATAACGATAATAACAATAACGATAATAACAATGATAACGATGACGACAAAGATAACAATAATGATGACAATGATAAATATGATGATAATGATAACAACGACAACAACAACAACGACAACGACAACAACAATTGTGACAACAACAATAAGAATGATGACAACAATGATAATTACAATCACTTATGCTATGGAGTTCTTTCACTTAGATTTATAATTAGTTGTTAAATAATTTATGAAAAGAATAATCATGTCTTTCATGACAAATATGAAATTTAAAATTATAAATTTGTGTAAATATTGTTTAACTATTGTGATTTAAATGTGTTAATGTGTTCGATTATAGATTATATATATATATATATATATTTATATACTTTCCTAGCCATGCGACTAATACTATGGTTATAATTAGTGTTTCATTAGTACAAATGACCTTTGTGTTTAAATATTTATAATTTATTGATATAAAACGTAGAGTTATTGAATTTTTTTTGTTTTATTTAATGTTTGAGTGAGATAAATGGAATTTTATTTTAGATTGTAATGTTTCATTTAATGATTAAAATATCAGGTAACTCTTCAGACTTTTTATCTTCCAATTAGATTTACTACAACCTTTGTAAAAAACTAATTTTAAAATGCAATTTCCAATTTTAAGAGATTCTAAATTGTTTTGTGAATTTAGGTATCACTTGAATGATTTTTAAAAGGACTATTTTTTTTTAAAATCAAACGTTTGTGTACTGATTACTTTTTTATAGCAATTTCTTAAAATTAAAAAAAAATCCGAAACTAAATAGAGAAGACTGAGAGTATCTCAATAATAAATTTTTAAAAAATTCTGCAACGATAAAACATTATTCATTTTGAAATATGAAACAATGAATATAAATTCCATAAAACTAAAGAAAGTTACTATTATAAGAAACTTATTTTAATTTTAAAATTTTTATAATTGTAGAATATACGTTAAATATTTTTTTTATTAATTATGAAGTCTTGTAAGAAACTCGTTAGAAATACTCTAGTTGAAAATGAAACCTTATATTGCAAACACAACTCTTTAAGCACGTTTGTCAGTTATTGAAACAGAATTTAAATGATAGAATATTTTCATCTGAATGTTTACTGCGTGTTCCAGAAATTTTGGAAGTCACTATGATGCAACAATAAGACCAGAGATTATTAGAACCACAGTAGTCACATCTAATAGCTCAACTATTATATTTTGAATGTGAATTCTAGTGTTCATAACATCAAAAGAACAGAGAATGAAAACATGGACCAAGACATGAATAAAAACCAAAAATGAAAGGGAAATTGAAGTAGAAGATTATTTACATTTTGTTGTCACCACTTTTATCTTCTACATCTATGCATCCATACATCCTTCTTGTTCAATTTTTGTATGAAGCTTTTGAGGCATAAAAGAGCATAACATTATCCACTACATAAACCATGATGGTCAGTGTCTTACAAGAGGAATTGTGGATTGTGAAAGACTTACATAATACAGAAAATCCTACACCATTCAGAGAGCTCAAGTTTCAGTTCACCATCAAACCCTCAAGATGACTACATTCTCCAGCAAAACTGTACTGCTATTTCTTAAGTTTAACCAATGTGAGATAGGACCATTTTTTACACAATATTTTCTAATCATAACAAACACATTTTCACCTCTAAATTGTACATCCCCCAAACCATTTATTGAACAATTTTCCTTCATCTTACCAAATGATCAAAGCTACACCTAACTCTGATAAATATTTTCTTTCTGACTTCATCTCGTAACATTAAACAGTCAACAGATAAATCTACACTGTTCATGATTAAAAGATCATATTGCTGACGAATTCCATAGATGTTGTCGTTTCAGTCCTCAAAAAACTTCAGCTTAGATATAATAAGGATAGCTGTAATCTGAATCTGACCTTTACTATGGCCAACAATTGCTGTAATTAAATATTTCTGCTCGAGGAAGTGTTGAACAACAGCTCCCAGGTCTTCAACCTCTGTAGTAGTTACCATACAGTAATGAAACTTCACTTTCCCTAGAAGACAACGACATGAGCTGTTAGCAACAATTACACTTCAAGAAACTCTTAGTATTAGAACAATATGTACACACTATAATTGCTTTTACATTCGTGCTTCTGATAGACTGATTCATTCTTAATATGACTTCATATGTTTCGGTCTTAGTTTAGTTTAGAAATATAAAGCTATGAATGGAAGAAATATATTGTTTGTTATAGGAGATAAAAAGTGAGTATTATGGCAAAGTGCAATTTATGCTACTATTTGGTGCATACGGCTGTAGGAAAATCATGAATCTTTAAGGAGGTTTCTTTGACACAGGTGCTGATTTGGGATAAGATTAGGCATATTGGGAAGCATGTGATCTATTTAAGAGGGTTTCTCCAACATATTATTTGGTTGAAGAGAATGGAGAGAACCATCGGATTGTACCACTACTGAAAATTTCTCCTAAAAAGATAGGAGAATTAAACAAGCAGGAAATGACATTTAAGAAAAATTAACATACAATACATTGATTGCTCCAAATGACAATGAATTCCAAGCCATAAACGCAAATGGTTATGTAGTAATAGAGAGACCATTGGGCACATAATGAAATAAAACTGCCAAAGACCAAGGCAAACAAAGAATAAACAGTGCTTACATCTCATTCTCAAGCATGAAGTGCTGAACATAACAAGAATGAGTACTATACTTAATCACGCATGACCAGTGTCAGTCGTTTCTTTCTTAACGATTTCCAAAAGAAGATTAGCCAAATCCGCTACCAAGACAACGAGATTCCAAAGCATCTAAGCAATTTGCAAATCAATTATTCTCTTTCTAGATCCAAGGATTACCCACCAAACAAAACCTAAATACAGTGTGTCAGGTTCTTTTAGCACTTTTCTCCAATCAAAAATTGAAATTCTATCTCAGTAATCTATGCCAAACATCAACGCAAACCGTTGTTACACAGATTACCAAAGTAAAACTCCAATTCTGAACAGAAAACAACTCCAGAAGCCTCTATGCAACCATATCTAAGCCTTGCCCTTATCTACCACCACACCTTCATCAACCAAACCATCAACAGGAGCAAATAACACGAAGCTCCGCTCAAGTCCTGCCATTCATCCATGGGTATTAACAGCCTCCCAAACCAAATTCTTGGGAACCGGCCCAGATCCATCCCTGGCCTGCAACGCTGCCTTTCGCAGTGTCTGAATCGTCAGCACATTGGCCTTCCAAAAGGACACACAATTGTAAGGAAGGTTATGCTTCTTGCAAAGATCCTTAACCAAGGGCGCGATCTTCCTCAGATGGCAGCGCGGGAGCCGGGGAAACAAATGGTGCTCCACCTGAAACTGCAGGCCACCATGAAACCAGTCCATCCACGCAGAACAGCTCACATCAAGAGTCCCATTAGTCTGCTTCTCAAACCAATCATCACCACTTGGAGGACCAAGGTAAACTTTGGAAGAGAAATGGTTTAAGCAGAACTGCACATGCTGAATACCCGTCACAGAAAAGCTTGTCACAACGAACAAAATCCTCTCCCACCAATTAGGCAAGAAGGAGACCAACAAAGGGTACCAAACCCAAAACGCAAGCAACCCTAAAAGCTCAACTCCTCTGTGCTCCACCTTTCTCTTGGAGAACAAAAGGAAAAAAGACTGAGCAAAAAGGTTAATCCTCGCGAAGCACATGACAGGGTAGTAAGTCCAGTGCTGATAACTGACCAAAAACCTAGCGAGGGAATCGAAAATAAGCTTTCTATCGTAGAATCTGGAAGTGAGGGAGTTGAAGAACCTCGAGGAGACGACGAAGAATGGCAGGTGCTGAAGATCGGGGTCGAAGTCGAGGCTGTTGCACGCAATGTGGTGCGCATTGTGGTTCCACTTCCACCAGGCAATGCTGATTCCGGCGAGAACGTTGCCGGAAAGGATCTGCGCGACGCGGTTGAAGCGGCGGTTGAGCATGACGTTGTAGTGGCCCGAGTCATGGCCAATCCAGCCGCTCTGAATCCAGAGGATTCCGATCAAGGCGGCGGAGAGCAGGTGCACGCACGTGCTGTCGGAGAAGACGACGCCGCAGACGCAGAGAGGGAGGAGGGTGAGGATGATGGAGAGCAAGATGAGGGTGGTGTGGCCCTTGCGTTCGAAGAGCTTGAGATCGGAGAGCTTGGAGAGGAGCTGGCGGTAGTCAGAGGAGGCGGGGGAGACGGCGTAGTCGGAGAGGAGGACGCCGGTGGCAAATGTGGGGAGGAGGGCGGCGGCGGAGGGGGGGTGGAAGGCGAGGAAGGCGTCGGTGGCGTCAGTGCCGGCGACGGTGAGAAGCGGGAGAGTGCCGCCTGGGTGGCGGTGGAGCCAGGAGGAGACATCGTAGATTTTGCCGTGGATTGAGATCCAAGCGTCGTGGGGTTTGTTGTGGGTGCGAAGGTCGGAGGAGGAAATGTAGGGTGCGGGAGGGTCCATGATAGAGAGAGCAGAGTGAGTGAATGAAGGAATGAATGAAGGAAGGAAGAGAAGAGCGTGCCGTTTTGTAACAGTCTCTTCTTCGTCGTGTCCCGGCAAGGAAAGTGCGCAAAACCTTTAATTCAATTGAAATCTTCCCTAACGTAAGGTCACCATTTTCACTTCATTTTTTTTTCTTTTAACATTTTCATTTATAAAAATAAATGGTACCATTTTTGTTAGAAAAAAAAAGAACAATGTATAAAATAATAATTAGGATTTGCATAAGTGAAAAAAAAAAACATACATCCTAATGTTATTTTTCTCAGAAATATCTCTCTAAAAAAGACAACAAATAAAAACTATTGAATACCAAGAATTTAAATTGTTCCTTGTTCGCATTTGATAATACTAATAAAATTTTATGATATTGAGGTATTATTTTTTCTTGAGTTGAATGGTTTTTGAAGGTCATCTTATTGGTTTTCGCTCCTAGTTTATCTTATCATCTGCACTTAATGATTTCTTCTTATCAACTTATAGACCAAATTGTTTTTTTCTAAGAAAATACCAATCGAAGTAGAATCAACTATTTTTGATGTTAAGATGGTTGAACATGACTCTTAGGCCTCTTGTTCGTCATATGAAAGAGATTCAAAACAATTTTGCAAGACTAAATAACAAATTTATAAGTAACCCGTTTGGCAACGACTAATGATTTAGGACTTGCTGCATTAGTTGCATATTTGATACGAGGGAATCTTTCTAAAAGAACATAATTTTCAAGAGGTAATGACTCTTTTTTTTTGGTAGCACATCATTTGATTCATGGACATTCTCCAAATAAGGCATATCAACAAAAATATCATCCTGAGGGATACCCTATATCTTCAACAAATTTCTTAAACTTTTGACCAACAAGAGATCCATCATCCACTTGGCCAACAACAACTTCAACAAAGTTATCAAGATCAATAACAACTCCCTCAACTCCCACCACCCCTGCATTACGAACAAGTGCATAATATATTTGTACCTCTATCGTATAATTTTGTTTCTCTGTGACACCAATCACTTCTTTCTGGTGTGCATCATTAGTTTCTTTGGTCTAGATAGACACAAATTTATATTGCACAACAACAAGTTTGGACAAAATAGTAGGCGCTTTGGTTATGTTAAGGTTATCAGGATGTCGTCTGCACTTAGAAATATCATGCTCTATCATTTTGCATGAAAAGCAAAATGGAGGCAACTTCTCAAATTCAATATTTGCAATAAAAGCAAAACTAGGTATTTCCACCAAAATTTGATTAGGCAAAGCAGATAACATATCCATATCAATCAACACTATAGCAAAAAAAATCTCTAAATTTTTTTCATTGTGCAGTCATCAAAAGAAATAGGAGTATCAATCTCTCTCGCTATAGAGAAAATTATTTTTGGTTGCCAATATCTATAGAAATATCGTGGATCATGATCCAACATTGAGCTTTGGTAAGCTTCATATAAGATGGCACAAAGTCTTTAGTCTATGCAAAAACTCTCAAGATACCTAGATTGAGATTCCAAGATCCCACTGCTGGGACTCTTCTCATGTCTTCAAGGGAAGAAAAAACAATTTCATAAAACCCTTTTTCCAGAGGAATAACTTTCCAAAATCCTATAGATATTTACGCAAGATCCAACTTTGTGCACATGTTTATATGAGTAAGAAGTTTGTCACATTTGGATGGTACTATTTCCATGAAAGTGATTTTTACCGTCTTCAAGACCTGCGAGATACACATCTTCATCAATTTGAACAACAAATATTAAATCTCCCTTGACACAAGGAGAAGGGAACTGTGAAAGTGGAATATCATAGGCATTATTCAAGGCTCGTGAGAAAGTTTTCTTCTGTGCATGAGTCATATAAGATGATTTGGCTTGTGAAAAACATTGGTCCTTAAGACACCCACAAGAAATTTGAGAACTGGAAGAATCAATCCCCATCATAGGGAATTAACACTTCAAGTATGCAACAAAAAAAATAAACTTAGTCAATAACATAAAAAAAAAATCAGTACCAGTTAAAATAATTATTTTAATGTCTCGCGGTTTACATTAGTAAAAAAATAATTTCAACTAATATTGATGGAAAAAAAATCATTTTCTTGGTGAACATCACAACAACAAGAACATTAACCAAAAAAAATTATTATTTCAAGAAACATATACTAAATAAACAATTTTAGTCTCTAAGCATAGAAATTTGTATTACTAATAATACCTTAAACAACAACTAATGCAGAGAGAAAATCCTTTGATTTTAATTAATTTTATATGTGAAGTTATTCACAAATCATAATTAACCCATTCATAAATAATAATTATGTTATTATTATTATTATTATTATTATAGTAATCAAAGGACAATAGTAAATTTGTCTCTTATGGAAAAAAATACATATACATGAAGGAAAAATATTGAATTAGGCAAATAGTTATTCTCCTCTCTTAGGAATCTTCCTCTTTTTGTTTTATTTCATTTAACGTTTTAGGAAAGATATTTATTTATTTTGTTTTGTTTTGTTTGCTATTTTACAGTAATGAATATTTTTTTTATTACATTCTTATCTATATTAAAAGAGAATAATAAATAAAATCAAATCTAATATATACGAGATAAGGAATTTATTTGACAAAGGGAACAAGTGTTATGAAATCTAAAATATTAAATGTGTTTTTTAGTTATGTATTAAAACATTATATGCTAAACAAAATAGGATGAAAAAAAAGTAAATGATGAAAATATATTTATTTAATAGCTTCAATGAAAAAATTTCGTTTGATTGAAAATCAACCTAAGAACAAAGGTGATTTTTTGCTATTTTTTATTGAGTGAAATTTTGCCACTTATATAAGTATTCTTTATTATGTAGAGTTACATTATACATTTATTTAAAAGTTATGCTGGCATAAATTTTAAATTAAAATATTATCACGTACTATAAATTAATTAAATTTTTAATAAAAGATGTAATTATTTTTTTGGAAAAAGATAAAACTTTAATTAATTTGCACTAACAAATATTATTATATTTCATAATTGAATTTAAATAAAAAAATCAAAATAATAATTTGTCTGTAATTTTGTTATTAAAATAAAATTAGACGTGTATTTCTTATAGATATTGTAACATTTTAAAACCTATATTTTATATATTTTGTTCGTTCCCATTGAATTTGGATCAGCCATTTGATAAGGACACGTTTGGCAGAGTGGGCTCTCTGCAGCTAAGAAAAAGTTCTTTTTCTCCAAAAACCAGACTCAGCCACACACACCACAAATTATCTCAACAAAATGAATAGTTTAGACTTTAGAGAGAGTATGTTGCATTTTGTAATAAATAGTGAATAAATAAATAAATAAAATAAATATTATTGAAGAAAAACTATAACAAAAGAGAAAGTTTTGCATGCAAAGGTCACATGTCTCCATGCAATCCATGTTAATGAAGACTTGTTAATATTATTGGAAATCTAAGTGAAAGTTTGACTTTCAAAAGAAAGTTTATCAAAGAAAATTCAAAATTCACTCATTATCTTAAAATTTTATAATAGAGTGATAGTGATATAATCTTTTATATAAATTTGTTTATGGTTTATTAGTGATGAACACAAATCTATATAATTTTAAAAAAATGTATAATAGGGTAAGAAAATAAATAGTATTGATTTTTGAAAATTGTTATTGGAAGTAAATTTACATAAGTAAGTGATTTGGATTAAAAAATTTCACTTATGTCAAAGTACATGCCAACATGAAACATATTTTTATATAACTTGAAATATGATAGAAAATATAAAGGAATTGCTTTTTTTAGTTGGTAACTCCACGAGGGTAGGTAAATATGTTTAGGGTTTAGGTAAATATGAAAAAAATAGTTTTAAAAAACAAAAATTAGAAAAAATTCCTTTTATATTATTATAGATGTAAACATAGACTTAATTTAAATAATGTTTCAAAGTTACATCAAATATATTATTAAAAACTACAAATGTCAAAATTTGTTAGAAAATACAAATTCATCATGGTTATTGAAACTCTAAAGAGGAAAAAGGTTCTTTATAATTAATATTTAACTAAATATATTAAATGAAATACATAAAAAAATATTAACTATAATAGTTTAATAAAATTTTAAATAATTTGCTCTAAAAATTAAATTAAAAGTTTTTATTTGTTATATCATGTCTATAAAATATTATTGTTCTAACCTCAAGTTTGTTGGAATGATATCACTAGGATCAATCACTACATTCGATGTATTATCTACTTTAGAGTTTTGAATTTTGTCACGATTTTGTCCTTAAAAGGTACCTCAGAATATTAAGGGAGAAATGTGTATTTAAAGTACCTTTGACCTTGACTCCTTAGCAATGTCAGATGATTAGGCATATCGGAACCCCTCAGTTGAGGTTTAATGGAAATGGATTTCCCATAGTCAAGGGTTAAAGAAATGAAAGTTCGTCTTTGGAACCTCATTTCAATCATCACAGACAACGTCAAGTTTATTGAGATGACATTACTAAGATCAATTACCACATCTGAAGTATTGTCCACTTTGGAATTTGAAGTTTATCACAATTTTATCATTAAAATGCGTCTAGGTGTCATTGATCTCGACTCCTAAACAATGTGTGACTATTGGACATACCGAAACAATTATATTAATATAAAATTATTTAGTATTTTTATATTAATAAAAATCAACGTAATTCATAGTTCTTAAAACATATAATATATGAATTATTATGTATCATGTTTTTATTTAATTTTTCTAAATTTTACATAATAATATGTAATTATAATTGAAAGTTGATAAAAGAATTACATTAATACATAATTTACACGGCATAATTTCACCCTTTTTTTTATTATATATTGTGTGAAAATATAAATAATATTCTCACAATATCCGTTAACCAAAGTCGAAAAAGAGAGAAGAAAAAACTTCTTTTATAAATTAATACCGATTTCGTGGGAGGTACATCTTTGATGAGATGCCCCTTTATCTGCAAAAACAATATAAAAAATTTAATGCAAAGTTAAAGTAAAATTATTATATAGTATAAAATTTTGCTTATTTTAAGCACCCACGATGACATCTTAGAAACAAAAAAAGTAGTGATATAAAAATACAAGTAAAAATAGAATGGTAAAAAACAAAGAGTATATCATGTGTGGTTTTAAATTTATAGTTTAAATAACAAAGCCCAAGATTATGACAGACAATAACAAATTGTACAAACTACAACTGTCAAAGGAGAATATCATTAGCTGTAATAACAGGCTGTCCACTTTATAATAATAACACTTTTTTTATCATATGAGCTACACTACACTCAAATTTGTTCAAGAGAAAGTGAAATTCATGTGTTCATGATGAAATCATAATTTTTAAATTAATACTTCATTAAGGTTGAGTTAAAACTTTTTTTTTTACTTTAGTCTTTTACTTGTTTATTTATATTATATTTTATAATAATAATACATTACGGATGAAATCCGATATGAAATATGAATCATCAGTCTAGTCGAGATGTTAATAATGAGTAAAATGCACGCGAAAACAACACACATAATCATGAAACAACGTTAAAAAATAATCGACACAAGTTTTAACGTAGTTCGGTCGTCAACTGCAACCTGCATCTATACGAGCAACTATTAGGTTTTATTTATTTACTGTGACATACAAAATTACAAGTATAATGATATCTTTAAATAGAGATTATAAAGGGAACACAATAATTAAGCTCACTCACTAAAACATAGTGTCTAGTCAATCTAACTCAATTGGTCATGACTTTACACTCAACAGATTAAGTTTTATAATAATGAGTTAAGGTTTCAGTTCAGTTTAGTTTAGTTGAGATGTTAAGTTTTATAGTAGTAAATTTAGAAATAAGTTTATGACTTATGAAATGTTAAATCTTGGATTTCCAAAAAGTTTGAAGGTTGGAGTGATATGATTGTTAGGGTTTTTGAAGATAAGAATGGAATATAAGATGATGTGAGAAGAGAAGGGTAGATTGGTGGTGGAGAGGGAAGACATAAAAGGGTTGAAGGGCCCTACTACCCTAGAAGTTTGTTGAGTTACAAAGATAGCCCCAAAAAGGTGAATCATGAATGATGCAATGAATGAAGGAAGTATCCAACAAAACCTTTAAGAATATGCCACATGCAGATGCTTCTCCCTACCCAAAATATCTTCATACCTTATATGTGACACTTTCATTGGATGCTTTTCTTTTTGTTTTCTTCTTAGTATCAGTTTCCCTCCATGGAAGCTCTGCAACATTGGATGCTTTAGTTTCAAATACAGTAAATGACAGATTTGTTATCCACCACCAACTCACCAACAATTTTATTCACTTCTTCAAACTGTACAAATTTCACAGTTCACTTTTGTTATGAGGTTTTATGATTTACTTCTCTCTCATTCATGTATATTTTGATAGTTTAGAATTATTTAACTGCATACATCTCATATATGTTGGATTTAAAGTAAGAAAGAATAATAGGAAAATATCAATTTACAACTTTTCAAAATTACTTAATCTCTTTACTTAGAATCTACATTTTAGGAAAACATTATTTTTTCAACATTGTAATATGATATGCATATTTCACTATATAAAAATCATTAAATAGAAACTAATTTTAAAAACTAAAATAATTAGTTATTATATTAATAAAATTAGAGATTATTTTATAAATTAAAAAATTATTGGTATCTAAAATATTTTTTATTGTTAATAAAAATATATAAATTAGTTTTTAATTAGTATCTAACTATTAACTATCAAAATTTTAGTTACTAACTATTTTATATTCTAAATTAGTTTGTATTAATTTTTCAAAGATTATTTTAAAATTTAAAATACTAATAGTTGAAATTTTGATAATTAATTTAGATACCAATTTAAAAATCATTTTATAATTTTTTATAAATGATAAAAATCACTTTATATACTATTTTCTTTTTCTCTTTGAAATACTATTTAATTTAGTTGATATAATGACTAATTATTTATTATATTTAAATTTAGTTATTATTTAGTAATATTTTCATTTTATCAAATTTAATTTGGTGTTGTAAATAAATATTTTCATTCCTCACATTAATCATGGCTTCTTACCAAATACATCCATTACAAACAAAATAGGGGAAAAGAGTACTTTGGCATATTAGTAGGTTACTCATGCAGAATGTAATTATTTACTTGGAAACAAATAAAGAGTAGAAGATTAAGTTTTGATAAGATTAAGGTATTAAATGTAAACGTGATATTATAAATATTTGTTTAAGTTATATTATTTTGCATTATTTTTAAGATTTTTTTTACAAGTTTTATTTGAATATAACGATTTTATAATATCCTTGTTTTTTTTTATTTATCTTTTAGTGTATACGTAACTCCTATAAGATACAAAAATATTTATTTATATTTTTATGACCTATAGTCTTATTTAAAATTTACATTTATAAATCTTATATTTAAGATCTTTAACTATGACTCATATTATAGATATATTAAGAGAGAATGAAAAGTATTACCATAATCCAAAGTGATCTTTTAACATATTATTATTTATATCCCAATGATTTTTAAGTTGTAAGTCCACTTATGTAAT
Organism: Phaseolus vulgaris; assembly: GCF_051622355.1. Lineage (NCBI taxonomy): Eukaryota > Viridiplantae > Streptophyta > Magnoliopsida > Fabales > Fabaceae > Phaseolus > Phaseolus vulgaris. The sequence goes on from NC_143498.1 coordinate 4,688,304, forward strand.
TATCTTAATAACAATACAAATAACAATATTACATAAACATTTATAAAATAAAAAAAGTTGGTCTTTTTAATCAAAATATCAAATTTAAGTTTTATAAATGTTTTATGTGAAGGAGGAAAAACCTCATTAAATGTGACTGTTTAAAGGTATATCTAATGCAAGAGTCATAAGAGAGTTTTAAACTTAAAATTTGAATTTTATAAGAAATATGTATTGAAGCATGTTGACATGACATAAAAGAGTCTTAAATTTAAGATCTCAAACTATAAGAATAAAAAAATATTTTCATCTTACAAAATTTGTCTATGAATTAAAGTGTAAATAAAATAATTATAAAAATATAGGTATCGCTACAAGAAAATCATGAAATAAAAATCAATTTTAGAGACAAAAAATAATTAGTTGCTTAGTGACTAAAGTAGAGACCATTTTAGAGACTAAAATATTGTTTGGTTTCTAAATTAGTTTCTATTATTGTTAAATGATTTCTAAATTGATATATAATTAATAACCAAAGTTTTTGTTACCAAATTTAGAATCTAAATAATTGGTAGTTAAAATCTTGGTAGCTAATTAGATACCAATTTAGAAACTATTTAACATAATAGAAACTAATTTAGAAACAATTTTTTTTTAGTTTCTAAAATGTTTCTAACTTAGTTACTATAACTAATTATTTTTTATCTCTAAACTTAGTTTTTATTTCATGATTTTCTTCTAGTGTATTATAATATAAAATCTTCATTGGAAAGTAAAAAATACCTTATGCTATGAATCTTGCATTAGAGATAACCTAAGTTCCACTAGAATGATTATTCATTAACATAAGTGATGGATACTTCACACAACAGGTATGCATAAAAAAATTAAAAATATTTTAAATACCATGGATTAGTATTTAACATTAATTAAAAGGTCATTCATTTACCATAAATGGATAATTTTATGCTAGTTACAAACTTATGGAATTCGAATAACCAAGTTTTATGATTGATAATGATAATGTGATGGATCATTAATTGAAATTGAGTTTGAGAGGTTAAGACTAACTAATTAGATTTTTAACTAAAGTAAGTTTTTTCTTTTTTCCCTAAATATGTAAGATTTTTATTTTTGCCTCCATGAGGTTGGAGTTGTATATACATGTGCAATTTTTATATTATTTATATACCCGATTTAAAATTCAAATACTATTATACCTTATATATGTCTAATCAAATTAATTAATTATTCCTTGTAGACATAGAAATAAGTTTAAATAATACTCAGATATGAATTTATTTTTCAGCAACGATCTATAAAAAACATAAGCCTCACAAAATTTCCTTCAATGAATTTCTTGTTAATATCATCTACATATTAAAATAAATAAAGAATAATTGAGAAATAAATAGTAAACAATTATAAGAAATTGGACAGTGAAATAAATAAAAAGAAAAAACAAGACAAGACTTGAATGGCTGAGGATTATCTCACCCTTATCCACAGTTCAGTATCCTCACAAAACTATCTCCCATGTTTATGTTTCATCCATTCAAATTTGCCTATTTTTATTTATTTATCAATTTAAAGTTATGACAATTAAAAATATAATTAATATTCTTTTATAATATTTTAATTTATTTTTTTTACTATGATGTTTTTCTCTCTGATTAATTTAACTTTAATATACTTTCTACCTTTGTTTCTCTTACACTCAGAATATATGTATAAAATGTATAAAATTTAACTAAATAGGAGGATAAAATTGAAAATTATAAAATATCATCTCGAACTTTTAAGAGAACTAAAAAAATATAAGGATATTTACTTGATAAAGATTAATAAACAAAATGAAGATATGTTTAAATTAGAAATAAAATTCAAAGAAAGTAAAAAAAAGAATGAATCATAGGCATGGTTATCAAACTCGCAAGTCAACTCACTGACTCGTACGAGTTTACGTGTCCATTTGACCTTATCGAGTTAACTCGGTAGTAGACTCGTTTTTTGGGTAAAATCGGTAAACTCGGTGCAAACTCGGTGAAATCGGAGTGGACTTGTAACTCTGGTCCGAGTTGACGAGTCCAACTGGGTTTTTCCTTAGAAAAACCCAAAACAATGTCGTTCTAAATGGGAAAATTAGGGTTTCGTGTTTCATTTTTTTTTGCGTCTTCTGTGGACTGCATCTTCTTCTGTGGAGTGCGACGGTCGAGTGGAGTGTTTGCAGGTTGTAAGTGGTTCGTGCGGTGGTTGCGATGGTCGCGTGTTGCGGTGGTCGGTGGTCGCAGGTTGAGAGTAGACTCTTACGAGTCTACAAGTCGATCCTACGAGTCGAGTCTACGTAGACTCGCGAGTTTGACAACCTTGGTCATACGAAAAAAGTTAAAAATATTTTTTAATTAATTAAAATAACGAAAAAGTGAACTCATGAGATATTTCTTATTATTGTTCGATGCAATCATTTTTCTAATTTTTCATGAAAAGCAAAAAAAAATGTAATAAAACAAACATGTCACCTTTTAGAATAGTCTTTTACTTCTTGCACCCCTTTTCGAAGATGCACCCTTTCAATTTTCAAAATGACTATTTTACTCTTATTTAAAATGACTTTATTTTAGAAATTTAACGCATTCTCCAAAACAAATTTTTTATAGGAAAAGATTTTCACAAGATTATGAAAAAAGATGGCAGTAAGAACTTCAAAAAGAAGTTAACACTCATGAAACTTATCCTTTTGGAAGACTGTAACCAAAGATAAACACCAACAATGGAAATTTCGATGCATTTATGGATCAAATTCCAGAAGCTTTGTATCTTTCAAGAAGACAGACCAAAGTGGACCACCAGTCTCCCCACTACCTGTCCATTTCGTAACAGTGGGAATGAGCTTCCATCACATTCCCTTGCTTATTCCATCCCCATCCAAACAAAACATACATTTTTGAAGGCTGAAGAAGCATTCCACAAACCTGTACCATAGTTGCACTTTTATAGTCTTTTGGGAAGTATGATACTGGGTTGTGTTCATGGTTTATCCCAAAAGTGTAGAGGTAATGAAAGGAAAGAATTATGGTTGGCATACAATAAATGTGCATAATGTTATGGCCACAAGTAAATCTGTACTCAGCAGTATGTAGTCTGTAATCTGTTATTACAAACGTAGTAGTCAACCCCAAGACCAATTTTTGGGTAGATGCCCTTTAATTCAGTAAGCAGTGCTTCATGTAACCCACAAGACAAGTCAGGTTCTTGCTTATTATTCATTTCACCACTCACCTGTAGTACTTGTAAGAGCATAAGCTTCTATCATCAGTGATAAGAGAGCAGCATACATTGGCAATCTGCAACCTGGCATGTGCCTTTAATGATGTGACAATACTTGTTATATGTGTGTATCTATTGAGATCCAGAAATGAGAAACTTGTGTATCTATTGGCTGGCAGGTAGGCAAGAATTGGGATGTCAGAAATGGGACGAGGTTTGACCATCTTTCTCATTAATCTATTTATCAAGAATGTGTCTTCATTTGCAAGATAAATTGTTTGAAGAGAAGTACTGGATCCCCATATTTGCAAGAACTAAAACCGGGAATGAATCTTTGCCTGCTTAGATGTATCTTTGTATTTATCGGCATGAGTCTTGATGAATTCCAAAACTATGCTGCTCAACTTATCTTGATGAGAAGAACACTCATGATCAGCTCCTTCTAGGATGCACAGTTCATGATTAGATATGAATTTATCGAACTCTAAAGCATCTTCTGCAGGTACAGTTTCATCCATGGATCCATGAATTGTCAACACTCTGTCTCAACATTGATAAATGATTAAAAATTATAACACTTAAACATCAGAAGAGACTAATTTTGTGACATTTTCAATGATGCTTGTTGTTAGATAAAATCACAAACCCTACCGGCAATCTCCGGGAATCAATAAGCAGTCAAGATGGGTTATAGTAGATAGGCGGTCCATCAAACTTTCTTCAGTAACACGATACATAATCTTCCCTATCATAAGAAAAGGAAAAAGTGAATCAGACTGAGTACATGGACAACATTTAAACTACAAGTATTGGTCAAAGACACCATTTTAAGTAAGCTTCAGAAGCCACAATGATTCAACATCAAGTGGAAACCATAAGGGCTGATGACCATGGAATCAAATACAGCACATTAATGAAAAAATGTGATTCCAAAAGCTACGACTAGAGATTATTAGAATCACAGGAGCAGCTACGTCTAAAAGCTCAACACTTTCCTTTTTAATGTAAACTGAAAAGTGTTCATGACAACAAAAAAATAAAGAAGCATGAATAAAATTGACTAAGAGATGACCCCCCCCCCCCCCCCCCCCCCCCCCCACAAATGATAAACAAATAGAACTCGGAGATTATTTACATCATGTTCTTCACCTCTTTTATTTTTTACATCTATATATCCATCTTGCTTGATCTTTTGCATAAATCTTTTGCCCAAACGACCTTCCATGCCTCTCACTAGATTGAACCGACCAGATATATTGACAACAATATGAATATCCTTATATTTTGAGGCATAAAAGAGCACCACATTACCCCCTGCAGAAACCATTATAGTCAGTGACTTAACAAAAGAAATAGAGAATTGTGAAAGACTTGTACAGAAAATTCTTTAACATTCAAACTCTACAGAAAACTACATTCTCCATTCGAACTGTACAACTGTACAACCTCAATTGAACTCAACTGATCAAGACACAAGCTTTGTGTTCAACTGAGGTTCAGATGATTTTAACTGAAAACCAAATGTTATATATCTTCAGTTTAACCAATGTGAACTAAGTCCATGTTGTATACAATATTTTCTAATCTTTAAACATTTTCATATCTAAATAGTACATCTCCAAAAGCACTTTTTGGACAATTTTCCTTCATCTTGCTAATAGATCAAAAAGCTACACCTAACTCGGATAACTATTTTCTTTTCATAACTTCCTTCTTGTAACATTAAACAATCAACACTTAAAGATATATCTGCACTTTTATGATTAAAAGAAGATCAAGAAGATCATATTACTACCTGAACAATGTCATCATTTGTTTTCTCCACGGAAATGAAACACCAAATAAAAATTAAAACCTTTTTCTCTCTGCATATTCCACGATCTCAGTAGACAGTTTAAAAAATCACCTCGAATAATTATCTTTTTCTGTAAGGCCTACAATTTTACATCTATTCTATGCATGAAAGAAACAATTCTGAAAAAACTGGAGAAAACAATTTCAAACTGCCACTGAAGAATTCCATATACGTTGTCTGTTCAGTCTACTGATAACTTCAGTTACATATAATAAGGATAATTGTAATATGACCTTTACTGTGACCAACAATTGCTGTAATTACATATTTCTGCTCACGGAAGTGTTGAACTACAGCTCGCAGATCTTCAACCTCTCTGTAGTAGTTACCATACTGAAATGAACCTTCACTTTCCCTAGAAGACAATGACATGAGTTGTTAGCAAACGTAATTACAATTCAATAAACTATTTTTCTTTAGTATTAGAATTAGAAGAATATGTACACAGTACACCCTAAGGTTACTTACAAGGTAGAATTTCTTTTACACTCATGTTTATAATAGACTGATTCCTTTTGAATGTAGCTTCACAAGTTTTCTGTTTATTTTAGAAAAAAAAATAGAGACATGAGAGGAAGAAGATATACTGTTCGTGTTTTTTTTTTTAATCAGCAATGGCACAAGAAGTGCCTAAGACAACTGCGTACAGAGAACAGAAGGGCATGAAAGGACAAAATCTGTAACCTAAACCAAAAAACTGCATATGACAACAGAAACATACGGCGAACAGAAACATAAGGCACTCGGTTGGAAAGCATTTGTGTTGCTTTATTGTAGTTTACCTTTGTTTCATTTATGTATTTTATTTTACGACTGATGGGAAAGCGTTTATGTAACAGAATATTATGGCTGATGGCAAAGTGCAATCTTTAAGGAGGTTTCTCTGACACAGTAGGTGGGATAAGATTAGGCATATTTGGCAAGCATTTGATCTGTTTAAGAAGGTTTATTTAAGAAATTATTAGGTTGCAGGGAATGGAGAAGAAGGGAGAGAAAACTAGAGGACCAGAATCAGTCCCCTATAACACTGAAGAGATTATGTTTTCCCTCCCCTCCGCACCCTCCTCTGAACCAGTACATACTAAAAAGGTATTTGTTGAGAAATTTGGCAGCTCAGTTCCATTGAAGATTTATTTTTGTCTCTCTTGTTTGTGTTTGTTAGAGATGTAATAACTAATAAAGCATGCATGAACCTTATCTAACTGCTTAAGCTTTTAGGGGAGATGATCTATGACAGTATTATGCATTGTAGTCAAGGAGGATTCCTTATCCTCCCAATTCATTGCAAGCTTCTTCTCTTTACATTATAGACTTTCTTCTTTTACAAAAAAGAGAATTCCAAGATTCATATTCCTATAGACATGCCCAAAAGTTTTAAAATTTACTGAATATTCTGCATCATGAAGACAAAGAAAAGGAGTGCTAACAACACACTTTCAAATACACTTTAAATTTGAAACGATACACAAAAGAAAGTTAGAGATTCCCAGTAAAATTTAACCCATAATTCAGAGTGTTATCATAGGATAATACTGTTAGCATTTCTCTTAAAAAATTAAAATAACTAAATAGACAACATAAACAAACAAATCAACCCCCCTCCTCAAATGATTATAATCCTTAAATAAATTGAAATTAAGTAGTTTATGGTTCATTTTCCTTTGCTGAGTAGCTTACCCATTTCCCGCAAAGTCAAAGCGGAAAGCACTGATTCCATCTTTTTCTAGAGCAGCAGCAAGATTCACCATGGGAATCCTTTCCTACAGATAAAACCATTCGACCATTTAGTTCAAACTCCAAAGCTACCAGTGTCACTAAATGTACAATGATGAAAAATTAAGGTCAAGTTTTCCTAAACTTCTTCCTAATAGTTCCAGGAAAAGAAAATTTCTTCATAAAGATAAAATTTGCTTATATACAAAATATTAATATTTTTTGTTTCTTTTCAGAATCTCCTCTATTCAATTCATTCTCTTCTACAGATAAAACCATTCGATCCTTTAGTTCAAACTTCAAAGCTACCAGTTTCACTAAATATACTATGATGAAAAATGAAGGTCAAGTTTCCCTAAACTTCTTCCTAACAGTTCCAGGAAAAGAAAACTTCTTCATAAAGATAAAATTTTCTTATGTATAAAATATTAATAAAAATATTACTTTTTTCAAAACCTCCTCTATTCAATCCATTCTCTTCTCCTAACTTATGGAAAAGTATTTTATACAAAATACCATGATTAGATAAAAGTTGGAATAGTTCCACAGTACTTTCTCCTCTAAAACCAATTTTGTAACTTAAAACTAAACATGCACGAAGTTTAGTAAGGAAAAAATTGGGATTTTTTTCCCACTAAATATGTGAAGAAGAACAACCTTGGAAGATTGGAAGCCATGACACACGATAACAAGCCAATCTGAAGCCGAATTATGCAAGATCCCCACGAGATTCTCGCCATGGTTGTTTCGTATGGTAACTCTTCTTTCAGCACCACGATCGCTCATATTACCAGGGTAAATATATGATATTTACCGTGACGAATCAGCCAATAAGATCTCGTAGCGTCTCGCGAGATAATTTTCCGATTCCGCGATTTTGTGATGAAAGATTGGGCGAATAATAGAGATTAGGGCAAAGTGCAACTCTGCGAGCACACCCTAATTTGATGAACCACGACCAAGTTGGGTATTTGAAAATCATTCTTAAAAAAAACATTATTTGAAGGATTTGTGTTTTCATATAAAATAAAACTTAGTCACTAATTTTAAAATAAAATATGTAATAAATAATTTTGTGATTCAATGTCTTAAATTTTTATAAATCAAACATATATAAAGAAAATATATTATGATATAACCTTTTTCATTGTAATTTATATTAAATAATTTTACTCATTAATAAATAAAAATAATTTATTTATTTAAGAAAATAATAATTAAATAAAATTTTATTTTAAAATAACTAAATAAAATTTAAAAAAATAAAAAATACATTATTTTTTAATACTATTTTTTTTTGTAAAATTAATATATTTTAATTTTCTTAAACAAAATTATATATGTGTATGTTAATGTAATAAAAATGTAAATACAAAAAGCTTCGTGTTTTCATTAGTATCTATGAAGTGAATGTTTTTATATTATTAACTATTACATGTACTATAATCACATATGTAAATATAATTGAAATTCTCTTTTAAAACGAAATTGCCTAGTAATTAAATTGTTATTTATTACATGGAGGAATGAGAAAGACAAATATTTATGATAACTAACAAAATATTAATTTATATATAAAGTAATTTATAAACATGTTATCATATAACTTCACTAAATTTATTTTTCAAACTATGCATAATATAATTTTAAATTATGAATGTTGATATAATTATATTTTGTATAGTTCTATCCTAAAAATGCCTAACAAACAAATTTATTGAAACAAATATAAATAACAAAATTCTATGATCCAACAAATCTGGGAACAAAATAACCATTAGCGTTTATATTCTCGTTATGTTGTCATTTTTTAAATTATAAAAATAAGTCCTAGCAATTTATTATTGCAATATTTTTTTTTTCAATTTTATTTTACTATTTTGAATATTTAAACTTTGATATCTCTTTTCTAAAAAATAAGTAAAAAAAAAATTCTCATGTGAAATTGACATAATATATAGAATTAAATACTTTATTTGACCACGTATTTTTACACAAAATTGATTTTCATTGCAAGTTCCTAAATACTTCTAATAAAAAACTATTAGAATAAGTTTTTATTAGTTTTTTTTAGATGCTAAACGGATTTCAAATATAAACTAGGATATTATAAGATGAACATAACAACCTTTTACATGCATAAGTTTAATGCAATTAAATTTAAAAAGGTACAAAGCAAATTGACCTTAAAGGAAAATTGAAGACGGTAATGTGTTGTAATGTCTCTTCTGATAAAGACCACGTGAGAGAGTCCCAGATTGAGTAGGAGACACCTGATAATCTATTAATTTTTTCATTGTACACTACAAACAATGAAAAAAGTAAATGCGTATACTTTTATGCCAACTACAATCCGAGGTGAATGAGCTGAGTTCCTCCATGTGAAGAAAAACCTGAAAAAATTACTATAAGAACATTTTCAATCTAGTCGTACAAGTTATGTTTGCTGATCTAGCATCTTGTTCTGCTAAGATCCCACTGGAGCACCTTTAGCCTTGGCGGCAGCCGCAGTAGCTGTGGCTGCAGCTGTGGCAGCGGCGGCTGCAGCGGCAGCAGCAGCAGATGCCGGGTTGGTGGATGGTGGAGGCACTGTGTTGGATTGTGAACTGCTCTGAGCTTCAACTGTTTGAGGCTGCTGCTGCATCTGAGTTCTAACTTCGGCAAGCAATGTCTTTATCTGAGTTCCTGTGAGGGTCTCGTGCTCCAAAAGAGCATGTGCAAGTGCATGTAGCTCCTTGTTGTGAGTGGTGAGAATGGTTTTTGCATTGTTGTAAGCCCTCTCCAGGAATTGCTTCACCTCTTTCTCAATGAGAAGCCTTGTCTCTGAGCTCATGCTCCTCCCATCATCTTTGTAATCGTGTGTGACTAGTCCAACTTCACTGCCCATGCCATATTTGGTAACCATCACCCTTGCCAAACTAGTTGCTTGCTTGAGATCTGAGGATGCACCAGAAGTGACTTCATTTTCTCCAAAAATTAGCTCTTCGGCTACCCGGCCTCCCATGCAAACATCAAGCCTGGCAAGCATCTGTTTACGGGAACTGCTGGTCTCGTCGGCATCCGGCAATTGCATTACCATGCCAAGAGCCATACCGCGGGGAACTATAGTTGCTTTGTGAACAGGGAGGGCCCCATCAGTATGAATGGCAACAAGGGCATGACCACCCTCATGGAAAGCAGTCAACTTTCGTTGCTCCGGAGATACGACAGCTGACTTGCGTTCACTGCCCATTAGCATCTTGTCTTTTGCATGCTCTAAATCAGCCATGGTCACAGCTTTGGCACCATCCATTGCAGCCTTGATAGCAGCCATGTTAATCAAGTTTGCAAGGTCAGCACCAGAGAACCCAGGTGTTCCTCGAGCAATGATCATTAGATCAACATCATCAGCCTTCAAAACCTGTATTTGATTTGAGATAAAAATCCAGTAAAACAAGTATGGGTAATGCCAATCATAGTTATACAAGTAATGGATATAATAAATGTCTCGTACACGAGCATCCAACTGATAGCCAATAAAATCCGCAAAAGAAAGCATAAAACAGCAATGTTTAGTACCAATATAATCAGAGCACTAAAAAGGAATCATGCCGTCTATTCCAATCTACCAAATAAGATTCATGCTGATAAGGGATCTCAAACCACCCAAAAAGGACCAATTATTTGGAAATCCTATTCTATGAAATATAGGCCTTAGTTTCAATAATTACACCAAAAACTGCACTGTTAGGACTTAGTTTTAATAATTTACATTTGATTTAATAGTTTCTGCAGGGAATATATGTGGTTTTGTTTATATTTGCGTCTGTTTTTTTTTATTTTTTTTGGGGGGAGGGGAGGAGGGCAGAAAGTTGTCAGGTTTGGTAATTTTCTTGACGGATAACCTCTCTAGAATTCCTGAGCTCCGGAACAGCAAGAAAATCCTATAATTTGTGTAACCTTGTGTGATTTAATCATAATTTTATGCTTTTCAACTCGGTGTTCTATCATGTTAAAGGAGGGAATTCTTGTAACCAGCAAAATGTAAAATCACTATATATGTAACCGAGGCTGGATAACTAGAAGGAGAAATTAGAATGGCTATAAGCCAGACTTGTGTAGGGGTAGTGTGGATGAGAGAAATTGGCAAAAATGGACGCGCATATAGGGCAGGTGAAGGCAAATTCTGAGAAGATTATGTTTGAGATAAGAAAACTAATGGGTGAGCCACAATGTGAAGATGAGCAAGGCAGTTCGTCACACTGAGAAGGGAAATGATCATGCTCAAGCAACCCTGATATGGATGAGTATCAATCAAATTGCTGTTATGGTGGAGCCGCCATCATGTGACAGAGATGATCCTATTGGGTGGATTACTAAGGGCAGGAATTTATTTTGAAGTTCAAATATCGGATTGGGTGGAGAAGTGAAACTATATTAGATTAGAATGGGTTAAATATCGGATGGTAGAAGTTGATAGCGAAATGGTGATATGTTTGGGGGGCAATAATATAAAAATACTTTCCAAAAACTGACTGAAATTAAACAAGAGGACTGTGTGGAAGAATTTATGGAATAACTTGAGTTTTTCTCATCACAAGTTCAGCGTTTACCCAAAGGAACAATATTTTGGATTATCTATTGGGTGGTTTACAAGCTGAAATAAGCATTAGATGCAACTCTTCAACCCAAAACGAAAATTCAAGCCATGCTGCTCGCACGCATCTAGTGGTAGAAAAAATACATTTATGTATACTACAAGGTGTGCAGGTTGGAGTGAGAAAATAGGGTCTTCCAGCACTGTATCAAGGTCATCAAAGTGGCTGTTTGACTCATGACGTGACGAAATGCAGGATCAATAAATAATATAAGAAGGCGTCCACAGTCTGATATGCAAGGCAAAATCGTTTCAGTCTAGGGCTAAACATAACAAGTACAATCTGGCAAAAATAAAGGACTCTTCATCAGTGGCTTCCTCAGCAACATGAACATAGGTTAAACAGAAAAATCTAGCAGAAAATTTGGCATACCAATAGCTGGTGGAAAGAAAGACTAGAAGATTATGTCTTGGAATTTAGATGGAAATGCTGGTGACCTAACAAAAAATCTAGGATAAACTTTGGTCCTGGTAAGAGTGCACCCTACAATTTCTACTCATCGTCCCCTGCATTGGTATTCTTTTTCCAAGACATTGGAAACCAACTTCGATAGATAGCAATTATTAATTAAGGTAAGCTAGTGGTGACTACAATTCAGGCAACTTTCCAATATTATGCTTCATGTATGGAACAAATTTCATCCATAGCACCAATTTTTTTATAAAAATTTCCACAATTTTATCACTAGCATCTTTACTTCTACTTTGGGACTTGAGGTAGATAAAACAAATAAAAAGAGAAATGTGTGGGTTTGTTGATGAAGTTGGATAATAATAGATATTTTAATGATGCCTACGAGTTGGATTTGGAAGTAGATGTGACTTTAGGAATTGCATGACTTGAGACATTAGGAGAGGTGTTAGTTGATTGGAAGGAAATATCCATGATAATTAACCATGGCACTTGAGTAAAATTTATTAACAAGGGCAGGTGGCATTGCGGAAACAGTTTGGAAAATAGAAATTTAGAGACAACCTGTTAGTCGATTGAAAGGACATGTCCATGATAATTCACCATGGTACTTGAGCAACATTTATTAAGGGCGGATTGCACAGTGAAAACAGTTTGGAGAACATAAATCTAGAGACAGCACCGGTAGGTTTTAACTATTGTGGGGAGTCCTACAAGAGAGATTGGGTGATATCTATGGACTACAGATAAAGATGTATAGTCAACAGCTGCACAAATCAGTCACTTAACAGAAAATAAAAAACAGTGAGTTGTATAAAGTATTAAAGCTTTTTCTGGAGTTTCCAACAATTTAGTGCACTCAATTACTTCAACCAAAGGCCGAACCAGTTAGTGTTCTTTCATATCATAGTAGTCAATCTTGGACACTAGTAAAGAGTAGCCAACCCCAAAAATAGGATAGCAGCATGATCACCATTCTAATATTTGTTATTTATATTAAATAATCAATATGTGTGTGTGTATAAAGGCTTGATAGCAGAAAGAATCAAGTAATATGCAAGACAAAAAGTATATTCTTAAAAAGTGGATTTTAAGCCTAACTTAATTTCACAAATTTGGCTAGGAAGGTTAGATTTGCACCAACTTATATATTATAACTTGACCATATTTCTGGTATATGTGAGACCTCCAACACACCCTTTCACACATGCATTCATTTGTACTACATTTCAGGTGCTGTATGGAAGAGCTCCTCTATTATTTGCTTTATAGATGGAAAAAGGAAAGTGCAGAGTATAGCCAAAGAGTTATAAGAACATGATGAATACATTAGAAGTTAGTAAGTGAGAGAGTTAGTTAGTCAGTTGGGGGCTGAGATGATCAGAGAATGCATGTTGCCAATAAATAAGAAAAGGAGATTTTATCTGGTGAGTTGTCAGAGAATTTGAGATATTGGCTATTGGGAGGTGCAGATCCTTGAAGTTCTGCAGGTTAGGCACTTTTCTTTCATAATTATGATCCAATTTCAGTGACACTCAGCTTAAGTATCATCCAGCTAAGGCCCAAGATCAAATGAAACAAAGGCAAATTTCTATAGTAACTGGGTTTCATTGAAATTAAGGCCAAATAGACAACAATCCATGTAACCAGATCAACCAAAAGTGAGCTCCTCATTTCCATGGACCATTTCAAATTAAATTACAGATAGCATGGGGAGGCTTGCTGCAACTTCCTCCTACTTCAAACCCATTTGTCCCAAATTTCATTTAAGAAAGACAATTTGATCTTCTTGAACCAGAATTTCCCCTTGAATTAGAGATTCATCAAACACAAGAAGTTAATCCAGGACAAATTTTTGACAGCAGAGAAGTGATTGAGAAAAGAATCAAATCACAGAATATTTTGGGCAATGAAAAGGTTTAGCAATAGAGAATGCAACTTGGGAAAACCAATAGGTTCTGCAGCAGCAGTTTCCGACTTTTCTTTTGCTGAAGGCAAGGAATCCTCGTAGCAAAAAGCCATGAAAGTAATCCCCCAAGGCATAGAGATCACCGAAGTGGATTTTGCCTTTCCCAAGAAAATATTGTTCATATGCAAACTTCTGAAGGAAGGTGATGATGAGGCACCTGACCACCCAGAGACATTATTTGGAAAGCCTATTCTAGGAAATGTAAGAATCAGTTGTAAAAATCAATGCAGTTTTTCTTTTTTGTTAATATACTTTTTTTTTGTCAGCCGTGGACTCAAACCCACAGTCTATGCCACCCCCTGCATCAACTTTTGACCACCAAGCCAAACTTATATCCTAAATCACCGCAGTTAATAACTTGCATTTTAGGACTAAGTTTTAATAACAAGTGCAGCTTTAATAACTGTCATTTTACAGTTTCTAGAGGGAATTAGAGGGTGCGGAATGTTAAGGGACAGTTACGTGCTAGGTAGTTTCTGGACAGAGACAACCTCTGTAAGAGTTTCTCAACACTAGGACAGAAAGAAATTTCTGTAACACCAGTAATCTGGTGTGATTTAATCCTATTTTTATCCTTTTCAAATTGGTATTCTACAACGTTCTTTGCAAGTGATAAAACCATACCTTTGACATGTGTGATTCCAAAATCAGCTGTCTTCCATAAAAAGTGACAATATATTTTAGAGGGCTTGATTACACCTCTCTTATGTTCTCATTTATATTGATAGAATTCTAATACAATGAGTAGAGGGAAGAGCAAAGATTAAAAGCCAGAACTAGAGTCCTAGGTACAACTCATAGGTACAGCATATAGCAGTTTTCCAATACAACTACTTAATACCTATATTTAATACCTATTCTAATACTCCCCCTCAAATTGGAGCATACAAATTGTATGTACCAACCTTGGAACAAATAAATTCAATCCAAGGTCCCCTTGAGAATTTTGTTAACACAACTGCAAGTTGATAATTGGATCTGACAAACTACAACTTTCCTTGGACAACTACTTTTTTCAAATAAAATAACAATCAATTTCTCTGTGTTTATTCTCTCATGAAACACTAGATTGGAAGCAATGTGGAGAGCAAATTGGTTATCACAATACATCTTCATTTGTTGAATCTCATAGAAGTTTAAGTTCTTGAAGGAATTGTTTCACCCATAAGTTCACTAGTAAGAGACAACATTGCCCTATATTCAGCCTCAGTAGTTGATCGGGCAATTACACTTCGTTTCTTACTTTTCCAAGAAATAATATTTCCTCCAAGGAGGACACAATATCTTGTAGTATTGTTTGTCAGTATGAGATCCTGCACAATCAGCATCACAATACCTAAAAATTCAGATGTTTCCTTTATCTTTATATAGCAAACCTTGTCCTGGAGCCCTTTTTGAGGTACTTAGGACACGGATGATAGCATTCCAATGGCCCATACAAGGAGCCTTCATGAACTGACTAACAACACCAACTACAAAAGTCAGATCAAGTCTAGTAATAATAAGATAAATAAGTTTTTCAATCACACTTTTATATCTTACTGGATCAGAAAAAGATTCACCTTATTATGTCATTAATTTTTTATTTCGAACTATAGGACCATCCACTGGTCTACAGTTTTTTGGGATATCTATAGCATACTTCCTTTAAGAGATTACAACACCTTTTTTTTTACTGAGCTACTTCAATACTCAAGAAGTACTTGAGGCTTTTAAGATCCTTGGCTTGAAAATGTTAACACAACTTCCACGAATTGTGAGAAGCAAGTTGTTGACAAGTCGAGATTTGCAAATGATTGTGCCAAGTTATTAGATTTCAACCTCAAATATTCTTGGTATTCTTCATCAAAGAATTTGGGCACAACAACTTCAACTTTAGAGATATTGGCTATCATATCATGAAAGTTGTGCAAAGAGAAGTAATTCTATTGGATGTGACTCATTCTTTTATAGTACGTGCATTGATGATGTCCCCTACCATCACGTCCTCCTCTAGCTTAGTGTACTCCTCTTCCACATGTAGAAACCATGACAAAAGATTTCGCAGGTTTTTGAAAATTTCTGCTTGAAAGTGTTGGAACCCGAAGGAGCCGAGTCGTAAAGACTCTGAATATCATTTGCAAAATATTTTGAACCTTTTTCCAAAAAAAAGTTACACGTTCTAAATGATCTAAGAGTACCCAATAATTTGGGTTCCCCAGATTGCCACAATAATGCACAAAGCTGAATATCAGTTTGCTTCCACTGTTCAGCTTGATCAAATGACACATTACTCCTGTCTTGTTTAAGGTGATCGTGGAAACCTTGGCCAAGGAACGGAAGGATAATTTTTCCCATTTAGTTTTGTTGAGGTAACGAGAGGACTTCTAGAGAAGGAGACAACAAGTCCTAAAGAAATTTTCATTGGAGTTGAATGCAAACCAACTGAGAAAAAACAACCAATAAAGACAACAAATAGAGAACCCTAGTTTTGACCTTCAACCATGCCAAAAATGAAGAACCAACAATCAGAGCAGAGATGAGGAGGTTCGACGAGGCCTGCGGAGGAGGCGCGATGTCGCTTCGGCAAGAGAAAAGCGATGTGTGGATGTCACATGCCTAGCAGCAATGAACAGAGAATGAACACAAGGTGACGCATGGAGTAGCGGGGTTGGCTGTCACCTAGAGAGACGCTCTAGATGCGGTGGTTACCGAAGAAAGTTGTGACGGTGGATACTTTGCCGAAGAAGATTGAGACCAACAGAGTAGGATCAAACTGCTCTGATACCAACTTAAGATAAAAGAGACAATATACTTTGGAGGGCTTGATCACACCTCTCTTATGTTCTCATATTTATATTGATAGAACTCTAAAGAGCAAAGATCAAAAGCAAGAACTAGAGTCCTAAGTACAAAGATAGGTACAAGATATAGCATAGCAGTTTTCCAATACAACTATTTACTACCTATATTTAATACCTATTCTAACAGCTTTTTGGACATAGACAACCTCTGCAGGAGTTTCTCAATACTAGGAATACAGAAATTTCTGTAACATGTAATCTTGGTATTCAACAACGTTCTATGCAAGAGATAAAACCATACCTTTGACATGTGTGATTCCAGAATCTGCTGTCTTCCTTTTACATCCGGATTGGGAACATCAACATGGCGATCAAACCGCCCAGGTCTCACCAGTGCATTGTCCAATGATTCTGGAAAATTAGTTGCACCAATCACAATTATTCCCTCATTTTGCTTGAACCCATCTAGCTCAACCAGTAACTGATTTAATGTCATCTTCATGTACATTTGGTCCTTTGGGTGTCGGCTTCCTCCAATAGCATCAATCTCATCAATGAATATTATACAAGGTGCTCGTTTCCTTGCAGCAGCAAAAAGATCCCTCACCCTTCGCGCACCAACACCAACATACATCTCTTCAAATTCACTTCCACTGCTGGAGAAGAACGGAACCCCAGCCTCACCAGCAATAGCTCTAGCCAACATTGTTTTTCCAGTACCAGGTGGACCAACAAGCAAAACTCCTTTTGGAAGCTTACCACCAAGACGAGTAAAGCGCTGTCACAAGGGAAGCAAATCATCTAATTACAAATATGATAAGGAAATGTACAGGCTGGTATATGTGACCAGAACAAGCATATAAAATATAACAGAAGAGTATGAAAAAGGGATGTGGCATCAAGCCGAATCGAACATAATTCAGGTATTGACTAACAAATAGCCCAATTAAGAAGTTATCTTATATATGTCACCCAATTTTAGATTGTCAAATGAAGTTCATCAACTCCAAGGGAAGTAGAAACAACTACGAGGAATATGTTAAAGAGTATTGTTTTATTGATGTTAGGTAGGTATCATCCTGAAGTAAGAACACCCAAATCCAGTTACCAAGTTTTCTCCAGCACAAACTATGCTACAAAGAGATCTAATTTATTCACAAGTTTCCCTAAATTTTAACTTGAATTGAATGACCCGTCCACAGACTAGGAGTTACAATACTTGACGTGGCCTTAAATCAACAATCATATTAAGTGATCAATCAAAACACACTAGGCCAGGACATGTAATGACGAATATGGGTTAAATTGTTAAAAAGTATATTATATCCACATATATACAATACCAGTTCAAGTGCTCAAGCATGGGTGCACAATGCCTGAAATGTATGCAACAGGGAGCATGAATGTATGCCAAAAATTCTACCTTAGGATCTCGAAGGTAATGAACAATTTCTTCCAGCTCAGCCTTTGCCTCATCAACACCTTTTACATCACTAAATTTTGTGGTTGATTCCATGCTAGGTTGCACTTCTTCATTTATACCAAGTCCTGGGAAACATGGAAAAAGAAACCAGAGAACATGTCTTCTAAGATCAGATTAAGAAAAAAATATGAAAAGACAATACTGACTAGGAAATACCTTTACTAATTCCTTTATCTTCAATGAGTGCTCCTACGCCAGAAATCAAGAAAAAGACCACCGCAATGGACCTGAGTGTACGCCATAGCTGATCTTTTATATTCCCACCTTCTCTAGCCACCATATGGATTGGATTGCTAGAAGTTCCAATAATATTATCTTTTGTCGATTTTCCTAAATTTCTTAAAGCAGAAAGACCAGCTACAGTTTCTTCCTCATTCACTGCTGAATTGGACATGCCTGAAAACTCATAACACCTCTGGTCATAATTTATGATTAAAAAATATGCTAGAGAAATAAATATCCAAACAGCTGATGCAGTAAGATCAATATCACTTTAGACATGTATTAATTGATGTGCCAATTTTTGTCAGCTGAATATAATTTCTGTCTTGCCTCATTTTGTTCATGCAGTTGTATAAAATTATACTTGTCCAAGGACTGCATGAAAGGCCAAAAGAGGCATCACATTCCCGATTCTAATTTAATCACAGAAAAAAAAAAGATTCTTTATCAATCTGATTAATGGTACAAGACACTAATTGAACTTTTTAATCCCTGGAAAAGATTATTGACTGACAGTACAACCGGACAAATGAATTATCGGCACTGTTAGAAATATAAGACATATTATCTTATATTTCTAACAAGCACAAACCATAGAAAAGTACAAAACAATTGACTAACATACTATTTTAGACAAAGACGTAACTGCTGGCTTGAGAGAAACATATAAGTACGGAAGGTTTAACCAACTGGTTCTATCACTTCAGTAATATATCAATACCCTATTGATTTCCTTCACAATTAAAGTCA
Organism: Phaseolus vulgaris; assembly: GCF_051622355.1. Taxonomy (NCBI): domain Eukaryota; kingdom Viridiplantae; phylum Streptophyta; class Magnoliopsida; order Fabales; family Fabaceae; genus Phaseolus; species Phaseolus vulgaris. The sequence goes on from NC_143498.1 coordinate 4,707,373, forward strand.
TTCATGAATGCCAGATAAATGAGATAAGATATAAAAGTACAAATTTAAAAAAAGTGTGCATGTGTCTGTGAAGGGGGAGGGGAGCCTACACAGGATGCTTGAGTCTTTAATATCAAATCCTAGCAGTCAGCGAATGAAGAGTTCTAAAAGAAATGGAAATAAAATCCTTGCCTGGGACTTTTTACTTAATGTACAACCCGGAAAAAATACCTCCTTTTCACGGATTAGTGGATAGCCCAGTTTTCTAATCAAAATATTAACACTTTTTGTTAGTAAAAAAATCTGAAGTCAGGAAAACAACTGCTTGGTCAGTGAACTCTAGCAGACACAATTTAACAGTTTCCACACCCCTACAAAACATAGTACCCTGGAAGAAAGCAGAAGCATAAAAAACAGATATGGTTGCTTGCTTGGCAAAGACCTTATATAATTGTATAATGGATAAAATTAAAAGGTCAGTCAACGAGTTTTGACAAATATAGGGTAACCAAGCACAAAAATATGAGCAGTTCAACCAAAATAAGCACCTCTCCTTAATGTCTTCAGTAATTCACTTTCATCAAGCCTATCAACTTTCACCAGTGCTTTCACGTATTCAGAAAGAGCCGAGGGACTATTATGCAAAGATGGCTGACTTTCAAATACTCTAATGACAGCCTCAGGATCATTCTGATGGTAAAGTTCTTTGAGATAAGCAACTTCAGCGGCTTCATCTGCATCACGCGCTCGACGAGCTATACTGCCAAGGTAGCTAGACTGAAATCTCTCTTGGGCACCCAAAAACCTATTCCCTACATAATTTTGAAAGTGTTAAAAACAAAAAGCTAAATATCAAATGGAACACAATATTCAAGTACTTGGAACATGAACATATACTGAAAATAAAAAGTGACAGTGACGTGAATAATTCCACAAAGAAACCAACCCACCCCCACCTCCCAAGAAAAAAAAAAGAAAGATAAAATAATTCCACAACACAAAAAATTGTTGAAGGTTAATTCCCAAACCAACATAATTAGGGGAAAAATAAATCTATATTAAGAAAAGAAAAGCTTTTAACTTATATAAGCAAATAACAAGAAGTTAACTATAAGAATAATTCATGGTCGAGGGGGAAGGGATCTATACCTGCACCATGTCTAAACTTACTGACAGAAAAATAGCTTGTAGCAAACACACTTTGAATCTGCCCAAATTTGGATTGTCGTCTTGCAACCTGTAAAAATAAATTATCAAGTAACTAAATCATTAAATAAATCCAAAATATAAACCACATATGCTCACTAGTTTTGTGTAAAAACTAGCAACATAATCAATAATGCACGGGACATGCATAATGAACACAAGTTCAAGTTCTCATATTTCCCTAATGCCTTACACTTATTTTTTGGTGTACAATGGAGAGGTTTGAAACTAGAACCACGAGCAAATTACCAAAAGTACGACAACTAATAAAAACACTATAAGATGAACAATAATAAGTTAAAGACCAACTGTTCAAAGCTGATACTTGAAGCCCCCATAGGATATTTCCTCGTAAGTTACAGAACAAAAAACTCCATACACACAAAGAACCATATAACCCAACAGGCGGAAATCGATATGGATGCAATCTTCACTGCTCCTAAAAATTCTCAAAACAGAGGCAACCATTTGTTATAAGGCCTACAATGACTTCGAAAAAAAAAATGTTTTTTCCCCCCTATAGCAGAAAGTTTTAAATTTTCTTATCCTGAATCAAAACTAGAAGAAACCCCTTAGACCCATTATCCATTACACTAAAAAGAATATAGAAAACGGATGAAGGAGAAATGGGTATAAAAATCAACAAGCCAATCCTGTAAAAGGTCAAAATTAGGGTTTCAGGAAAGAATAACAAACAAGGAAGACAATGACGAAGGACGTGTTCGATTGAGAAACAGGAATCAACTTACCTGCGATATCAAAAGCCTCAAAGCCATGCTCGCTTATCGAGCTATCTCAATTGAATTACAAAATTATTGCAAATGGCAACCTTAATGATCCTTCTTGAGGTTGGTGTTTGTTGGAAATGCTTGAAAGAACAATTTCTTCTTCTTTTTTTGATAGACACTTGAATGAATAATTGATTTTTTCTGAGAAAAATAACTGATAATTGGTATTTATATATATAACTGTGTAGTCAACAGATAATTCTCATTGGTAGGTGTAATAAACTAATAATATTAAATTATTTTTGTTTTCTCTCTTACGAAAATATTTTTTTTTCCGATGTAGATTGTTTTTAATGTTTGTACTCATTTCATTCATTAGATATTTGTGTGAAATAAAAAATCGAAAGACTGATAATATTGGAATTAAATAAAAAAAGTCGTGATATTTGAAAAGACTGAAAAGAAATTCTCAACGAAAAAATAACAATGGAAATTAAGTAAAAGGATTATATAGAAAATGAAAAAATTATAACTAAATTATAATTTATTGATATAGGTATTAAATAAAAAAAATAAAGATATTTTTATTGATTAAAAATGAGTTTTCTTACCGTGCAAAAATGGATGTAGTGAATGTTTTGAGTTTTGTTTAGCAAATGTACGTGGAAAAGGAGGTAATGAAAGGTGTAATTACTCCCTCTTTCACATCACATGACGTGTGTATGCTACAACCAACTCCATTTCCAAATCTTCATAACAAATTTTGAAGAAATACAAAATCATCAAAGGGTATACCATCGAAGTCATTAATCGATTACGCGTTTCTAATCATGGATTATACATGTGTTTTTTTTTTTCTATATAATTGATTATCCTTAATATCATTAAGCATAATTAATTATGGCTAAAAAAAATAAGAGATAACTGATTATGACTTTAAAACATCATCAAGCATAATTTGGTTATGGCTGAAAAAAAAATAATCGATTATGGCTTAAAAACCTAATCAAGCATACTCAATTATGGCTGAAAAATAAGGGGTAATCGATTATGGCTTAAAGACGTCATCAAACATAATCGATTATTTGAGACTCGTAATTGATTATGCGTGGTTTTTTTTGTTGTGATTTCATGAAGTTAACTTGTTTTTTTTTTTTTTTACAAGTTGTACCTGTATAGCCAAAGAAGACCTAGATAGTACTTAAGACTAGGCGTACAATTGTTGTCGTGTCAATGATCCTCTGATTCCTTCCTTCAGGTCTCCTTCCACAAATGTTGATGCTTGGTCGAGAGTGACCTGAAAAAGGTATTTCGACAATCAAGTAAGTACATTGTGTAAAGAATGTATATTGGTAATTGATAAAAGCGTAACTTAGTCCTTTGCATATGGTATTATTTATAGTGTTGGTTATGAGCCATTGCCATGATGGACCGGATATCAGTTATTGACTGACATGCATCGTGATCCTCATTAATAGGGAGATATATTGGCATATATCTGGAGAATATTAGTAACGTTTTTCAGTTAATCAGGCTTGAGCTGATTTGTCGGAGATATTTCTCATATATTTCAGGACATGAATCTGTCATTAAGTGATGTTGTAACTGTGGTTACTGTCATTTATTGCATGCATTGAGATGTTCTTTAACTCAGTCGTTCGATCACCAAAGTTGAGACTGACTCGTCCGGTATCGATCGGTGCACAAGTGATAAGAACATGTTAGCAGTGTTCATGAAATGGTGTATTGTGGTATGCTTGGTTAGTAGCTGGTGGTGGTGTGTTTAGTAGTTGGTGGTGGTGTGTTTAGTAGCAATTGGTGGTTAGTTGCTTTTTGTGGTGTGTTTAGCTGCTAGTAGTGGTGTGCAAAAAATTTGAGAGCTTTATAATCTAAATTTGAGCCTTCTTCTTGTAATGATGGACCGAATATCAGCTATTAACTGACATGCATCATGATCCTCATTAATAGGGAGATATATTGACATATATCTAGAGAATATTTGTAACGTTTTTCAGTTAATCAGTCTTTAGCTGATTTGTCGGAGATATTTCTCGTATATTTTTGGACATGAATATGTCTCATTAAGTGATGTTGTAATTGTTGTTACTGTCATTTATTGCATGCATTGAGATGTTCTTTAACTCAGTCGTTTGATCACCAAAGTCGAGATTGGCTTGTCTGGTATCGATCGATACACAAGTGATAAGAACACGTTAGTAGTGTTCATGAAATGGTGTATTGTGGTATGCTTGGTTAGTTGCTAATGGTGGTTTGGTTAGTAGCTGGTGGTGGTTAGTTGCTTGTGGTGATGTGTTTAGCTACTAGTAGTGGTGTGCCAAGAATCTGAGACAATTTTATAATCCAAATTTGAGCCTTCTTCTTGTTCCGATAATGTATTTTCAAACGTTTTTTTACAATTTCCAATACTACAATTCAATTTATAATGATTTTTTTTTATGTTCCAACAATGATAAGTAACCTATATTTGTTTAAAAATTATTATTCAACCGTACTGGAGATAATTTACAAGATTTTAAATAAACTCAAATCTACACAAAAATATATCATATTTCATTATTTAATTATTTGTAAAATTCTCTTAGAACCATCCTATTACTCATAGTAAATTCCCCCCCACAAATTCATTTTACATTCCTTAATCTAAATAACACCATTTTCTTCACACTTTTCTCACAAATCACTTCAAAGTTTACTTTCTCAAATCCTCACACATCTATTGTGATATTCACACGTGATTGAAAGATATATTATGTAATTAATAACAAAATAATAAGGTAAAAAATTAAAAATTAAACTATTACCAAACCATACTAAATCATTCTTAACAAAGTATGAGTTTACAAGTTCATTTATAAGAATGATTAAATGGTCTCCTTCAATGTATTTTTATTCTACCAAACATTGAGTTTACATAAAAGAAATTTATAATTGTGTGTAATTTTTCTTTTCAATATATCAAGTTATTTTATTATTAAATTTTTAAAATAATGGAATGTAAATTTTAACATTTTAAGTTATTTTTACTATGACTATATGGATTTTATTCAACTAAATTATTTTTTAATTCTCATACTGCTAAAAAAAATATTTGATTTAAATATTTTTTTATCCTAAATATTATAATTTAAACTTACTTGTTATATAAATTTAGTCTTTGCATAATGCTTTTTTAGAAATTAAACAAATATATATATATATATATATATATATATATTAATTAGACAAAAGTCTGAAACTCTAAGGTCTTAGTTAGTGTTAAAATATAATTAAGTATAAAACATTGTCATATTTTGTATGTAAGACTAGGGATGACAATGTGGGGTGGGTCATGCGGTTCGTCCTGCAATCTGCGAGTAAAAAACGTGGGACATGTTTAGTTTTTCAACCTGCTAACCCGCTTAGCCCACCCCACATAACCCGTAGCCCGCACGGACCAACAGCGGGGTGGGGTGGTTTGATTCACTGACCCGCAAAAAAAAAATTGTGTGTTGCCAGTTTGGCACACTGACAGAGTGAGTGTTGTTCTCTCATGGTCACTTTAGGTTTCCATTCCAACGTACACACACGCATACCGTTCCTCTCCTTCCTTCCTCACTTCACTGTTAAGCCCATGGTTGGTCTCATTTGTTATGATATCTTCAATTTTGGTTGCAACATGTTTTCAATTGACATATTATTGAAATCGTCACTACATTTTTATACTCATGCTTCACCACCTCATTAACTTAATAAATTATAGACAAATTATTTACACCCCTTCATGTATATGTGCAAACAGGTATCATCCTAAAAATTCCATCAATACATATTTCTACATCGATGTAGTAAACTGCTTTAGATAAACCAAAACTATAAGTTGCATTAATTAAACCTAATTCCTAAACCAAAACTATATGTATGGCAAATACTATTTGGATACTGAAAGGTGATTTTGGTTGAAGGATTTATTCCAGAAATCCCAAATTCTAAGTTAGCTTCTAAGTATGTGTTTCAAATGGATATTATGTAAAAAAAACACGAATGTGGGTTGACGGGGCAGGATAAAGAATCCAACCCATGTTCATTAGGCAGGGCGGGCTATGCGGGGTGGGCCAATCTACTTTGTCATCCCTATGTAAGACAATAGTTATATGAAAACAATAAATCATATAAGATGTATGTGTTTAGTCTAATATACAATATAACATAGTGAAATTTTTTCTCAGAGTTTGATAAGACGTATATAAAAAAGATGAAACACACACTCAACATCCGACAATACATATAAACTAAGCAAACATCATACTTAAATAAGCATCCATATGTTTATTTTATGTTTGTAGAGAATGTTCATCTATCAAAGAGATGCGTTAAAGATTAACTATAAAACAAATATAAAAGATCTCTCGGGACATGAGCTAAAGTATTTTCTTCATCAGCCTCGCCTTGTACAATATCACTTAACCATGAATTGGTGCAAAAAGTTATGCTACCTAGAGAGATAAGCTCTGTCAATTATAAAAAAAATGAAATTCGAAGTTGCATTTAATGCAACAACCACTTTAGAGTTTATCAGATGCAAAATGGAAATGTATAGAAGTTGAAGTTACTAACAGCTATAAACAACCGCTTAATAACTACCTTCTTCTAGGGCTTATATAAAACCTTCCATAAAAAATGAATAAAAGAGAGGATATATCATGTCAAAGCGCTGCTCAAATTAAAAGAACTCCTCTAAGTCAAGAAAATAGAGATTTCACTATACTAAAAATATTAATCAAATGATAAAGTAGACTTCACAACTTCCCAAAAAGATCTTTGAGCTAAAAGAAAAAAACAAAATTAAAATGTTAGGATCCAAATGAACTTTATGGAAAACATACTGAGAGTGTTTATCCAAATAGTTAGGAGAGAAAATATATCCATTATATACGTCGAAAGGCACTGTCCTTAGAGAGCAAAAAAAATTGTACTAGGAGAGAAGACATAAATTGTGTATTCATCTATGAGACGATATCACTCTCTAGTATTCAATGTATTCAAATAAGATCATCAAATGATCATCCAAACCTATCATTCTTGAATGTTAACCAAGAGTGACTAAAAGACAAAGAAGACTTGAATAAGTCAAGAATGACTCGGTGAAGAATACTTGGTGTCAACTAGAAATGGCTTGAGAAAAGAATACTTAAAGGGTTAACTAGGAGTAGTTACGAGCTCAAAGAATACTTGGTGCCAATCAATAGTTACTTGAGGAAAGAATACTCAAGGGGTTAGCCAAGAGTAATTACGACTCTAAAGAATACTCTAATGTACTTTGTAGTATTAGTCTGCCTAATTGAACTTAACTCGTTAGCAAAAAACTAGATGTAGTCTACGCAATAGACGAACCAATATAAATTATTCTGTATATATTATTTCCTTCTTACTTATTTTACTTTACATGTTATTATCATATGTGCTAACCAAAGAAGGAGACTTATTATGAGAGTACTTTCTAAACACATTCTTATCAAAAGAGTTTTTAATGAGATCTTTAAAACTGCATATGGAGAGGAGGTTGGTAAGATGCAAAAACTATAATCTAATCACTTGTTAAAATTAATATAAACACATATTAGTCAAGTAATTCAATTGAGTTATGAAATATAAGATATGGTGATTAAATGTTTTAATAGAAACCATTTGATTAAAGATGTTAATATGATTATTTGATTATAAAGTAATCAAATAAAAAATTATTTCATCTCATGTCAAATTTCAAAGGCAACTTGCTAGCTTGTTTGAATAATTTGTCTGTACTATTTTTTGCCTAGGCTCTAACTAATGATAAGATTATGATTCTTGTGACTAATAGGCTATGATGACTCTTTAATTCGGCAAGTGTACCAATTAAAAGTAATAAATTATCCTTAAGAACGGATATCGAACCCACAATGAACAATTGTAATCTCAAGTATAATATTCACTAAATATCAAAAGATGTGCAAAATTTTGTTTGAAAGGTTGTTGGTATCATGAATTTATGTAAGAAATTAAATAAAAACAAAGTAAATGATTTAGATGATTCAATTGAGAAAATTGGGATTGAGGTTAATCCTTCTCACTCGTTTGTATTTTCAGTGGATGAATTAAAACATATAATATTCCATCTTGATTGACATTAATGCATATGTAAAAATCATTCATATCGATTCTTCACCTACAAAACTATTAAGAGTCTCTTAAAGCAATTAACATTTCAAATTTATTCCTAGCATTCAAATATGTTAAGCACTAAAATGATAATATCAATCATCAATCAAGAACTGAATATAATAGATAAATATCAACTCAATACATAAGAGTTTGAACATATTACTCCCAAACCCAAAGGAAAGAATTAGCCACTCATGGTGGCTATTACAAACATGGAACTTAAGAAAAGAAGATCCAGAGCGTTTCTCCTTACGACTGCCTTCTTTAGGGTTTCCTTCCTTTGGTTTCCCTTCCAATGATGTCTAGGGTTATGTCTCACGCCTTCTATTTAACCTAAAGAAACATAAACAAGAATTAAGAACTATTAACAAACAAAAAAACAGTTAGAATATTCACAATATTTAGGAATTCATACTAAAAAATCAAACTGTTCCCCGACAACAATGCCAAAAACTTGATGACTTTTTACGACAAGTGCACCGCATTGTCACAAGTAATAATGTGTCCCTAAGGACAAATATCGAACCCACAAGGAACAATTGAATAATCAAGTAAAATATTCATTAAATAATTAATAGAATAATAAAAGTTTGTTGGAATTTGTTGTGATGACAACGATTAACAAGAAAACAAGACAAATAATTGTTGCTTGAATTGGAAAAATAGGGTTTGAGTTTCATCTTTCTCACTCTTTTATGTTTAGATTAACATGATAATATTATGTCCTTTGATTGATATTGATGTCTGTATAAAAATCATTTATATAGATTGTTCGCATATAAAATTCTTAAGATGCTTCCTAAATATCGATTTCTCATATATTTATAAAAACAACTTAGTATTTAAATCAAACGTGGATAGAAATTAACATTTTAAGTCAATTTAACAATTAATTATTTTTGTTTCTAAAGTTGATTTCTATTTAAGAATTTTCTTATAGTTTTTGCTGATAATAAATAAATAAAATTAGTTACCACAACTCTTTGAAAATATTAATTTTATTAACTCAACAGTTGATCTATAACTATATATAATTTTCATTGCTTGTTTAAAATTATTGAACAATAATAATATTTTTTTTTTATATTTAAGAAGTATATTCTTTTAATTTTAGTAGATGACTGAAGAATCAAAATATTTTTTTTTTATCAGCATAGTCAAAATATTAATAATTTTATGTTTTGTGATTTTTTTGGAAATATATACTTCAAAAAAATTCAATTTAATGGTTAGTTTTGCAATCGAATTAACTAATTAAAAGATATAGTAGTTAGTTTTAAATGACATTTTTTATTTCAAAACTCACCATTAATATATATATATGTCAAAATAAAATAACAACTACAGAAAATCAAATTTTGTTAATGTTTTTATGTTTTAGTTTGAATTTACACACGGATTTAAAATATAATTCATTAAATATTTTTTTGTATGTAATATATATTGAAGATCTCTTCCACTAATGGTTTATTTAGATTGCGTGGATGGAAAGAGTAAAAAAAAAAGAAAGGAATAGAAAATGAAATTGTTTAAATTAAAAAATGAATATATTTAAATGACAAATTTGTAATATATATGATTAATGTGGTTGATTTTTTATTTATTTAAATAGTATTACATTAATTATTTCTTTTATTATAATAAATAAAAACATAAATATCAATAAAAAAAATTAAAAACATCGTCGATTGTTTTAATTGTGTATTATAAAGACATAATCCATTATATTTGTACACTCATACTTTCCACATATGTGAAAAAAGTTACTCAGCATTTTTTTTTTCTTAAATTTTGTGAATATTCTTCTCCTTTTCATTCTTCTGGCATATCCAAACACACTCTAAGAATAATAAAAAACTTGATTTCAACATCATTTGTTTGCAAATTTTGTGGCACATTTGAGATCAAACATAGACTAATTACAAACCTCATATATATGTTAAACATGAGTTTTAGGAGTTTGAGTTATGATTAAAATTCACTCCGTATAATATATATGTTGATTTTATGAGTTTGAGTTATGATTAAAGTTTAATTCTTAGAATATATATATCGATTTTATGAGTTTGAGTTAAGATTAAAGTGTACTTCCTATAATATAATATATATATATATATAATATAAAGTGAAATGATGTGGATAAAGAATTAGAAATAAAAAACATAGTGCAGTAGCCTTTTTTGTTTTTACAAGCAAAGTGGGATATTGTGTTGGTTTTTGAAACAAGTTCCTGAAAGTTAACACACATTATCTCTTGGTGCAATAGACATGCCCCTAGTAGCAGGGACAGAGCAGTACTATTATACTATCTCGTAGCCATCAATCATATCATGGAAAACAGAGAAGATGCTTCATCATACATATATATATATATACACATTATATATATATATATATATGAGTATTATTCAGCACTAGCTTGGTTCTGCAACGTTGGCAGCAGCACCTTCTTCCAAGTAATCAGAGAGCATTGCAGCTTTATTCCCTCAAGATGCCAAGCCAGGAGCAAATCCATGAGTCCCTATTTGTTCACGTGAAGGGATAGCCATAAGCATTCCAGAAAGGGGTGAAGATGAAGCCATATTATTATACCCTGTTGTAGTAGTAGTTGTTGTTGTTGTACATTGAGGCACGTGAACCTGCTGCACCAACAAGTGGGGTCTCACTATCATGCCTTGTGAAGCTGCACTTACTGTTACTCCTATTTGTGAGGCTTTTTGCAACAAAGCAGTGGCTGACATGTGAGGAGAGGCTGTGGAATAATGGAAGGAACTCAAAGAAGGAAGAAAAGAAGTTGGTGCGGAAGTAGGGCTAGGGTTTTGATCATGGTTGAATAAGGAGTGTGTGGGAAATAGGTGTGGAGTGGAGGAGAAGTCTGAGGTGGTTCTTGGTGTTTGAGTGTGCAGTGATTCTTCCAACACTGTTGGAGAAGATAACCATGATGGAATCTCTTGACCTAATAGGTTGAACTCTTGTTCTCTTTTCATCACCAGTGATGATGGTGCTTGAAAATGAAGGGCATGGCTTCCAAATTGGGAGTGTGATGATAGTAGAGAGTGAGGGTTCACTGCTCTACCACTTTCCTGTGCCAAGGCATCACAGAAAGCTCTGTGAGTGATAAAGCTGTCCCTCCTGCAACCACACCAAAGACAAAATCCATATTAATATTAATATTACATTTAATAATAATTAATAGTTGCTAATATAGAAGATATAGGGTGTTCTTTGAATTGAATTTTAAGTTATTTTTCAACTTGTGTTAGGTAGTCACTTGAGGTTTCTTAAAGTGTCAATCTCTTTTATTCTCTAGGTGTAAGAGGGTTGAATCACTCCTAAAAGATAGACGGTTGAGATTTCTTGAGGTATCGGTTTTTTTTCTTTGTAAAAGAATTGAACCACTCCTTAGACGATTGAAGTTTCTCGAGGTGTGAGTTTCTTTTGCTCTAAAAAAGAGTTGAATCACTCCTTAAATGATTGAAGTTTCAAAATGATTGAAGTTTCTCGAGGTGTGGGTTTCTTTTGCTCTGTAAAAGAGTTGAATCACTCTTTAAATGAGTCACATTTATTATATTTTTTATTATGGATAAAAAAATAATTTTCATTTATACATTTTTCTTTAATATTAATGCAAATCTCTCTGAATATTTAATTTAATTATCAACACAACCTTAAACCTCAAACTATTGATATATTATAAATAATTAATATTCAGTGTGATATTTCATATATATTCTTTTTCATGTATATAAGTACACACAGATTCCTTCCTAGCTAGAGTAGACTTTTTGTTGTTGTTTGCACTGTTTTACACACTTTCCCTACTCATCAACACACTCTTTCTTTCCTGATATTGGAAAAGTAAGATTTTTTTTGTTTAAATTAAGGAAAAAATATAGAGTATATTCATTGTTAGTATTTTATTTATTTATTTATTATAAGAAAGAAAAACATATTGATAATATTATCTATTAAATAAAACATAATATTTAATATACATCATCTTGAAACAAATAAGAGTAAGTGATGCAGAAGTTTGTTGTTATTTTACATATTTTGAGAGAGAGAAATGTCTGTGATAAAAAAAATTAAATTTATGCTCTGATGTTAAAAAGATGTACATTTCATTTAAACAGAAAAAATATGAAAATAAAATGTAATAAAAAAAGTAGTGTTACATGGAAAGCTTTGAAGTTGAAGTATAAGGTTTTTGTATTGAGTTGAGAGGTTCTCAGTAAAAGGTAAAACTGAAGAAATTATTTATTTATTTTTCTATTAAGTTTGATTATAATACTGAATATTTGTCTCAACACAAAAATCTGTCTCAATTTTTTTCTTGAAATTCAGATAAAATAAAAATATAAGGAGTTATTTTTCAAACTTGACTTACAAAATAAAATTATTCGGTTTAGATATTTACTCCTATATATTTATTAATTTTGTCATTTATTTGATTAATTGGCTCCTGCTAGTTATAGATTTTTCCAAACAAAATTTAAACTATTTGTGGATTTACATTACCAGTCAATATATATACACTACTACTATAATATATAAAATGACATATAGTGATAACAATTTATCAACTTTTTATACTAATAAACAACTTAAATTTTGATTGACTATTTATGCAAATAACAATGTAAAAAGTATTTTAATGCATCATCATATTCTAATTAATTTTTTTAGGATAAACTCATAATACCTGTATGATTAATTATATAATTTCTACAAAGCACAATGAAGAGAATATATAAACCTGATGAGAAAGTGTTATAAAATGATTTTTTACATAGAAAATTAGATTGAGATTAAGTTGGTTTTGGAATTAATCTAAAATGAATTAAAAGTTGATTAAGGAGATTAATTACCTAGAGAAAAGGGTACCACAGTCACATTTGTATTCCCTGGTGCCACAGATTTTGGAGTGAGCCTTCCAATCTGATTGAACTGCATAGCGTTTGGAGCACTTCTCACACTTCCATTTCTTCTCTCCATGCTTCCTGAAAAAGTGCTTCTTGATTCCTGTGAGGTCCCCAAGGGCCCTTGAAGGGTCATGGTGAACACATGTTGCCTCTGGACAAACATACACTTTCTTTCTCACCTCTTTGCTGTTCTTCTTCTTTAGCTTCCATGGCAGATTGTGCCCTCTTCTATGAAGCTGCAGATTCTGATCTCTTTGAAACCCTTTCTGACAAATCTCACAAACAAACCTGTTTGTTGCCAATAGGGTCTGTGGAGTCAATGCTATCACTTCTGCATCAGGGTCTGAACCAAACCAAGTCAAACAAAAAACAACATCAAACCAGCATAATTTACTTGTAAAACAACAAAATCTACCTTAATCAATTCTTCAATTAAAGTTCAAATCTTACTTCCATAATAATACAAACTTGTGGATTCATGAGTTATTTCATGATATTTCAACACTTATACAAAATCTTGTCAAACTTTCTTACTCTAGCATACAAACCTCAGTTATAACACATTCATATATTCATGAAAACCTTTACAAAATTACAGTACCAGCATTTCAAAAAACACCAAGAAAGGAATCAAGTTTATAATGCAGAAATTATAACTGTTTGTTCTCTTAAAATTACATTTAAATATTAAAAATCATGTCCAAAAACAAGATACTCTATACATGTATAACTGAAGCAAAATTACAAATGTATAAGGGGTTTAATGTTAACAAATTCTGGTATATGATGAATCTGTTGAGTTTATAAATTAATAATAGTAAAAATCATATTTTGAAAGGCATAAGCTTCTTACATAATGTATAAAAGTTAAACTATAAAGTGGATTACACTGTCTATATATAGGAAATAAATCAAGTATTGATTTTGGCTGCAAATTAAGCATCAAATTAGATGAATGACCTGGGTGGCCAGGAAGACTTCTCTTCTTCTTTGGTTGTGGTTCTTGATTTATGGAAGTGGAGGAGTGTTGGTGAGCATGGAAAAAACCGTTGTCATTTCTGATTCCTGAAGAAGCACTTATTTCACTTGATGCAGACGTCAAATTGGACATGTTTTCTTCCACCACCTAACCTATATATACAAGTAAAATTAGGTAAGAAACCAAGTACACTACACATAGGTCATATATAATATGTAACAACAATATAGGTTATATAGAATACATGATGATAAGAAGTAAAGTTTATTTGCACCAAAAGAATTTCTGAGATCTTGCAGCAGCTCAGTGAAAAGGATAATACTAAGGAAATTAATGGATCTGATTTTGTTCAGCTCATGGATCCTGCTTACTTATATAGCTTTCTCTCTTCTTCAAACTTTTCAGAAATTCTTGAGAACACCACCAAGAGTGAGTGAGTGAGTGAGAGAGAGAGAAAGAAGAAAAAAGCTGAGAAAGTTGAATGGATCCCGAGAAGGATTGCCTTCAAATCTATGGCTATTCACTTTAATCACTTCTTAAACCGCCACAACTTGTTGGTAGCCTCAAGCAGCAAGCATCAAGCATCACCTGGTACAAGAGTCTGAAGAAAACATATATCAGATAAGTGAATTCCTTAAATAGATCTCAGTATCTAAGGATTAGTCTTTAACTATACACTGTGAGTAAAACCAAAAGAAAAGGAAGAGAATGGTGAGAAGTGTATGAGTTCATTGTTTGGTACCTACTTGAGGAAGAGTTTGAGTTTGTGAGTGTGTGAGGGGAGAGAGAGAGAGAGAGAAGAGAGGTTGGAATGTGGATGAGGAAAAGGATGTGTTTGAAGATGGCACGTACAAGAGACCAAAGCACAAGCCAAACTGGCTTGTTCTGAAGTGCACTTTCTGTCTTTTCCCCTTTTTTTCTCTACCTCCAGTTTTTTAAATTTTCTTCCTCAATAATTGCACATTATAGCATTATGATTTTCTTCCACTCTTCAAATTTTTTCTTCCTCAATAATTGTACATTGCATAATAGCTTGATCATTTTCTTTCTTCTGTGGGTCAACTTTTTGGTCACCATATCTATACAATGTGTTTGATATGTTGTTTAAAGTTATGTTTCACATTTTAAATATGAAAAAAAAACAAAATAATTCAAAAGTAGTCTTGAAAAAATGTAGATTTTAGATTTTTTTCATTTAATTTGATTCAACAAACATGAACCTAATTGGTATTAAACTGACTTTAACTAATCTATATCATTGATAATTAATTTTTAGTGGTTTTTTAATCAATTATAACTTTTTATTTATAAGATTAAAATTTAGTGCTTTATTTAAGATAACCCGTTTGGTTTTATTTATACCAACCATATCTTGATCTCTATCAATCAATTTTCAAGGTTTTACCAATTTAATTATATTTTCCAACATAAAATTTAAAACAGTACTCTGTGTAATTGTATATGGTTATTTATTTTTAATAATACATTTTAATTGAAATTAGAAAATAAAATTGACCATGTTGACTTGAAAATTCTCTTTAAACATACTAAGTTCATATATAAAACTACACAAAATAAAAAACTAATCCATCTTCTGGTATTAATTTTACTGTGATACATAATACACTAAGTTAGTACAATAATTATATAACATATATATATAGTAAAAAAGACATGAAATTCATGTAAAATTCATTAAGTTATGACAAGGTTAAGCAATTTTATTATTTTAATCAGTAACCAAGAAGATGAACAGAAAGAGTCTAAAGTATTGCAGATAGTATTATGAAGTTATGTTATCTGCATAATAGTGATGCATGAATAGCTTATACCAATAAACATTTAGAGAGAGAGAGAGAAAGAAAAGAGAAGTAGTATGATTAATATAAAGAAAAATGATAGATATGATAGAATGTTTACACGAAGAGGGTATACAAAATATTATTCTCTCTCTGCATGTTTTGTTAAATGGTGGATGTCTGACATTGATTGATTATTCATGCCAAACATTCTCTCTTCCTAAAAAGTAGAGATAAAGTGATAAAAAAAATGGTCCGTGAGAGAGTGAAAGATCAAGAAGAGTGGCTGATTAAGAACTTTTAACATGCAGGGTAATTGGTAAGAGAGTTAAAAACTAAAAGGCAAATCTGCTTTTCCTCTATCTGCATTCACACACACAGCTTTTGACAGCCATAACCACCAATGCCTCCAAATCATGCTGCAATTTCTAACCATTTCTAGCAGATGTATATAAACCTCACATGGAGATAAAAGATTTCCTTTTCTCCTACCTCAGGACCACACACAATTGCCCTGATATGAAACTATTCACCAGATAACACGTTCAAGATCAGAACTTCTTTTTCAGAAAGATGAATTTTAGTCTAGGTTTTGCCACACTAAACAACTGCTATCAAATTCTAACCTAGCTTTCTTTTCAAATAGGAAATGAAAATGAAGAAAAATTAAGTAATTAATTTCACACGAAAGAAAGAAAGAAAAGTGTGTAATTTTCTTAACTTTAATAAATGTTTTTAAATTTAATAAGTAAATTAAACACTAAAAAGAAAATCATTAAATAGAAACTAATTTTAGATATCAAAATAATTAGTTACTATTCAACTAAATTAGAGACAATTTTATAAACTAAAAGAACTATTGGTATTTAAAATAATTTTTATTATTAATAAAAATTTATAAAATAGTTTCTAAATTAATATGTAATCCTTAGTTATTAAGATTTTAGCTACTTATTACTTTATTTTCTAAATTAGTCTCTATTACTCTTTTAGAGACCAATTTAGAATCTAAAATATATTAGTAACTAAAACCTAGGTAGCTAATTTAGTTACCAATTTAGAAATTATTTTATAATTTTTTTATTAATAATAGAAACCACTTTAAATACTAATAATTTTTTAGTTTTTAAATTAGTATCTATTTTAGTTAATATAATGACTAATTATTTTTTGTCTCTAAATTTAGTTGTTATTTAATGATTTTCTTGTAGTGAAAATTCATGGTTGAAGTTAGTGTTAACATATATTTGTATAACATAGGAATTTGGAAATATAGGAACTCTGTGACATTCGACAGGGGTGTGGTAGATGTGCTTGAAGTATTCGCATTGCTACAGGTAAATGTTTGATCTTGAATTTATGCAAAGTCTCATTGTGCGTACTCTAACTGGGTTTTGAATCCTGTGGATTGTATGAGGTTGGTTGTTTAATGTTTTCTTGTGTTTGGTCTGGTAGTTCCTTAGTTAAGCTGGAAGGTGTCTCTAGGTAGGAGTATGGTAAAGCGCTTGCTCTTTATGTATAAGAGTTGAACCACCCCTGAAGTGGTTCCCATTTATTTATTTTTTATTGTTAATAAAAAAAATTGTATAACACTTGTAACCTAATTATTGTTTAATTTTAAATTTTTGTGAAATATAATTAATTTATTGAATGGGAAGGAATTTTTTTTTAAAATTAAAATTTGAAATTTATTGGTATATATTGTATAATTACATTTGTAGTATTAATTTTTTATCATTAAAATCATAGAGAATTGAATATAAAGGTAAAGTTTAAAATATAATTTTAAGTGCATATGTATTAAAATGAATTTGATATATATCTGTAATTTTTTTTTAAATTTTGTTTTGTGAATACAATTTATGTAATGAATAATATGAAATTTAATATAATAATTTTTTTACAAATTTTAAAAATATGAGGAATATGTTAATGTAAGTAGTGGAGCAATGCACAATCTGATAGAAGCAATCGAAAACAATAATATGAAAAAGAAAAATAAATCAAACTTGATTGAAACTAATTATAATTAGAAATCGAAGCATGAGAAAAGAAAGGTAGAGGGTTACGTTCCATTCATAATATGAGGGTTTTTAATAAGTCATAAAGCAAGAATATATTTATACTAGTGAAGTGAAGAGAGTGAAAACGATGATCCACAAAATTGATAATCACTATAAGAAAATCATAAAATAGAAACCAATTTTTAGAAACAAAAACTAAATTGTATTATAGT
The DNA here is from genome assembly GCF_051622355.1 of Phaseolus vulgaris. Taxonomy (NCBI): domain Eukaryota; kingdom Viridiplantae; phylum Streptophyta; class Magnoliopsida; order Fabales; family Fabaceae; genus Phaseolus; species Phaseolus vulgaris. Next base: position 4,725,420 of record NC_143498.1, read on the forward strand.
GACTAAATTAGAAACTGACACTAAAAAATTTTTGATTTCTAAATTAGTTTCTATTATTGTTACATGGTTTCTAAATTGATATATAATTAGTCACCAAGGTTTTTGCTACCAATTATTTAAATTTGATAGCAAAAACCTTGGTTGTTAATTAGATACCAATTTAGAAATTATCTAACAATAATAGAAACTAATTTATAAACCAATTTTTTTTTAATCTTTAAAATTATATCTAATTTAGTTACTATAGCAACTAATTATTTTTTTTTCAAAAAATTGATTTTTATTTCATGATTTTCTTATAGGTGAACATCAACAATCAACAATGAAAAGGAGTTAAAAAAAACTCTCTAATTACACGTGTGAAATAAAAAGAAGCAACTCTACAATATAACTTATAGGAATAACAACATTAATAATAATAATAATAATAATAAATTATATTAAATGTGTATTGCAATTTGGTTTGGAATAGTTTTGAAAATCCAAACGATTACTTCTACAAAATTCCAAAACAATCCAAAACTTTTCAATTTTTTTAATTGGTTTTAGTCTAATGCAATTACTTTTTTTTTTAATGTTTTTTTTATGTTATATGGTATGCTGGAAATAATTAGTATAAATTGGTGTATTAATCTAGTTAAAGGTTCCATGTTTATGGTTTTGCATTTTTTTTTGTGTTTCTAAAAAAATGAAATCCCATTAAAGTTAGGTGTTAGAAAAAAAAATTAATGGAGATCTGGAAAAACTTTAAAATATTTAATTTCATAAAATACAATAAAATAGCTGACGTTAAAAAAACATAAAATTTAAAGAGTAAAAATTAGTAAAAAATATTTAAAAAATAGATTCCTCTAACAAATTATTTATGAGATTTTGGTTTCCTAAATTTTAGAATATTTTTTGAAAGATGGTGTTGATATGAGAATAATGTTTGATGTCACTTTCAGAAAGACAAAGGAATATGGTGTGTTTGTAAGACGTAGCTGGCTAAAGCTAACCTAAAAGCAAATCACAATTTCAAGTTATCTCTTCAAAGCTAACAAGCTTTTGTGGTCTTTGACTCTTTGTCACCTTCATATTTTCATTTTTTTTTATTTTTTCAAAAATATGTGTGTGGATCTTAGCCAAAACCCACAATTATCTTAAGTCGCCTTTATATGAATTAAATACTTTTTAATTTGTCCAATATTCTAAAATATACAAATTTATACATTATATATATAAAAAGGTATCAAGTATGAATTTTTATTTTTAATAAAAATTTATAAACTAATTTTTGAATTAATATCTAATTATTAACTATCAAGATTTTAGTTACTAATTATTTTATATTTAAAATTAGTCTATAAATACTAATAGAAACTAATTTAAGATATAAATTTAGATACCAATTTAAAAATTATTTTATAAATTTTTATTAATAATTTAAATACTAATTTTTTTGTTTATAAATAATATTTAATTTAGTTAATATAATAATTAATTATTTTTTATCTTTAAATTGGATTGTTATTTAATGATTTTTTTACTCGTAGTTAAGGAACTAATACTTCATTAATTGGAAATGAAAAGATAGTAGGTCATCTTAAATCTTAAGTGAAAATTTTAAATTAATAAATAATGTAAAGTGCATATTGTATCCTCCTTTCAATAGTAACAGAATATAAAATAGCAACTAAAAGAATATTTAATTTGTTCATAGTTCAGAAATAAAAACAAAATTATTATAAAGTAATATTAAGCATTATATATTGATTAATATTTTTTTTACCACAATGTTTAATTAAAAATTATTTATTAGTTCTATATTATAAATTATTCATAAAACTATTATTAATTATAAAAAAGTTATACAAAAGAGTCATGCTAATTCTTTTAAAGTAAAGAATTTAAAAAATGTAAGTAAAATTCTAAAAATATGAAGATATCGGAGATTTCACCTCAACTAATATATGGTCAAATAATATATATATATATATATATATATATATATAATATAAATATAAAAGTGGGATGTAAATATCATCTTACAAATTAGTTTTGTGAGATTGAGTTGGATATAAACTCATCTACTATGAAAAGATGTGAAAATGAACACAAGGATGCTATTTTTATTTTACATACTTTTAATTTATTTATTTTTCTATATTTCTTTATTAACTTTTTACATATATAATGTGCAAATTTATGATAATATTGTCATTAATTTCTTTCCACCTTTGATCCATCATATTTATGGTGGATCTTTCTTCAATTATATTTACACAATTGTCTTTTCTCAAAATTGTCTCCATCTTCAGTTTCCATAATTAGAAATTATTCATGTTGAATTTTTCTATCTTATATTTTGTTGTCATGATTTTAAAATGAACTTATGCATTTTTCACTATGAATAATATTATGTACTAGAAATGACGGTAGATCGTGAACAAATGCACTAGGTAAAGTTTACAGGAAAGAGAAATGAGTACTTATGGGCACACTTAAATACTAAGTTTTTCCTTAGATAAAGACATGCACTTTCACATTACCTCTCACTCTATTTCTAGTAACAAGAATAAGTATTATTTGATGTGAAAGATCATACTAGTTATAATCACATAGCATACTCAAAATTTTTAATAACACTATTCTAGTGACAATACCAATGTAATACAATTAGGAACCAAACTCTCTAATATCAATAATGGATATTAGAATAACAACATAAGAACTCACAAACAAAAAAAAAACAAAAAAAACAATAATGTAATTTTACTAAAGGGAATAAAGTTACAATACCATTCTCTCCCATTCAAAGGATAAAACAATAACACTCTCACTTCAAAATAGAAAAAACAACTACAAGAAGAATGTTAGGAAAAATTAAGTTTTCCTCACTTAATTTTTCTCTCAAACATTAAAGCACTAAAAAAAAAGGAAGTGATTGGTACATCTCACCTTTTCTCTCTTAATTTTTCTCTCAAACATTAAAGCACTAAAAAAAGAAGTGATTGGTACATCTCACTAAGAAACACATTATCCTCCTTTTATAATAAAATAATAAATATCAAAATAAATCTTATCTATAAAAAAAACCAACACACAAATCAAAGAAAAATTAGTTGAGAGAATCAAATTTCTCAATTAACAAGACCAACAAAAAGTAAATTATTACAATTGAAATCAAATAAAATGAAAATGTCCTATTGTTTATACGATATGATTTGTTTGTGAAAGTAAAAATATCTCCATATAAAAATTTAGAGATAAGGAAGAGAATGAATATGTGATAGAGAAAGAAAAGAGATGCATGTAGAAAATAATAAAAGTTCGAGAAAAAGAAAAGAGGAAGGAATTGAGGAAGAAAGACTTGGTCTTTTAATCCAGATTCTCACGTACTTCTAGGAGAAAAGGATACGAAAAAAATTAAAATGAAATTTATACATAAATTAATTTGTAAATACTTTCTTATGTGATTTATTTAATTTTTTTATGAGGAGTTAGAGAACACATGTAAAAGTTCTGTAACATAAGTTTTATCATTGATAAAAGTTAAACGAGTAAAAAAAATCTAATCCTTCATATTTTTTTATTTATTTTTAAATAATATTTTTTATATGATGATGAATGATTTTTGTTATTTGAAGTGAAAACCTAATTTTAAATTGCACAATGAAAACTTTTATGAAAAAAGAAATACAATTAATAAATGAATAGTTATTGGCGATACCTTAATTAAAAAAAAACTACTATAATTTCTTTTGCATGAATCTACAATAAAAATGTAAAGAGACTAGATTTCGAATTCCCAAAAAATCAAAGGGCAAGACTATAAATTTCTTAAAATATTTTTTGCCTTCTGACTTTCAGTTTTTGAATAATATCTTCTCTAAGCAACCTTAAAAAAAATTAGATAAACATTGATTTTATCTGTTTGACAACGACAAAATAAATAATTGGAGTATGTTAATATTTTTCAATTCACATATATGACAAGTCTCTTTTGTTTTTTCTTCTTCTCTTCCACTTAAACACACCCAAAACATAATAATTATAACTAAAAACATGAGTGAATTTTGGGATACTTCCACCTTCTGAAATTTGAGTTTGTCTTTTTTTTTTTGCGTGTTAACCACGATTATGTACATACAGAACAACAACAACAAAAATGGTATCTACCAAGTAATTTACTAAAACAAAAAAATGTAATTTGAGGAGACTTTGGAAGTCAAGTCATCATTAAATATGTTTTCTAGCTGCAAGATTCTCAAAGTTGGTGTGTATTAAATGTTTCTAAATCCTAATAGGTTGTGGATTTATGTGAGTGATTCATGTTTCTTAACTGTGGTGTTGTTTCCACAAGGAGAAAGATCCACAGTGTGCAATATTTGCAAATATTAGCCATTCATCAAACTAAGCCACTATACATTTGGTTCTTGTTGTTCTTCCAATAACTTTGGTGCTATCATTATGGAGACCAAAGCATCACTTGACAGCATCAATTCAAACAAGTACATGGTACCTCAAAAACAGCCTTACCGAACCTGGTACCACTTTCAGCCCCCACAAAATTGGATGAATGGTATTATCCTTACCACTTTTTTAGTTTCTTCATCAACTTCTTCCACACATGATTCTGTTCTTAATCACTGCCTATTTCTAATTATTTTCTGTCATTTTGCATATTTTGCTGATGAAAAATGAAAATGGTTGCTTTCATCATGCAGATCCAAATGGTATGTTTGTGAACTTCTCTCCAACTTTCAATTAAATTGAAATTTATCTCTTGTTCATTATATTACTCTACCCTGTTAAAAAATAGACTCTAAACTTAACTCAATTTTATAAGTTATTTCATAATATATAAGTGGATGCAAATCTTAATTTATCAGTCGGTTTTTTAACTCAACTTTTTAAGTTATTTCATAACATATAAGTGAATGCAAACCTTAATTTATCGGTCAGTTTTGTAAAGTTGAGTTTGATCTAAGTCCAATTTTTAATAATGGAATGATAAATTATGTGAGAAGCAAAACAATTCTTTGTTGTTCATGCTTATGACATGTAACTATCACATGTTTAAGGTTCCAACTAATTTTTAAGAATGATATGGAGCCAAAATTTTCAATTTACAAGAAAATTTGACAACATGTATTACTTGAAGATTGGTCAAGACAGTGAAAGACCTAATTATAGGAAAAATTATTCTTTAAAACAGGTGTCAATGCACTATTATTTCATCTACTTGTCAACTCTTGATTCAGTAAAACACATCAAATCATGATCTTATGATAAGTGTTGATTTAATTGTCACAGGACCAATGTACTACAAAGGAGTTTACCACTTTTTCTACCAATTCAACCCTTATGCACCAACCTTTGGTAGGCATATGGTATGGGGTCATTCAGTATCCTATGATCTCATCAATTGGATTCATCTAAATCATGCTATTGAACCAAGTGAGTCCTATGACATCAATGGCTGCTACTCTGGCTCAATCACAATCCTCCCGGGGGAAAAACCTATCATTATGTATACAGGGAGTGATTCTAACAAACATCAAGTTCAGAACTTGGCTGTGCCAAAGAATCTATCAGACACCTTCTTAAGGGAATGGGAGAAACACCCTCAAAACCCTATCTTGATTCCACCTAGTGGAGTTGAAGTGGATGGTTTTAGAGACCCTACAACTGCTTGGCAAGGAAGTGATGGCAAATGGAGAATGATTATTGGTGCCAAAAATGGTGATGAAGGGAAGGCTCTTCTCTACCACAGTGAGGATTTCGTTAATTGGAAACCGTTTCCTAATCCTATGTATGCATCAGAAAATACTGGGATGTTTGAGTGTCCAGATTTTTTTCCTGTGTACATCAGTGGCACAAAGAATGGGGTGGATACATCTGTCCAAAACAGCAGTGTCAAGCATGTCTTGAAAACGAGCTATCAGAACAAACAACTAGAATACTATTTTGTAGGTGACTATTTCCCTGATCAGGAAAAGTTTGTTCCTGATGATGATTTGGGAGGACCTAATCTGACCTTAATATTGGACCATGGAAGCTTTTATGCTTCCAAGTCATTTTTTGACTATGCCAAAAACAGAAGGATATTGTGGGGATGGTCACAGGAGTGTGACACTACACAAGATGATAATGAGAAAGGATGGGCTGGTCTACAGGTATTTATTTTAGCTTCATGTTGAACCTTTCTTTTTCTTGATGTTAACAAATATTTTAGGACTATGTTCTTATCAAGTGATCTCAATATGTGTGGCTGTTTGGAAATATAGAGCATTCCAAGGCAAGTTTGGCTTGATGCAAGTGGGAAGATGTTGATGCAGTGGCCAATTGAAGAGGTAGAAAAACTACGTGACAATCAAATTAGCATAAAGGGTGAGAAACTGGCTGGTGGATCAATTCTTGAAGTCTCAGGTATCACTGCATCACAGGTATGCAAACTTGTGTTGTATTTTCTCAAATTCCCTTTTGGTGAATTGTAGAACAAAGTACAGCATCCATGATGATTTTTAAAACTTAACTTTTCAAGGCCGATGTAGAAGTGTTGTTTGAGCTTCCAGAACTAGAGAATGCAGAGTTTATAGATGAAAGTGAAGTTGATCCTCACTTATTGTGTAGTGAAGAATATGCATCAAGAAGTGGCATAATAGGGCCATTTGGTTTGTTAGCTTTAGCATCTGAGGACCAAACAGAACACACTGCAATCTTCTTCAGAATATATAGAGCTCCCAATAGATTTGTGTGTCTCATGTGCAGTGACCACAGAAGGTTATTTCTGATATTCTCACTATTTGTAAACTATGGTGCTTATATTTTATGGTTGAGACTTGAGTTATTTGTGTACACTTCACAGGTCTTCATTGCGGCAGAACCTTGAGAAATCCTCATATAGAACCATCTTTGACATAGACCCCAAGCAAAAAACAATTTCACTCAGATGCTTGGTATGTTCATTGCTACTGATAAATATTACCCTTTTTGTTTCATCATGTGCTTTCTAGTTTGATGTTTATAGGTTCATATTATGCAGATTGATCGCTCCATTATTGAGAGTTTTGGGGAGAAAGGGAGAATTTGTATTACCAGCAGAGTTTATCCCTCGTTGGCTATTGACAAAGATGCTCATCTTTATGTATTCAACAATGGAAGGCAGAGTGTGGTCATCTCAGAACTGAATGCTTGGAGCATGAAGCAAGCAGAATTTGGCCAAGAACAAAGTATAAAATAAGCAGTTGCTAACAAGGATTTTGATAATCATACAACATTTTATTCTATCTAGTTTTTCTATTTTCATGCATTTGTGATACTGTATACCATCTGAAGGTGACACATGCAACTAAATACCTTTAAATGTAGTGAAGGTGATGCATTCTCCATCTTATTTACTTAATCCATTTTGTGTTTCATTTTAGACTTTATTTCCTTATTTGACAAAACATGGTTGAGAGCTGCATAATGCTTGAATGAGTTATTGATCTTAAATTTTTTATTGAGTTGATAGATTCTTCTAAGTCTAAGTTAAACTATGTTAGTTTACTTTGTACATTCTAAGGCTTTCTTTTCTAAATATTTTGATAAAAAAAAGTAAAAAGTGAAGAATTTATTACATAGAACAATAAATAAAATTATCTTAAAATATAGATGTGCCACACTAAAATTTTCATACAAATATAAGAAAAAATCTAAAATATTTTCGTGAAGTATAATAATTAATTATGCTATAATTCACTTATTTATTTTTCCTTATAAATAAAAACAACTTCTTCCTGCACCTCTACAAATTTCTTCATGCACTACATATTTTTGGAGAAGAATATTTTAACCTTTTAAAAAATGACTTTCGAATTAATTTTCCAAAATATTTTCAGAACATTTTTCCAAAACATGTTTTATAAATTCCAGATTTATCAATCCAGAAATAAAAAAAAATATGTTCCAAAAAAAAGTGTTTCAGAATGATTTTTTTGTATTTCATATTTTTTATTCTGGAAATATCCTTTTCTTATGAAACCACTATTCTGAAAATACCTAAAACTATAAAGGGCTAATTTTGATAATTTTGAAGAATATAGGGGTGCAGGAAGAAAAATGTAAAAGTACAGGAAGAAATTGCCATAAATAAAATGTGTCACAATCAATTATGACAAGTCATAGGCTGCTTCTTCTTGCACATCCATACCTTCTTCTCTCACCTCCATAGATTTTTGTATTTCCAAAACTACCCCTCAGTAATATTCTGGATTACATAATCCGGAAGTCATTTTTCAAATTTGTAATTAGTTTCCGGATTATATAATCCAGAAGTATTTTTTCAGATGCATGATTACTTTACGGATTACATAATCTGAAAATCTTTTTTAACTTCCAGATTATGTAATCCGGAAGTCTTTTTCTAAATGTGTTTCCAGATTACATAATTCGGAAGTTATTCTATGGGATGACACAAGAAGGATAAAAATGTATTTTCATGTTGCGTATGGTGGTGCCAGAAGAAGATATGGAGGTGCAGGAAGAAACAGTCCAAGTCATAAAGAAATATGAGATTTTGTTTAGCTTAATCCCCCCTCATAGTTTTTTTTGTTTTTAATAATAATGAATAAAATAATACTAATAAGACAAATCCAGTACCAATAAAAGTAAATAAATAATAATATTTATTTTGAAAATTAAATAACTTTAGAATGTAAATTCTCAATGATTTCTCTTGAAACAAATAATATTTTGATTTTATTTCTTCTTTTTTTTCTCTATCTACTTTCTTTTCTTCTATTTCATTTATCTCGACACCAACAAAGCACCATTGATGCTATGTCAACCACTTGAATGAATCGTTCTTGTGTGTTAATGGATAATATGACTCTGTTTGCTCCCACAATTCTTTGAATAATTAATGAGGAATATTTGTTAGGGTATGTTTGTGTTGATAGTGAAGAAACAAACAAAATGAGACATAATAATTGGAATGAAATGAACTGAAAATAACATTTCCTTATTTGATAAACATCTATAATAATAATAATAATTGTGTATAACAAATAGTTTTATCTGGTTGTAGCAGGTGTTATTTGAACTTCACTGCATTCTGAGTTCTCTTTAATGTAGATTTTGTGATTATAAGGAAATGACAAATTGATTATCAGCATGAAATACAATTATTTATTTATTTACTTTCACGGTAAAGAGAGGTAAAAGAATTATTTTTTTATTATTTGTTGGAATTCAATATCGACTAAATATAAATAGGTACAGACTTTATAATATAAGTCCGTCAATTTTACAAAGTTGAGTTAGGTTTATTCTATTTTTTTTAAGATGATACTGCGTCTCAGGCCCCGACTAATTCTATCATAGAGGCCAACGATAGACAATAACTCCTCCCGAACACAGCTCACAACTTTCATAGTACTGTGCTCTTTAAAGAGCAACTCTTCTCAAAATCTCAAAAGGTGCTGAGTTGGAATCTCATTCTAACTAAGGATTCTTGTGGTTCCGGAGGATCCATACCAAAGTTAACTAAAGTCTATTTAGAAAATTTTGTTAAATTTATCGTGACATCTATTATCGATCGTTATCAAATCATCCATAAGTATTTAGTCTTACACATATCGAATCATCCATAAGTATTTAGTCTTACACATAGTGAAAACTTTATTTTATAAGATAATTTTGTAAATTTTAACTAGATCTAAAATTATTGAAGTTTCACAAATTATTCTCTTTTAAAACAATTACAAATAGAGAAAATCACTTATAATATAAAGTATAAATCGTTCTTAACTACTGCTTATGTATGCTTTCCTCTTGGCCAAATTCTGCATGCTTCATGCTCCAAGCATTCAGTTCTGAGATGACCACACTCTGCCTTCCATTGTTGAATACATAAAGATGAGCATCTTTGTCAATAGCCAACGAGGGATAAACTCTACTGGTAATACAAATTCTCCCTTTCTCCCCAAAACTCTCAATAATGGACCGATCAATCTGCATAAATCTATATATATCAGACTACCAAAAACACGATGAAATGAAATCAGTAATATTTATCAGTACAATAAACATACCAAGCTTCTGAGTGAAATTGTTTTTTGATTAGGGTCTATGTCAAAGATAGTTCCATCTGTGGTTTTATCAAGGTCCTGCCTCAATGAAGACCTGTGAGGTGTGCACAACACTCAAAATCTCAAGTCTCAACCATAAATCACTAGTTCAGGTTTATTCTCAATGAAAAGTAAAATATATGCACCATAATTCACAGATTAAATTCAGAGAATTATGTCAGAAATTACCTGCTTTGGTCACTGCACATGAAACATACATATCTATTGGAGGTTTTATATATTCTGAAGAAGATTGCAGTGTGTTCTGTTTGGTCTTCAGATGCTAAAGCTAACAAACCAAATGGCCCTATTATGGCACTTCTTGATGCATATTCTTCACTACACAATACTCGAGGATCAACTTCACTTTCTTCTAGCCACTCTGCATTCTCTAGTTCTGGTAGCTCAAACAACACTTCTACATCAGCCTTGAAAAGTAAAGTTTTAAAAAACCATCATTGATGTTGAACATGGTTTAAAAAGAAAAGAATGTGACAAAATACAGCAGAAGTTTACTTACCTGTGATGCAGTGATACCTGAGATTTCAAGAATTGATCCACCAACCAGTTTCTCTCCCACTATGCTAATGTGTTTGTCACGTAGTGTTTCTATCTCTTCAATTGGCCATTGCATTAGCCTGTTTCCACTTTCATCAAGCCAAACTTGTCTTGGAATACACTACAATGTACATAGAAAAGAACACTCATGAACATGATATGAATTTATAACCTTAAACCAATTTTAACCAAAAGAAAAAGTCTAACACAGAGCTAACATAAATACCTGAAGACCAGCCCATCCTTTCTCAATGTCATCATGGCTAGTGTCACACTCCTCCACCCACCCCCATAATATCCTTCTGCTCTTAGCATGGTCAAAAAATGACTTTGAAGCATAAAATTTACCATAGTCTAACCTTAAGTCCAAACTAGTTCCTGTGAATTTAACATCAGGAGTAAAGTTTCCATCTTCATTGGCATACTTACCAAGAAAATAATAGTCCTGATGTACCCGTAGATAGCTTATCTTTAATACATGTCTAACACTTTGATTTTGAACAGATGTATCCACCCCATTTGTACTATTGATGGACACAGGAAAAAAATCTGGACACTCACAAACTCCAGTATTATCTGATGCAAAAAAAGGTTTCAATTCCACTGTCCAATTAGCAAAATCCTCACTTTGGTAAAGAACTACCTTCCCTTCATCACCATTTTGAGCACCAATGACTACCCTCCATTTTCCATCCTTTCCCTGCCAAGCAGTTGAAGGGTCTCTGAAATTATCAACTTCAACTCCACTTGGTGGAGTCATGACAGGGTTTTGAGGGTGTTTCACCCATTCCCTTAAGAAGGGGTCTGATGGATTCTTTGGCATAGCTATGTTTTGAACTTGGTGTTTTTTATCATCAATTCCTGTGTACAAAATCACAGGTTTTTCTTTGCCTGGGATTATAGTGGCTGAGCCTGACCAACAACCGTTGAAGTCAAACTGTTCACTTGGCTCAATAGCATGGTCCAGATGAATCCAGTTGATGAGATCATAGGACACAGAGTGAGCCCACACCATTTTCTCACCGAAGGTTGCTGCATGAGGATTATGCTGGTAGAAAAAGTGGTAAACTCCTTTGTAGTACATTGGTGCTGCCACATTTATCTCAACACTTGTCATTTGGTCATATCAACAAATGCATATACATAACAGATTGAATAGATAAACGTTTTTTGTAGTTTCTTAAAGGAAAAGATGAGAACTTAAAATCTCTGACTTTTGGCATAGAAGAAAATTAACTTACACAATTTGGAGAAGTTAAATGAGAAGAACTTCTATAAAAATTTAACTGCATAAACTGATTTAGTTTATCAAAGAAGTTCAATAATTTTAACTTTTAAAAACTTATTCAGATATGACTATGATGTTGTGTGCAGTAATAGGCAGATAAGCAACTTAAAGTATGAGAAGTTCATGAGCATACCATTTGGATCTGAGAAATGAAGTCACCATTTGCAATTTTAGTCAACAAACATGTGAAAAGACAAGAGAAAAGAATTAGACATGAGTATTGAAATAGACACAAGCATATGTAAAAATCAAATAGACAAGAGAGTGCTGAGGGTAATAATAATACCATTCATCCAACATTGAGGGGGTTGAAAGTGGTACCAAGTTCTATAAGGTTGTTTCTGAGGTACCTTATACATGGTAGAATTGAGGTTGTGTGAGGATGCTACCTCTCCACTGATCTCCATGATGATAGAAGAAGGTAAACAAAAACCAGATGGTGAGTACCTTGGTTTGATGAAGGGGTTAATATATGCAATTATACACACAGTGAATCTTTCACTGCTTGGAAAAAAGGCTCCACAGGTATAAAATGATTGGTGCTGATAAATCCATATCCTGGAAGAATTTGAATATGCACCAACTTTGAGAATATTGCAACTGAGAAATTATTTTTATTGATGACTTCTGTAGTCAATGCAATTTGGTTATATCTTTCTAATAAATTACATATTTTATATCACCTAAAAGGACAATTGAAAAGGAACCAACATAGAGTTCTGTTTGGTTCTGCTAACTATATCTTTGGGTTAAAGTATTATTGCAGTCTGATTAGTAGAAGAAATGAAAAAAAAAACAAAAAAGACAAAATGATTTAGTAGAAGCACTAATAAATGAAATGTTCAAAATATTTATTCACTTAGTTTTCTTTTAAAAAAATAAATGATTTATTAATTTAATTAATAATTAGAAGATAATAGCAGGTCAATATAAGAGATGTATTATACGGAGAAGCTCGTGCTTATTTTATTGATGTAATATAATATATATATATATATATTACATGAATAAAATAAATAAAAATTAATTTTAGAAATAAAAAATAATTAGTTTCTATGACTAAATTAGAAACCATTTTATAAACTAAAATAACTTTGATTTCTAAATTAATTTCTATTATTGTTAAATAATTTCTAATTAATATCAAATTAGTTACCAGGTTTTCACTACCAATTTAGAGATTAAAAAAATAATTTTATTTATTATATACACACATAAGTATTTATAATTCTATGTTAGTTATAAAACCTTTTTTTTATATTTAATAAAGAATATTTTAATATTATATTTATAGTAAATTTTTTAATTTTAAAATATTTTTTTAATAAAATATAGCTTAATGTAAGTTATATATATTTTTTCTACCATTTATAATGGTAAAATTGATAGGATTACATTGGTTCCATTTCATCACTTATTTAAGTTTTGATCAAGTTAAATTTAAATTAAATTCTTCAATCAAAATTTTGGATTAAATAAGAAAATGCCAAACCCAACTTATATTTTATCCTCAACAAATAAAACAAACTTCTTTCTTTAATATTGCAAAATGAACTTTAAGCCTAACTCAACCCCATAAAACCAACTTATAGGATTGAGGTTTGCACCCACTTATATATAATGAAATGTCCTAATATCTAGTCGATGAGAGATCTCCAACACACCCCTCACGTCGAGAGTGACAACTCGTGCGTGGGATAATATATTATGGATAATTCGATAAATAGCCGATGGCCTGACCCAACAAACACTTAAATAACTCAAGAAAAATCACCTTATTCTCTCAAACATATAAGGCAAGAACAGTAAATCATTCTCATAATTAAGGCTTCAAGACACACAAGAAAGATTGTGTTGGCTCAAGGAACTCTTTGTCTACATTTTTTTCTTATATTTTCCTTTTGCAAATCAATCATACAGACCCTTAACAAATAACATGGCAACGTGCAATTGGATGCAATGTATTTGAAGGTCTCATTGGGTTTTGTCATAGGAATTAGCCAAAAGAAAAATATTATTTCTCAGAAGACTTGGACTTTAAATATTCCTATTAATATTTTCAATTAGAACTTATCTTTTGGGTATCTCTGAGTCATCTTCACATGATAGATAGATGAAATCAACTACAAAAGATTTATTTAGAAAGACCTTCACCATATAACCACAAATTATAACACAGATAATGACATTTTCCCATTCACATGGAAGCCAACTGTTGGTGTTTTTCACTTGCCAAACTCTCTTGAGATAGATTCAGCCATAACATAAGCATATGCCTGCATGCATGCATGATGAAGCCTATGACTTGTCCCTCTCTGATATGACTTTCCAAGACATCACTCCTTTTGCTTTATGGCCTAACAATTGGAGATAATTTAATAAGAGTTTAATTATTTGGTTAGTGATTTTACATCAAAGATAAAAAAAAATTCATAATATACGAGTGATTACAAATATAAATTTTAAAGTTGAATTAGATATGATAGAAACTCGTAAAATAAAACTTGTGAAAAATAAAAAAATTTAGCTTATTATCACAATAATGTTTCCCTTTAACAAAAAAGAAAAAAAAAAGAAAATCAATTACTTCAAATTCAAGAGTTCACTACAAGAAAATCATGAAATAGAAATTAATTTTAGAGACAAAAAATAATTATTTGCTATAATGACTAAATTAGAGATCATTTTAGAGAGTAAATAAATTTTTGGTTTCTAAATTATTTTCTATTCTTGTTAAATGGTTTCTAAATTGGTATCTAATTAGCAACCAAAGTTTTTGCTACCAATTGGTAGTTAAAACCTTGTTAGCTAATTAGATACCAATTTAAAAACTATTTAACAATAATATAAACTAATTTAGAAACTATTTTTTTTTAGTTTCTAAAATTGTCTCTAATTTAATTATTATTGTAACTAATTATTTTGGTATCTAAAAATTGGTTTCTATTTTATGATTTTCTTGTAGTGATTGTTTTGTTGGGTGCTGAATCATATTTCTCGTTCAGTAAAAAAATAATTACAAGAGTTCTAATTTACTAATGTCTTAATAAAATAATAAATAAATAATAAAGAATAAATTATATTACTACAAAAAAATATTAAATAACAACTAAATTTAGAAACAAAAAATAATTAGTCAATATATTGACTAAGTTAGACTCTATTTTATAAACTAACAAATTATTGATATCTAAAGTGATTTTTATTATTAATAAATTTATAAAGTAATTTTTAATTTGATATTTAAATTAGCTACCAAGATTTTAGCTACTAATATTTGATATTCTAAATTAGTCTTTAAAAGACTAATAAAGACTACTTTAGAATATCAAATAGTTAATGACTAAAACTTTGACAACTAATGCTTAGATACTAATTTAAAAAATACTTAATAATTTTTTATTAATAATAAAAATTACTTTAAATCTCAATAATTATTTAGTGTATAAAATAGTCTCTAATTTAATTAATATAATAATTAATTATTTTTATCTCTAAAATTAGTTTCTATTTAATGATTTTTGTAATGTAAGCTTTCTTATATTTTATTATAAATAACTTATTTTAATTAAATGAATTATGAAGAAGCATATACATCTTCTTAAAAAGAAAAGAAAAACCCATTCTACATGAGTCATCATATCATAACCATATTGAAATCCTTTCAAATTCTGAAAAGAATCTAGGATGGATTGGTATTTTATGTTATGAAATTCAAGACTTTATGAATGCCTAACTAATCACACAGATAACTTCAGGTTGGAATATATCCCAAGCTGATGTGTATGTAAAAGCTGATTTGTTTGGGATTGTTTCTCAGAACAAAGTGACATATCCTTAGTGAATACAATAGTCCTTCTCTTGTGGATATATAAACTACTTTACCAAACTAAACTAAAACTTGTAGATAGACCATCTTGCTCTTTTGACATTCTCCTTCTCCCTCATGCTTGCATCATGGAGATCATCACTGCAGAGCTACTAGTATTTGTTGTAGTTCCTTTTCTGCTAAACTGTGGAAATGGAATTGAAGCATTATCCACACATAGCATCAATTATAGAGCAACAACAAAGCAACCTTATCGAACTTCTTATCACTTTCAGCCCCAAGAGAATTGGATGAACGGTATTGTTAGTTATAACCTCCAAGTTTTGTGGATCCAGTTTTACTATTTCAACCTTAATACTTCGTAGGACTACCAGTTTATCTGTTCAATTCTGTTTCTTTTGTTGAACAGTTGATAGCTCTAATCCTTTTCTTTTATCATTTGACATGTTTTTGCGGATGATAATTGAACATGGATGTCTTCGTTTTGCAGATCCAAATGGTAAGGTCTTGAATTTATTGGACTATCTGTTATTTGTACACCTCCCCATATCATCATCCATATGAGAAAATAGAATCTGTTCTTCGTGAAATTTGATCAAATTGTTCTTTGACCTCTCAAGAATTTGTTTAAACAGATTTCTCTATAAGTACTTATGGAACAAAATAAGTAATTAAAATCAACTCATGAACTTAACTTCTGTAGAAGTCCTCTTCTAGTTTCTCCCAAAGCTAAGGTGCATGATCGAGTTGATTTTAACTTGTGGAAGAATCTCTATTAATTTTCTATTCAAATAGGGACTAAGCATTCATTCTTTGTTACTTCAAAATACAAAAAAAAAATGACTGGTGTTAATGTTGATTTAATCTCTCAGGGCCTATGTACTACAAAGGTGTTTACCACCTTTTCTACCAGCATAACCCTGAAGCAGCAACCTTTGGTGATAGGATTGTATGGGGTCATTCAGTATCCTATGATCTTATCAATTGGATTCATTTGAATAATGCTATTGAACCAAGTGGACCATATGATATTAATAGCTGTTGGTCAGGCTCAGCCACTATAATCCCTGGGAAAGAACAGCCTATGATTTTGTACACGGGAATTGACTATAAGAAACATCAAGTTCAGAACTTAGCTGTGCCAAGGAATCTATCTGACACCTTCTTAAGGGAATGGGTGAAACACTCTAAGAACCCTGTCATGACTCCACCAAGTGGAGTTGAAGTTGATAATTTCAGAGACCCTTCAACTGCTTGGAAGGGAAAGGATGGGAAATGGAGGGTAGTAGTTGGTGCTCAAAAGGGTGATGAAGGGAAGGCAATTCTCCACCAAAGTGAGGATTTTGTTAATTGGACAGTGGACCCTAATCCCTTTTATGCATCACAAAATACTGGAGTTTGTGAGTGTCCAGACTTTTTCCCTGTATACATGAATGGCAGCACAAATGGGGTGGATACATCTGTGCAAAATCCAAGTGTTAGACATGTCTTGAAGATAAGCTACCTACGCAAGCAGCATGATTACTATTTTCTTGGTAAATATGCATCTGATCAGGAAAACTTCATTCCTGATGTCAGGTTTACAGGGACTAGTTCAGACTTGAGGTATGACTATGGTAAATTCTATGCTTCCAAGTCATTTTTTGACTATGCCAAGAACAGGAGAATATTGTGGGGATGGGTAAACGAGTCTGACTCCACACAAGATGACATGGACAAAGGATGGGCTGGTCTACAGGTATTTTAGTTATTTCAGCTGCCTTATTGTGTTCATTTTCAAATGAATCATACATCAGAAGGTTTACTTCTTTAACAAATGTTACCTTTGAGATATGATTTTATTAGATTCAATGCAAACAGGGATATAAGATATGATTTATGTTATTTTGTTACCTCAATCATTGTTACATATGTGTATGTCACAAGTCCTGTAATCCTATAGTTTCTAATGCACCTTTTTATCATGCTATTTTCTCAACATATGATCTGACTGAAATTTGTTAGAAGTCACAAAATGTTGTTAGTTTTACTTCTTCTTTAACAAGTCTGACTCATGATTTCCATAATTTTCAATAAATATTAACACAGAGCGTTTGGCAATGTAGTCAATTCCAAGGCAAGTTTGGCTAGATAAAAGTGGGAAGCGATTGGTTCAGTGGCCACTTGAAGAGGTAGAACAGCTACGTGGCAAGCACATAAGAATAACGGGGGAGAACCTTGTGCATGGATCACATCTTGAAGTCTCGGGTATCACTGCATCACAGGTAAGTACATTGATGCTATATTTTCGTTGATAAATTTCAGACCAACCACATGATCAATGGTAAGTGTTTTCAAATTTGAACTTTTGAAGGCCGATGTAGAAGTGTTGTTTGAGCTACCTGAACTAGAAAAGGCAGAGTTTCTTGATCCAAATGGAGTTGATCCCCAACTACTTTGTAGCCAAGAATATGAATCAAGAAGTGGCATAATAGGGCCATTTGGTTTGTTAGCTTTGGCTTCAAAGGATCTCAAAGAGCACACTGCAGTCTTCTTCACAATATATAGAGCACCCAATAGATATGTATGCCTCATGTGCAGTGACCAAAGCAGGTTGCTTCTGAATTCCAACATTCCCTAAACATAATTTTCTGTTCATGTAATTTGTGATTGAGACAGATTTTTGTTTCCACATTATAGGTCCTCATTGAGGCATGACCTTGACAAAACTACATATGGAACTATCTTTGATCTAGATCCCAATCTAAAAAAGATTTCACTAAGAAGCTTGGTATGTCTATTTCTAATAAGTATTCTCACTCCTTGTTTTATGATATGCTAGGTAGTTTGATGTATTCTTATTATGCAGATTGACCACTCCATTATTGAGAGTTTTGGTGATGAAGGGAGAGTTTGCATCACTAGCAGAGTTTATCCATCATTGGCTATAGACAAAGATGCTCATCTTTGTGTATTTAACTATGGAAGCCAGAGTGTGTTGATCTCAAAACTGAACGCTTGGAGCATGAAACAAGCAGAGATTGGCTATGAGGGAAACATAAGCTATACCTAAGAAGGATTAGAAGATTTTTGACACCGTTGCATGTGTGCCATAACATTGTTTTTCCCTCTATATTGGTCCCTCCATGATTGTCATATCTAGGATATAACTATGCTGTCTGTTGTTTTTTTAGAAATACTTGTAATGTGTCTCTGCAGATCAATGGATTGAACCAATAAACAGACAACAAAACATTCATAAAGGACATGCAAATGAAACTTATTGCTTCTAAAACGCACTTCCTTACTATAATCACTTAGTTAAATAGTTTGAGTTAGAAATTCTATAATTCTAACAAATTAATATGTGCTACTTTAACTATTTTACGACACGTGTTAGAAGTAATAAATTTGTCACTAATGACGGATATCAAACCCATATGAAATAGTTGAATTTTTTTAGTATCAGATTCATTAAATAGAAAATCATAAGTAAGAAAAATTATTTGATGTTTGTTGGGTATGAGATTACAAGAATGTAAATAAAGCAAAGTAAAGAGTTGTTAATTCAATTAGTAAAATTGGAATTGGGGGTTCATCCTTCTCACTCTTTTGTATTTTGAAAAGCAAAAATATTATTTTTGTACAACACTTTGAATGCAATTGTAAAAGTTGTCAGTATAATTCTAACAAAGACAAACTACAACACGGAAACTACAGCAGTCTAATATAAAACGTTAATAAAAACAAGATTTTTTATGCAAAAAAGACATGAATACAAAAAATGCATAAAGTGAAATATACATACAGTAATGCAAACTTTGCATATGAAAGAGATAATCAAAGCTTCAAGTGTTTAGAATATTTGCACATCTAATAGATGATCTACATATATATCATTAGTAAATTATTTACATTTATGAAGCAGGACTCCAAAATAATGAGTATTACATATCTTGTAGAGAGTTCTTCCTTGCAAGCCAACAATGGTTTGTTGTACAACCAAGAGTGACTAATTGATGTTGTACACTCAGACTTAATCTCAAGGGAAGATTAGCTAATAAAGTACCAAAAGTGATTTTATATACTCATTCATTGTAAGTTAGAAATGACAACTATAATACTTGGAACTCAGATGAGTGAACCATTAGAAACCTTTGGTGGATCAGTTGTATCAGGCTTTACATGAGGTTAGGATGGTTCTGGGAGAAACGGATAGGTGGGTTTGGAAGGTAGGGGGTCTTCAGACGTTTTCAGTTATTTCTGCTTATTCTCTTCTTAGGAGGGATGGTGAGGTGGATTTCTCTCCGACTTACAGTAAGTTATGGAGTTGTAAAGTCGTACCTTCTGCTTTAGTCACTGCTTGGAGGGTGCTGGAGAATAAGATCGCTACTAGGGTCAATTTGGAAAGGCGAGGTGTGTTGGTTGGTAGTCCTTTGTGTTGTTTGTGTGGGAAGGAGGAAGAGTCTTACCACCATTTGTTTTTCGATTGCAGTTTTGCTTGGCGGGTTTGGTGACTCTGCTTTAAGAGGTTGAGGGTAGCGTTTGTGTCCCATATTGATCCTTTGTTAAACTTTGCCCAGTTCAGGATGAGTCAGTCTTCATAGTCGGTTAATGATGTGTGGCGCACAATCTGGGTTGGGGTGGTGGGTGAAATTTGGATCCACGGGATTTCTATTATCTTCAACAAGGGAGTGGTTGATGCGTCTGAAGTGTGTGCACAGGTGCAAGCAAATGTTTGGTCTTGGATTAATGTTAGATCTCGGTCTGTCTCGTTTCCCTTTTCTAGTTGGTGTATGGTTTTTTTGGATTGTATGAGAATGATTGCTTGATGTAGTTTAAGTTTTGTGTCCGGTTAATGTTTTTGTTTGTTAGTTTGGAGGTTTTAGTTAGTAGTTGATTTTGTATCTTTTTTATAAGGGTTGAACCACCCCTGAAGGGACTCGCATTTATTTATTTGTTATTACTGATAAAAAAAATTATAAAGAAAATGTTCATTGTTGATTTCTATAAGTTGAGTCTACTTGTTTTGATCTACTTGTTTTGATCACCTTAATACGTTTCGACCCATGTTTAAGTAAAAAAAGGTTTTCTAAATACTTTTAAACTTCATTCAAGATCTTCTTTCTAAATTTAATGTTTTCTTTATCATATTATACTTTTTATACCAGTGATAAATAAAATATATTTCTTCTTTTGTTAAATTTCTCTAATATTTGGGATGATTAATATCTTAAAATCAATTGTAGTGTAGTTTTTATTCCAACTAAACTCTACCTACGAATTAAAAATATTTGAATTTATGCATTTGCGGTGATTTGAGAGATGAAAAGAATAGAAATGTGAGTTTGTTAACCCTTAGCCATAAGTACAAAAGAGGTAAATGTTTATAGAATCACAATTTTACCTTTTAATTATAAAGTATAAATTTATTTATATTTCCAATTGAAGGTTGAGTTATCTATTTCAACATAAAAGTGTAAATATAATGTTACAACCTAAATTAAATTTGTTTCTTTGATATGAAATTCATAAGCCCTATCATTGTTAATTTTGGTACTCAATAATTGTGAAATTCAATTTAATTTGTACATTTAGTTCATGAGAGTTTGAAAATTAATTAACACTACAAGAAAATCATTAAATAAAAATTAATTTTATATATCAAAATAAATAGTTATTATATTAATTAAATTAAAGACTATTTTATAAACTAAAAAATCATTAATATTTACAATAATTTTTATTATTAATAAATTTATAAAATAGTTTCTAAATTAATATTGAATCATTAACTATCAATGTTTTAGCAACTAACTACTTATTTATATTCTAAAGTAGTCTCTATTACTCTTTTAGAGACTAATTTAAAATATAAAATATTAGTACCTAAAACTTTGTTAACTAATTTAAATATCAATTTATAAATTATTTTATAATTTTTTATTAATAATATTTTAGTTTCTAACATAGTATCTAATTTAGTCAACTGATTATTTTTTTTTCTAAATTTAGTTTTTATTTAATGGTTGTTTTTAAGTGTAATATTATGATAAAAAATTATGTAAAAAATAAATTATTTCATTTTAATTGTTAATAATACTTTAAAAATTAATTATTAAAAAAAATACACAGTTTTAAATTATAAAATACATTGATTTATGAATGTGATGGCATAATCCATTATGTACTATAGGATAAAGAAGACATTCACTTTGCATAATCCATTGCATTGCATTTAAAAAGTGACATATATATTAGTACTATATAAATATGACAGTTTTTCTATATAATTAAATATAGACTTAAATAAACTTTAGTCTCTGCGGATGTTTACATTTCTATTTTTTTATTCTATTTTCATTTCTTTCTTTATATATAATTTTTTAGTAATATTATTTAATAGAATGAACATTTTTTAAGAATTTTTTAACAATAAAATTACTATTTTAATGTAAGTTTTACAAATTTCTTAAAAACGTTCTTATATAATACATTCTCTCCATTTTAAGCAATTGTGAGGTTTCATACCAAAATAATATTTTTATCAATAAAATTTTTTATAAGAACTTATTTCTGAGATGTATTATAATTTTCTATAGATTTGGATTTTGATTTTTGCAAATAAAAACAGAATAAGTATATGAATCATATCAATGTTATCTTCTTAAGTATTAGGTTAATTATTTCATTGAATTTAGATTATGACAAAAGTTTTGGAAACTCCTTAATGTAGAAAGAGTTTTGAAAACTTATTAACTTATATCTTTATTTTGTTGCTTACTATATGTTTTGAGAATGGGCAGAAGAGAGCAAAAGCAAACTGTAACTCAAACATTAAGGTTTTGTTTGTTTCTATAAATGTACTATTCACAAGAAAAGAAGTGGGAGAATATCCAGGGTTTTGTAGAGAAGATGAAGAGAGGATATATCTCTCAAAATGAAGAGACGTAGAGGGAAAACCACATCATCAAGTGTTATTTCCGAATTTACCCTCATTATTCTGCAAGGATTTTTAATATTAAAAAACAATATTTTTTTATTTTTATAAGATGTGATTTATTTTCTAATTTTATAATACATATTTAATATTTTAAAAAATTATTTGAAGTTCTCTTTTTATTTAATTTATTGCTGCATTTATATTAACATTTTTTATAATTATTATGTTTATGAGTTAGTAATTTATTTGATAATAGTTTTTTATGAAATTATTTTTTATTGTTAATTACGTTATATTTTTTTAGTATTTTTTTATTATTTTAGGGTTTTTAATAATAAAAAATATTATCTTTTATTTATATAAGATTGAATTTATTTTTTTAATTTTATAATACATGTTTAATATTTTAAGAATTTATTTGAAGTTTTATTTTTATTTAATTTGTTGAATACTTTTTTTTCTAATTATAATTTTTAAATTATATCTATTTATATTTAATATATATTTATTTTCTAATTTTAATTTTTAAATCTACGAAATATGTGAAAGTTGTTTTTTTTTAAACAAAAATAACTCATTTCATTATTATTTTTTTTAATAAGGATAAATTTCTAAAGTAACATTTAACAATTTAAAAAATAAAATAAAACTTCCTCACAACCATCATATCACTCACAAACTTCCATAAACTTTCATCACATATTCACTCTGACATACCCAAATCCAAACAACCTCACTTTCTTCACATTTTCTTCTCACATTCTCACACATCCACTCTCTCAAATTCTCACACATCCACTCTCCAATCCAAAACACATGGAAGTTCTGAAGTTATGACTAGGTAAAGTGTCACTTTCATCTAATTATTAATTAAGATGCTTAACTGTGTTTATTTATTGAGAAACAATAGAAGAATTTAAAAATGTTGTGTGGAGAAAAAGAATAATTTAGAAGATTCTTGTTATGGTAGGTTGAAAGATTCTAGAAGGGACCCAGCAGTGTTGATAATGAATGGCATGACATGCATGCCAAGTCTGATTTTTGCATTAAAGAAAGCCTTAAATTTTGGACAATGAAACTTCCACTACTTCACTCACTCTACCATTTTCTTCTTTTTCTTTTCCTTTCTCTTTGGATTGTGGGCATAGTTGGAGATGCAATGGTTCATGTCTTTGATGTCGTCACAATGCCGTCTTTTCCCAACCTAAAGGAAATAAACTAATAGGGTCCCACTAGGTGGGAAGTGGAATTAGAACCCTTTCTTGGTCATGCCCTAATTATCACTTCCAACACTCCCCAAAATGGGAAAAGATCCTTCCCACCTTCAATATTTATATTTCTCTCTAATGAACACCATATAGTTCTTGTTTTTTTTAGGTTTGGAAGCTCTTCTTGTCAGTTGGCATCATTTGTGTGTCTGGGAGTATTTGTAAAAGATATTCGAATTTCAAGTAAATGTTCGATTTTAGATAATTGAGTGTAATAAATGTTAATAAATACGTACATTATTATTATAATATTGGTCAATTTATTTATAAAGATGAATTATGTCTTTATACTTGTGGATCTGTATTAGCACGATTTTCATTGTCAATGTTCTTACATTATGTACGATGTTACTTATAATCCTTGTTTAATCTGTTATTAAGGTGTTTAATTGTGTATGACTAAGGAGATTTCGGTCTCACGCAGTGTAATGGATGCTTAACTTATATGGCTGAGGAGGTATCGGCATTATGTAATACATTTTGAAATATTAATTGAATTTAATAATTAGTATGCAAGAGAGCTTATGATGTTTATTTGAGCCTTTATTTTAAAAGGATTTTGTATTTTCTAGAATGTCCTATTTTCATTTGATGTTTAGGAATCAAATAACAAATATTTTTTACTCTAAACTCATGTTAGCAATATATAAAGATTCTTTGATAATGTTAATTAGTTTTATGAGTATGATAAAATTCACAATTGAAATGAATAAGTATACTTTTAGATAATTTTTTTTGTTTAGTTTCTTTAAGATAATTGAGTTTTAAATTTTTAGATTAAAAAAATATAATTAAAAATATAATTGTACTAAAATCAATCAACAAGATTCTCTTATAAAAGTTAAATACTAACGAATTTATAGATATTTTGCATTAGTAATATAACCACGAGTTTGAGTTGAAGTTTGGTTGAATGTTTTACCTCAAATGGTTATGACTTAAATCTAGTTTAAGTAATACATAATCTCTTACACTTTGTTTTTGTTTAGTGTAAAAATATGAAATGTAAAAAAGGAGGGTGTGAAAAGAGAAAAGTTAAGTGATCGTTTATTTCAAACTAAATATGTAGAAAGTACACAAATTTAATAAATGAAGGAATGCTATTTAATAAAAACATGTCCAAAGATAAGTTATGCACTAATTTATTTAAAATGAAATAGCTGTAAAATGTGTAAATGAAAATGCAATAAATTATGTTTTCTAATAGGGGTTAATGTTTGCACATAATTGATCATGTTGAGACTTTTCTTTTTCCATTTTCAAGATAAAAATATTTTAATTTTGAATTTCAGATAATAAATGTCAAATAATTGATTATAGGATATATTTTTTCACATACTTTTAAAACATAATAAATGAATAAAATAATAAAAATAGTATAAATTATAAAAGAATCAAATAAAAAAATATTATAATAAAAAATTTATTTCTTTTTCTCTTTCTCTTTAATCCAACTTACAATCTTACCATCAGAAAGCACTAAAATGTCTTTAGTAAGCATAATACTACTATTATTATTATTGGCTTGAATAATGTTGCATAAATTTCTTTTCACTTTTCAAGACAAAATTATACACAAAAAAAATAAAAATGGAGAAGATTGAGTTGATCAGCCAAACAAAATTGAAAAACAAACTCATAAATAAATGTCTAGTCTAAAATATAATATACACTACAATAAAATTATGAAATAGAAACCAATTTTTAGAAACCAAAATAATTAGATGCAATAGTAACTAAATTAAAAATAATTTTAGAAACTAAAAGAAAAATTGTTTTCTAAATTGATATCTAATTAGTAACCAAAGTTTTAATTACCAATTATTTAGTTTCTAAATTTGATATTTAAAACCTTGATTGCTAATTAGATACCAATTTAAAAACTATTTAACAATAATATAAACTAATTTAGAAACCAATTTTTTTTTAATTTATAAAATGGTTTCTAATTTAGTTACTATTACAACTAATTATTTTAGTCTCTAAAGATTGGTTTCTATTTCATGACTTTCTTGTCTTGAAGCGATAATTATTTGATTAAACAAATTATAACTTTTGAAGTGAGAAATCTAAAAAGATAAGCCATGTTATTTGATGAGAATTCAACACAACACCAATTCAATTAACACAGTGATGATGCTATTCATGTTATATTAAAAAAAAAATCAGTCTTTGAAATAATAACATTACCTTGAACTCTATTAGTTTTGTAGTACTTTTAGCTGCAACAAACAGACTCATATATATATATATATATATAATTAAAAGAAACACAGAGAAAGCAGCAAGCTTCTTGGCTGTACTCCAGCTTCTAAGATGCTTTAGCCATCAATAAATCAGCACTAAACTAAAGTGCTTTTTGTTTATAGTACTGTGTACATTGGGGGAAAGCAATGACACTGCAGCTTAGTGGTAACCTTTTTTATTTTGTTTCTATTTGAGGTTCATGTGCTTGGTTCAAAGGACAACATTGAATTGAAAGTTCATGTTTTTATTCTTTACCTGCTCATCATGATGCTGAGCCTCATACCCTTTTACACTATGGAGATGTAGTCATGCATGATGCTCATGATGGTCATGTGGGTGATATACCCTTTAGACTATTGAATTAAGACTTTGGCTGAGGTTTTATGGGGATGATGCAGTGTCATGCATGCCATCACACACCACCCATCAATGCTGTTGTCTCTTGGCATGATGACAGTAATTCAAGTTTGTCCTTGCACCCTGTTTTGGCTTTGAATCTATCTGGGCTTTTTACCTTTTGTGAATTCTAGATTCAATAACAATTATTATTAAAATATCTCCAACAGTGCCCCCACACAAACTATTCTTTATTTTTTTTTCACAACTTACATTGCAAGGTTAATAGGTTTATAGTTACACCATCTTGTGAGCTTGGGTAAAAGTAAAAAAAAATTAACTATATATATATATATAGACATACACATCAATTCTGTTAAAGATTAAAAGGGAAAAAGCAATTGATACCAATCTAGTCAAAGAAGGAAGGAGGAATATGAAGCAGAAATTGGGGTTGCAATTCCATCTCCTTTTATGCAAATTATTCTTCTAACTCAGCATAAATAACTCATGAAACTGTGAGAGAAGGGGTTATATTATTTCAGGACCATGGAATTTGATTCTATGATGTTCACAAGAGTGTGAAGGAAATGAAAAAAAATAAAATAAGAGACGTGTTGGATTTAAACTGTATTTTTTCTTTACAATAATTGGAGGTGCTTGTGTCTACTGATAAATGATAAAGAGAATGATAAAATTTGATCTTTTATGGCCTTCTTCATTCATCATCATCATCATCATCATCATCATCATCATCATCATCTTTTTTTCAAAGTACTTTGTGAACTCCCTTTCTTCTCCAAGGACTTAACCCCCAAAGGGGACAACAAGTCAAGAAGAACCCTAAAAAAATCCTCTTTTTGAAGGACCATGATGGTCCCTATCATTGTGAATGGATAGTCACTCACACATAATCAAAAATAGCCATAAGATCCCTTAGGTTGATCTCTTGGGACCAAAGAAACTAGAATCTTGGTGAGTAGTAATTACTACCAATGTATTATTAATTAATAAGAGTTATGAATAAGATGGGTGAAGCAAAAGTGACAAAACCATGGCCTCTGATTGCATCATAATAATTGAGAAAAAAAGAACCGAACCACACCAGTAGTAGAAGAGGAACAACCATTGAACCCAACCACACAACCTTGTCGCTCTCACCACTCAACACAGATGCTCTGTCCCAACACGTGTCACTCACACAACGCGAGTACCCTCCACCTCCACCCCAACAACTGCAATGGCAGATCTATTCCCACATCAAACTAATCTAACTTTCTTCTCTGTCGATCAAAATCTTAAAAACTCATTCTTTTTCATCAACCATGTTAAACCTTGTTAACAAGATATACATATATGGAAACACTCATTTTACTTCTATTCATGCAATCAAAAATCAAATGTCCAACAAACATTTAAGAAAAGAAAGTAAGATTCTTTCTGTTAGTCACAAAACCAACCTCAATTTCTGCAAAGTTAAACTCAGATGAGAGAAAAATTAGTCCCATTTTTCCATGTTTGCAATTGAAAATAGGAAATGTAAACACTCATTTCACTTGAGAATTGAAACACAGAATAGAGAAGGAGGAGAGGAAGTTGGTGAATTGAGAGAGATTTCATTCAACATAGATGGGAGGACTAAAAGTTATACAATTAGTTTTTTTTTTCTTTTTTTGAGGTAAGTAATTTTTATATATTTATATATTTATATATATGTGGTGGTGATTATGAAAAATATATTATTGGTGGTGGTGGTGGGTGGTGGTGGTCATACCCAGAGGGCGCCGACCTGGATGAGTTTGGGGACGAGGTGGCCGCTGACGTGGAGGGCGACGAGGGACTCCAGGCCGCCGACAGAGGCGCCGCCGATGAAGACTGCCGGAGTGCGGGTGGCGTCAGGGAGGGCCGTTATCTCGTGGTCGTCCAATTCGATGACGGTGGGGTTGACTCCGATGGTGGCGAGGAGCTTCTTCATGACGTGGCACATGCAGCAGGAGGAGCGCGTGAAGATGATCACCGGATGCTCCGATATCAGCCGCTGGATACGCGCCTCCGTGGATTCCTCCACATCGATGGAGAGCGACGACGAGGAGGAGGTGGTGGAGGAGTTGGTGGTGGCCGGCGTGGGAGTGGTGAGGTCGAGGTGGACGACGTCGTTTGAGCAGCGGCGTAGGCCTTGCATCGTGTGAAAGGAGAAGTGTGAGTGAATGAACTGAAATGAAAAGTTGAAGTGGTGGAGTTTTCATTTATAATAATAATAATAATAAAAATAAAAATTAATTAATTGATTAAAAGAAATAAATAAAAAAGTTGCTTTGTGGTTGCTTACATCACTATCTATTTTTATTTTCTCTTTCTTTTTTGGCTTCATCAACCCTACTTCTCTTCCTTTGCATGCACTCTCCCATGGCTTCTCATCTTCATCTCTCTTCCTCTCATTTGTTAGATAATTTTTTTTCTTCAAATTAAACCCATCTTTGATATATTTATTTTAACCTATTTGAATTTATACATTTTTAGTAAAATTATTACATTGTATGTAAGACTTGTTAAATAGAATGAGATTTTTATAAATTTGTATAAATTTCAATAAATAATAAAATTATATTACTATTGTTTTTATTTTCTCTGTCAATTGAGAGATTTCATGAATTTATCCGAACACATAATCTGAGACTTTGTCCTTTTCTCCTCTTTTGACTTTTTTTCATGTATTTTTTTGGTGCAATACCAATTTCCAAAAAATTAGCAGTGTTTTTGTTTTCTTTGAAACCCCACTTGTTGCACTTTCTTAAAAAATACCTAACTTATGGAGATGAAAGGGGAGGATTAATTTAAGCAAGGTTTTAAATTTGAATTTTAGAAGTAAAAAAAATAGTTAGAAGCGAAGATATTCATAGTAGAAATTGGTTATTGATAAGAATGGTAAATTTAAAAATATTGAGACAAGTTGACCTAGTTGTTGGTAAATTGAAAGTCTTGGTCTATATCTTGTTTAGGGTGATTTAACAAACAGAAACTCAAAGAATAAAAAAACTGCAATCTTACTAATTCACAATGCAATTCAATTTGAAAGTTTAATTAAAGACTCTAAATTAAAAGTGTGTATTTTGAAAAATTGATAAAAAGATAAAGAAATAATAAATAAGTGTGTATTTAAACAACACTAAATCTTAAAAAAATTGGTGACAACAATATTAACTATATAATTTTATTTAATATTAAAGAAATTTCTTTTAGAGATTCTGAATTATAAAAGTAATAGCATATGTTTCTTGAGAGATTAATATTTTTGGTCCATGATAGTTTATCAATTCAAGAGTTGGACAAGACAAACCTAAATAAGTTATTTTGTTTAGTTATTTTTTGGGGATTAAGTGAGTTAATATAGTGAATCTAATAGACATTGTCACTCTTAATCATTGATAAATACATTCTATTCTTTCCTTCAACTGCTTAATTATATTGACCATTATAAATTATTTAAACAATTTAATAACATTTAAACTAAACAAATCACAACTTCTCTCGATACATTAAAAAAACATTTAAATTAATTTTCATTAACCTACTTACATAGTAGTCAAATAATCTAAGTGCTTACACTTTATTTCGTTTAAACAATGAATTAAAATTGAATATTTGATACACATATATGAAAAGTAAGAAAAATAATTTTAAAATAATGATGAGACTCCTAATATTATTTTTCATTTATTTATTATATTCATAGTTATGTTTTTATCCCTATTTATTTTTCATTTCCCTTCATATAATTCTCACACTATTTTAATTTTAGTTTTATTCTCCCAACTTATTTGCATCCCACATGTGTAGTAAAAAGAAAAATTATTAACTTCCCTTTAAATTAATTAAATTTTAAAAAATGAAATACCAAGCAAATAGTATGAATGCTACATCGACAAGTAACTGCAGAAGAATAAAAAAAACATTGGAATCATGATCTTTGGCTTATTTTATGTATTCACATTCATATTCATATACTATAAAAGTATATATAAATTAAAAAAAATTATAATTGACCACAAGTACATACATTTATATTATATATTATATATACACAGACATAAAGCATAAGTTTTCTAAGAAGAGAGAGAGGTACACGCGCTGGGAGGCGCGTGGGCGTGGAAGAAAGAAGGGGTTGGGGAATAGGGGAAATTTGGCGGTGAAATCGCGTGGAAGGGTCACATGGGTGAAAAGGAGGGTGACGTCATGTTGACTTGGACGTGGAACCGTAAGATTGAACGATGACGTAACCAAAAGTCATGTGTAGTTAAAAAATAATACCTGCAAGAAAAGTGAGGGAGATAAGTGCTTTTATAATTAATCTTTTTAACTCAAAATCACTTTTTTCAAAACGCTGAATTTTAGCTGTTTAATTAAGTAATTATAAATAGTTATTTTTTTATTAGTAATGTTATTATATGTAATTATATGGACGATTTTAATTTTTCAGCTTATATATTATTATGAAGACGATCTGATGACGTGGACGAGAGAGGAAGGGTAGGGCCCACATCGATGACGTAATCATGGAGAGAGTTAGAGCTTTGGTCGTCATGGTGACGTTCCAGGAGTGCCACGTGGCGTACCTTTTAGTTTCTCTGGGGCAGGAGTGTTGGTGTGGGGCAGCATGCAGGGTAGTGGAGCCAATGAGAGGCTGGCACGTGGCGTGGGGTTTTAATTTGGGTGGTGGTGAGGATGAGGTTATGGGGTGTGGTCCCCAGTGAGCATGATGTGATGAATGTTAGGAAGAGAGTGATGGGAGAAGGTGGACCGTTGATGGTGCTAAATAAGTAAATGTGGTGTCTGCCATATGCTTTCTCATGACCATGCCTTGCGTCACTCTTTCCATGGGACCCTCTTACTCTTTTCCCCCACACTTTTTACATATATATATATTTATAAAAAAACCTTTATTATCTTCACCTTTTTCTCTAAAAATAAATTATTCTGTCAAATTGTCTCTAATACTTAGAACTATTGAAAAATTTCGTCTTCTTTCGTTTTTCGAATAGGTTGCTAGAGTTACGTAGTGACTCTTCTCGTCTTTATGCTACTTCTCTAGGCCTCGGTCTATCAGTCTCAGGTGGATGTCAAATGAGGGTACCTGTAGAAGACACTTCGACGCTCAAGTCAGCAAAAAGGGTATTCGACACTCGGGGTATACAGTGATAATGACATACCATTCTTCTTGGAATGTGCACTATTTATATGATTTTAATGAGCCTACCTTATTGGGCTGAATTAGTGTAGTGGATCATGCTTATAAGCGTATTACCTAATTCTTAATGACGATCTAGTTTTACTGACCTTGGTTTGAGCGTTAATGGATTAAGTGTGTCGGTCAACCTACACGTCCGTGCAGGTCTCGACCAGCTCGATCAGGAAGACCGAGTCGTGATAATAATCGGTTGGTACATACCAATACACAAATAATTCTTTTTCTTTTAATATTATGTAGTATTTATTATCTGTTTCTAATGTTTTGAGCACTAAAAAAAAAGAATTTTATAAAAGAATTGTGAGGTTTGTTTTGCTGGTATCAATTGTTTGATTCAAGAAATAGGAATGAATATATAGAATTAAGTTGGGATGTGAATGAGATGGAAGATGATTGAGAGTAGAAGGGAATCACGTAATATACTCTCCCACGTGTGGTGTAGTGCTATTATATCAACATGCATTTTCTTAATCCATAGACAATATGGTTGAATAATTGAGTTTTGCATGCGTGGAAACTTTAGGGTTAAAATCTTGTGCTTCTTATTTGAATCATAGTAATGGTAGTGGAGATGTGGTCAATAAACAAAACGGAATATGCTACGAATTACCTTAGATCACAAGCAACATGGACGTGCTTTTCTTTTCTTTCACACTAACTTCTTATTTATATATATGCTCTTCATTCATCAACTACTTAGACTTCTCTTATTATATTGAGTTGGTAGGTTTTCTAGTAAAGTAATAATAACTTGGAGGCATTTTAAAGATGTCCAATAGATTTCCCTTCATTCTATTATAATCTAACTATAACATTATATATTTCTTTAACCTATAATTTCATTTATTTTTGTATTAGGTACATGCAATAGTTACCATATAAATGTGAAATCACAAGACTAAGTTAAGTTAAATTCAACAAACTATAATCAAATATAATATATTTTACAAATAAATTGATTATAAATTTTGCCTCCATATTACTTATATGACAAGAATTTATAAAAACATCATTAAAACACTCACATGATCTTCACAAAAGTTTAAGGAACCTCGTGTACTTAATTTGTAGAAAGATTTAATATCCACACATATATAAGTAAAATCGAAAAGATAATGATTCGAATGAAAGAAATTTATCATCTACAAGAATTATATAGTCATTCTTTCAATATAGATAAACAGGATAGATGGGATTGGAATAAGGATGATTCTCAAACTTACATGGTGAAATCAATGAACAAGAAATTAAAAAAACACAATAATAGAGGAAGAGAAGTTGTATGATATGTTTTGAAAAACTAAAGCCCCGCCATCAATCCTATACTTCACTTAGGAGTGATTAAAAATAAAGTAGCA
Source organism: Phaseolus vulgaris (assembly GCF_051622355.1). NCBI lineage: Eukaryota > Viridiplantae > Streptophyta > Magnoliopsida > Fabales > Fabaceae > Phaseolus > Phaseolus vulgaris. The sequence goes on from NC_143498.1 coordinate 4,758,568, forward strand.
ACACATGATAAATTAATCAAAAGAGGGATAGATGTAGGTACCTGTATTATTCAGGTTTTATCGGCTAAATGATTGATATGATACTGATCAGGTATAGACCCAACTTAAGATAATCGGGTAAAGAATTAACGTGATTTTAGTTTGGTATTATTCTAATAAGAAAGTGAGTTTTTTATCCCTTGTTTATTTTCTAAAATTATGTCAATATATCAAGGATTCTTGATTCATTTGTTAAAAGAAATATGAATTGGTGTAATGTCTGGATTTTATCGGCTAAATGATCGATATGATTCTGATTGGGTATAGACCCGACTTAAGATAATCGGGTACAAAATTGATGTGATTTTAGCTCGGTATTATTACGATAAAGGAGTGACATTTTTACTCCTTGTCCTACAATTATGCCAATATATCGGGATTCATGATAAATTTGTTACAAAAAATATTAATTGGTGAATATACTTTTATGGTTTTTTATTCTCGATGAATTCGTAATTTGATGCATTTTATTTATTATTCAAATTCGTTGTTATCTTATTCTGATAAAAAGGAAGAGATGAATCAGAAAAAACTCTATAAAAAGAGAATGACATTCGAAGGGAAAAATAAGTATTAGTCAATCAATACATACTACACTAACCAATTTTATGTTTTCACTGACTTGATAGTCAGAGTATTGTCAACAGGTGGAATCCCATCATCTCACTGTAACCTCCACACATTCAAAATCTCTAGTTACAAAGGGATCATCTTGGAGACCACCTCTAAACTCTCGACCTTCAACTCGACGACCGTGGGACAGGAACAACTGATCCTGCAAACCACCAGAACACTCAGAACAAAAAACCAATATATTGTGGACTCTATTAATTTGTTACAAGAAATATTCTTTGGTGTACTCTTTGGGTTTTATCGGCTAAATGAATGATATAATTCTGATTGGGTATACACCCAACTTAAGATAATCAGGTCAAGAATTAACATGATTTTAGCTCGGTATTATTTCAATAAGGGAGTGAGTTTTTTTACTCCTTGTTCATTTCCTAGAATTATGCCAATATATTGGGGATTCTAGATTCATTTGTTACAAATATTAAATTGTGCATTGTTTGGGTTTTATCGACTAAATGACCGATATGATTTTGATCGGGTATAGACACAACTTAAGATAACTGGGTAAAGAATTAACATAATTTTAACTCGGTATTATTATGATAAAGGAGCAAGTTTTTTACTCCGATTTTATTTTCTAGAATTATGCCAATATATCAGGGAATCTTGATTCATTTGTTACAAAAAATATTAATTGGCGAACTGTCTGGGTTTTATCGGGTAAATTAACATGATTTCAGCTCGGCGAGAATAATACCAATTTATGTTTTCTAGGTGGGAATCAAGCGAAAAATGTTAGTCACGTTTTTCTCATATGCAAAGTAACTGGCCAAATATGAATGATGTGTGACAAATGGACTGGGATTAGTTTTTTCCATCATCCAAATGAAAAGGAACATTTTCTTCATTTTCATATTAGTGGACTAAATAACAAAATGGAGATGCATGTGAGTGGTAATCATTTTGAATATAGAGCTCCAAAGAGATAATATAATTTTCAAAAATGCAAAACTAAATGGGGTGGAAATCTTTACATAAACATATATTAAAGCATGAGATTGGATTACAAACAAGGATCTTATCTTTAAAGGTTCATATTCTGACTGGTGTCTGAATCGGTTAACATGTTTAACGTTTGTGAAAACTAAACATGATCATAAATCACGTGTAAGATGTTAGAGAGGTGATCATTCTTTAGACACAAACTTTGAATGTTAATATGTTCTTAACATGTGATATTTGAAATCTAAAATGCTCAAGATTTGTGTTAAGATATGTGTATCTGTCTATTATTCTTATATGTTGTTCAATATGCACCTTGGGTTGAATATGGTGTTGGGTTAAATCTAAGTAAGGACTTTTTATATTAGGATCTATATGCCACTTAAGATGGCCAAACATATTTAAGCCTTAATTTTTTAATATAATTATTGTCCTACAATATATTTGGGTAGAAAAATAGGAACTTGGGTTTAGCCGATATTATGTTTAATGTTATGTGAGCATCATTTTAATCATCGCTATGTTAAGTGATATAAAAGTAAAATTAATTTAAAGTAATAAAAGATGTGAAACTCCAAACCATAATCACAATCTCTTTAGCTTCCTACCCACAACCTCGTATCCAATAATGATTGTAAAATTCAATAAGGACTCGATTTCAAAGATTGGAATCTTTTAGAATTTCTCAAATTACTCTCAAATGCAAACAATAAATAGTTTGTAATATTTTCATTAAGAATTTATGATCATCTCATTACACATAGGACACCAATGAAACAGTGAGATTAGAAGAGATCAATGTAAGATTTTCTAAAGTAGGAAAAGAGGAAACCAAAAATTTAGTTTGAGTGTAAAAATGAAATTTTCAATTAATTTCACTTTTATATCACCCTATTGTCAGTCAAGATTACGCTCACATCACGTTAAACATAACGTCGACTAAACCAACACAAACTTTAATAAAACACTATTTTTTTATATCAACTCAGGCCACACACCCATTCACTATATTTTATTTTTATAATTTTTTATATTTTATTTTGTGTTGTCCAAACTAACGTTCTACTATTTTTTTTTAAAAAAAATTAGTGTCCAATTTAAGTGTCAGTCTCTTTCGCACAAAATATATTTTAATAATTTAAAAAAAAAGTGTTAGCGTCAATGTACTTTTTTCTTACTCTATTTTAATTTTTATATTTATGATAACGTAGAGTGGTTTGATAAATTCTAATAGTTCTTCGATTTAACTGATTTTTTTTTATAGCTAATTTGTTACGTTCTTGTTGTAGAGAGTGAGGAAACTTAAAAAGAAAATGCATTTGAAAGTGAATTTAGAGAAGTGAATTTGTGAAGTAAAGGGCAATGGGGAGGAAGTGAGTAGTGAGTGGTTAAAGAGAAAAAAAAGAAAAAAGAAATGTTGAATGTGATGATTGCATCTAAATTAAAAAAGTAGTGAGCAATTGAGTTAGAAGAAGTGGAGGAAGTTGTTTATAGGACAAGGGTTAACGTTGATTGGAGAAGAGGATTCTGAAATGAATGGGAATAAGTGACGTTGTGTGATGAGGGATTCAATAATGCAACATGGATATTAATAGAATAAGAGTGGACCAAAAAGTTTCTAAGTTTTTGTCACTAAATTTTCCATGGCCTTTGGCTGTGGAAGTGTGGAAGCACCACTCACGGAGTCACCCCTCATCACCATGCACACACTATTATTACGTGTTATTTTATTCTCATCTTTGTTCTAGTTCACACACACCACCCACTTCTTCTGCTTTTTTAAACAAGTTTAGACCCACGTGAACCTTAATTTAAGATTCCATATGTGTTCAAACTTGGGTTGGGAAATTGATCATGCTCATTTTCTTTACTAGGTCATCATGTAGGTCTCATATTTTCTTGCCTCTAATGTTGTATATGAGAATTGATTCATTCATGCATCTTAATTAGAAGTGGGAGAAGGATTTGATAATGGTGAAGTATGAGGAAAGTGAAGAGAAGGTGATGTCACATATATGATTGGGAGGGTTGTTTATGAATGATGCATGTTGGGTGGTTTGGACTAGGATTCATTTGTTTGTGTTTTGTGTTTGTGAGGTGGTTGACTAAGGTTGATAGGGAGTGAGACATGGGTGACACAATGTCAAGTGACCATGTGGTGCCATTGGTGGGGACACTATGACTTCATCTCTCAATCTCTACCACTCTTCTACCTAAGGAAAACATGTAGGAAAACCTAGGTTGTGTTTTTTTCTACTTATTTACTATCAACATTGCCTAGAATAAAATTAAATAGAAATTAATAAGTTTTCACTCACTTATATATCATGAAATGTTTTAATCTTTAGTTAATGTAGGATTTTCAACACATCACCCTCATGTCGAGACTACCAAGTCGTATGTGTTGGAAATCTCACATCGACTAGAGATTAGAGCATTTCATTGTATATAAGTGGGTGCAAATCTCAACCTCATGAGTCGGTTTTATGGGATTGAATTAGGCTTAAAGTCCACTTCGTAATATGGTATAAGAGCCAGGTTGAGCCTATCCTAGCGAGTGTTTGTGTTGGGCCTATCGTGGCCGCTATCGGACCGCTATCGGACCACCCATAATATATAATCCCACACACGAGTTGGCAGTCTCGGCGTGAGGGAGGTGTGTTGGAAATCCTACATCGACTAGAGATTAGAGCCTTTCATTGTATATAAATGGATGCAAACCTCAACCTCATGAGCAGGTTTTATGGGATTGAGTTAGGCTTAAAGTCCACTTCGTAATAGTATGTATAACTATATATTTATGGGTGGTTTGATAATAGCCCAATAGCAAGTGACACAATAAGTCGAATGTTATTCATTTATATACTATAAAATGCTCTAATCTCTATTCGATGGGAGATGTCCAATGTATTGTTGAAAGTGAATGATGAATTATTTCTCCAATTTTTTTTAATTGTAGAAGTATACCATATATGTATCATTGCACCGAAAATTTTGTTAAGCATGAAAGCCACTTCACAAATTAATGATATCTTGACACAATCCATCCACTTTACCATTCAATAAATTAATATTTTAATTATATTTAATTTATTTTTAAATATAAAATATTATTATAAATGGAAGTGTTTCACTGTTTGAGAGTGTCCAAGATTTTTTTTTTCCAACCCAAAAACTTTAGTGATAATGGACCATGGAAGTCCAAATAATTGATTATGCCTTAATATTAAAAAGTGATAAAGAAAAGTGTGTGGCTTCAATCATTCTTCATGTTATCACTCTCCATTTCATATAAAACTTTCCATATAAAGGAATTCAATTTTTTTTGTTGATATATTTTTAATTCAATTTATACTCTACCTTCTAAAATAATTACACAATTGTTTTTATAAATTGGTATGTTAAAAAAATAAATTGTGCAAGGTAAGTATTTAATTATTTAATAAAATATAATTTAACTTTAAAATATATTTTTATTAGTAATTAGTTTATTAAATTGAGTTTAGGATATCGTACTTGGTTTAAAATGTTAATAGAGTTAGTTATATTTTTTAATATTACAATTTAGACTTGAATTTTTTTAATATTATTAAATTTTTTAAAATATATTTAAATATATTGATTAGAGTTTAAGATTTTCATTAATACAGTTTCTTATTTTGAATAAAATAATATACAAATAATATAACAATGGTAAACATGAGGATAGTTTATTGTATAATAGGAAAAGTTCTATCTATTAATTATTTTTAAGTATGACCTAATTATTTTTATTAATTAGAAATGACAGTTTTTTTTTTTACTTTTATAATTGTTTATGAAGAGACAAATAATTCAAATATAGAGAGAGAAGTGCCCACAATTTTTTGTCATAATTGGTAATTGGATTTTATTTATTAAGGGTTATGTACTTAGAAGGCTAATTAGATTTTATACAAAAAGGAAGGGAAAAAAAGTTAGTTTTCGTTGGTTCTCTAATGGTGCATGTGGTAAATGTATGAAGGCAAAGTTATTGGAAAACACTTGTCGATTACCTGTTCTGTAAAAACCTCATTGTTTTCTTCTTTTGTTAGATTTTGGAAAGTTTGTGTTTTAAGTATTATATTGTACAAATTTTTGTTAGATTTTTTCATTAAAGATTTTTAATTTTAGATTTAATATATTTTTTTATCTAATACTTTTTCAATTATAAAAATATTTCTGTGGTATTAAATTTTATATAAAAAGTAGAGTAGGTTTGACCAATATTATTTGTATTAAAGTTTGAATTGTCCGTAGAACAATTTGAGAAGAATAATTATTTTTTATTAGTTCATTTGTACATAATTTATAATTTACTTTTCATATATTTTACTTAATTTTGGTTTATTGTATTTTGTGTCAGTTTTCGAATACATATTTGATTGTGAAAATTTGTGTTATCACTTTTTCCTTTTGTGCCACCTTATCAATATAAAATATTTTTGAAATATTTTGTAAAATATAAGTGATGATAATTAAAGTTTTTGTTCCGTTAAATTATAATAAAATTAAATTTTCTCAAATGAGATAAGATTACACCTTTGATAAAAAAAATTGTTTTGCATGCATTTATTTATTCAACACATAACGTCGATGATGAGTATAGAACATATAAATGTATCGAGATTCGATTAATTCAACATGCTTAAGTGATGAGTACATGAGAGAAGTAGAAAAATTTATACAATTTACGCATTGTGATACCAATAAGAGTGGTGATGAACTAAAATTTAGGTATTCTTGCATTAATTATTTAAATGAAGAAAATTAGATGCTATCAAAATTAGGAATCACCTTATTTATATTGGTTTCTGTGAAATTATAAAATTTAAACATATGGTGAATTATTACATTTATTTCTTAAGGGTATGCAAATCTCAAGAATTATTAGGCAACACAAATTTTTTATACAAAACAATAGTTGTAATTTGGTGCTCTCATGGTAACTGATATACACTTGTATATATGTACAGAATCTGGCTCTGGTTAACCAACAATGAACATGTGGAATGTTTCCCTTCAACATAGAAGAAACAAGTTTATGAAACATCTCCATAATACATTGAATCCAAGATTCATTAAATGTTTTTCCAAATTATTTTATTTTTTGTGGGATGATTGGATCCATAAATCAATTTTATTATTTTTCTGAAAATGTTTCTCCTATCGCAGTCACACAATGGGTGGAAGTGGAGGATTTTCGTTGAGCATTGTTCACCACTCATTTTTTGTTCTTCAAAGGGTTAACACTAGCATCAGATTCTTAATTTGACCAACCTTTAACTTATTTCATAAGCTCACTCTTCCACATTTTCTTCTTCAAATTAATATAATACTCTTCTGAACTCAACTTCACATGCTTAAAATTATCAAATTTTAAAATACTATTTACTTTCAAGATGTTCTATAAATTCATTACCATTTTGTCCAGAAAAAACTTCTCAATAAATTAAAAAAAATAGTAACTTTTAATTGCTATGAGAAAATTTCTTGATAGATTAAAAAAGAGTGGTGAATTCAAGTTATTATTGAAAAAAATAGTAAATTTAAGTTATTATTAATCTTAACTTGTAAATGATATTACACTTTTTAGGTATATCAGAATAATATGAACTTTTCAATGTTTCTTCTAGCATTGAGAAAATATTATATTATCTCAGATAGTATATGTGTTTATGATCTTTATGAATCTCTATAGGAATATAGTTATAAGAAGTTTAATTTAAAAATAATTATAAAGTATTTCTAAAAAAAACCTACGCCTCAGTTTTTTAAGAAAATTCTAGACAAAATTTTAAGTTTTATTACCTTTATAAGTTTTATTATTTATTTGTTTTATTCAAATGGATAACATTGTTGCATTTTAAAAAAATGAAATTTTTATTAATTGAGAAATAAAATAAAATAAGTAGGACAAAAAAGATAATTAAGTCTCTAAAAATATTACATTGTCACTTTTTTATGTTTTTAATGCATTCTCTCAAAACATTATTGCATTATATACCACAAATAAGTGATATTATTGTAATGTTAATTAATGAAACAAACACTAAGTGTGAATACATTTTTACTTCATAGGCTACCTCATTTTAAAAAGCATTATCTTTGTGCTGAATATAAAAATTGGGTTATGCACATGAAAAAATAATGGCACCACAAAATATAAAATCATTTTCTGGATCTACTCCACCATAATTTATTGTTCATCAGCTTAGTTTTTTGTGTCAACTTCACATATCATTAGAAAAATTATGTGTCAAATAATAAACAATGTTTTCGTGTGAACATGGATAGATCCATTGGTTGGATATTTTGGATGCATAATTGGGTTCTAATTTGGGCTGTTTCTTCCTACACCTCCACATTTGCACCCATATAAATCAGGCGAAAATACCATTTGTCCTTAAGAAAATATGTTTCTAAATTCTACTATCTAATTTTTTTTTCTATTTACACTTTTTGGATTGTAGAAATTTTTAGATCCGAAAATATCTTCTGAATTTTATAGTTCAGAATATCTTTTTTTCTTTACAAAAATCCTTTACAAATTACAGAATCAAATCTATAAGTTATTATTGGAGGTGAAAATACCTGATTCTATAATTCAAAAATAGCTTCCGAATTTCTGTAATGTATTTTTTTTTAAAGAAATTCATTCAAAATTATAGAGTTTGGAAGGTATTTCCAATCCGGAAATACCTTATTGATTCTATAATCTAATGAAAAATATCAATAAAATAAAGGATATTTATAGTATTTTAGGAAATATGGGGTGCCACAAGAAGCTCTAGAGGTGAGAAATAACCCTAATTTGAATGCATGGGTTCAAATTAAGCCCACTTAATTTAAAAAGACAGCCTTATTAATGGAGTGTTGGACACTACTATTGACACCTCTAACCTATGCTATCCAAACTCCCTACCTTAAAAGACATATCTCCCCTCAGAAAATTCATTATAGATAGAGTCTGAAAATAATACACCATATACAAGTGAGGAATAATTATACTTTATAATTTTATTTTCTATAATTAAGTTAGATTCATACACAGATTATAAATTACTTTCACTATGCTAAAATTATTATAGTTTTGATCTATAAAAGATTTCAAATGACCCGTGTTTTCAGTATTTAATAAAATATCATTTTTTATTAATTTTTAAATAGATTATATCAATTGTTTTCCTCTCCTTTTTAAGGTCTTTATATTATTAATCATATGGTATGGGAAATCTCCTTGTATTTTTTTTTCTAATTTCCAATTGATAAAAAAAGGTAGTATATTATTGAGAAAATAACATTATTTTTGTAATTTTTTTAATAAACTATATATTTTCATTGCTTTCGATCACTACACAAAATATGTTTATTAGCATGGGTCAAAAAAGGATATTAGTTATAATAAATGTACGTAAAAGTGTAGTTATCATTAAAATTTGGAAGCTCTCGACATAAAAATAGTGGCGGGTGTGTGGGACACAAGTGGTGTTTTTTTTTTGCGTAAGCTTAGCCTACACGCTCCCCACACAAAATTATATTTTATTTAAAGAAGCGTGGGCTTAGCCTACATGTTGGCCACATAATTTTTAAATAAGCGTGAACTTAACCTACATGTTGTCCACACAAAATTATATTTTATATTGTTTATTCAAAGAAGCGTGTTGGCCACACAATTTTTAAACAAGCATGAATTTAACCTTCATAATTTTATTACATATTTAAATTTAATTTAAATATATATATATATATATATTATGTTTGCATGGACTTAACCTACAAAATTTTAAATTTTTTTATTATTTATTATTTATAGTACCGTTTAACCATGCAATTTTTTTTTATAGTTTATGTCCATATAACCTTCACTTTATTTTTTTTTTAAGAATAAAGATTTAATGGATACTACTTACAGTTCATAGCATCACCTTTATTTTCTTTTAGAGCTAATTCATAATCTTTATTTTCTTTTTCAACTAATTTTACTTTTTGGTGTAGTGAATTTGTCTAAAATTTTGAAAACTCGTTATAGCAGGAAAAAAAAGAGTATAAATATATATATAGACAGACACACACGCACACAAGAACTCTACTTAGATCGACTAGAAAAAAAATATTAAATTATTTATATAAGACATTTAATTTAAATCTATATTTAGTTAATGAATACAAAGTATATTAATTATTTTAATTTTAATCAACTATTAATTTTTTAGTACTAGATAAATTAAAAGTATAAATAAACTAACAATCATAGTAGACACATTTTATTTTCTTATGATTAATAAAATTTAAAAAATGCATAATAAAAAATTTAAATTAAATTTTCAATATTGTTTTCATTTTTTGGATGGGTTAACATTTTTTCCCAGCATATTTATATTTGTAAACTGTAAACATGTTACTGATATATAACATTTTAATTAATATTTACTATTCCCTCAATAAATAATAAAGTATTTTATATCATATTTAAGTGAAGAACAATAAAAATATATGAATTAGAATAATTATAACAAAACAAGTTCTCTCTCACTCAAGTCTGTTTTCTAAATTCAAGAACTTAAGAGAGAGAAGTTTTACTACTAATTAGATTAAAGTACTTTAACCTGATTACTTTATTAAATATTTTATATATGATAATAGATTATTTTTTTTTCTTTATATTTTCTTCTTTCTAATTGTTGACAAGAGGTTTTTGACAATGTCCTCAAGTGATAAAAAAATCACCTCAAATTTATCCAAATAGTATATAGAACAACATAAAATTTATCAAACACAAATAAACAGTGAGAAATTATTTATAATAAAAAGATTAAATTTTACAATAACTAATATTAATCCTATTTTTTAATTTATTTATAATATAAACTTATATTCTTTAATATGTATAATTAAAAAAAAACTTTATACCATTCTTTCTGATCCCTCTCTAGAATTTTCCAGCACAGTCCTAACGTGTTCTCTCTCTAGCATCTTCCTCCACAAGAAACTACCAACAAGTCTAAGCTCATAACTCAACTGTACAATATCTTATGATTCCATGGCACCCTTTTGCAGCATGCACTGATCCAAACGCAGTCACAAAGTTAGAGACACTCTTCACTTCAACACACATAAAAAACAACCATTAACCACACTAGATTATTGTTTAATACTTGTGCTGTTGTGTAACTCAAAACTTTCATTGTTTTCCTTTATCTTCTTGTGTTTGAAACATGGAAGGAATTAGAGTGAAGGAGGAAGAAACAGTGACATGTGGTGGTGGTGGTGGTTCATCATCATCATCTTCGTCTTTTAGCTTTTCTCCACAACCTATGGAAGGGTTGAACGAGGTGGGTACCCCACCATTTTTGACAAAGATCTATGACATGGTGGAAGATCCTTCCACAGACTCTGTTGTGTCATGGAGCACTTCTTGCAATAGCTTTGTTGTCTGGGATTCTCACAAGTTTTCTACTAACATTCTCCCTCGTTACTTCAAGCACAACAATTTCTCCAGCTTCATTCGCCAGCTCAACACCTATGTAAGTAGTAACTACTATGATGTTTGTGAATCCTTTAGGTTTCTGACTGTGTATGGTTTTCTGTTTGAGTTGTATTAGGTCATTATTTTGTTCATGAACAGGTTTTCATTCATTTTGATTGGTTTAATATGTTCAGCCACCTATGTAAATAATTTTTTGGTGGGGAATTTTGTTGATTTTTTTGTTTGTTTTAGATGCAGACAAGTTTTTATTTTTAGATTGAAGGGAAATGTTTATATTAGGTCCTGAATTCAATTGTCTGACAAAACTTTTGGGATATGAAACTATTATACACTCACATGTTTCTGGTGATTTACATAGTAAAATCAGATAATTGAATATGAGTGATAAGAATCAAAGTACCATCCCTAAACTATTAATCCTTTATTCTGAAAATATTTTTAGGGTTGAGCTGATTCAATGAGACTGGTGAGATAAATTGAAAATTAGATGGCATATTATTTATATTATTAATGGAATAAACCATCAATTTTAGTAAGTACTTTCTCTCTTCTGAAATGACTGGAATCTAACAAAAGTTTAAAAGGATTGATGTACTTGAATGTCCTGTTTTTAAGTTTGTTCTTTTTTTAATGTTTTCTTTTATTTTGGAAACATAAGACTGAGTGTTTAGTATGTGTTTGTTGACCAATTAGTTGAATGTGATGTTATTAATCATTCACCAACTTCCTTGGACTAATTTGATTCATCTTTGAATTCTTCCCCTTTTTTTGTGTGGAAATGAACACAGGGGTTTAGGAAAGTTGATCCTGATAGATGGGAGTTTGCAAATGAAGGATTTTTGGCAGGACAAAGACACTTATTGAAGTCCATAAAGAGAAAAAGAAAAGTGTCACTGAGCATGCAAGAAAGAGGAGGTGGAGCATGTGTTGAAGTGGGGGAGTTTGGACTAGAAGGGGAGTTGGAGAGGTTGAAAAGAGACAGGAACATTTTGATGGCAGAAATTGTGAGGTTGAGGCATCAACAGCTTAACTCAAGAAACCAATTGAGTGCCATGGAGACCAGATTGCAAGCAACAGAGAAGAAACAACAAAAGATGATGATATTCCTTGCCAAAGCACTAAAAAATCCATCTTTCATGCAACAATTAGTCCACAACAAGACCCCCCAAAGTAGAGAAATGTTGGATGCTGAAATCAATAGGAAAAGGAGACTAATTGCTAGCCAGAGTTTGGAGAACTTGCAACAAGATGATCCTGTAACATTGGTGGACTATCCAAGCCTTGATCAAGATTTGGCAACTATGAAGCCTGAGATGGACACTTTTTTCTCACCAGCTTTTGATAGTGAACATGGTAATGAAATCAAAGAGCCTGCATTAGATTCAGATATAGCAGCTAGTCAGAGTTATTTTGGAGACACAATATTGGAGGACTTTTTCATCAAAGACTTGGTTAATGAGGATCCAAAGGATGAAGTTATCATTGGTGATTGTTCCCAAATTGATGTGCCACTGGAGGATTTGGTAGCAAACTCTGATGATTGGATGGAGCAATTTCAGGACCATGTAGATCATATGGACTATTCAGACTCCAAACCATAGAGGAATGAGAAAAGTACTATTATCATCAATTGGTCATGTCCTCTTCTTGGTCCCTCTAATTTCATTCACATTGCATCATGGTGGTACAGTTTGGTAATGTTGTGAACTATTTTTGGTTTTGGTTTCAGTTTTATGTGATGTTGATGATTAATATGGATTGTCTTTATGCAGCAGGGAAGGTGGTAGTTGCAAAAGAAGCCAACAGATACTAGATGCAGCTCTTATTCAAATCATTTATTGTGTTTTATGAATATTCATTGTGATGCTGCTGCAAATCATTTCATTATTATTTGATGATCTATTCTTTGTTTGCATTTTGTGTTATGCAGGAGAGATCAATTGGAGGTGCTTGATCGATGTGATGCAAATTATCATTCTGCTCCATAGGATTGATGGAATGATTTTCATTGTTCAAGAGGGTGAAAATTATCATGTAATTCTTCTTGTAAAATTATATGTGCTTTATTATCATCTGCCCCATAAGAAGCATGAAATGTGCTTTATTATACAAACATGTATCTAAAAAATTTAGTTTTCTCTTAGCATTCTTCTATCTAAATGAACCACTTAAGAGAAAGTTTAACACTTATTTATCCTTTTCTTTATTTCTCTTACATTTTGTTTAGTTGAGTTGAAAAATTGGAGAGAAACATAATTTTTTTTGGAGTTTAAATCAATGCCTTTTTGATATTTTTCTTACTAATGGTTAAAATTTAGTAAAAAAATATAAAATCAAAATAGAGATTCTTTAAACAAGAAAGAACACCGATGAATTTTTTTAGTAGTTTTCAATCATGTCTCTGTCTAATAAAATAGCAATGGTTGTGAAGTAAACATAGGGAGGAGAGAAACTAAGAATCACTTACCATTTTGAATAAAAATTAAACATTTATTAGTCCTATTTAACATGATCTTTGATGATTTGATGATTTATCTTTTTTATTAAAAGTGTTTTATAATGACTAGACTTTTGGTATGATCATTCTTCTTATAATGAGAATGATAATATATAATAAACAATGCAACTCCTCTTTTTTAAGTATTTGACTTTTACTTTCTTTTAATTTATTGTGATTGGTATGCTCTTTTCCTTGTTACAATTTAGTTAAAATTAGACATTTTAGTGTTAAAATTTTTGTTTAAATTTATTAAGTTTAAATTAGTTTGAACCTTTTAAGAAAGTCTCTCTTTTAAAATCATTAGACAAAGAACACACAATAACAATGTTTCACCTCCATCATCAATTTGAATATTAATAATCAATTTGTTAAATTTCTATAAATGTTTATTAATTATTTTTTCAATACTTACTCTTTTTTAGATAAAAATAATTAATTGTTTTGAACCTTAACCTTGATGACAAGACATTAAAACAAGTCACAAAGGAGACAACAAGAGAATTAGAGAATTATTCATATATAATGAAGTTTTTTCTTGTCTTTCTTTGTCATGATTGCATCATGATTTAATTCTCTTACTTTAAGGAGATCTTGTTACATATTTTCAACTTTGTTACAATCCCAAATTATTAAATCTAGCTAATTTTTCAACTTTATATTTTATAAAAGTCATGATAATTAAATTCATATTCATTACAAAAATTTTAAGGATGACAAAGTGGATGACTTACCAACTGTATTGGTGCAACCTCCTCCTTCAACCCATCAATCGTTTAAGTTAGATGCATAAAATCAATAATATTTTTTTTTCAAATAGCTTTATTATTATTATTTGTTCACATTCACACACATATCTTTCTTTCTTTCTTTTTCTCGTTTTTTTTATATTTATTTTTAGTCTTTATTCTCTTCTCAAACTCAATTAATTTTGGGGAAAAAATTACGGTTAGGTTCCACTCCATCTTCACTTTTATTGGTCTACTCTACAACCTTCTCCTTCCTTACAGTCTAAGTCTAAAGTAACTTCAATGTTGTTCTTTATTATTTCTATACATTTTTCCACTGGATTCATGTTGGAGAAATTTAAGAAAAAAAAAAGGAAGAGAGATGAAAGATATTGGTTAATATGTGCTCTAAAATTATGATTTCTTGACTGAGATGATGACTACTTATAGACAAGATTCAATTTTTGTTGAATTGTTTTTTTATCTCATTCAAATTACTTGAGATTTAGTGTTTAATGCATCTTTTTATCCCATTCTCCAACTGCAAATGTTTGGGTGCCTCTAGTGTCTAGTTTCACAACTCAATATTTTCTTTTAGATAACAGGTTCCTTTTCCTTTTGATTAGTTAAAATTCGGGTAATTATTTTAGTGGTGGTTATTTTAATTTTTAGGTTAATGTATATATCTCTGTCGTGCTGCTGTTAAAAAAGTAAATGTAGAAAGATGATATTAATTCGATGTTTTTTCACTTTTGATGAAAATTTGTAGCCACAAGAACTAACATGCATTAAAAGATAAAAGACAATGATATTGATAATTAAAATATGATATATTTATTATAAGTTATGTTGTGTTAGTTGTCTCTATTTTTAGTTTGAGCACACGTGTGTGTCCCTTGTATTTATTATTTTAAAGATGATATTAATGATTACTAGCAAATAAAAAGTTCAAAAGTAAGGATAAAACTATGAAAAATAATACATTTTTCTAAAAGAAGATTGAAAAATGGTAGATCGGGTGGATTACAAATTTTAGCCCGTAATTGTGACAAGCTAGTTCGGTCTAATTAAGTTTTGGCGAGCCAACAATGAGGTGGGTCAAAATCGGTAGATCTAATCCGTTTTGTCATCCCTTAACTAGCTTATTGTGGAATAAATCAAAAAATAAATCTCACTACAAGAAAATCATGAAATATAAACCAATTTTTAGAGACCAAAATAATTAGTTGCAATAGTAACTAAATTAGCTGTCATTTTAGAAACTAAATAAAAAATTGGTTTCTAAATTAGTTTCTATTATTGTTAAATAGTTTCTAAATTGGTATCTAATTAGCAACCAAGGTTTTAACTACGAATTATTTAGTTTCTAAATTTGGTCTCTAAAACCTTGGTTGCTATAATTAGATACCAATTTAGAAACTATTTAACAATAATAGAAACTAATTTAGAAACCAATTTGTTATTTAGTTTCTAAAATGGTATCTAATTTAGTTACTATTGCAACTAATTATTTTGGTTTCTAAAAATTGATTTTTATTTCATGATTTTCTTGTAGTGTCTACTGTAAAAGTGTCTACCACACAAATGAAGAAAGATAACAGAAAATTCATAAAAAAGAATTAATAAAAGAAATAATTAGAAGGCAACCAAAGGAAGAATAGGAAATAATCACACACATAAAAAAATAATGTGATTTAATTGAAATTTTAATAAAATTTAACCTACATCCCCGATAGAATTTATTATTAAAACAGACATTACAACTTGAAAATTTTCTAAGTGAACTCTTAATCAATAAACCATTTTTTTTATACAGTTAAACAATAACTCTTAATAAAACTATTGATAATAGGAATATGACTACCATAATTAACTTTCATAAATGATAAGTTATTTTGTCTTCCACTACTAAACTTGATATGACACTTAGACATACTCTCGTACCATAACAAACATTTGTGTACTATCAAACAATCTAGTGAAATCAAACGAACTAAATATTAAAAAGATATAATTTTTTCTTGACATTCTTCTATCTAAATGACTAAGTTAAGAGAGAGTTTAACACTTATTTATCCTTTTGTTTGTTTGTCTTTCATTTTGGTTATATTAAAAAATTGAAGAGAAGCATAAAATGTTTTTTGAGTTTTGGTTAAAACTAATCATAGAAAAAATAGTTTAAATAAAACCATTTTGATACATTTTTACACATAATTTGTTATTGGTTAAAATTTAATAAAACAAATATACAATCAAAATAGAGATTCTTTAAACAAAGAACCACGATGAAATTTTTAAAAATTCTCAATCAAAATAAAAAAATTTAATTAAAAAAAATAGAAAAAAGGTAAGAGAATAGAAATAAATAAAAACTAAAATAAAAAAAAATGAATCATATTCAAGACTCTATCTCATAAAAAGTAACAATGGTTGTGAAAGTGAACTCATGGCATTAGCTCATGAAGGAGAGAAACAACAATGCCAATTATCATTTTGAAAAAAATTGAACATTTTCTTCATTTGCTCTATGCCAACCATATTTCGAGTTGGTTTTTGGTTTCCATAGTTTTCTTACAGGTTTGGTTTGATATTTATGTTTCTTGAATGTTTGACTTACTTCTGCTTGTTGGTAAAGATCATGTTCGATTGGTGAAAAAATGTGTAGGGTAATATTTATTTTCTCTTTTTTTGTAATAACGCATAATTGTATTATGATGTTATCATATTTATATCACTCTTATCATGTCTACATAACTCTAGTTGATGTTTTATAGAGTCTGTTGTTGGATTCACATTTAGTTGGGTGTTAAGAAGTTTGGTTTGTATTCTTATGTATAAGGGTTTAGACATCCTGAAATGTCTATTTTAATTTTATTTATCTTTTGATATGATAAAAAAATAAAATAAAAATAACCTCACATTTAAACTATTTGAATTGAGGAAGCATTGAAATCTACACATTTTCAATTGGAAAATTCAGTAGTTTGATGGTAAGAATGAAAAAGAGAGACAGGATCTTGGTGTGATGTGAGTAATAAGATCTTGATTTGAAACAGTGGTTGACATTGTATTGCTATAATGAAGAATCAGCTATGTTATTTTTAACATGTGTCGATTCTTTTGTGGTTCACATTTTTCTTTTAACAACTAGTTTATTAATTGCACGGGTCCTTTTTTTTAATATTAATTTATTAAATTTTAAAAAAAATTGAGTTGTATTTATTATATTATCAGTAAAGTATTTTCACAATTTATTTTATATATTTTTATTAGTATTATTCTAATCTATTAATAATATATTTTAATAGATGGTATATAATATAAGAAATAATTTTAATAAAAAACAAAAAATATCGTATTGTATTTGAAAATACAATTAAAAAAACTTATTTTTTTATATTATACATATAAAATATATAAGTGTACTATTGCTAGTTGGTTTTATTTTTAAAAAATAGTTATGAGGGGTGAAAGATATTTTGTGTAGATAATGAATTAGGCTGGAAAGTTCATCACTGATATATTTTAAAAACAAAATAAATCTATATAAAAAAATTCAAAACCATTTTATAATAAAATAATGCATGAATAATAAATTATACTCAAATATAATTAGTATATTTATCTTTCAATTTTGCTTGAGTCAACTCTAAATGGTTACATATTTTCAAATTCACAAAAGAAATTTATTATAAGCACTTTTATAGGAAACAACAATGCAAATATTGAGATATTTTTAAAATAAAATAAATTTATATTAAAAACTTTATATCTATTAAATTTAAAAAAGATGCAAGAATCGTGTTTTATACGGTTGAATAAAGTCAGACTTTTTCTATCAAGTCTTCAAACTCTTGATTTATGTGATTTTTCGGGTTTTCGTTCTTTCGGCCTCTCGATGTCTTGGAGGTGGTATCTAGAAAGACACTCCAGCGCTCAAGTCAGTTATGAATATCTCCGGTTTACAGATGTTGTGGTTATAGAATTAGTACCTTTTTTTTTCTTTGGTGTTATTTTCTATTTATAGTTTTCTTATGGGTTTGAGAGTTGTTTTAAGTCCACAAAGGCCCAATTACCTTCTTAATCTTGTTTAGTGAGTGATTAGCCACTTGTGATCTGTCCTCCTATACCGAATGACCGATAGGCCAAGTACCCTTTCGGTATTCGACAGTACAAATCGCAAATTGAATTCATAAAGACACTCAATATGTTAATACTTACTAAGATTCTAAACTTTTACATTTACCTAATTTTAAACTCACAAGACAAGTTAATATAAACACCAGTACAAAAGTCTAAGCACAAAAAACAACAAAGATTATTTATATGTTGTAATGAGATTAACATGTATGTTTGGAAGCTAAGTGTGTTACTAATGTGTAAATGCATTAGTAGGCTTTTTAGATGCCGTTGAATTCTTACACATTCTTTAATCTCAAACCTCCAAAGGTTAATATAAACATCACTACAAAAGTACATCTAAATGAAACAACAATGTAAATACATTATTGAGATATTTTTAAAACAAAATAAGTCTATATTAAAAAATTCAGAACCATTAAATTCTAAAAGAATGCTAAAAGAATGTAAGAATCAAAAACTATATTGTAAGATAGTTAGTATGTGTTCTTCCCTTTTATTTCAGTATTAAACTTAAAAAATCAAGTTAATATAAACATCACCACAAAAGTCATTATTAGATATTATTAGATATATTATGAGATATTACAGATATTGTTAGATATTTCTATTTATGTAATGAGCTTAGTCCATATGTTTCTTTTTCTATATAAACATAACCCTATGTATTCAATATATACAAGGGAATTACTCTATTCTTCCTTTTCTTTTAATATGGTATCTAGAGCATAAAATTATGGTTCAATTTTTGTTGATGAACTCACTAGTACTTTTCAGCCACTACCCCACTGCTTCCTTGACGTCAGAAACTCATTGTAGTCACCGCTAGAGTCACCGCTAGAGTCACCGTTGGACTCTCGCCGGAAACTCACTAGAGCCGTCAGAATCTCTCTGGAGCCGTCGCAAGAGCCGTCATCATTGTTGTTGTCGCTAATTGGTCGGTGACTGGATCTTTCCTTGTCATCTATGGCTTCTTTTGCTGCCAATATGACTTCTTCCGCTACCACTCTATCAGATCCATCTATTTATATTAATTATGTCAATGTTCATCACTCCATTGAAAAATTGGATGAAACCAATTATAACACTTGGACCTCAGATATTAAATTATGACTTAAGAGTCGAGGTTATGTTGTTCATCTTACTCATCCCAATATTGCTGAAAATGAGATTTTTCGTTGATTAAAAATTGATGCTTATATTTTATCAAATCTAAAAATTGTAACTATGAGACATGTTTAGAAGTTTGAGAATAGAATTAGAAATATAGAATTGAGCTTTTCTTATTGGAAAATTCATTATTTTCAACCTAAGATCAGATTTGAAAGAATTATTTACATTAGTGTTTAGTATTAGTAATGTGTTTTGTTTAAATACGTCCACAATCATTGAATTCAATTTTTTAACATTACTTTTGGTGATTACGTTTAAAGTAAAGCAATTTGCACACATATAGCATTGAAATGCTGAAGTATTTGGCTCTTGATTCAATGAATTGCTGATTTTTTATTATTATTTACTTGGAAGTGCGTTTAGTTCTCTTCTTTCTACAATTGGTTCAATTTTTAGTTGTCTTCCAACTATGAATCTAAATATATAAGTTCACCAATTATTAACTTAAGACATATAATAAAAGTAAATATTCATGCTAATTCCTAAAAGATAAGTACATTGATGGATATATTTTTAATTAAATTTTTTACATAAAGGAATATTTGAAAATTTTACCTATTTTATGTAATTCATTTGGTATCAAATATATATATATAAAAAACTTATATATATAATATAAATATTAACAATAAATTTACATATATTATAATTTTAGTCAGCAGCCCATTAGGGTATTTATCTTTCACTACCAATTTAAATATTTGTTATTAGTATGTTGAGAAAATAATGGACGATAGCAAAACTTTGGTTCTACTAAGAAGAATTAATATTAATTAGTGTCCAACACCAAGTAAAGCACAAAAGGTTATGCAAATCATTGTCTTTGCAATTTGATTGAGGAGGAACATTAACCCGTTCATGTCATTTTCCAAGTCATTGCCTATAATTATAGAAAATTGAACCCATCATTAGGATCCAAGTAATGATCAAATTTAAGCACTATGTGTGAGATTTTAGGTTCCATTTTTGTCAAAACACTTTGTAGAATAAAGAAAGAGTGAAATGAAACTTTAGTGTTATACTTTAAATAAAAGAATAATAAATAACCAATAAGCCCTTCAACATGTGAAACACCAATTGTTTAGTATTTTGTAAAAAAATTGATCTAGTCTATATGTAAAAAATGCAATAACTCAAATTAATTTCTTTATAAAATTTCAACCAACCAACTTGTTATAAATGTGTTTTATTTATTATTATTTTCTTGGAAAGTCTCAAAATTAACTTTTCTTACAAGATTTCACTTATATAAAAAAAAATTATCAAAAAAGAAAAAATTTCATCAGAATTTTTTTTATCTGACTTTCATTTTAGTTTTAGAAGTGGTTCTAATCTCTAAATATTTAAATTTGTTCACCGTCTTTACTTAATAATTTCTTTTTATTTATTTTTTTTTCTTTATAAAAAAAATTATTAATCAAGTTTTCAATAAATATTAATCATCAACAAATTAACTAAACATTTCATATTAACAACATGATTCACTACAATAAAATAATTAAATAGAAATCAATTTTAGAAACAAAATATAATTAGTTGCTATAATGACTAAATTGGAGATTATTTTAAAGACTAAAAAAATTATTGGTTTTTAAATCAGTTTCTATTATTGATAAATAGTTTCTAAATTGATATCTAATTACTTACCAAAGTTTTTGCTACCAAGTTCAGAATCTAAATAATTGATAGTTAAAATCTTGGTAGCTAATTAGATACCAATTTAGAAACTATTTATCGATAATCGAAACTAATTTAGAAACCAATAATTTTTTGTAATCTCTAAAATGGTTTATAATTTAGTCATTATAACAATTAATTATTTTTTATCTCTAAAATTAATTTTTATTTAATGATTTTATTATAGTGATTAACCTTTTCAATATCAAATTTTTTACAAGGAAATTGAATTTTTTTGAAAGAAGATTCATAAGTATAGTTATAGTGTTAACTAGAGTGAGTTGTGAAATGAGAAAAGTAGATAAGTTTTGTACATGCTTAATTTTTTAAAAGTGCATTATGTTTCTTTTTAATCAATTGCCACTGTTTACAGCCACACCTCTCAAGCTTTGCAATTTAATTAGCTGCCAAGTGTAGGGTTGGACCACTTCATACAATATTGTGTCTTCTTAAGTGCATGTTTGACTTTGGAGCTCAATTTGGCACTCTTTGCTTTCAAAATAGGGATTCTTGATCTCATTGTAGATGTGTTATATATTATGATACCATTATAAAAGAGTATTTGGACCACTATTAAAATTACTTTTTCAATAATCATATTCCCAAATAACTCTTAAAACAATTAATTTCATGTAACAAAAGATAAGCTTTTACATGAGAAAAAAAGTATGAAACTGAAAGGAATAAAAAATCATTAAGAAATACTCATAAATTATAATCTTTAATGATATTTTTTTTAGATTTTTTATATAAGAAAATTATTAAATAAAAATTATTTTTAGAAATTAAAATAATTAATTATTATTTAATTAAATTATAAATTATTTTATAAATTAAAAATATTAATAGTATCTAGAGTAATTTCTGTTATTAATAAAAAAATATAAAATAAATTTTAAATTTATATATAATTATGAAGATTTTAGTCATTAACTACTTTATATTTTAAATTAGTCTTTATTAATTTTGTAAAAATTAATTTAAAATTTATAATATTAATAATTAAAATTTTGGTGGTTAATTTAGATATTAATTTAGAAGTTATTTATAAATTTATATTAATAACAAAAATTACTTTAAATATTAGTAATTTTTTAATATTTAAAATAATATTTAATTTAATGATTTTGTTTTAGTGTGTTTTTTTTTACAAATTTCAACAATTATTCTAAATACGCAACTTATTAAAACAAATGAAATTTTAAGATTTCAACTTTCCAAATACAGATGTCATGGTTCAGTTTGAGTTAGATAAACCTTCTACCAATTAAGGAGTCTTATAGGAGAAAGCACTACACAAATATTCCACCATGTTATGCTTTATGTTCCTATTGGTTATAATGATGCAATGGATTCCACTCTAAGTTCTCCATGACAATCTTTTTCTTAGGGGTGGGAAAAGTGAAGTGGGTAGGGGCCGCTCTGCGGCCCTCTAAAAAAATACGGGGCGGGTTGCATATTTCAGTCCACTAGCTCGTTTAGATTTGTTTTGTATAATTTGTCGTCTGTGTGGGACGAGTGGGTTGATCAACATAACCAACATAACTTTAAAATGTATAAATTTCTTTTTCATCTCCCATATTTTTTTCATATAGTCTCATATTTCACATTCTGAAATTTTTAACATCATACAATGCATGTCTCATGAAAATAATATTATGAGACAATTTACCTAATGCATCTAAATAAAAAATTTCAAAATTTTTATTTAAAAAAATAAAAATCAGCCCTTATGCGGGACGGGCTAGAAAAATCAGCCCGCAAATTTTAAGCAGAGCGAGCCAACCCGGCCCACTTTTTGCGGGTCAAGTGCGAAACGGGCTTATACGGGGTGGGACAGCCCGCATTGCCACCTCTACTTTTTTTTGCTAGAGACACACAGGCTATTCAATAGATTTTTTTTTTCTTGTAGAATAATAGGTAATTAATTTTTCAGAATATTTATTTCATATTTTTTATTAAAATTAACTTTTAATTTTTAGTTTTTTCGAAAACATCTTGTACATAAATATAAAACATATTTAATTATTATTTAGATTTAGGAAGTTAAGATTGAAATATTTTTAATATTTGAGATTATTTTACATTTTTTTTTCTGTATATACAATTCATAAATATAAAAAATTACAAGCTCTTTCATATAATATATATATATATATATTATTTTTTTCAAAATTATTCTTAAAATTCAAAATTTTAATAAAGAGTTATCCTTTTTATGAGACCCGTGAAATGGAGGGAGAAAGAAATTTCTCACAAGTCATTATTTCATTTTTCAATAGTATGATCTATTGATGTAAGAATGCAAACTTATCTACAGAGATTATTATATTTATGTTTATGAGAAATTGTGGAAGAGGATTATATCATTGTCCGTTGCCCAAAAATCCCACCATGACACTCACATTTCACCACCAATTTCAAAGATCTAAGTTTATTAGGTTAAAAGACAAGTTCTAAAGTAAGAAAGGTTGAAGTTTTTCCTAATTAGAGTTTAGATTCTACAAATGTGTTACGACTTCTTTTAGAATTAAGATCTTAGCATGTGGAAGTTTAAAATAAGGTGTTAAAAATGAAATGTAAACTATAATAGAAAATATTGTTTGAAATTTGAACTGATCTAATCTCATTAGTGAATTGAGTAATTGAAATAGATAACATTAGAAATTTTAAGAAGAATATGTATAAGAAATTGCTATCATTAATGAAATTATGGTTGGTGCTAAATTGAGCTAATTTCAAGTTTATGTGTTGATACATGCTACATGAAAAATTTTAGAGTGTAGGTTAATCTAGCTTTTGATAGTAATTTATGGGGCCACGAGTATGCAAAGCAAACTAATCTTGTTCAAGCGAGATGCAAAGCCAAGAACATGTATTGGATGTAGAGTCTCATTGTTTAAGTGACCAAGTAGTCAATTGAGTTATGATCATGTCACTCAAGTGACACTTAAACGTGTTTCAGTAAGAAGAATATCACACCAATTTTATCTTAAATAGGAGTGAGTCGCTTGAGCGATCAAGAAATCACTCAAACGACAATCGAGAGTTTGAGCAAGACCATCATCTTTCCTTAATAAATACATCTCAAGTCACCTTAACTTGCTCAAGCTATCTTTGTTGGCTCAAGTTACCTTAGCTTGCTCAAGTGATATATCCTCTTGATTTATATGTTTTATTTATTTTATTGTCTCTCTATGTAATCATACACTATATTACATATAATTCACTTAACTCAGAGATTATAACTTCACAGATTCTCTCACACAACAAACTCTCACTCAAATACAACTCAAATGTTGGCTTCTGTTGATTAAATATTCTATTTATACAACAACACCATTATAACCGACTCTCATAAAACGTGTCTGGACTAACAAAGAAGACACATGAACAATACTTCTCATTACTAAACTAGAAAGCCATTTAGACAATTTCACCAAATAATTTATATCTCTATAGACACTAAGAGACTAGACAATCTATTGAGACCATCTACCAAATATGATATAAATTACATATCAAATACCAGATGATGTAGCACAGTTAAATGGTCTATGAACCTTTAGCCAAAATTTTATTAAGTTAATCATCATAGAAGATAATTTTTTCAAAAGATAAACCAATTTATACTTAAATTAGAAATAAGTTATTTTTTAAATAAACTGGTAGAAAACTTCAATAAAATATTTAAGTTAATTTATTTTTAAAAAAAAATTTATTGTGTGTTTTTTTTCTTTCAACTTTGCTATATTGTGATTACAGGCTTATCTTTTATTTGATTATATTATATTATAATTTCTTTTATTGTTTTTGGTAAATATATAATTTATTTTTTTTAGATTGAATTAGTGTAAAGTGCAACTTTCTCCCTCTATATATAGACAAAACAAAAACATCTTTTTTAAGGACTCTTGAGGAGTCAAATTCTGATTGGGGGACAGAGTTTGGTATGATAGATTTTAATCGTATCCAAGAAGATACATCTAGATTCTCACTATAAATTCTTCATGTTTTCCAAAGTCAAGTCTAGACCAATATATATTATAATACAAATTATTTAATGAACTAGAACTGAAAATAATTAGAAATCAAAATAAATTTTAAAATAATTAAAATTTTGGTTTCTAATTTGAAAACAAATTTAAATTACTAATTGAAAAATATGTTGAATAATTAAATAAAATTGCATTTAATGAATGAGATATTAAGATATTATGATTATCTTGTTGGTTGTCCTTTCTCCATGTGACTAAACACTCTCCAACACAACACCCCATTGTTGTGGTTGTTTATGAGCTCATAGGAATCACATAATCCACTATGTGATTCTGGTCAATTTATTTCATGTTAATATCCATTTTTCAATTCTCAGATTTTCTAAATCATTGTCACAACCATTCACTTTTGTCTCCAACTTAATCATATATATCACCAACTGACATTTCATGGACCAAGTTCATTTTTTTTTTACTTAATCATTAGATTGATGCTTTCATCATATAATTTCAAAATATATTTTCTGTTTAAATATCTTTCACATGTTATCAGATTTTATTTATGCTAATCATAATAATATGAGTCTTTGATCTAGTGAGTTATAGGACAAAAAAATATGTTCTTTATTTTAAAGGATTTCTCATATTATAAAGGATATTAAAGAATGTTAAAATGGATTCAATCTTACAATTCAATCGGGCTTAAGTAATTTGAGTTTGAAAAATACTTTTTTTTTTTAAGATGGGAAAAAAGGAATTTCACTTTTTAATACCCGTGTTTCAAATCAACAATATTTTCAAATTATAATGAATAAGTGGATTGAGTGAACTTATAATAAATTGTTTTTAATTGTACCCTATATTAAATAAGTTATGAACAAAAAATACTTAACATCTCTAACCAATAGAGAGTTATAAAATTTCTAATAGAGCTACTTTAACATTCCTAAATACATTTAATGATTAAGAAATTATATAAAAATAAATAAATATTTTTTTCGTCCAGAAATTGATTTTTGTCATTAGTCCAAATTTATCCAAATTTTAGATATCTTGAATAGTTGTAATAAGAAAATTATTAGAATGAGTTCTTGCTCATTTTAGTATATTATAATATTATAACATTTACATGAAATATTTTAGTATTTCAGATTACACTGAAGATTCGTTTGTCACTTAAAAAATACTAATAAGAATTCATTCTAATAGTTTCTTACTACAAGTATTCACAAAGTCTAAAGTTTGGACGGAAGACCAAAACCAATTTCACCTTTCAGTAAGGGGATGAAAAAGATATTTTAACTCAAAAAAATTAATAACACAAATATTTAATATTCATATTTGTGTTATATAAATATAATAATAAAGAAAAGGTAATGTATTGGGTACAGTGTATCTAATTGGTTATCATGATTCACTAAGGGACAAAATAGCATCCCCACTCTTGATGTTGGTGTTCATAATGTTCATAATCCTTTCTCACCACCACCACAATATAAAACCCCAAGCATGAAGGTGAGACTACAACCCCACCACCACCCCTTCAAATTCAACAACCAAAACCTCACTCTCTATCCCTCTCATGCCAAAATAAAAATGGTGTTCATGCAATTGGAATGTTCATATCCTTTTCCATGTGTAGCCATGATCACCCTGCTTGCTTTACTAGGAGGGTTATTGGGTTATCTTTATGGGCCCTATTGGGGGCTAAGGAAAGTTCCAGGCCCACCATCTCTGCCTCTTGTAGGACACCTTCCCTTGCTGGCCAAATATGGCCCTGATGTCTTCTCACTCCTTGCCAAGCAATATGGCCCAATTTACAGGTTTCTACTTTCTACTCATTTACACCATAATAACAATAATAAGAAGTTGAGTTTAACTATCTTATCACTGAATCATCCTCAATTTCATTTCTTAACCTCATTCTCATTTTCTTCTCCTTCCCTCAATAAAGCTGTTATTGTTGGCATTATATCCAACTTTTGAATATATCAAATTCAAAAGCCTCAAAATTGTGTTGGGTGTGGATCATATTTGGTCATGTAATGATGGGGTTATATATGGTTGACTTGTGAAGGTATGTGTTATGGTGGTGGTGGTGGGACATGCATATTTCCTGGGAAGAAGTAGGTATAGTGATAAAAGTGTAAAACAAAAATAAAAGTGATTGAATTAAATATTGGAGATCCTGATATTTCACGTGCAAATCTTATTTTATAAGTTGGTTTTAAAAAATTGAGTTAGACTTAAATTCTGCTTGTGAATATAGTAATAAAGTTATTTATAGTTTATTTTAATAAAGAGTTTGTTGGGTTTACGCGGTTTGAGTTGACATTTAAAATATACCATTTTTCCAGTTAAATATTTATTTAAAATATTTTTAAGTTGATTAAGTGTGTTAAATTTCTTGCATCATTGTATACATGAACATTGTTATCATAGAATCATAATGCTTGATAAAATAATTGCTACTTCATTTCCTGCTTATCAATCCATATAAAATAATTGCTTTTTGTCCCTTCTCACCAACTTTGTCAATTCTTTATTCCAAGATTTTCACTTTACTGTAAATGATCTTGTTCCTACTTGTTTAATGGAGCAGATTTCACATGGGAAGACAACCACTAATCTTGGTAGCAGATCCAGAGCTATGTAAAGAGGTGGGAATTAAGAAATTCAAAGACATTCCAAACAGAAGCATTCCCTCTCCTATTTCTGCCTCACCTCTTCATCAAAAAGGCCTCTTCTTCACCAGGTATGCATAAAGGATAATAATTAAGCATATTTTTCACATATTAGAAGATATTTCAAATAATTATATTTCTTTACATATTATATAAGTATTGTATATCACACGTCGACTAAAGATTGAGACATTTCATCTTTATGCAAAACTCACCTTATAAGTCGATTTATGAAGTTAAATTAAACTTAAAATCTCCTTCTTAGTAATAAGTTATAAAAATGTTGTTTATTAACCAATAGAAGATTCCTTGCAATCCAATGGTTTTCCAAGATCTTTGTCCTGTGGTGAGAACAATGTTTGATGTACAAGATTAAAGTATAGAAAAGAAATTGATCATGCAATGATGATGTGTAGGGACTCACGATGGTCTACCATGAGAAACACCATATTATCGGTGTATCAACCATCACACTTGGCTAGTTTAGTGCCAATGATGCAATCATTCATAGAATCTGCAACACAAAATCTTGACACCCCAAATGAGGACATGATCTTTTCCAATCTTTCCCTAAGGCTAGCAACTGATGTGATTGGAGAGGCAGCATTTGGTGTCAACTTTGGCCTCTCTAAGCCCAATTCAGTTTGTGAATCAATCAAGAGTGTTAGCAGTGTGAAAAATGGTGATGATGGGGATAATGATGATGAAGAAGTATCAGATTTCATCAATCAACACATCTACTCCACAACACAACTTAAGATGGACTTGTCTGGTTCCTTCTCCATTATACTTGGTCTACTTGCTCCAATACTTCAGGAGCCATTTAGGCAGATTCTAAAGAGAATAGCTGGTACAATGGACAGGAAAATAGAGAGTATTAATGAGAAACTGAGTGGTCGTCTTGATGAGATTGTGAAGAGGAGAATGGAGGACAAGAACCGAACTTCAAAAAACTTCTTATCACTAATTTTGAATGCAAGAGAATCAAAGATTGTATCAGAAAATGTGTTTTCACCTGAATACATTAGTGCTGTTACTTATGAGCACTTACTTGCTGGGTCAGCTACCACAGCCTTTACCTTGTCATCCATTGTCTACTTGGTTGCTGCTCACCTAGAAGTTGAGAAAAAGTTACTTCAAGAGATTGATGAATTTGGTCCAACTCATAAGATTCCCACTGCTCAAGATCTGCATGATAGTTTTCCTTATCTTGATCAGGTCAGCTCATACTGATATTTGCTGAAATGTAAGATTCATACTTTGAGTTTACAATGAATAACCAATCATGATGTCAAATTCTCAATTTAATCAATGCAGGTTATTAAAGAGGCCATGAGGTTTTACACTGTCTCCCCATTGGTTGCAAGAGAAACATCAAATGAGGTAGAGATAGGAGGTTACCTTCTTCCAAAGGTATAACTTTTTTATATCATTGGAGGATTATATGTAAAGAGAAAATAATATATGCACAAAACAATGTAAAGAGTGTTTACACTGTTAGTTATTTTCTCTACATTTTGGAAATAACAAGGGAGATAAGAGCTTATAAGAGTATAAAGATAAGAAGTGTTATCACATGTTATACATCTTGGTTTTATGTAGAATATTTGTCATTTTCTACATACACATTCTTTCTTCAACTAATTCAATCAAATAACGAGTAAAATCATCACATTTTTTACTCTTTTTCTTACCTTTTACTCCATAAACCAAACATACCATAAAAAGCATATACCTTAAATGATTTCTAATTTGTAAATAGTTTCATTCTTACATTGCTATAAATTAGTCTGAATTTCTTCTAGTACATGTGCAAGACTTTCCACTTTCACTTGACAGACATTGTATAAACTTGATGGAGGGTTTTGAAAGTCATGTCATCACTGATGCAGTTTTGTAAATGAGCAGGGAACGTGGGTATGGTTAGCTCTTGGAGTTCTAGCAAAAGATCCAAGAAATTTTCCAGATCCAGAGAAGTTTAAACCAGAGAGGTTTGACCCCAAATGTGAAGAAATGAAACTAAGGCATCCTTATGCATTCATACCATTTGGAATTGGTCCTCGGGCATGTATTGGTCAGAAATTTTCCCTACAAGAGCTCAAGCTTACTCTCATTCATTTGTACAGGAAATATGTGTTTCGACATTCCCTAAACATGGAAAAGCCTGTAGAAATGGAATATGGAATGGTTCTCAACTTCAAGCATGGTGTCAAGCTTAGAGTCATAAGAAGAACACAATAAAGTGGATATGATACCAACTAGATTGTACTTGTGATTGTAACATAGCAAAATATACGCTAATTCAAACAAGTATAAGCTCAGATCTAAGTAAACAATATTTATAGGATATTGAGCTTCTATGCAGATTTTATAAAAGAAAAAGCATGCTCTTTTACAGAAAACAGATTCTCCCAGTGGATTGTTGGATGTTAGGACTTAACATAAGAAGAGTCCTATTAAAGAAAAACTAATTCATTAGATAGAAAAACTTTGAAGATTTAAATACACCAAATTGGAACTTATACCATTGTCACCATTTTTATCCTTTGTATTAAAAAAGTGCACTTTAAGCTTAACTCAACCTTATAAATGATAATGTTTAACATATTTGAATGTTAAGAATAAATTTGAAATGTTAATTGCTTTATAACATTTGTTCGTAATGATAAAAAGTTTTTATAAATATGCGAGAAATCGATATTTAAGAGACAATCTTAATAATTTTGTATGCGAGGAATGCATCAATGTCATTCAAGATGGAATGTTATATGTGTCCATTCATTAAAACTACACGAGTAAGAAGGATTAATGTCATTCTCAATTTTCTTAATTGAATTATTTTACTCATTTATTTTGTTTTCATTTAATTTTCATGCAAACTTATGTCAATATCATAAATTAAATTATTGTATATATTCTTATACTTAATGAATGCTACTATTAGAATTTTAAATAATTGTTCCTTGTGGGTTAGACATTCGCCCTTAGAAACGAATTATTATTGCACACTTGCGGTAAAATTGTCAACACCACAATCATTTGACACATGCGCAAATGTAAGTCAAATAACATGCCTCTTATGTACCTTCTTCTTATATCTCAAATACTATTGTATGTAGATTTGAACTTGAAATTGGAGTCCTGCACCAAATTATGGAGGGTTCATTTTTTAACTGAAAAATCCTTGAAGAAATTAAATGTGGTCAACGTCAATGGTCAATGGAAACATGAGAATCCTCACCATTCTCTAGAGCAACAACAAGAAGAAAAACCCTAATAATGACGATGAAGAATTGGACGTGCCAAAAGATGACGATGAACTCCCTCAAGATGAGAACATGTGAAACAAAATATGGGGAGGTATACAACATTTGTAACAAGGTATATGAGAGCTGCAACTAGGTATGAATAACTTTTCTCGCAACCTTCATAATGGTATGGAGCATGTTCACTAGAGAATTGATAATGTTGAAGACAAGATTCAAGAGCTTATATATAGTATACCATAGTCTTCAACTTGGTTGTTATTTCTTATTGTGTCTTGTATTTGTGTTGCTTTGTTATTTGAATGCTTATTCTCAAACTTTTTATTTTATTTTAATTGTTGTAAGTGACCTTTATTTCATTTGCATTCGTATTAAGATGTTTTATGCATGTCTAAGACTAGTCTTATTTTACCATCTACATGATATCAATTATATTTACGAAAATTTTGTTCACCTAATAATATTGGTAGAAATATTTGATAGTCAAATTTGTCTTCAATTACAATTTTCAAGCAATAACAATCAATATCAACTTTTATTTATAAATATTTTTTAATTAAAATTAAAAAATTATTTTACCTATTAAATTTTCGTAAATCAATTAACAATACAATAATATCATTAACTTCATAATATTGGTTGTAAAACAAATCTCATTTCAATTTTCTATCCAAATATAGAAATACATGTGTCAACTTTCATATATCAACATTTATCTTTATTTAAATTCAACTCTTCAACAATTTCATATCAAGGATATTTAAGTAAATGAATAAATAACACAATTAATTTTTTTATAAAAAAAATCACATCAATCGTATCATTTACGACTACAATTTTTTTTCACTCAAATTCACTAGCTGTCAAATTACTTTTCATATACAAAACTTTCCACTCTTTCCCCTCTCTTCCTTCAATTTCCAGTCCCACCCTCTTTCAAACAAAGGCTTAAAGATCATGATATCCACAATAATTTTCACTCTTTGAAACATCTCCACTCATCTATGAACATCCAATTTACACCTTAATCCAACCTATAAATAGTTATTAGTTTCAATAAAAACACCTATTATCAAGACTTATAACAGAAGAGAAGAGTCTAATTTAAAAAACTAGTTATTAAATGGAAGAACCTTCAGGCTTTTAAGTACAACAAATCTCACCCTTCAATTATTTTTCTTTTGTTTAGGCCTTCTGCAGTCTCTTGATATATATATCATGATACTACCCACAAAAATTAACAATTGATTACACAAATGCAGATCTCTAAAGTAGAGTATTGCGGAGGGAAAGCACAAAAGCTACTGCTACAGTTGTAATTAAATTCAGAGACCATTGAACAACAAGATGTTGAAGTGTTGAACTTCATGGAAATAAATACATATGAACAATCAATCAATTGAATCGTCCATTTCACCGTGGCTTCTTATCCATGTAGGTGGGTAGGTAAAGTGGCCTACAAAAGTTGGTTGAAGGGTCAGAAGCACCACTGCTTTTGGAATCTCCATTTGAGAAAACCGCTGTTCTTTTCAGAAACTGGAACTCATCCATGGACTGTTGCCTCTGAGATCTATTGCTTTGATGACTGCTGCTTTTCTGCTTTGCCTTGGTTGACTCTGTCAGGTTCATGTAACTTGGCCTAGTACTACTACTGTTGTTACTATCCTCTGTCCTCTCACAATGCAATGAAACACTCCCAGATATTGGTGTCATGGATGTGCATATTGAAGATGAATTAGAGCTCTCATCATAGTGAAACTCTGAACTAGGACTTGAGGATGAACGAGTGGCTTGCCCAATATGGGGAGGTATAGCTGAAACCCTTATGCTCACATTGTTCTTTCTGACTTTGACATTGCATGGTTCTGAAATATTTTTTGAATTTGAGGAGTCCACGCATTTCTTTGGTGGAGGAGTTTGCTCTGTGGCATCAGCATGATGATGAGTTTGTTCCATCAATCTACTCTCCCATGGCTTTGCTGCCATCCAACGTTCCAACCAACTCCATCCCCAGTTAGCCTTGTCTATCTCTTGCTTCTTGAGAGAGGTGTTTGCTCTTGAATTTGAAAAGGCTGTTGATCTCCATTGCTGCAAAAACCAACTGTTAAACGTGTTTCCTAGTAAGCAGGAATAGTAAAAGTTGCATATTTTCTCAATCTGTTGGTAGGTACTACCTTGTGGGCAAGAGAGTATGCAATTGCTCTCTCCCTCTTGAAAGCTCCCTCTTGCCTCATTTGTAGTTTTGTCTTGACATCTTCCAATGATCCTTTGATATCACACCAACCATCCTGCACACGAGTTCACAAACACATGTTTCTCACAAAATCTTCTGTAGAGGTGCGGTGTGCAAAACAATTTTGTATGGCAAGGGTGATGGTTTAGGAATTTGACAAAACTTGTATGCAATTTCTTAAGCTCGTGTTTAGATAAAGTTTGCAGACAAGTACAAACGGTGATCCTCCATTCACTCCATTTGAAAGTTTCAAGGCAAAACTGCAGTTAAACTCAGTTTATAATCAGACCAACTAAAAACCAGACAAGAGGCCATTTCAATTTTACTTTTTGATTGACCCCGTTATAAAACAAACACAGGTTAAATGTTTTTAGTGTAGTACTCTAATTAAAATTACATTTTTAAGTCAGCAAAGGTTATAGAAAACAAAAATTTCGATTAAAACAGTACCAGAAACATCTAAAGATCTGCATTAAGTTAAGTCTAGGTAATTCCTTGCATGCTTTTTTGGTAATCTTCCGTAATTATTTATGATTGGTGTTTTACCTTGGTGAAGATTCATGTAACAAAAGTTTCTTTTAGAGATGAATCTCCAATTCTGATCAGTGAAAAACACTAACAACATCTTAAAAATTGTATGTAACTTTTGTGTGAAGAATTCATGAGATGGTACCTCAGCTTCCTTGTAGAGTTCAGCCTTGGTGCGGCGTTCATTGAGCATGTTTTGCACTGCTTGGCCCTCCAAGGACATTCGCACGCGCCGCGCCCTCACACGTGCCTGGACACGAACCAAGGCCTGCATGCACCTCAATGTGACTGCAGCCTGCTTCCTCACAAGTCTACCCCTCACAAGAGCTTGAAGCCTCACCACTCCCTTCAACGCCCTCAATGCCCTTCTTGCCTACAATCATAACAACCCAATCATAAAAATCCAACACAACAAGCAAATTTCAAGAACAGTGTTCTGAATTGCAGAACACAACAACACTGTTCCAGCAATCATGTAAAATTTCACGCTACAACTACAAGTCACAATCACCATTGCAGCAGTCGCAACAATTTATAATCATTCATTGTACACTGAGTTGAATGAATGAAAAACAGCATGAAATCAAGTTGTGGCACAAGATTTGAGATCCAACATTGACTAGTAACATAGTCAAAGCAATGCATATAAAGTAAGTGAAAATTGTGTCCTGCATGATGAATTAGCTTTTGGAGTCGACTTAGATCCGAATTCAAACCGTAACACATACCAAGAAGGCGCGGAAAGCAGTTTGGATTCTTGTGGCAGCCCATTCTTTCTTGAGGAGTTTGAAATCCTTAGGTGGAGCTCTGACAACTGTGGCCACTGCAGCGGTGAAAGAATCGGAAGCAACACTGCCATAGTCGAAGTCTTGAGATCTGTTCTCCCCTGCAGAAGAACTCTTCCACAGCCTCCACTTCTTCTTCTTCCCCCCCTGAAACCACCCAACAGTTTCTTCCTCGCTCAATTGCCACCAAAACAACAACAGTAAAATAAAAACGGTTGCTTGGTAGCAAGAAACAACAATCAACTTACAAGTTCGTTCTTGGAGTTAAGTCCGATCAACGCCTTCACCCATTTTCCAGAAGCACCCATTTGGCTGGCGAAACTGTTCTATGCTAAAAACGCAAACTTTGGCTTGTTTTAAGGCAGGGGGAAATGGGATTTAATGAAGAGAGATTCTTTTTGGGTTTGTGATTAATGAGTTGTGAGTTAAACTGAGATGGGTAGTGATTAAGTTGGAGAGAGAAGAATGTGGAAGTTTTAATGTTTTTGATTGGTCGTGGGTTAGTGTCGTGCGTGCCGTTTTCCAAGATTTGAAATTCAAACATGAAACGGACAACAGACATGTCTTGTTATCTCCCGCTCCATTGGGACTACGTCGTTTCGGAGTTGCGAAGATCTGATGATTTTGTTGTGAGGGGACCCTCTTCATATGGGGAAAGAAAGAAAAAGTGAAAAGGTTTTGGAATGAAGAAGAAGAAGAAAAAGGAAGTGAGAGAAGAGTTACTGAATGCAAAAGTGGTTATATTAGTTCATTTGCTTTCACTCTAATTCAAAATTTAAAAGAGTCATAATGAATGCAATTAATAATAAGATCTGATTAGTGAGTTTTGAATTCAAACACTGTGATTCTCTCTCATAGTTGAAGAATATAAATTCTATAACTTCAGTTCCTTATTCTTACAAATGGTTCTGTTTCCATCTAACTTTTATTATCAAAATTTAAACTAATATTATCCCTTTATTCCTTTTTAATTGTACATTTTATATTCAAATTTTGTTTCTTTATAAGTGATTTTGTAAAATTCTAAAATGTATTCATGGTTGTTTTATTAATTATATCCTTATTATTTTAAGAATTCAAAGAGGAATATAACTGATATTTTACTGAGATTAGATGATAAACTATTTTATTAAAAAGAGTATTGGGATCAGAAAATACATAATACTATGTGAAAAAAAGTTAAAATAATAACAATATTTTTGAAAAAAAGAATTTAAACAGACGAAAATTAATGTTTGATTTATAATAAAATATAAAAACATTTCCATTACAGAATTCACACGTTCAATTATATATATATATATATATAAAATATTATTTTTATAATATATGTTTGACTTCTTATTAAAATATAATAAAATATTATATTTTATATGTTTGACTTCTCATTAAAATATAATAAAATATTATTTTTATATCTT
This sequence comes from Phaseolus vulgaris, assembly GCF_051622355.1. NCBI lineage: Eukaryota > Viridiplantae > Streptophyta > Magnoliopsida > Fabales > Fabaceae > Phaseolus > Phaseolus vulgaris. The sequence continues at coordinate 4,794,820 of NC_143498.1, forward strand.
AAAAATATATATTTCTATTAACAATCAAATAAAAAATTATAAAAAAAACTATAAAAAAACTATTACCACCAAATTTAAAGATAAAATATAATTAATCACTATATTAACTAAATTAAATATTATTTTAAAATTTTACAAATTATTTAAAATAATTTAGTTTATAACTAAAATTTTAGTATCTAATGATTAAATATCAATTTAAAAATTATTTTATAAATTTTTATTAATAATAAAAATTATTTTATATACCAATAATTTATTTAATTTATAAAATGATCTTTAATTTAGTTAAGTATTAATTAATTATTTTAGTCTCTAAAATTATTTTTTATGTTATAATTTTTTAGTGAAATATTAAGAGAATAAATCTTATAAATTTTTTATATTAAGATACAAATTAAAAAAAATATATATTATAAATAATATGACATAATAGAACCCATAATAATTAAATTAAATATTATAAATGAGTCCTGAAAAAAAATTAAAGAGAAGAGTTATATTATATGAAATAGTAAGACTTTATTCTTTAAATATTTCCTTACAGATAAAATAAAATGATTATTTAACAAAATTAACATAAAATTAATGATCATCATAACAAATTACAAGAAAAGAATATGTAAAAATTGTATTCACACAAAATAATAAATACACTACTTTATTGTATTTTGTCTCTAACATGGTTATATTAATTTGAATTTTATTCTTTTATTAGTTTACTTAATATTTTTTTATTTTGAATATTAAACTAAATATAATTAATGATGTTGACTTTAAAGAAATGCTAAAAACTGCCTAAAATTTAAATAAAATATTACCAAATTAAAATCAGGCATAATTATATCCGGGGTGATCGTAGCTCAATTTAATTTATTTTTTATTTAAAAATAATCTAAATCAAATCTAAAAATGAAATGAGATTTAATTTGGTTCCATTTTAATTTAATTATAAAATTTAATGAATGCCTTGTAGTTTGGTTTAAATCAATTTTTATGATTTTTATTACTATAAAAATATTAAATATTTTATAAAATAAATTTTTTAAGTAAAGAAACCTACTAATGAAAAATTTGTATTTTACTTGTCTTATTTATTCTGTCAACTTGTTCCTATATTTATGAAAAAAAATTTACATAATGTTACCACTAATAAATATAATTTCATTACAATCACAATATAATTAAACTGTATAACAATCTCTCAATACTGCATTCATGTATATGCTTAATTAATCAAAATATATAACATTATATTTCAACAAAATTAGTGGTTTGGATCAATTCTTATTTTTTATACGAAAATGGAATTAAATCGATTAGTTAAAAATCAGAACCATTAAATCTAGAAATAAATTGGTATAACTTTGGATTGATTTTCAATTTTTTTCCAACACTACAATTTCACAAATCTCTATTTATAAACAATAATATTAGTAATTATCCTAACTACCAAATTTTAAAGGAACAAATATTAATAGAAAATTATTAAATAAAAATCAGTTTTAAAGAAAAATAATAATTAATTATTATATAGATTAAATTAAATATTATTTTAAAAACTAAAAAAATAATTAATATCTAAATTAGTTTATATTATTGATAAAGAATTTTTAAATTGGAATCTAACTTGTTATCAAAATTTAACTACCAATTATATAGATATTTTATAGCTAAAACCTTGATAGTTAATTAAATACTAATTTTTTTTTTTTTAATTTATAAAATAATATTTAATTTAATCAATATAACAATGAATTATTTTTTATCTCTAAAATTAATTTTTATGAAATAATTTTTTTTAGTAATATCATATTAAAAACTATTTATAATATTAAAAATATTATTAATCAATTTTTTTATGTAACTTATCAACTTAATATAACTTGAAAATTATCGTTTCAAAAGTTAAAAAAAATTATCTTACATGGCAATTCGTAACTTAATTCTTTAAATTTAGAAAAACGTTTAAAATTAATCTGACACTTCTCTTTCTCTTTTTTGTTTTTGTCTAAAAACTATGTAAAATTCTGGCTTTGTAATTTCCATGTTCTGAAAGGGAGAAAAAGAAAAGACATAGAGTGGACCATTTTATTCCGAAGGAGAAATGCCTTTATGTTTAAACTGCTGTTGGACCATCTTATTTGATTTGAAGGGTTCAGAGAAAGAGAAAGATGAGAAAAACAAAAAAACAAAAAAATTGAATAATTGAATAATTAATTATTACAATAATATAAAAGTAAAAAGTAAATTTAACTTAACTTGGTATAGGGCCCTATAATCCAAGGACTTCCACTTTCATCCTCGGATCCTCCCATGCCACCACACAACTTTATATTTAATGTTTTTATTTAAAGTGAGAAGGGTAAAAAAAAATAGATAAAGGAAGTACTAAAGATAAAGTTGAGATAAAAAATATGTTTGGAGTATTTTGGATTAAAAAATAAATAAAAAATAAAAGGGGAGTTCTTTCTTTCTTTGAATAATTTAATTTAAAATTATACTTTTACTTATTAAGATCATGTTTAACAATAAACAACTCAAACAATATAAACAATAGAGTGAATAATACATTATACACATTTAGGCTTAGGCTGATTATAGAATTAAACTGAATTTTTGTCACATAATTTAGAAGAACAAAGACAAAGTAAATAAATTATGATAATATTTTAGTTTTTTTTAAATAATGATGAAGTTTACATAATATAAATTTTTTTTATATAAAATAATTATTAATATTTAATATTAAGAAGTGAACTTTAAGCCTAATTTAATCTTATACAACCGGTTTATAAGGTGAGGTTTGTACCCACTTACTTTCTTAGCGAAGTCGAGATCTGAGAACACCAGTTCTTCTATCTCTGATAGTGTGGTTAGAAATTGTAACAAAATGTTTTGGTTTAAAAACCATGCATCTGAAGCTCAAAATATTTGGAAGTTTGGGAAGGAGCTGGGTTTTTCGATTACTGGCGAGGAGGATGGGGTTTTAAATTCTTTACAATTTATGGAAGCCAGAGATTAAGTAGAAGGCGGGAGGTGTGTGTTTCTGATGATGAAAATAATTAGTCTGAATATAAGGGGATTAGGTGGTGGAGTTAAAAAAAGATATCTTAGTGACTTGATTGGTAAGAAACAAGTTGGAATGGTTTGTCTTCGGGAATCAAAATGTTCTAAGTTTGGTGCAGAAAAGTGTTTTCAATTATGGGGTTCCAATGAAATTGAATGCGTTGAAATTGGAGCTATCAATAATGTAGGTGGATTAATTACGATGTGGAGAAAAAACTGTTTCTAATTATCCAAATCATACAATAGGAGTAGCTTTTCTGTTATTGAATGGGAATGGAAGATTGCCGGTGGGATACAGGTTACAATTGTAAATGTTTATTATTCTGGTTCGTTGAGGGAAAAGAAACTTGTTTGGGATGAAATTAGCGAAATCAGGAAGTCTCAATCAAACAAAGGGTTGGTGCGTTTTAGGGAATTTTAATGCTATCAAGAGAAAAGAGGAGAGAAAAAGTGTATCTTCTATGTTAGATTACAGTAAAGAAATAAGTGAGTTCAATAACTTTATTGAACAATCAAATTTGTTGGATATTCCGATGATCGGCAGAAAATTTATCTGGTATAAACCGAATGAGTTTGTTAAAAGTATAATTGACAGGGTGTTGGTCTCGAAGAAGTGGTTCGATTTTTGGCCGAATAGTAAACAATGGGTTCTAAGTAGATCGGTCTTTAATCACTGTGCTCTTATGTTAAAAGATAATTGTAAGCTAAAACCTTTTAGAAGTCTGGATATATGGCAGAGTGATGGCAGTTTCGTGATTTTGTATGCAACAAATGGCTCAGTTATGAGGTGCATGGCAGAGGGCTGTTTGTTATAAAAGAAAAACTAAAAAGGCTAAAATCATATTTAAAAATCTGGAATAGAGATTCTTTTGGGAATGTAAATCTGTTGGGGGAGGTGCTTCAAAAGAAAATTCAAGATTTGAATGCCCGTGATGATGAAGATTCTTTAGATGCGGCAGGTAGGGAGGAGAGGAAATTATTGTTGGCTGAACAAAATAGAAATTTGATTAAACAAGAAGTTGTTTTTCATCAGAAAGCACGCCTCAAATGGTTGAAACAAGGCAATCTAAACACAAAGTACTTCCATTAGGTTGTAAAGTGGAGAAGGGTGAAGAATAGTTTTAACGGTCTCTATGTTAACCGTGATTGGTAAGAGAATAAGGAAGTTATTAAAGATAAGGTTAGAGACTTTTTCAAGACCAGATTTGAACGAATCAACGGGCCTTAGGTTAGGTTAGATAATGTTAAGTTTAATACTATTTTTTAGGCTGATAATGATATGTTGGCAGGATCTTTTTCGGAAGAAGATGTTAAGAATATGATTTGGAGTTGTGATAGGTTGAAAAGTCCTGGTTCGGACGACTTTAACTTCGGTTTCATAAAATTTAGCTGGGATATTATTAAGAAGGATATCATCCTGACTATGAATGATTTTACGGAATATGGTAAGTGGACCAGGGGCACAAATGCTTCTTTTATTTGTTTGGCTCCTAAGTTAGATAATCCTCAACAACTTGGTGACTTTAGACCCGTTTCCCTGGTTGGATGCTGATATAAAATTATTTCAAAGTTGCTTTCTTTGAGGATGAAAAAGGTGATCAGTAAACTTAAGGCAATATGCTTTCATTGAAGGTCGGAGGTTAATGGATAGCGTCCTTGTGACCAATGAGGTACTAGAGGAAGAAGAAGTCTTGTGTATTTTTTAAGATGGACTATGAGAAGGCATATGATTCAGTGAAGTGAGAGTTTATTTATTACATGTTAGGCAGGTTGGGATTTTGTGATAAGTGGATTTTGTGGATTAAAGCTTGTTTGGAATCTGCTACAGTTTCTGTTCTTATTAATGGGAGTCTGACTAAGGAATTCTCTCCTCTGAAGGGTTTGAGACAATGTGATCCTCTTGCCCCGTTTTTTTTTTCTTATAGTGTCTGAAGGATTGGCTGGGGTTTCTAGAAAAGCTGACGAGACTGGTTTTTTAAAGAGTTTAGAGGTTGGGAGCAAGAAGGTCAATGTTAATTTGCTTCAACACGCAGATGATAAGCTGTTTTCTGTCAAGCGAATATTAAAAGCGTGTTTATCATTAAGGTTATTTTAAGTTGTTTTGAGTAGGCATTTGGTTTAAAGGTGAATTTCTCTTTGACTTAATTGAAGGTTTGGTCTTGGATTTCATCTGTTTGTTTTTCTTATTCAGATGAGTGTCTTTAACCTATGGTTTGCCTAAACTCGACTTAGATTTGGGTTTTAGCTTGCTGGTTTATGGTTTTGGGCTTCTTGTTTTAGAGTAGTTTGGTAGGCCTTAGAGTAGTTTAGTTGGTATTTTGTTAGCTGACTCTGTTTTTGGTAAGTTGTATAAGGGTTGGTTCACCCCTAAAGTGTTCCATATTTATTTATTCATTATTGCTAATTAAAAAACACTACTAAGACATTCTTAATCTCTAGTTGACGTGAGATTTTCAATACACCCGTTCAAGTTGAAACCATGAACTCGTATGTGAAACTATATATTTATGGGTAGTCCAATAATGGTATGGTAGTGAGTGACTTGATAAGTCCAACAAACTCTCGCTAAGATAAACTCGAAATGACTCTAATACCATATTAAGAAGTGGACTATAAATCCAACTCAACTTTGTAAAATCGGTCTTATAAGGTGAGGTTTGTAACTATTTATATATTATGAAATGAATGTCTTAATCTATAAGTCAAACATTTAAATTAATTATTCATGTAACTAATTGAAGTTGTTTGTAATATTTAAAATTTATTAATTACATCAATAAATTTTACCATTACTTACCATTTGATAACTGTTTTTCTTATAAAAACTGATGTGTTAACTATTATTTTTATTTTGTTAACTATTTTTTTGTAACAGTTTTCTTTTTAAGCCAATAATTACTTAAATGACACAGAAACTACGTCAATAACCTTAAATGACACAGAAACATCTTGTTGTTGCTTCTGATAAACATGGAATGTCTTGATTTGTGCTGCAAAATTCATTCTAACCATGCACTTTGGACTTAATCAATGTCAAATGTGACCTTCACATAACAAAAGACTCGGATAAACAAAGAAAAATTTCCCCTAACAATACAAACATAGCATAAAAGACATAATAATAAGATGAAGAACTTGAAAGAGAAAGAGATTCATAATTTTATTGTTTCCTCCTCACATGTCTTATTGATTATTTCTTCGGAGGATTTGTGTACAGAGAGGGCATCAGGATTAGCAGGATTAAGGTAAGAAGACTGTCTAGAAAGTGAGACAGTGGTAGACTTTCTAGGATGATATGCTGAGATTTTCTTCCCTTTGTCTTCATAGATCACAACATCATCTTCTTCATCAGGAACACACTTTCCCCCAAGTATAATCGTTTTCATCCACACAGAATCATCTCTTTTCAACTTCTCTTTGGTCTTCATCCACACAGAATCATCTGCTTTCAACTTCTCTTTTGTCTTCATCCCCATAGGTTGATCATCACTTTTCAACGTCCCTTTCTTCCATCCACCATTGCCCCCCTGATCCCAGTTTCTTGCCACTGATAAACTCCTTGGTACCTTCCTGCTCAGATTAAAAGACAACCTACGTTCAGAAGTTGCTCTTTTCACAAATGTAGGGTTCACTTGAGGGTGCTGCTGCAGTGCTGGGGGAAGAGGTAACTCCTTCACCAACATCTCATTGTTTTGTGTTTCTGCTGTCTTCTCCAATCCCTCTGAGGTACTAGGATGTTCATGTTCTAAGGTTGTTGTTGGTGGGATAGTAGATTCATTCAAAACATTTTCCACTTTATCTAAACCATTGTCAGACATTGAGGTAGGTGGTGATGATTTTTTCCGAATCCTTACAATGCACAAAGCTGTGATTATAGTAATGCTTGTGGCAAATCCAACCATGCAGAATGAAAAATAAAGAAATGGATCTGTCAATGTGATGTTATTCTCATTAGGGAGTCTTCTTCCCATAACTTTGGAATTTGATCTGAGATTTCTTCTTCCACTAGATCACTGTGATCTATGCTCTTATGCTCTCTTCGTCCATGAAGATAATAATGATTTGTTTCTTGCCATATGTTGTAGAGGAACTACTGTGATACAGGAAGTTCATACACAGAAATAGAATTCATGAAATGAAATGTCTAGCTACTTTGTTTTTCATTGGTCTGGTTGAGGAAAACCGAATATGATTGCTTGAATATAGGAATTGAAGGGAAAGAAATGAAAATGAAAAGACAAAGACTAAACATGGAAAGTTTCTTTCATTGGTTTAGGTTTAGTCTAATTTCTATTAATATTCAAAATAAAATTCAACTCTCTTAGTTCTTGTACCATTCATAACTTGCATTTTGTACTCTTTTATTCACACTTTGTGTAAATAATATTCTCAAACTATACATATAAATATGTTGAATTGAAATTTCCCTTTAAGAGTAAAAATAACAATAAGGATATTTCATAATATATAGATGAGTATAGATGAGTGTAAATTTAATCTCATAATCGGTTTTATAAGATTAAATTAGACTTAAAGTTCATTTCTTAATATGGTATCAGAGTCATTTAAAGTCTAACTTAGTGAGAGTGTATATTTGATTTATGAGGCCACCTCCCATGAACCTTATAAGTCGGTTTTATAAGACTAAGTTATATTTAAAGTTCACTTCTTAATATGATATCAGAGTCATTTTAAAGTCTACCATAATAAAAGTTTGTTAGGTCTATTATCACCTGTTATGGGATCCATAAATATATAGTCTTACACACGAGTTAGATGGTCTCAACATGAAAGATGTGTGTTCGGGATTTCATATCAACTAGAAATGAGAACATTTCATAGTATATAAATAGATACAAACCTTATAAGTAGAGTGAAATATATAACTATATTTTTTAAGAGCACATTTGTCCACTTTTATTGCTTTATTCTTAAGTAGATTTTAATCGATAACTTAAGTTAATTTTTCTATTAATAAATAAGTCAACATTCCAATGCTTTTGAAAAGTTGCAAATACTACAAAAGGGGTCCTCATAGTTGACAAAAACAAATTTCAGATTACGTCATGGCTATGTTTCAGTTTTTAATAAAATAGTGGTGTTCATATTTACCCATTCAAAATAATCTTCTTTTTATATTATTTTTTTTTTCTTCGCATTTTCTATTTATTTCCCCCATCTTTCGTCCATTCACCTCTGATAATTTTTAAAAAAAAAATATGTTTAATTAATTGTGTAATTTTACTCCTCTATATTTTAATCGTGTGAAGTAAGTATGTTGCACGTGTGAAAATTTAATCTTTTATATTTTCATTTGTCAATTTTACCAAAGTTGGCAATTCTCATTACATTATAAGTCAATATGATATTAGTAAAGATATACAACCAATATAATTCCATAATATTAACAAAATTATTTAAATATATTACATTCAAAAATAAAAAGAAAAACTTTTTAAAAGTATCCCTACATAAATATTTGCACGATTCCTTTGTAAATTTATTTGGACAATCTCTCTATAAGTTTATTAATGTTCCTCATATCATCCACCATACCATATGTGTCAATTGACAATCATTGTAAATAATATATCAAAAGATCACACAAATAATATATTGGATAAGCTAACACAAAATAAGCAATCATTCATATTCACTCTATCAATAATATTCATCTAAGTCATTTCTTTAATTCAACAATATTTACATAAACATAGACGACTTTCGAAAGATTACATTAAGTACATCCAAGATCAATACATATATAATCTACTGGTATGTTTGATTATTAGTTGACATTTCATTCTGATACCTATTGACAATCTAGATTACCAACATGGTAGCTTCTAAAAACCCTCATAGAGACTTTTCTCAATCTCACATGGTTATAGCATAAATCATCATCACTCCTCACTACTTGATACCTTCATCTATATGATTAAGATTATCAGTGCAACTTAAAACCTTACACTATATTATCAAAAATATCTTTATCTACCCTGATATTACCTAATTCATAAAATCAACCATTTTTTTATTTAATATCAATCACTACTAGTAGAAAAACAATCATTTACATCACATATTTAACATTTGACCTCCAAACACAACTTTAAAAAAACACATAACATTTTTGTAATCAAAAGCAACTAGAGATAGAAAAACTAGGAAAACTAAAAATATGAGGAAAAATAAAAATTGACTCAAAATTAAAATCTATGATTAGGTCAAACTGTGATCTACTTTGATACCCTCTAGTGTACACTCTACTAAAGAAAGGAAAGAAAATGACTTTGGAAATTTAGACAAAACTCAAAATTTTATATACTAAGAAATATGAAACGTTTTAGATAAATAAAAAAAATTATTTTTTTATACTGTATATAACTTTTAAATAATAAAATATGCATTCTCTAATTAACTTAAACATTTTTCTTCAACTTATAAAATGAGTGACTTCTATCAATAATTGATTGTAATAATTTTACTTGTAAAAGTAACAATTTTTTCAATTAATCTAATTAGAGTTATAATAATATTCTTATCTCTTAATAGTAAAATCATGTATATTAACATTAAGTTTGACATTTTTTTTTAATTTAAGATTTGGAATCACTTAACTACTTTATTTTAGTTATACTTATAAACAATATAAGATTTCTAACACGATTCATGCTTAAGACTAAACATACTTTAGATTAAATATTTGTAGGAATTATAATAGTGAGATGATAACAAGTGGTTTACCAAACTTCTTATAATAGATTTTATTTAGTCATGCAGATGTTTAAACCTCCTCACATTAATGATTACACACTTTATGTATGAGGCAATATATTTACAAGTGACTAAACAATAAGTGATATGTATGACAAATGGAATATATCATATTAAAAAGTGAATTTATACTAATTCAATTTTTAAAATTAAATGATAAAATGAGATTTATACTCCCATAATATATATATATATATATATATATATATTTTTGTAATTAGATTAATTTATTTAAAAAATAAAAATATTAAAAAATGTGATAAAAGTATTAAAAAGAATGTTTGGTACAAGAAAAAAAAATTACTTATTTTAAGTTTTTATAAAAAAACTACATAATAAAGCCAAAACCTTACTAATAGCTTATTAATTATTGAATAGTTTTATTTTTTTCTTATTTTTGTATTTCTTTTGAATAAAATATGACATTTTTTCTATTTTTATTCATTCTATTTATTTTTTTCTTTAATTTATTTACTTTAGCTTATTTATGTACTTCTTACACTGAGTAGTTATGTCATTGTTGTATAAATTCTAGAGATTTGCATATTATACTAAAAACAATAATATCTTCTCTAAATAAAGAGAAATATTTAATGAAGTTTTATTATATGTAATTTGTTTTATGTAGTAAAAGCATATACAACACGATGAAGTGTGTTCATATTTTTTATAATAATAATAAAAATTTATTTTATTTACTTTTTTAGATACTTTTATCTTAATTATCTCTTCCTCTGTGCAAAGTTAGTTTTACATTTTTTAATTTTTTTCTTATTATAATAATTAACAAAGAAAGAAAGTAACTTTTTACCAGTAAATCACACATTTGTATCTGTTATTACAGTCAGATTATTAATAATTTCCTACATTAAAAATGCAAAACTTTAACATAAAATAGTAAGAAAATATTGTAAAAAAAATATTTAAAAAAATCATAAAATAGAAACCAATTTTTAGATAACAAAATAATTAGTTGCAATAGTAACTAAATTAGACACTATTTTAGAAACTAAAACAAATTTTTTTGGTTTTTAAATTAGTTTATATTATTGTTAAATAGTTTTTAAATTTGTATCTAATTAGCAATCAAGATTTTTCTACCAAATTTAGAAACTAAATAATTGGTAGTTAAAACTTGGTTGCTAATTAGATACCAATTTAGAAATTATTTAATAATAATAGAAACTAATTTAAAAATATTTTTTTTTAGTTTTTAAAATAATTTCTAATTTAGTTATTATTGTAACTAATTATTTTGATATCTAAAAATATTGATTTTTATTTCATGATTTTCTTGTAGTGAAAATTATTGAAAATAATATTTTTATTAATTATAATAGATTACATAAATATAACAAATTATAAAGATAAAATCATATGTGAATAATTAAAAAAAATGTTAATAGATTTAAAATTTACAGTATTAATTAATTATCAATCTATCATCTACAGTAAAAATGTTAATTTCTATAACGATTATATTTAAAATACCATTTAAATTTATTTTTAATTGAACAAATTTTTAAAAATATCAATAAAAAACAAGAATTCAATATTTTTTTGTTCTTTAAAATTTACTTTTCGTTGATATTTTTTTGAACTTTTTCACTCTTAATAAATTATTTATTTTATTGTTTTTATCCTAGAGCATTATCTAAAACATTTTATTTCATATTTCAAAATTTATCTAAACAACTTTTAACATAAAAAAAGCAAAAAATTTACTAGAGATTACATAATTCACAGAACATAAGGAAATAATAGCAAATTCCATGAGTTATTAAGACCAAAAACATATTTAATTAAAAAGCAAATATCATGGTTTTTAAATAGCACCAACCATCAATTTTAAAATTTTAAACTAATACAGTATCTATCACAACCGTTGAATAATGGCATGATTACTTAGCTTAAAAAAGTTTCAATCTCTTACCTATACTAAACGCAACTACAACTAATATTTTTTATTTTATTTTATTTTATTTTATCATTATTTAAACAAATTATCTATTTTTACTACTATATAAAAATATGAACTAATGTATTTCTTTTTGTTCTAAACAATTGTTGTCTTTCTTCTTTGTTGTTCCAGTACTTTTGGATTTCCTCTGAAACAAAATCATCATCATCATCTCCATCTTCAAATTAACAGAGAAAAAAATGGAACAAGGTTTCCCCAAAAACATGTTCAAGAAGCTATGTGTCTTCTGCGGCAGCAACGCTGGTAACCGCCAAGTTTTCAGTGACGCCACCATTGAATTGGCCACTGAACTGGTCAGCTTTCTTTTGTAACATTCTTTTTCTTCTTATCTTCCTCTTTTTGTCATCAAAAACACATCTTTTGCCATAAAGCCATTTGGGTACGTAGTTGTCAGAAAATGTTTTTTTTCTTCTTTTTCCCATATTTTTCTTGATTACAACCTTCTGCAGGTACATTTATTGCTATGGATTATTGGTTTCATAAAAAGATAAAACTTGAGGCATTTCATAAAATAAAAAAACTCAGTACTTTTTTGCCTATCAAAATTAAAAGTTCAACAATCTATACGGGTCATATATATTACAGAAGTAAAACTTCAATTTTGATCAAAAGGTTGTTAGTTTTGTGAGCTTTTCTTAAGTGTGCTTGACTTTTGGTGTGTCACATAATAATGACAGTGTGATGTTCTAAATTTGGTTCTTTTGTTTTCTAATATGTGGAGGGAATAATTGAGCTTCACTTTTCTCTTTATCTGTGCTTTTGTGTTTTATTCTATGGAGTGGATTACAGGTTAAGAGGAACATTGACTTGGTGTATGGTGGGGGAAGTATTGGGCTGATGGGCTTAATATCCCAGAGAATGTATGATGGAGGCTGCCATGTTCTTGGGTATGCTAAAGCAACATGCTTTGTTTTGTAGTGTCTATCATGGATGCTCTATTCATTCACTATGCAAGCTTGTTGTTATTGGTTTAATCATTTTGTCTCACTCTTTGTTTATTTGCTACATACACAGCGTTATTCCAAAAGCTCTCATGCCTCATGAGGTATTTGTGCTACTACCTGTTCAACTGTTAAGTTTAATATTCTGTGTCAGATTACTTGTGTACAGTTAAATTGAGCATTGGAAATGAACTGCTTCATGTTTCATATTAGTTTATGTTTGGTATTAATGTGATGATTTGAAGTCAAAGATACCATCTTTTTTTGAAAAAATAATCTGAATTGGATTTAAAGAACTTAGAAAAAAGTTCTTTTATTTTTGGAGGGGTGGGGTTATTATTGTGTGCTAAGCTAAGTTTTCTTAGAGTCTGTTTGGACACAAAGTTAAAATGGTTTTCAACTTTTCAGAGAGCTTCTCTACTGAAAAAAAAAGTCCTATATTTCTTGTTGAGAGGCTCTTAAAAGCAGTTCTAGCTTATATCCAAATAAGCCCTTAATAGCACTTCACTTCTTTTACTTTGATAATGGCTTAGTTGAGAAAGAATCTGTTGTTTATTAGTAAGTTGTAATTGGCTATTTTGACAGATATCAGGTGAACCAGTTGGTGAAGTGAGAATTGTTTCAGATATGCATGAGCGTAAAGCTGCAATGGCTGAAGAAGCTGATGCATTTATCGCTCTACCTGGTAGTTAGAAGAACAGCTTTCAAATAGTTTTTAAAAAAATTGATGATTTCATATTAATATTACTAAAGATATTCTTTTATAAACTAAAACTTACTATTTTGGTGTAGTGGATTTCTGTACTGAATGCATAGTAGTTTTTGTTTCTTTCTTATATCTGTTCTTGACTTATAATTAGGAGGATATGGAACAATGGAAGAGCTGTTGGAGATGATAACTTGGGCTCAACTTGGAATACATAAAAAACCGGTAACATGATATGTTACTGAGTAGTATAAAATCTTTGGTATACTAATATATATATGTTAACTCAGTACCATCCTGCACAGGTTGGTCTACTGAATGTTGATGGTTACTACAACTCGTTGCTTGCATTGTTTGACAATGGTGTTAAAGAAGGCTTCATTAAGCGTGGTGCTCGGGATATACTTGTTGCGGCTTCATCAGCCAAAGAACTTATGATGAAAATGGAGGTCTAAGTCTAACTATGTTTTGCTATTTTTACCTTAACATGTGACAAGGAAACATCAGTAAATGTCTAATACAAAAATGCATTCAAATTGTAAACTGATGAAAAGTAGATTGATATTGATTTACTAAACTTGTAAGAAAAAAATTAGTTAAACACGTTTGGTGATATATTATAGGAGTTCTGCTAAGGCTGTTGTAAAAAATAATCAGTTAAAGAGTTGCAATTGGATACCTAAACTAGACCATTGACAAAAGAGCCTTTAACTTTCTATCTTTACTGACTTGGCTCTGAGAATAGATTGGAGCTCATATTTTCTTCCATATTTCATCACTGTCAAGGAACTTGGTTGTGTGATATTTGACAAATTGGATTTTTTTGTTTTCCTTCTACTTGTAAACATAGATAGTATAAGTATCCTTAAGCCATATTCCAACTTTCAAACACTTAAAAAATGCTTGTATGTAAACATTGGTTTTGAAGTGCTGTGTTCTTTCTTTTCTTCTTTTTGGCCTATTTTGTGTGAACGAAATGTTTGGACTGTAGACTACTGTTACTGTGTTGATTATAGCTCTAAATGCTAAATTCACATTTTTGCAGCAATATTCTCCTTCCCATGAACATGTAGCCCCTCATGATAGCTGGAAGGCAAGGCAATTGGGTAATTATGCAGGACAGAAGAATACAGAATGAATCATTGATTGGTTTCACACGTTTCAAAAAAAGTTTTTGATGCAACTCTTCATCACTTGAAATGTATACAAGGGATCCTGTGGATGGGGCCAGGTGTTATTTGTTACTGTGCATTGATTTTTTGAAGTTCTGGTATACGAGATTTTCTGTTTTACATCATTTCTTTTAATGGTCAATTGAGTCACTGTGAGAAAGTCATATTGCTTGTTACATAACACTGTTTAAAGGGTAAAATTGCATTGAAATAGCAAATAGATGATGACTAGCATTTTCATGGCAAAATCTCAGCTGTGCTTATGGGCTGGCATGTGGCTCCACTCTATGCAGTGCCAAAATTTGACAAAGTAGGTGAATCAAGGACAACCACACTTTTTGTGAAACCTGAAGACTTTACTTTATAATTGTCATTTTCTATGGTAGCATAGAAGAAACTAGGGTCATTCATTTCCAGAACTGGCAACCATTATAGTCTCTTTTCTTTTAAAAGAAAAAAGCACCTCAAGTTCATTTTCTTCTCTTTATGGACAGAAAAGTCTTCAAATGTCCACTTATTAATATTCTAAACGGATGCTGCTAGGATAACTGTGGTATAATTTTGGTTTAACTGAACTTATATATCTTTGGAACAAAGATAATGAAAGTACAAGTTTAGATTATTAAAATCTATTCAAAAAAAAGTTTAGATTGGCAAAATATAAATGGTAGTGTTTCTGTCTTTTGCAGTACTGAACTTATCTTTAACAGAAAGTGTTTAGAGTATACATTTTTTTATAAGGTCAACTAATTGAAAATTGTCAAAGATTTGACTTTTAAAGTAAATATTAAACTAATTTAATTAAAATATACAGTGTAAATTACCTTTTAAAAGATTGCTGATTTTTGTATTTTACAGTTGAATGTATAACACTCTAAAAATTATTATATTATGAGTGTATTTTAATCACAAATTCGAAACATATCACTCTTCAGTGGTGAAGCAATTTTGTAATAGTCAGTGGCTTTGACAAATGTGCTTTCTGCTGCAAGTTGGCCATATTTGAGGGTGCAAACAAAGTGGAATAGACACGTGAAATGTTTACTTCTGGTTACTAATTTTCTTCATGGATTTTTACTGTACTGTATATGGCTAAAGCACAAAGTCCAGTGGAGAAAGCTGTTATTTCCTAAAAGAGCACCTTTTTTCCATTTATGCTTTCCTTACCATTCCAAAGTTATGCATAACTACAATTTCAAAACAAAAGATGAATAAATAAAGACTCATTTTATGAAAATGTTTTCTTCTTTTCTTAGTGGTTCAATTTTGTACTCAATAAATCATGAGATACAACATTTGCATGAATCATCTCATACAGGGAGAAGTAATAGCAACACACTCTCCTATTGATAAAAATATATTGAACAATACAAAATCATGTATTTTTGTTACAACATTTATTAAAAAACTACACATTTTTTAATTTCAAAAAACTTTTACCAACAGTAGAATGTGCTAAAAGAAATCAAGTACATTCAATTTAACATTTCTTTTCTAACGAAGCGATACCTATACATGCAAAGAGCACCACTGCACTAGTACACAAGAAAAAACTTTTCTTTATCAAAATATGTTTCAGTGCAAATAAAACAAATTCTGTATATGTTGGTATGCTATCATAACTGTCATACAATCCTTGAAAACAAAAAATAATGGAAGTTCACGAAAAGTTTCTACAAGGAGGCCTCAGAAGTTAACAAATATTTCATCATAATGTGTGAATCGCAAATGAATGATCTACAAAATATCATTAAGCAACCACTATACTCGTACAATACACCCTGGCCATGCCAATCGGATTTGAAAGCAACTTAATGCTCAGATATCCAACGAAGGATGAAGGAACATAAACCAGCACATGTCAACTCAAGCTTTTTCTTTGGAAGATGATGATAGTAAATGATTTAATGTTGCTGCTTGAATGATAGCACTTGGACTTGGTTCCCTCACACGGGAAGAAGTGGTTCTTCTAAGGCCAAAATTCTTATCCATATTGCTTCTTTTTCGCCTCGAAGAACAAGAAAGAAAACTCACTAGCCGTGTTGAACCAACAAGTAAAATCACCCCCACAATAATAAGTAGCCTGCAGCACAGTGTTTCATATGTATTAAGAACCTGAAGATTTCCATTTTGTTTGAGACACATGAATTACTAGATATTAGGGTCTTTCTAAAATAGTTTCAATCTACGTTTTCAATAATGGTTATCTGGTTAAGTTTATTCACCAACCCAAATAATGACTGCCTGAACCAATTAGATTAAAGCCACCAAATGTTTGTAGCAGACAACTAAACATGATGTAACTTCTTCTGGATGGAAAGAAGTATTGAACTGCTGGTGTTAGTTTCTGCATTGTTTGATGTAAGGAATATTGGAATGAGGACCACAGTTTCATTCTTGTTTTATGGAATGAGGAAGAAATTGATAAGAACCTTTAGAGAATCACCACAAAAGCTAGTTGTTGGAGTCGGAGAGTATAAATCCCACCCCAGAATCCCATACTTCCAATGCAGGACTTAAGTTCCATACCTTGCAATTGGATCCTAACATTGTTGTAGTCAAAGAGCCCTAGGCCTTAGAACTTCCACCCCTCATACTATTCTATTCCAAAAGCATGAATGTTATGGACTCTTTCAATCTAAAAGTTCAACTTGCATACTATTCCAAAAGCATGAATACTCAGCTACTCCTGAATCCTCTTTCCTTTAACTATGCATGCATATTTATTATGTGTGATGAGAAAAAAGTGGAAGGTATGCATTTTCATTTGGCCTTTTCCTTTGTTCTGAAAGAAAAAAATAATCTGTAAAACACAGCTTAACATCTTATGTTACCATCCAAGAAGAAGTGTCAAGCGAGCTTTTGGTTCCGAAGGAAGTCGCTCACCCAAAGCAAACATCCCAGCAAGAACACCAGTCAAAATTGATGCCACAGCTGCACAAGTAGAAACTACAAGAGCCCTCCCATGCTTTAGACCACGTGTCTGCAAGAGAAGGGAAGATAGTGATTATTTAAAGAGTTATTGTCTCTGAAATAGGCACTGTAGAACTTTGCTTGGACAAGTGTCTCAGCAGTTTGACTGAAAATGGTTTAATTTCCTTCCATGGCATGCCTAAAGGATGTAATGGTTCTCGTGATAGTAGATCATATAAAAGTGCTCTTCAGAATACCTGGTAGTAAAAGCCGGTGCCACTACAACAGACACTGATCATGATGCACACAGGAGCCAACAGCTTGGGAAAACCTTGATCCAGGAATAGAAATCCCATCTTTGATATTACAGATGACATCCTGCATTTAGGTGTGAACAAAATTAAGAGTGATGTAAATGTTCTCTTATCTGTCATGCAAATAGCAATGGTGTTCAATAATTCTGAATTTCTAAATAAGCCGAGTTTAGCCTCCAAGAAAAAAATGTTAAAACCATAAGCTAATAGAAAGCAATAATAAGCTATATAAATGGCTTCAGACATGGCATAACTGCATAAGCAGCTACATAAAATTGTCAAAAGTAAGATTATGTTGATGATTAACAACAAAAAGTTTCTGGTAATATTTTTCAAAGGCTTCATTTGCCATGTTCAGTTGCCTGAAGTGGTTTGCAATTGCAATGCCAAGTTGACTAAACTGGTTGCATCTCTGTCTGGGAATATACAAAGGCATGATGACTGTGGCAACCTCTAAATAAAAGTAAACTAAATGGAAGAGGCACACATAAGAGAAAAGTTGTCATTGGGGTAACAAAAAATGTAAAAAAGACACCATTGCCCATAATTTCAAGGTTTAACGATAAAAAGTTAGGTTTAGTTCAAAATATGATGTGGAATGTCCAAGCACAAAAGTGTTGGATGTTATAAATCCCTTCATATCACACACACAATATCCTCCTAACTGCATTCCTCTCTTTTCTCTCTGAAAACCTTTTTTATCCCAAAAATGAAACTACGAATACACAAGAAATAATAATACTAAACTCCAAACCATGCAATACTTAATTGTTTTGTTTCAGGCAACTGTTAATTTAACTGTCAGAAGTCATCCTGATATTAAGCAGTTGAGGTATAAGAAAAAGTGAGAAGTATCTGAACATGAATGGAATACATAAAAAAGTGAATAAGGAAGGAAAAGTACCCAAACAAAATACCAGATTCCAAGCCATAGATGATTTCCTCAACGACATCATATTCCATCTGTATAACTTAAAAATGTCAAGTGATAAAAGAGGAGAGAACAACATGGCTCATAAACCACCCTTAATTGGTGTTCAGATGAAAATATATATGTAAATCTAAAGGCTTTTCGAGATGGATAAATCATGAATACCATTTCTTGTTCTCTTCGTTGACTCTTGCATATTCGAACCCACCCATTAAGCAGTATCTGTATAAATTGCAATGTAAAAAATAGTCTTCTAATAATGCTATCAGAAAAATGCCTTCACATTGTATTGACTTAGCAAGGAAATTAGTGACTTTGACATGCATAGATTCAAGAACAAAGGTGTAATTTTCAATGAAAAGGACCAGGAAAATTTGATTGCCTCACAATCAAATAACAATTTTACTTTAAAGACATACATAATATTACGCATAAAGGACGGCATCAGAATTCTGCATTTTAAATGCACCACATTGAGGAGGAAATAACATCCCATGAAAATAAGTGGTAAAAACAGTTTATCAAGTAATCAGATGACGCTTTTCTCATACAAATAACAATTATGATTTTAGAAATATGTAACTTCATGCATGGATTAAGCATGATACTTGGCATTTATACACATTAGACTCAAGGTCAAATGTATGTTTGGCATCCACACCATGCTTAGGCTTCCAATTAATACTAGAATACCACTATGCTTCTTTCACAATGATTCAAGTATTTCCTCACAAACATTGTTACTGTATCAAAATCAAGTGATGCAAACATCTTCCCTGACTTGCCATGATGCCAAACTTATGAATGCAAAATATCTCTGATCATAAAGGCACTTGACTATAAAATAAGTTGATTCATAAGACAAGGTACCTACAAACAAGATGAAAACAACAAATGCCAACCCTGGTATGTGAAAAATAGATAGAGCAACCACCCCATGATCCTCACCTCCAGCACCAACTCCTAAACATAGAAAAACACACGATACTTAACCAATTAGTATCGCGTAAATACAAAAACACATTAATACAATGACCCTGCAACACAAACTTAGTTTTCTTAGCAGCCATGTAATAAAAAGAAGGAAAACTCCAGAAATTTTCAGTCCATTGCTCAGGTGCACAAGACACAAAAGTTTAATACAATAGTACACACAAATAAATGGTACAACAAATACTTTATTATATGTAGATCTGAATTCTGAACTAGGCCAACAGCTAAAAAATCATCACTCAATCAAAATGAACAGAATGAACTATAAAAAACTTATAATTTGTTTTCGTGATTTGAATACACTTTTTTGTTGCATAGTTATCCCCTCCCAACAACCTTGCTTGTCGTGGAGGTCAAATGAAGCAGAGTAGGGTAAACAATCAACAAAATGCTCTCGGGTAAATATAAACTTACTTTACCTATTGTGCCAAAACCTGCCAATGTAATGCCAACCCAATCAACAGCATTCATGACTTCCTTGAGATAAAAATGGGAAAAGATTGATAGAATTGCTAGTCCACAGCCAGAAACTGGTTGGATGACAGAGACCTATAATATATTTAACATAAGAAAATCACCATAACATTGTCAAAAACCTAAGCAAAAACACAAGATCAGAGGGTCACAAAACCTATCATCACATTGGCATGGGATATAGGACTTACTGGAGCCAAAGACAATGCCCTTAACATCAATAATGCCCCAAATATATCCACTAGAAAACCTATCACCCAGGTTCTGTTTGAAGCATATGATCTTATGACCTGCAAACACAATGGAATCAATAACCAAACATTCACTTCAAGCTCACATAATCTCAAATGAAAAAAAAAAGATAACAAAAAGGTGATCTTGGTATCTATCCATTCCCACTCAATCATACACATTGATGGAAAATATTCAATTTTACATTGGCACCAAATAAACACAGCAATAGAAACTAAAAACAATTTCAAAAATTCAAAGACACCCACATGATTCAAATAGCAATTTCTTCAAAAAAAGATGAGATCTTTAATAGAAACCAAAACAAACCAATTTAAAACACACAAAAAATGGAACTTTAGACATGCTTTGAGTTTGAAAGAAAGAGGTGGAAGAATGATAGTGCCCTTCTTCTGCAGGATCTTTCCAATGTTGTTCCCGGCGGTGGCAGCCACCGTCAATAGAATAGATTCCCACATGCCACGGTCTAAATGTTTCAACTTTCCTTCCTCTTTGTTGCTAACTCCTTAACGATCTGTCATACTGTTACTTTCAACTTCAAGTTCAATTTGTTAGCAACCTAAGGAACCAATCACAGTATTTCTCGTTAATATTATTTAATATATCTACCAGTGGTTGGATTTGATAAATTTAATACTAAACTTCATAATTCGACATACACAACTTAGGAATTCTAGAAGATTAAACTATATTAACTTTTCCCAAATTTTTGTTGCTAAGTTAAATTACAATTTCATTTTATCATATAATTATCTATATTGAATAAAATTGGTGAAAGTTAAGCTCATCTTATAGTATAAAGTGTAGGTTAATAAACGTGAGGGTCTTCTATAAATACTTTTACAAGCATTCATAGAAATTTTAGAATTAAAAAATAAATATATTTTTTAACATGAATCACTACAAAAGAATCATAAACCAAACAGGGAATAGAATTTTACTTATAAGAAACTTCATGCAAAAGCAATGGCATATTATCGATCTGGTTGGTGGTGCTAGAGGAGTGGTCCCATATGACCAAGGACTTAAATGATTTGATAAAAGTAATATATCCATTTATCTTAATTTTCTTTTAGTAAATTATGCTCAGTATTTCTTGTTTTATAAAATTATATGCTTTTTTATTCAGATTTTTTAATTTAAAAAAACTATTGCGATACTTCTTACTCATTCTAATTGTTTAAAAAATAAAGATTTTGCGTAATGTCATGAAATCTCATAAATTATTGTTTTAATTCACTCTATTTCTTTATTAGGGTAGAACTAGGAAAATAAATAAATATATATATATATAATACGAAATATGATAGAAAATGTGAAGAATACAACTAAAAATAAGAAGAAAAAATTGAGATGAAAGTAATATGAAAAAGAAAGTAAATGTGGGTTAAGTATTATTTTTGGTGAATTGAGGATATTCTCTAACGAGACTATAACTAGTTTGTAGACAAAATTTCAAAATACACTATTTAATTAAATATTGTTTACATGCATTGTATAAAAGAATATATTAATCTAAGATAATTTAATATTTCACTCGTAAAAAAATTTAAAAAAAAAAATAACTCGTTTTTATTACAAAAAGTATTCTCAATGTAAAGAAATTTTTCCTAATGAATTCAAGTACATAATTGGACCTCATTTTGTACTTTGGTTTTAAATTGGTTTTCTAACAAATGAATGAAAGTTTGCATAAGTGACCCAACTTCCCTTTTTTTATTTTAATAAAACAATTTAAATATGAATACGAAATATTTGTGACCATGTATGAAATTTGTTTTAAAAAACTCTAAATATCTATATGCATTAACACAGAGATTTTGGATGCTTTAATAATATTAGGTATAAGTAAGACAATTTTCTTGGTCAAATAAAAACCATTATGACTTTTGTTAATAAACTTAGAAATATACAAGGATTGTTGTGGTAAAACATTCGATCTATTTTCAAACAAAGGTCTTAATAAAAATTGTCAAATATTTAAAGTATTAGATTTCTTTTTTATTAACAAAAAAATGAATGAATAAAAAAGAATACTTCATAAATATTTCAATTCGTATATAAAATTTATCTAGGCTTAAAATTCACTTCTTAATAAGTGATTAGAGTCACCTATAGTCTATCATAACGAAAATTTGTTGGACTTATAGATCTGATGATTCATAATTATATAATTTCATGCACAAATTGACTGGTCTCGATGTAAGAATGTGTATCGAAGATTTCATGTCTCTTATAGATAAAAATATTATATAAGTGGATAAAAACATCACTTTATAAATTATTTTTATCAGATTGACTTAAGAACACTTTATATTTTATATATTTTATAAAGTCTACTTCTTAATAGAATATATTTTATGATTAAATGAAAATATGAAATAAGAAGAATAACTCAAACTGAATGACACCAATAACTTGAGACAACACATGGAGCCATCAAATACAAACTGAATTAACTCAAACACCAAGCAATAACCAAAAAAAGAAAAATCAAATGATTTGGTGAAGTGATGAGTGAGGCAGAGACAGAGGAATTGAAAAAGGATATGGATAAGATAAGTCTTTAAGATCTCCTAATAATGAAGCTGTTTTCATTTTGCAAAACTAATCCATTTCTGTTTCCTTATAGAATTCAACAACACTACACAGAACACTTTATTAATCCATTAGACGGTCTTCAAAAAATGAAAAACAAGTAGAGAAAAAGATCACTCAATGAAAAGGGTAACATCTATATAATTACAAACAAAAAGCTTTGGCTATTAAACTCAAGTCTGATTAAGCTGATCAGTGATCATAACTCATACTTCTGCTAAAATCATGAACAGAAAACTCAAATAGTTATATATATGTAAACAGAAAATACAAAAGGGTATAACAACTGAATCACCACCATCCATAAACCACATGCCAGTACTTGTCCTTGAGCCACCTAAAGCTCTTGCTGAAGGACCCTTTGACTTTCCCTTCCACAGAATACATTTTATAGCTGGCAACCCTCTTCTTCCTCTGAAACTCAGGATCAGAAAGGCTCCAAGGCTTGGAAATGGAGGCCCTTGACATGCTTTTTCCTTTCTTCATCTTCAAGTCCTTGTTGTTTGGAACCATTTGAGCCTGTGAATAGGAAACACTGGAGGACCTGAGATCATAAGGCCTTGGTTCTGGTGCTCCTCCATAGCACCTCTCTATCTGCATAAATTGCCCATTTCCATGAGACCTTGATGTGTTGTAGTTGAAATCCTCCATGGAAATTGGGTAGGGAGGGAGAAGAATAGTGGGTTCTCTCTCTATCTCTTAAAGCTCATACCTTTCTTGTCAAAATTTGAGGGAAAGTGAGTGGGAGTGTGGGGTTCTCCAACAAAGACCATAAGAGTTTTGTTCTATCATTAAGGTTGGATGTTGGTTGGCATTGTTTCACTTTAGACTTATATTTAGGTAAATGATTTACTGTTCCAATTTTTTATACTTATCACATTACAACTTTTAATATTATTATTTTATAATTTTTTATATCATTTAATTATAAATTTACTTTTTATTATACATATTTATCTCTAAGATTGTGAAACTATTATTTTTCTTTGGATTTTTATTTCAACTTTTCATTAAGCAATGGTTACATGGTATGTGTATAACATATCCAACTAATATGTGTTTTATAGTTCATTCATTTTTCTATAATCAATACTTATTAATCATCTTTAATAAGAATTTTCTTTTTAATTATGAATTGGTTCATTTTTTATACACACACAATCAAACACCCTAATTATACTTTCTGTGACTTTATTTATTATTATTTTTTAACTTTCTTTTGTTTGTTCTTCTTTTAATCACTTCTAATAAGGATTTCTAATAAGATGTTTAATGAGTATTGAGACTGTATTATTCTTTCCCAATAATAGAAAAAAGAATTTGATTAAAAAAATTCAACTAACAACTACTTTTACAAACAAATTTAGCTTTTTATACTATAAATTTAAATTTAACTCACTCTCTCACAAAATCTATTTATAAAATGGAATTAGTTTCTATTTATATATCATAATTTAATTTTTATATAAAATATATATTCATAATTTTTAACCTGTATTTTTCTTGTAATGAAAATATATAAGATTATTTAAAATATATTTTAGTTTTTTAGTCAATTATAGGTTTGATTAGGGAAAAAAACATATCTTTACTTTTCTCTATCACATAAAAAAATAAATTTAAAATCATAAATATAATTTTTTACACTCATAATGTATAAAAGTTAAATTCTTTCTATTAATGTGTAATCATGCTACAGAAGTTCTTGATGCATATATTTTTATGCAGAGTGCTCAAATAAATTATTTACATTTATTTATAATTAAAAAAAAACTATTTCTTAAATGTAAACTGTACTCAATATGTTATAAGTGATCATATGGCATGTTTAGTGGGAATCATTACTGTCCACTGATAAATAAATAAATAAATATAAAAATAAATAAATTAATAATATTTTGGAACATTTTGCTTTTGACTTGGAAAAAAGATTCCACTAAGATAACTTGTCTGCTACGAATTTGCACACATTAGACAAAAGATCAATACAAAGGGAAAATCACTTTTTCACTGCAAATTTTCAACTTCATGCATCAATTTTCCAAAAGTTCACCAAAGTATCTTAACTTTTGATGTGATTTGATAATTGAATTTGAAATTTTCTCAAACTATTTAAGGGAGAAAAAAAAAAGAAATGGAAAAAATTGAATATATCCAAGTAATATGATGTGAATGAATTAATATCTAATGTACTATTATATTGAAATTATAAAAAATAAAATAAAAATAAAAAAATAAACTTGATAAACAAGCTTCATATTATTTGGTCACCTTCAAATTTATATCTTCTTTTAAATATTAACTTTTTAAGTGTTTTACACAATTAAATGCATATTTATGATACATGGTTAAAAACATTGATCTTTTTATATATATATAAAAGTTTTCATAATATTATTATTATTTTATTTAGAGTTAGGATTTGAATGATATTTTTGAATATTTAATAATTACTTAATTAAAATATTAGGTAATGTGGTAAATTTAAAGTACAATGAGGTTATTTGCAACTAATAGTTTGATTTCATCTTATTCATATTAAATATATATATATATATATATCATCCTTATATTTGTTTTTAAATGTTTATATGAAATGAATTTATTTTTTTCATGGTTACATTTTTTGAATTATTTTAAATACAATTATTTCATATCTCTTATTTTTTTTAAACTTTAATTGTCATATTTTTTTTAAGTTTGAATAAATAGTTTTTTTAGAATAAATTTCAATTTCTTTTACTATTTGTTATTATTATTTTTTATTAGTTTTTGAATTATTTTGAAGAATTAACTTGGAGAGGACTTCAAAGTTTTTTCACGGACAGCAACGAGGATTTAAATACTTTGGAAGTTACTATTTTGAACAACTTAAATTAACATAATTTATTTACAAAAGTCTTAAAAAATTAATCCATTATCCCTCTAAAACTAAGTATTTAATTATAACATTGGATAGCTTACACATTCTCCTAGGAAAAAAAACTTAGTTACAAAATTTCATAAACCAAACAACCTAGTTACTATAAAATAAGACTTTAAATAATAAAAAAAATCATTAAATAAAAAATAATTTTAGAAATAAAAGTTATTAATTGTTATATAAACTAAGTTAGATATTATTTTATAAATTAAATTATTGGTATCTGAAATAGTTTCTACTATTAATAAAAATTTATAACCTAATTTTTAAATTGATATCTAAGATTAACTACTAAAGTTTTAGTTATTAACTACTTCAGATTCTAAATTAGTCACTATAAAGACTAATTTAGTCATAAACTATGGTTTTTAGTCAAATTGTCACTTATGTGAATTTTTTTTAGTTCAATTAGTTTATTACCTTTACTCCTCTTAATTAACCTAAATTGTTTAAAACCTCAATTAGATTCAATAATAATGCAAAAAAACATATAAATACTTATAAAACAATATGAAATGAATCAAACGAAATTATAAATTAGTGTGTAATATCAAAATTTCTATACACTAAATCATACAAACTAAAAACTAAAACTAAACAACATATGATTTAACTATTTTGATCATCATCTATCCTAGAGTATTATAGAATATAATGAAATATGTGGTTCAAACGTTCCTCACATAGTCCATTGATTCTGGATCCAGGTGGTTGAACAGCCATAAAATTTGCATCACAAAATAAGTTCAAATTTAGTGCATGAACTACACAAAGTTTTATATAAACAATGATAACATGGTCCCAAACCTCTGACAGTTTCGACTCTTACCATGGTTGTCATCCATTGCATTACATAATAGTTACAATTGTACCCTCCCATTTGTTTATTGCACTACAATTCAATATTAATAAAAACTTAATAATGATATTCATTTCACAAACAAAGGAAGATAGGAAACTAATAATGAAAATTACAAAATCCTTTAGGTGTAACCATGTCAGCTTATGAGCCTTTGCACTTGGTCGACCTTAAAGTAATATGCATAGGTAAATTGATAATGTAATTACCAGTCCACTATTTGTTTGAAGTATGTTAGTGACTTCTTGTGCAATGCGTATTGTAGTCATTTAGGAATACCACAAGTAAGTTCCAATTACACATGCATTGAGAAAAAAAATAGTATAACTTTAAAAGATGAAATATTAATAATTGATCACTTAAAAGTTGTACTTACTCATTAATATAAGGAGCAAAATATATTTGTTTTCCCTATAACCATAACAGTATGTAATGCATGTCTGGGTTTCAACTTTCATATTTCACATTGGAATAATTAATTGGGGATCCATGAATCCATAAACATCATGTTTCCTGTCATTAATACTTACTCTAGACACATACCTACAAGTATAATATGTTAAAACATAATCAATGATTTAAATTATATAAATAAGTTAACTAATTAAAAAAAATAGTTTCTGAAGTGTATTTCTAGATAAAATTTACTATGAAAACTATTTTTCATATGATTTCATGAAAATTCATGAAACATATTTTTCCTAAATAATGTGTTGATTCTGAATTGACTTGGAGTCATAGTTCTTTATCTAATTGTTTTTTCTGTTCCAAATTGACAGGAGTGCAAGAGTAATAAGAAGGGGAGTGTGAATAGCATGAACCTGTAATTTGCATTGATAAATAGATCAAAAGTCCATATAGGAGTTGGGCCTTATATAGTTTGCAGTGGAAAATAGATAATAAAAAGAATATGCTGCTTCTTCCTGCACCCCTATATTTTCTTCCTGCACCCCTATAGTGTTTTTCTTGCACCCCTATAGTTTTCTTCCTACACCCCCACATTTTTTTAAATCCAGAAACTGACTTTCACCTTTTATTTGAAACTGGATCTTGGATTTTGCTATGGATTCATCAATCCGGAAGTGAATTATATTGCTTTCTGGATATAGGATTGTTCTTGAAGCAAAGTTTGCATAAATTGTTGATTTCGAGAAGACTAATTTCTATTACGGATTGATGAATTTGGAATAATTTTTTTCAATTATGGATTTCTGAATCCATAATGCATATTTTGAATTACGGATTGACGGATCCAGAATGATATTTTTAATTATGGATCTATATTTTTTTTATTTTGGATTAACACTGTCATTCATGTACTACCGGAAGCACCAATCTCGGAGGTTACTGGACACGCCAATCCAAAATTTTACTGGAAGCGTCAATTCAAAAATTACTGAATTTCATAGTCCGGAATGCAAAAAAATAAATGTACAGTTTTATATAAGAAATTTTTGTCTTTACACAATATTGTGGGGTGGAAGAAAAAAATGTAGGGATGCAGGAAGAAACTGTCAAACGGTAAAGGCCCACACAAACCTAGATCTGGAAGAAGAATGGCCTAAAATCCTTGAAAAAGGTTGAAGTTAAAAAAATAGTTACTAAAACATTGCATATAGAGCTATTGGTAAATTTAAGCATGCATATATGTTTCTTGTTATCATAATAAAATATTTACAACATATATGTATAACTGATTATTTATCACTTATAAATATTATTATTTTATTAATATAAATTTATAACGTAATAAAATAAATAATTTAATATATAGAATAAAAATGATAAATAAATACAAGATTTTAGCTAATCATGATAATATATATATATATGATTATTTTCAAATGTTCCGTAAAGCTAATTATGAAAATTATGAAAATAATGTATATATTTATATCATAATAAATTATTAGTTTGAGGGAAATTTCCCTCGTAATCCTAAAGATGCATGCATCTATCTTAAGAACCATATTAAATTAACAATATATATTTTTTTAGTGGTCAAATTTATATTCATCTGTAACAGTGTGTAGTTTAAACAAACAAAAACCACAATATAAGATGGAGTAATAAATATCAAATATATTATAAATGTCTATATAAGAAGGTTAAAGTAAAATTAAACATACACGATGTCACATCACAAATTCACTCCGTTGACTCAAATGTATTAGTTAATGTTCTCAATACATGTGAAGTGGTTGAAGTATATGTATTAAGTCATACCCAAAGAAGACCTTCACAATTCACTCTCAACTAAAACAAAATCTACCAATACTTTGTTTGAATAACAAAGTTGACTCTAGTTGTCCCTCATCCCACTTATAGACAAGAGATTCACTACTATATATAAAATCCTTAGAGACAAGATAGAAAATAATTGCGATCCTCCTTCGTAAACTCACACGCATCCAAAAAAAATATGTATAAATGAATGAAGCATGTACACACAAATGCATTTCTCAAAGTAAATCTTAAATGACTAAGCATAACTTGAATTTATGTTTGTCCCTCACACTCTTATGGACAATATCATACAAAGATGAGACCCTCACTATTCATTATTAAGTAAAATGAAATCTATCAGGATATGTCAAGATGTCGTCACTAGTTATGGTTTCCCCTCATCTCACTTATAGACAAGAGGTTCCCTAATTTAAAACTCTTTGGGATAATGTAGAATAGAGACCCTACATGAAATCACACCACCCACAAAAAAAGTATGAATGAATTAAACATGTAGAGAAAAATGCATTCCTCATTATATATCTAAAATTACCAAACACAACTTAAATTTTCATCCTACTAAGTCATTTCTTAGACTTCTCACAAAACAAAAGAACTCATGTTGTTATAATCTATAAACACCTCAAAATAAATAATAAAAACTCACATATATAATATCTAACACATTCATCAACACAATTAAAGTTCAAATAATCATAGCACAACATATTAATCAATTTCGCACTTCTCAAGATATATATCTATTAATGCACACACATAAGGTTTACACATGAAAAGTCACCGCTACATCTCCTTAAACTTTTGGTGTTATTTCACTTTTTTTTATTAAGCATCTATGAATTTTGTAAAGTCTAAATAAAATATCTAGAGTTATATTAACTTTATCAAGTTTATTTATATCTTCTTTGAAAGATAATACAATTATCTAAAAAAAAAAATTGTTGACATCAAGATCAATTCAATTGTATGATGCTTAAAATAAGGAAGAATATAACTTTTTATTCTAATATTGAGAGTTTGCCTTTACTCACTAAAATATTCATAATTTAAGTTCTATTTTTTTTATCGACAAGAAAAAATAAATAAATGTGATTCACTTTAGGGGTGGTTCAACTCTCATACAGAGTAAAAGAGACAAACACACCTCTCCCCTTACACGAACAAAAACCCAAAAAAATCACTAAGTGTCTACCCCGTCAAAACCAACTAAAGACAATAGAAAGATCAAGGACCAACTCCACCACCCTATTAGCAACTTTTAATCGAGTGCATACATATCAGAAGTTCTAGGCACCCGACATAGAACGAGAAACTCACAGATGGTACCTTTGAGGAAATCTAAGACCAAACCTTAACCTATGCCAAGAAAAAAACTTTAGAATGATCAACCACTCCTCCATTAAATAAGCAATTATTCTTATGTCTTCAAATCTCACTTACCAACGCAATCCAAAGATTATCCAAAATAAGATTAACTGAAAAATTCTATAATACTTGTGTAAGAGTAACCAAATTCTTGTAACACGTGTTCAATTCTAGTTACAAATTTTAAACCTAATTTTCAATAATATAATTATGACACTGCATGAAAATTATTAAATATAAAAATTAATTTTGAAGACAAAAAATAATTAGTTACTATATTGACTAAATTGAATATTATTTTATAGACTAAAAAATTATTGATATCAAAAGTAGCTTCTATTGTTAATAAACTAATTTCTAAATTGGTATATAATTAGTTACCAATATTTTAGGTGTCAATAATTATATATCAATTTAGAAATCATTTATTAATAATACAAACTACTTTAAATACTAATAATTTTTATATTCTATAAAATAACATCTAATTTAGTTAATATAATGATTAATTATTTTTTATTTTTAAAATTATTCTTTATTTAATAATTTTTTTTGTAGTGAATATATTAGCACCGTTTTCAAAATCAATTCTTGATTTTGGATGTTCATAACCCTTAAAAGCATATAGGAGCTGCCCTTACTTATATGGTTATGCTTTCATTTATGGCCTACTACTAAGGTATACATGCATGAGTGTGTGGATTGAGAGATGTTACTCTCCCACTTTCATCTATAGACAAGAGACAAATATATATAATTTATGTAGAATTAATTTCATACATTAATTTTTATACATATTGAAATATATAGTGGAACCCTAAAAAAATGTGTTGGACGAATCACATAGAGATAAGATAGAAGCCACGTTTTATGCTGAATTAGTATATATAACTAAATGCAGGAAAGAACCTTATCTATGTGTGTCTCATTCCAATTAATACGAACAAGTGTCCATTAATTTCCCTTCATCATGCAAGCAAAGTCACAATCATTGATCATTACTCTTGAATTAAAAAACCAAAAGGAATAAAGTGAGTTTTCTTTTAATCAGACAACTAAAATAGGGTAAAGGAAGAAGAATATATAAAATACACATGATATATCCATCCACCAGCATGCACACACACACACACTACTTTATTTTCTCTCCTCTTCTTAGAGACAAATTCTGATACTGATACAACAACAGCAACAACAAGTTTTGATACACTGTCAAAAGTTGCATAAAAATTTTTGGTTACAACATTTTACCTTTGCATTAACCCATCATATTCAGACACAGTGCATTACTAGGATACTGTGTTGTGTTGAGATAGTGCAGGAGTGGGAGCATGCACTCTCCAGAGTGGCTAAAGATAGTGCAGTGGTGGGGATCACTGCAGCACCGCCACACTGAGCCAATAAACATTAGCGTGCACAGTGCAGTGCACACCAGCAAATCAAAAGATGTGTGGATGAATGAATGAATATGAATTTGTGATTGATTCTAGCACATGGCTCCAAATCCAACTCACATGCCTCACACTTTTTTCTGACCACAAACTAATTATTAATTGGAAGGAGATGAGAAAGATTAATTAATGGTGCTGAAAATGGAAGTATTTGTCCATTGGTTTCTCAGAAGAGGTAGCCAGCTAGAATGAGATCCATGAAGGGTGCTGCCACTGGTTTTGTTGGCCAGTTTCCAACACAGTATTTCATAACAAATTCCAATGGACAAGTGTTACCTGGCTAGGGTTTATCATTTCAAGTCAATGGAATCAATCCCCCACCATTCTAACCAACCCCATCCACACAATGTGCTTCTATGTGTCAATTATGTATTTCACCATAATTCCTTTTTTTTATTTGCACACAAAACTTATTTTAAGAGAATATTTTAAATATAAAAAATAATATTATTTAGTAATAAAAAATAAATAACTACCAATTATTTAGTTTCTAAATTTGGTAAAAAAACTTTAGTCGCTAATTAATATCAATTTAAAAACTATTTAACAATAATAAAAACTAATTTAAAATTTTTTTTTAATTTCTAAAAAGGTCTCTAATTTAATTACTTGCAACTAATTATTTTGATTTCTAAAATTTAGTTTTTATTTTATTATTTTCTTGTATAATAATAAACTTCAATTTTATTTTAATTTTTTAATATAATTCAGAATTTGATTTGAGATAGTTAATAGTTTGTTTGGATTAATTGATGAAAAATATGAGCTGATAATAAATTAAGTGAAAATGAATTAAAAGTAAAATATATTTTATTTATTTATTATTTTATTATTATAATAACCATAATATTAATAAAATATTATTGCTATGTGAATCACTTTCCTTTTTGAAAAAAAAATGAATACACTTTACCTCGTTTTTCATATTTTAACTTTTCTTCTCATTTTTTTTTTCCTTCTTTATATTTTATTCCTCACAAACTTTCCACTTCCTAAAGCAAACATAAATTAAAATATTTTTGATGGATTGATTCATACAGTGAACGATTAAAGTTCCATCAATAAGAATCAAGTCAAAGATCTATTTACAAGATTGGAATGTAAAACTTTCACTTAAAAAAAACACAAGCTCGTTACTTCTTGAACCACTTTACCAAGAAGAAAAAAAATATAAAAGATGTTTATGCATATGCCAAGTTGTTAAATTGAACTAAAAAATAAATTCATTGTAAAATATATTTTTTTTTTGTTAACAATGAAATAATTTATTTTTTTTTAAAAAAAACACTTTAGGTTATTTCAATTCTAATAAATTCATTGAAAAATGATGGTATATGTATCTCATAATTTGAAAGAAAAATATTTGATATATTTCAAGTATGATTGTGTTTATCTTTTCTTTGTTTTTCTTTTTCCAGCCAATAACAATGAAATTAAATACGATCACTTCAATGGTGGTCCAACCCTTATAAAATAAAATGATGTTCACAAAATACATTTATATCTAATATCAGCCAACAAGACCTCCTACAGTCTAACTCATTTCTACCAATAGTACAAAAGGATAACACAGATCAATCCTTATGACAAACTAAATTGTATACCAAAGGTTCAAGACACCAACCAGAGAATGAGAAATTAGTTGGCAGTATCTTTAATGAAATCCAGGACCAAATCTTTTTTTTTTTTTTTTTTTGTGCTTTGTCTCCTTAATCTCTTTCTCTTTTAGGAAAAAAAAGTATTGAACTATTATAATTTTTTTGGATCTAAAAGGATAAACGTGGTAATCCAAAAAGATTGAGATCTTTTCTTTTGTACTCCTTACCTAAAAAGTAAAATTGGGACCAAGAAGTTGCCCGTGGTAGAAGAAGATGCTCATCATAATTGGTGTTGAAATGCAAGTGGGCATTGTTTTATATATATTATTATCCAGAAAATAAACAAGAAATAAAAGTTGTTTTGATTTGATGTGTCTTGAAACAGTTGGAATGAAGAAGCACGTAACGATGTTGTTGTTGTCCAGCAAAAAAGGGCAAGTCGAAAACCTTATATTCATAGGGCACTTCCCTATTGGGGAAAGTTTTTTTTATTTATGATGCCCTTTGTGGAATCCCACATCGTATCATGATTCAAAGTGCTACTATATCTAGCTACAGTTTCTAGTATAAGATATGGTCATTATTAGGGTTCATATACCTCAAAATTTGCATCGATCATGCATGCTGGAGAAGGCGTGAAAGTGAAATCCACGCTATGATCTTAGGATACTAATTAATGCATTTACCAACAATCATTGGCTTAACTTCCTCGAATCACGAGGTTACTTCATGGGATACCTCATACATTGTATGTTGCATTCAACACCTGAACAAATCAAAATAAAAAAAATTATTAAATAAAAATTCATTTTAAAAAAATAAATAATTATTATATTAATTAAATTATATATTATTTTAGAGATTAAAAAATTATTGATATCTAAATTAGATTTTATTATAGATAAATAGTTTCTATATTAATATCTAATTAGTTACCAAGGTTTTAGATACCAAGTTTAGAATCTAAACAAGTCGTAGCTAGAAGTAGGTAGATAATTAGATATCAATTTAAAAACTAATTTAGATACTAATAATTTTTTAGTATTAAAAGAAGTATCTAATTTAGTCAATATAGTAATTAATTCTTTTTATCTCTAAATTTGATTTCTATTTAATGATTTTCTAGTAATTATTTTACTTCTTTTAAGTATAGCATGATTATTATTTTTTTTATAAAAAAAGGGTTTATCATAAGTACTTATATTTTCCCTTACTTTTTTGAAAAAATTATATTCCTAGTAACTAATGTGGTAATAATACCATTTAAATATATTATATATTATGATTTTTAAATGGATAAAATGTATTTATTTTTTAAAATTAAATCACTTTAAAAAATATTTATTAGGACATTATCATCATCTTAAATATTGGGCTAACTAAGGTAATTTCTTGAAACAATTTATAAAATTTAAGGATCATACTCACCCAAAGTACATTAAACAACGAAATATTGTTCTTTAGATACTTTGAACTCATATTAAAGAACTCCACACATTTTTAGATATATATATATATATTATATTCACTTAGATGAATATTTTTATTTTAATTTGAGTTATTTCATGTATACTTTTTCTTTTGGATGAAGTTACAATCTTGTTAAATACATCTTCTTATCAGATTTCAACCAAGAGAATCAAAATCTCACAATTATTTCAAACATGTCAGCTCAATATTTTTTTGATATATCACACCAACAAAAATTAGCGAAAGCAGATTGGTTTCTCTTAACTTGATTAACAATGGTTTGAAATCCTATTAAAAGATATAATTACATCTAATGTTTCACTATGTTTCGAACATATTTATCTTCAAAAACGAGGATAACAAAAACAATGAGTCAAAATCAAACGTAAAAGGGTTTAATTTTGATGCAGGCATGTGTAAAAGTGTCATTAACTAAACTCTTACAACTTAGGTAATGTATTAAAGGCATAAGACTAGCTGAAACACAGATCATGCATTTTAGTGAATAGCGACAGGGTTTAAAAATTGACATTAATTAATACAGCGGTGATTAAAAAAAATGAATTATTTATTTACTTTGCATCAATAATTAATGTGTTAACTAATGTAAAGCATAAAGCAAATATACTTTAAACTACTTTAACGCCACATTAGATCTTTGCGTTTGTGAGTGTATATTGGCTGGTTTAGCTCGTGAACAACAATTTCACTTTTTTTAATTTCTCTCTTAAGTTTTTCTTTAATTATGTAAGAGAGATAGAAGAAGAGAAAATAAGAAAGCTAAAGAAAGAGAGAGATGCAAAAGATATAAATTGTATTATTGAGTTCTAAAAACCCTAAACCCATGAAATTGTAACTTGTTGAGGAAAGAATTTAATCAAGCGATTTTAGTGAAGATAACATTTATACTTCTGTACAGTGCCCCAATTAACATCACTAAAGCCAATAATTGATAATTTGAAAATGGACGAATAAGCAAACCATGATATGTAGTGACAATAATGTAATGAAGAATCATCTTGACAAATTTCTAATGGTGATCTTGTGGTTGATGCATATACTGAAAAATCTTATTAATAAAGAATTTCTGTTCAAGTCGAGTTATTGGTAAGTATTCTAAGACATCCTAAAATGGTATAGAGTGGATTCGAAAAAGGTTAAAGATCCATCTTGAGTTAGCAAAAGAAAAGAAATCATGGATGTGGGTTGAGAATTATCATTAATCATTTTGAGCATGTCGTAAGAGATCTTGAATATAATTGTGTTGAGACAAATGAAGATAGTCATTTGTGGTCCAAGAAACCTCAACTCCCAGAAAGTAGAGAAACAATCTAAAGTTCTTCAAAGCAAATTGATTACTTAGCATGGAAATGAGAAAATTTACATAAGAAATAGTTTCTTGTGACGAGAATATCGTCAACATAGACGAGAATGAACATGGTGTGTACTACAAAACTTCACAAAGAGAGAAACATCACTTTTGGTGGAATTATGATTTCTACTAATAGAATTGTTTCAAAAATAATTAGCATGCCCTCTACAAGGCTGAGAATTGTTATAGTGAGTCTTAGTAGGTTGTTTGTTATTAGGATCCTATATCAGTAGCAATATGAATTGTAAAGGATTTTGTTTGTGTCGTTCAAACTTTTCCCCTTAAGTAAAAGCCAGAGCTTTTATTTTGGAACATGTGTGTGAAGCATAATATGTATGCAAATTGGACCAAACCTAACAAGCATATTGTAAATCTACCATCTTAGTGAGGATAGGTGTTGTCCTAGATGCAAGAATCCATGCAACAACAAGTTGATCTTGTTGTTCATGATCAACAATGTTGGAAAATTGATCAGTAATCATTAGAAATTTGAGAGACGTAAAGGTTTATCCAAGAAATGTAGCAGTTTGAACCCACAAACAGTAGTTAAAACTTGGTTGCAAGATGAGGAAGTTATCTTCATCTAATTTAAATGTAATTAGAGTATTAAATATTTTTTTTATCAATGAGTATTGAATGTATGTGGAAGGAAAGAAGAGGAATGAACAAATGTAACATCATAGCTAAGAGTAGCAAATGATTGAAATGTCATAATAAGAAAAAAAAACTCTTGATACTAAGAGAGATAGAACAAGACAAAAGAAGAAAGATAAAGAAAGAGATATCAAAAAAATACTATAGAATTCTAAAAATAAGGGGATATATCACTATAAAGAAATCATTAAATAAAAATCAATTTTAGAGACAAAAAATAATTAGTCAATATATTAATTAAATTAAATACTAAATTAGAAACTAAATTTTTTTTCGATATCTCAAAGTTTTTATTATTAATAAAATTTATAAATTGGTTTCTTAATTGTTATCTAATTAGATACTAAGATTTTAGCTATCAATTAATTTAGATTCTAAAGTTGGTAGTTAAAACTTTGGTAACTAATTAAATATCAATTTAAAAAATAATTTATAAATTTTATTAATAATTAATATAAAATAATTTAGATACCAATAATTTTTTTAAATCTCTACAATAGTATCTAATTTAATCAATATAGTAACTAATTATTTTTTATCTCTAAAATTGTTTTTTATTTAATAATTTTTTTATAGTATATATATATATATATATATATATATATAAAAGAGCATGAAATATATGTGCATGCATGTGATACATCACTTAACAAATTAAAGAAAAAAAAAAAAGGAACCTGCCATTATAGTTCCATGTGTTCATTTGCATCGTATTATTCGAAATTAAAACCATGAATATTCCTACAAGATGGACAACAATAATGCTGCACTTAAATAGTTTTTGACATGATAATCAGAATAAGAACCTTTCTCATTGACTTTCTGTTGTTTATAAGAAAAGAATAGTTTGATATAACTCATCATTTTTAAAAAGTGAATATTTATATATATATATATATATATATTTGAATATTAATTACTAATATATATATATATATATATATATATATATATATATATGTGTGTGTGTGTGTGTTTTAGCAGTTTTGTCACGTGTATAATTAATGAGTAAACATTCAAAAGATGGAGAAGTTAATCCTAGCTAACAATCTCACAAGCACTTTTGCAAGGACTAATCCCGCAGTATAATTAGCTAATTATTATTTAAGAACTAAACAAGAAAATAAAGGTATAGTTAAAAGATTAATAATTAATATTATCTTAAACTTAGATAAAGAAATAGAAATAAAAGGTTTTGCTGCAGGAGTTGATGAATAAAAAAAGACCAATGGAGTAATTAACAGTAGTCTTTTATAACCAATTCTTGAAGAGACCTGAGAAACATGATAAGGGGTAAATAGATTTAGAATGTCGAGATGCCTTTAAGCTAGGGCTTACAAGATAGTAGGTAGCAGCAAAGGAATAAAGTGAACTTGTGGTTGGGGTTGTTGCATATGGATGCAGAGATCATAAAGTTAATTTTACTCTTCTTTTCTAATTTCTTTTTCCATATATATAAAAATTTTAAAATATTATATATTGATCAATGAGCAATGAAGATAAACCTACATTTATTCCCTGCATACGTAATGCAAACATTTCCTCTTTCTGGCCTATATATACCCTTCATCTCCCTCATCAGCTCTTCACACAAGGATTAGAAAGTGAACTTCTGTTGAATGTTAGAGAAAAAATTGAATGTTTGTTCTCTCCTCTTAATCCAGAAAAAAAGGGTGTTAATTATAGCTTATGCAGCAGTGATACACATCAGATTTCAGCAAATCAATGGAGATTATGGTAAGGGAGGTGACAGAAGAGAGTGAGCACACATGGTACTTTCTTGGATGATATAAGGTTTCATGCTTGAAGCTATGCGTGCTTACTCTCTATCTGTCACCCCATCACCATCTCTTTCTTTCTATCCTTTATTTTTCACTTTCTGTTACTATATGTGTATCTTTTTTTTTTCACTTTCCCTTCATATGCTATAAGTAACCCTAGCTATAGCCTTAGGCTCGTGTTGTCATATATCATTCAGTAGTATGCTTTGTGGGCATCACATTCCATGTCTCAGGTATGTATAGCTTGTTGCCATATATATGGATTTTTCTGTATTAGAATGAATTTGAACTGCATCAGTTTCCTCAAGAAAAGTACTTTTATTTCTGTTTGTCTGAGGCACTAATTAATTGACGAATTTTGATCTTTTATGCTCTCAGTTAGCCTAAGTTTAAGAGGTTTAATCACTGAATAAATCCTAGCAAGTGATATTCCATACTGTTAAGAAACAAACAGTTTATTATGTGTGTATCAGATGGTAGTTTACATATAAGATTCTATTGAAAACCCATCCTAATTTTCTTTCATTTTACTCATGATTTTACCAGATTAACTGCTAGGGTTTAGGGGATTCTCAGTTAAGAAGAAAATTAATCAGCAGAGATATGGAATTGTGACGAAAAATGGGATTCTTTGTAGTAAATGAACTTGGTTTTGCAGAAGTATAGATTTAACTGAAATTAAATCTTGACTTTGGTTAGATAGTATCTGGTATATATGTGCTCATCTCTCTTTTATTTATTTATTTATTTTAAATTTGGGATTGAACCCACAAGTACTTTTGCAGTTGAATTGAAATCTATGAACTACAATCTTTCAAAAAAGTAAAACATACCAGTTAAAATGAGTATTATTTTTTTTGTCTGTAAGTGTTTCTATGCATTTTTTACACGAACAGTACTCTACTATTCATCTCTCTTTCTAATGGTGTATTATTAGTCCTTTAGAGTATTATATCGTTATATCAGAATATGATTTTTATGGAATGGTAATTTTTTTGGTAAGGGTTGGCGTAATCAATATTTAACTTTATAATTCATACTCTCAGACCTTCATGGAATATCTGAGTTACTTTCTTTACTCTAGGGTTCTAAAGCACAGCATTTGTTTTCGCTAAATATAAGTTCTATGTCACTTTCAGGTTGTAAAAGGTCTTGTTGATGAAATGGAGTGCAGACAACTGAAATCCTCCAGCAAAAAGCTTGGTGGGAAATTAAAACAAACCATGTGTATTTTCTATATCTTTAGGGTTGATAAAAAAATACCTATGGGGAAAAGGGGTTGTTCTGGTTGTTAATTTATCTTGTTATATATATGTCAAAATGATAAATGTGTAATTTTTACCTTACCAAATGGTAGCATATGGATAATAAAGATCTATATATATACACAATCATGTTATTGTAATCAATACTTTGATCAAATATACATGCACCATTGCATGCTAAAAATGCACAAACTATGCTAATTGTATAGGGTTTGCTCATATATATTAAGGGTACGTGAAGGAGAAACAGTTTTAAGAGAGAAAAGTTAATTCTTTTTCCTACATTTGATGCTTGTCTATTTCACAAAAGTATATTAACAAGATTCCAAGTTAAATCAAACAGAACTATAATTAATCTAGCCTTATTACATGCATAAACAGAAAGAATAACATAAAATAGACATAACCAAAAATGAAAGTAGTGGAAGCAGATGTAATTAACTATCCGGTTAATCTTTATTAATACGAGTGTCCTTCTGCATGTGACCAGAATTTCATGTAGAGCAGTAAAATAAACAATTTTCTGAGCAAGCTCCACTAATGGGAGTGTAAGTTTATATCTTTGGATTTGAGCTGCATTTGCTTCCTTTCTTTTAAGCATGAATTCTGACCAGAGCAATAAACAATAAGCCTGTATATGTACTGTTAAGCATATTAATTAGGTGATTAATTATAACTATCTACACACAATGTTGAGCATATATATCAGAAGTAACCATGTAACTTTTTAATACTATAATGACTTTAATGGCAGAATTTGGCCTTCAAATACTATAATTGATTTAGTTAAACCCTTTATGATATGAAAACTCACAATATTTAAATGATGACTAAAAAAATATTAAAATCAAGCTAATTAAAATACTTTTAGATCCGTATTTGCTAGTAAGAAGCCCACAGAAAACTGACATGCCTATTTTCTTTGGCTAAAACCCCTTATAAGCTGCTGAAGATTAAATAGCATCTATTATATTTAAACAAAGAAATTTTCAATGGAACAGTACTCCTCTCCTTATTGTAATGTAAAGGTAAATAGAGTGAGGTGCACCCTATGCAAATTTATATATATATATATATATAAGCACCGAAGAATATGTGTGCATGCAGCCAGGAATAAACAGTTCATAGAACATGAACATACTTTTTAGTCTTTTCATAACAAAAGAAATAATATATGCTTTAATTTAAATAAAAAGTGAATGTGCAAAGTGATGAATTCAATGGACAGTTGCTTGAGTGGTCCTTGTTTTCATTTCTTTACTTCTGAAATTTCAGCCGCACGAAACAAGGTAAGTTCATACAGAAAATGATTACACAAATTGTTAGAACTTTAGTCAATATACTATTATCTAAAATGAATAATTGGTCATTTTCACTGCTCTGATTTATTCTTTCTGACAAATGAATTTGAATTTGAATATCTAAATTTATCAAGTACTTTCTGAGTTAAAATCTTAAGCAATAATGTTGCCAAAGACATGTTATAAAAAAAGGTAAATTCAGACAGTTATACTTTTAGTGTTATATGTTTAGTTTTGTATGGTGAGTATATTTTCTGTGCTGGGTATGTAACTAATGAAATATTAAGATGGATGTTTTGTAGAAGGATTGAAACACCCAAAAGTTCCATTTATGTAAAAAAATTACTTGTTTACCAATGAAAAATCACTAAAGCTAGTTATCATAAAAATGAAAAATCTTATTGTACATAACCTATAACAGAATTAAAAAGTTAAAACTTTTACAATGTTAGTATATTCACACTAAATTCAAAGTAGAATGTTTAAAAAATTCATTTGAGCTTTATTTCAGTTAGTGTTACCATGTAGAATCAATAAGCTTTAATTTAGAAGCTAGAACTGTACCATACCATGTTTGTTTTCGCCAATTCTGCAAACGATTCCTCTTAAAATTCTAAAAGATCTTGCCTATAAAATCAGTAATTGAGAATCATAATTACTAAACCAAAAAGTAATCCTTTTGTATTTCCAAGAGCATGATGCAGGGTGCATAACCACCATGTGCTGTCTAATGCCCCCATGTGGGGAGCACAGCAAAGAAAAATTATAAATGAAGAAAAAGAAAACAGAATTCTCTTACTAAACTCCTCATCAAATAAAAAACTTGTACAATGCGTAGACGTATTGTCAAGTAATGAATCAACTAGGAAGTTACACTCTAATTCTCACTTTTAATGAAGAGAAGAATGAAGAAACCAATTTGCACTCAAGCTACAATGCTAAACTGAATATCAGTCCTTGCAGAAGAGCAAGATGTTCAATGCTGTACTAGGAAGATCATCTTTTAAACCATTGTCAATAAACCATTTGTCTATAATGCTATGAGACAAATTACTTGAAGTTTCAGCAGGCCACTTGTCAACTAATCTAAACCCGAAATGCTCTGCAGCGGAAAGTAAGGTAGGTTCGTCTACTCGGCGAAAGATGTGGCAAAGAATAAGTGCAGGAATATTATCATCTTCATGGCTTCCATTAGTAGCAATCAGTTCTTTTGCAGTTGCAAACAAAGGCAATATGGCTTCAGGAATGTATGTCACATCTGTGCCAATGATGACATCAAACCCTCTATTGCTCACTACTTCCTTTATGCTTTCTATGTGGTCTTTGTTTCCCCACTCCAAACTTTTTGTGGTTAGTTTAGTCAGCAATGATGGCTCAATGTTAGATGCAACATTTTTGGCCAGGAGATCAAGTGCAAAACCATCACCGTCGGTTGCAACTACTAGATCAGCATCTCTAGCAGCAATCATTGAGCAGATACCTCCGCTGCCACACCCCAACTCCAATATTTTTTTCCCTGCAACAATGCTGGGATTTTCTGCGAGGAGAGAAGCCATCAACCGGGCCGATTCCCACAGCATCAAACCCGTTGACTTGCAGGTATGTTGGTACTCTTTTGAAAGTAAACTAATCTTGAAATTCCAGCCTCTAAGGTTGATCTCAATGATCTAACAGGAAAAACTCAGGTGATGAAAAGTGGAAAGGCTAATATGTTGAAGAGAAATAGATCTCAATAAAAACATCAGTATCAAAAAATAAGCCAAAAAGAGCTTTTGTTGATGACATATATTCAACTAATAAATAAAAATTGAGAATAATACTGAAGGAAAAATAGTCTTCCCATTTTGAAAAAAAAATCATACAAAAATTACTGAAAGCGGAAAGAAAAAGGCCTTCTCAAACGCCAACAGATAAGCAATTTTTGTACATCTGAAAGAACTAACCTCAGATGGGATACGTTTGGATACTAAGAAAAAACGATTACTGGAATCTGATTAATTTTTGTTAGAACTAAAGAACCAGTAATGATTGAGCAACGGTGAGAACGTTACCTCATACTCACTGGAAGGTAAGACTCCAAACATGTCAAATGCCACACCCTCAGACAAATCAACTGCAGAGTCATTTAAACCATCATTCAAATTATTTTGCTTGATTTCCTTGTCGACATTATCACCATCAAGATTACAAGCCTCAGCTTCTTGGCTTGAAGACAAGTTGGAACTATCTGATACGCGAAATACAGCTTGGACCCATCGCCTAAAACCGAAAAACGAAAAGGGAAAACAGAAGAATAACTACAGTCAATGTGTTTGAGTGTGAAGGCAAACAAATGGAATCTCATATCTTTAAAAGCTAAACCCATAGAAGTTCAAGAAAGCATAGTATATGATAGGTTACTTAATGTAAAAACACTACACATATTGAACTATTATTACCGTATAAAATGACCAAAATGAGTGATAAAATATATTACCGATTCATTATCAACTCCCTTGAGCGGTTCTCAACTTGTTTGCAGCATACATGAAGTTTGTCAACATCAAAACCATTTTCTTTGAATAAATTTGTCAAGAACTCATTTGAAAAATAGTAAGCACGCTGGAAAGGAAACAAAGGGAATACTACTTTAGAAATAAAGTCGCTAAGTTACAAGTTAAGATGGGTCAAGCTGAAAACTTACAGTGCCGTCACCTCTAACATAAAAGTTTTCACTGATCTTTTGATCCTTGGTAGAGAACCTTTCCTATAGAACACAAAAATAGGTATAGAAACTGTCAAATACTCAAATAAAAAGAAATTCATCAAACAAAATTTGATATTCAACAGTTTTCCTTTCCAACACCAAAATGCTAAAATTGAAATGGTAACTAGTTTCATTTCAAGATTCACCGTATTTTAGTTAAGGAATAATGGTCTAAAAGTTTCACATTGAATGAGAAAGATGTAGTATAGAATTGCCCCACCTTAGTATAAACATAGCTAAAACCAAAAACTAAAGAGATTAATATTTAAATCATTTTAATATTGAAAGTTTTAAAACAGTAAGAACTATATTTGGATTTTTCCGGTTACCCACAAAAGAAAAATTTTTATTTTCAGATCAGTATCTCTAATATCACTATAAGTATCATCTTTATGTAAAAACTTAGTAAAAATGGCTACTTTTTGGCTTTTCTGGAATGAATCAGAATATTCTTGCTTCTTTTTTCCCTCCAGTCGTTCTAATTTGGCAATAAATTTGTAAGACCATTTCGTTGATTCCAATACAGTTAGTTCTATTTTTATTTACCATTGTTTTATAAATAATTATCAGAAGAAAATAAATTGGATAATAAGTGTGTGCTTTTGAATTTTCTTTC
Organism: Phaseolus vulgaris; assembly: GCF_051622355.1. Lineage (NCBI taxonomy): Eukaryota > Viridiplantae > Streptophyta > Magnoliopsida > Fabales > Fabaceae > Phaseolus > Phaseolus vulgaris. Next base: position 4,839,589 of record NC_143498.1, read on the forward strand.
TGTTAGATCTAAAAATATAAAGTCCAATAATAAATCCACCTGAGCAAGGTCCCCAGTTGCATAGTCTCGGAACAACACATATCCATCTGGCTGCAATTGGAGAAAAGGTATGACTTTCATCACATGCAAACGAGTTATCCATCAAGAATTCTGGAACATAATCAATTCTTTCATACCTTGATAACCTTTCTAACATTTTGCAAAACTATAGGCATCTTTTCTGGGGACACTGCAGACAACATAAATATCTGCTTACCATGTCAGCTACAAAAACAATTACTAATTGCCAATAATAAGTGTACAAAAACTATCTGAACTAATAGCTTGCAACAAACAAAAGCAAAATTGATCACATAGTCACTCCAATATACGTTAACTTAAAGATTTAAACTTCCATTCAGAATTTCAGATACCATTGTAACAATATCAACTGAAGATGGAAGAATCTCTTTGCACAGATCATCAGCTGTCAAATCAGAGACAAAAGCACTGATATGGGATTCCTTGTAGTCTTCGTGTGTCTGCAAAAAAGAAAACAAGATTGTTCTCACTAGATGTATCTAAACTAAAAGTATTACATTTCTTTATTTTTATAACAGAATAGATAAGCTATACAAACTCGTTCCTTTTAAACCAAAATAAAGTGTGCCCTTTTATCAAAGAAAGAATTAAAAACTACTAAGGCTTAAAGTTAGCTGATCTGTAGAAGAAGAGCACCACGTGGAACATTCTAAAGGGACAAAAGTTGTAATATTCCACCACCAACATCCTAATGAATAACCTGTGTAAAAGAGGAAGTTTCCACAATTTATACCCATAATGTGGCATTAAACCACAGATTAGGATGATTCCTCAATGTCTGCCTATTTGACAAAACATGATTTAGATAAAGTTACAAAAACTTGTGTGAATATACATTTCTCTGCATAATGAACCTGACCAGAAATATTCACACTAAGAGAGATCTGTTAAGGAAATCAAAAAGGGTAAAAAGAACAGGGAGATCTCCATTGATGGACCACAAGTAAATCATACAAGTGAACTTGATATTATATATAACCCAAAACCTTGGCATTACATTATGTTGCTCAAATCGTCATTTTTACACCATGTGAGACTTCTTACTGACACTTGCACACAAGATAAATACTGAATAAAGATGCGCATAAGATAAAGACTGAATAAAGAAGCACAGAGCCAAGTCAAGTCACATACAATTAGATATACAAACAAATGATGATTGGACATACAGTTTACCAAAAGGAGTTTTCTAACCTTAACCAACTCAACAGCTCGCGGTGAGAAATCACAAGCATACACAAAAGCATCTGGATATGATGATATCACGGGAAAGGTAGTATTTCCAGCTCCACAACCAACCTGTTTAGCATACACCATCACTTGTTAAGAAACTAACTACACCAAGGACCTCCTGGAGAGGAGCATAAACAGAAAATGAACTTCGTCAATAAATAACCACTACAAATATCGCAACTGATAAGTACAAGTGTAGAAACTAAATGCAGGAAGGTTCTATCTGCACGATCGCAGTATGGTTCATGCAAAACTTACAATCAGAATAACAAATACATTAATCTAATTGTAAGATTGTGGCATGCGTATATGCTCAACACTATAATTCCTGAGTAATTTAAACAATAAAGGATAAACTTATAAACCACAGAAGCAGAAAGTGCATGATCAGGAATATATACCTCCAAAATCACTTTCTTTCCTCCTCCCTGAAAATTGAAAATCACTTAAGCCATTACAACACAAACCAAACTAAATAAATGAATATAGTATTTCCTTTCACTCACAGAAAAGTACTCGCCCCATTCCTTATCCAAGTAGTGCCGATCTTTGAAAAACTGAAGAAATGTAGTATTACGAAAGTCAAATGACACACAACAAATTCATTGAAAACTAAACAATTAAAGTTATCCAGTTACATCAAAAGACACCACCAACAAGAGGAAACCATGTATATTGGAAACACAAGTGAGCACCAAAATTTGCATTAACAGAGAACACAAACACACAAGTACTAAGAAAAACTAACCCTGTCCTTGTGGCGTTTGTAGAAAACATCCCAATACCTCTTGGCCTCTCTTTCATATTTTTCTGTAAACAAAAAACTTCAAAATTAAACTTTATTTTTCATTTGGGTAGAGGAATTTCAAATGGGATAGAGAGTTACCTCTCCAGAAAGGTGAGACCCCAGAATTTGTATTGGGATAAATTTGCAGCCTTTGGGTTTGGGGTGGAGATTTTTGCTCCCCTGAAGCCATTGCAATGCCTATTTTGTGAATGTTTGCTTATACACAAAGAAGCGTTGGAAGAACAAGTCAGATCAAACCTTTGTTTCAATGAAATTGGATTTACTTCAAAACCTAGCATTTGCTAGTGGTGAAGCTTCGGGATTTATCCCTCTTTCTCCCGAGATTTTATACATTTAATTAGTTAATTAATTTGTTTATTATTGAATTGAAATTTAGGATCATCAGAGGCTAAAGTTACAGTTTTTATATATCATATTACCTCTTTTTATTAAAAAAAAAATGTGTGTGTATTATTTACCATTGTATATATTTTTGTTGTTGTAATATTTATAATCTATGAGAATATATAGAATGATTTTCTATTTTGGTATATATATTTTACATCTTTATTTTATTTTTAATAATATTTCAAAATTTTAGAAAAGGAAAATAGTTGTCAAAAGCTTAAAAATAACTACATTCTTCCACTCTCAAAGATCTTACAAATCATTCAAATTTTTATGCAATACTCATTACTTTTTATTTAATAGTTGTTATTAATATTATTTTTGAAAAAATATAAAGGTGTGAAGTATTTCTTTTTCACTAATAGATTAAAAGATAATTATGTTTAATATTAAAGCATTTTGTAAAATTTAATATATGTTTATCTCTCTTTTCCAAAAGGTAATAGCACTTTTTGTCTCTAAAAACCTTTAGGGTTTTATTTTTTTTAAAATTTTAGTGAACTACTATTTATTACTAATGTAAATTTTTAAATTACTAGTTTGCTATAATATATAGTATACTACTTTTTATTATTATTTGTAAAATTACACTATCTTAAGATAAGATAAAGTGTTATTATTAGTTGTCTAAGTTTAATTTATTAGTTAAAAATTTAAGAAAAATATTATTGAAAGTAGTATAAATTTTAATTTAATAAATATATCTTAACACCATGTGGAAGTTTTACACGTACTTTATAATTGTCAACATTTTACAATAAGCAAAGAACATTATCATTATTAAATGTACTCCAAATTTGAAAAACAACAAGGTTTTGGAGTGGAAATTATAAGAACAAGAAACTGTAGGGGAAAGAAAATAGTATGATGAAGAAGGATTTCAAATATCTATTATATCAGTTTTATATAGAAAAGAGAATGGTTGATTTTAGTTGTTTGAATAATTTAAGTTTAAATAATTTATTTTATAGGAAATATGAATAATCTATTTTTATTATCTTTGATTGAAAAATAAAGAAGAAGAAAAAATCATGTTGAAATCATTAATAAGTAAAGAAAATGGGAAAACATATTAAAGTAAAAAAAAAAAAAAAAGTTGTGATAACATATATATACTGTATTTGAATTGTAAGTATATTTATCTTCTTTTTAAGTGTGCATTTTATTGTCTAAAAAACCAATTTTTTTTTTGAAGTTCGACCTCATTATAATCCTACAGAAGACCTTAAGATTCATGTTTTAATGTGATTGTGATATAATTGTGAAATGAAATGCAACTGTGATTTGTTAAGATTTAGTGGAATTTGAGATAAATACTTACATGTGAGAATATGAGAAGAAATTCCTTGATAAATTGTCATTTCATTATTTAGTTGTTATCATGGAAGTTGGTTGTATATATATCTTGTTGTATTTGAAGTTTGAAACACCATACGTTTTTTAATTTAATCTCTTGTTAGTAAATAAAGTTGTTTTGATATTTAAACTCGAATATGATTCATTTACTTTGCTTGAGGACAAGTAAGATTTTCTGTGTTGGAAGAGTTGATAAATGTTATAATTCAGTAATATTTCATGCAAAATCATAAGCACTTATGGACTTTAATTGTTAATAGAGTTAATTAAACCTCTAATTTAGGAGTTTGAACCTTTTTACATATTTTTTGAATTATAAGATGAATAAGAACGATTTATTCTTAAGTTTGTGCTAATTTCATAAATTTAGGGGAAAATCGAGATAAAAAGGGCTAAAGAATAATGAATTAGTTAAAGACAAGATGAAAAGATAAAGTTGGATTTTTTTTTCGTGAAACTCGCTTAAGCAAACAACATTTCGCTCGAGCAAAATGTCACTTAACTCAAGCCCAATTAGGTTAAATAGAAAGTGTGAGCCAAGACGTAGATGTCATTGGAGGATATTGAGAGATAGAAAACCCTAGAGGAGGCTGCCGTTAGAGAGAAAACACCTTGATCTTATTTTCTTACTTTCCATGCTTGTAATGTCCAATGTGAGTAACTAATTCTTCCTTTTGGGATTGAAAATAGTTTGTTTAAACTTTTATATATTGAAGTGATATTTATTTATAATATTGTGTTTTTGATTGATATTATCATTTTATTCTTAAAGTTTGAAACTTTATTCATAATTTTGATTCTTAAGTTTGACTGAAAATTACTTCTAAGTTTGAGAAAGATAAACCTCAATCACAATTTTCCCAATTAAATCATCTACTTTATTTTTATTTAATTTTTTACAAATTCATGATACAAACAACCTTTCAGACAAACTTTTACACATTTTCTTATATTTAATGAATGTTATAATTGAGATTTTATAACTATTTATTGTAAGTTCGATATCCGTTGGAATAAAGTTATAAGAAAAAAAAAATAGTGTATATACTTTAGAAAAGAACTACAAAGAAAACAATATTACACCACTTTTGATCATCATGACCATTCATAATATATATATATATATATATATATATATATATATTAAACATTATATATGACTTTTTTATTGATGGTAAAAAGATTTTTTTTATCAATACAAGTTAAAAAAATTAGTTGTATGACATTTTTGTAATTAATATTATTGAGATAATTTATCGATCGATATATACTAAAGTTATTTTGTTGGTTTTAGAATTTTCTTAATTAATATTAATTAAAATATTTTTATGTGAATAATAATTTCTAAATATTATTATTTAATAATAATTAAAAAAATATTTAAATAAATAAAAATAAAAATTCAATAAATTTAATTTTTTTTATCTAAATTTTTTTTTAAAAAAAATAAAATTATTTAAAAGTTACAAAATTTAAAATGAAAATAATTAAAATTTAATATATTTGAATTCCTAAAAATTATAAAATTTTATATCCCAACACAACATTAAAGTTTTTGCATGGATATATATTTTTATTTATAGCATTCTAAATCAAAAGTTTACGTTAAAAGGTGCAATTGAAGTTTTGTTTGAGTGTGAATATTGGATATATATATTAAAATAAAAAACTAAGAAAAATTAAATAACTTTTTCAATAAATAGTTTATGTATAAATTTAATTTATACAAAATTTACTCGTATAAATCTTCTAAATTCTTTTATTTATATAAATTTATTTTATGATAACGAAATTATCACAAGTTTTTGTTGGAAGTGAAGAGTAAGCTCATTATAGTATTTCATTATATGTATTGGTTTAGTTAGTAAAACATGTGATACTAACTTATTTTTAATATTATGAAAAAATACTAACTTATTTTTAATATATAAAATATTTTCTTAAAAAAACTATACATTTTTTTTATTAGTAGGTTAGTATCAAAGTAAATTTTAAATACTATAATGATAAAGATAAAAAGCAAATTTATTTTGTGTGGAATAAACTCAAATTCGATTCATTTAACCACAAAACAAATTTATTACCAAATAAAAAACTTGAATCAATTTCAATTTAATCGTATTGGTTGGTAGCCGTATATATAGCATACCATGTTGGTAAGCAAGTGGAATATTTGTGACCATAAATGAGTCAAACTTTGACACAATAATAATTTAATAAAAACTTTGGATAAAATAATTTAGAAAGAAGCATGGTCGGTTCAAATAGCATGTCAAGAAAATATTGAAAATGAAAAAAAAGGAAAGTTCAACAAACAAAGACCATTGACCTTTCACTTTGAATTTCCCTTTCCAAAACCAATAAGCTTTGGTCATAAAGTGCAATCTAGAACAATTAACTCCAATATCTTATCCTTTCACATTTATTTTCTGTTTCTTTCTTTGTTTAATATAAACTTAACTTTAAGATTTTATTTACTCATTATACTCCTCTTTTATTTCTCTATCACATTTATTTCACTAAGTTAATTAATTATATTGATTGAAAAAATATTTCTATTCATGCACTAATTTTATCTTTATTAATCATTCATCCTTAACTTTATGTGTGATTGATACAAAGACATTAAGTCTTAACATGTTTTCTAAACATGTCTTATGTCAACATACGAAAACAAAAAATTCAACAAAGGGAACTTTTGAAAAACACTTGTTTATGTGGTGTGTGTGTGTATATATATATATATAAAACATGTTACTAGTTTACACGGTGAAGGTTATAACTAGGCACAGTGGGGTTAGTGTATTTTCCCAAGAAGACACATAGAAAAGTGTTGTAATCGCTCTGGCCTTGCTGTTTCTGTCTTTGACCGAACTGAACCCAAACAAGAGGAAGAAACCTTAGCAGCTTTCGGCGCTCTTTTTTTCTTTAATCTCTATTTTTCTTTCCCTTCTTCTTCATCTTCTTTGCTTCCCATTTTTTTCATATCATATTCATCTCTGTCTCTCTATGACACACTAGTACTTGTTCTTTTCTGTACCCATTATTACCCACACACCCCAAATACTAATATATTATAATCCACTATTTTATTATTATCACTACTATTATTGTTTTTATTACCTTAAACTAAACAAAAACAAGTTTTTGTTTATTGTTGTTGTAATTGTTTTGTTTTTATATACTAGAGTGATGTATCTTCCTGGTTTCTACACTATGTGCAATGAACAAACCAACTGAAGTTGTTGCCTTTTAGCTTCAATCTCTCAACCCAACCAACGCATCATCCAAATCTAGCAGCATATCTCAGCCTGCACTATCACAACTCTGCAAAAGAGAAAAAGAAAAAAGTAAAAGTAAAAGAAAGAGAAACCCTTTACTTGTTTTCAGGTAACCCTCTTGTTTTTCTCTGTTCTATTCTTAATCTCTCTCTAAAGATCGTTCCTTTTCCTGGTTAATTGAGATGGGCTGGATTTTCTTTTGGCTGAGGAGATTTCTGTAATTGATTCTGCACTCGCGTATTCAGATCGAGATGTGGGTTTGTTCCTTTTTGTTGTTGTTGTTGTGTTGATCTTGCATTTGGTTTCTGTACCATTTTGGAATGTCTTTTTCTTTTGGTTGTTAACTTTGATGGGTTGATTGGACTTTGCATGCTAATGGTGGTATTTGAGGTGCTGAATTTTCTTGCTAAGTATTAAGAGGTTAATTTGTTTCTGTTTTTAGGTATGGTACTGCCTAGCTGACCAATGATAACATTAATAGAAGCAAGGAAGGAAAAATGAGTGTATGCCCAAATGAATTGTTTGCTTTCTTCTTTTGTCTGTGGATTGGGGAGGGGGGGTGTTAGCGCATAAGAGATTTATGACTTGATTATTTTGGTAAACCCAAAAAGCACACTCTTAAGGCACAGTATAACAGTGGTTCGTGTAAAATTCTGTCGAAGTCCTAGGTATCTTAGTTATCCTCATAACCTTGTCCTCAACATGGGGGGGTACTTGTAAGAATATCTGATTGGTGGGCTTAGCCATATATGGTGAAATTCTGGGTACATTGCTGTTACCTTGGACCTTTGTGTCACTCGTACTTTATTCCTGCATGATTACTAAATTGTTCCCAGTTGTGAAAAAGTGGAGAATTTCCTACTGTCCATTCAAAATTGCATTTTGGCCTTTTGGAAAAATAACTTATTCAGAATAGTTCTCAACTTCAAATATAACGTGGCAAATATTTTGGCACATATAGGTTTTAGTTCAACCTGTTATCAAGCTGTGCATGAGTCAGTTTTACTTCACTTAGCTGTCTTATTAGGCTGAATGGAATACCAACTTATGAAGTGACTTGAGATCTTCCTTTGCAAGGATGACGGTTTCTGTTTGTCTTGTTTTGGCTGCTGACACTATTTAGTTTTTTTGTTAGGTGAAATGAAGCCCGCTAATGCAAGTACACATTAGAGACGGGCATTGAAACTCAGTGATTTCTGGTGGAGCTTGACTAGTCATCTTCTATGCTGTCTTGTGTAACAGAAAATATGGGCTTACTCTGTAGCAGAAACCGGCGTTATAATGATGCTGATGCTGAAGAAAATGCACAGGTCAATAATAGTAAAAAAAGTACATGCTTTCTAAGATCTTAATCTTAAAGTGTCACATAGCTTTTAATTTGATAAATGTGTGTGAATTTGCAGACTGCAGAGATTGAAAGAAGAATAGAATTGGAAACAAAGGCTGAAAAGCACATTCAGAAACTTCTACTACTTGGTACAGTTTTCTCAGGCAGTTTCCTTATATATCTTTTGCATATATGCTTCACTGATACATTTTGAAGCTAAAGTTAATTAAACGAATTGATTTATAGTAGAGACTCTTGGAATCTAGTATTGTGTAAGTGTTGATGATGCTAACCAGATTTGAAGGACTCATATTTTTTTATCTAGTATCTGCTGGTGATTGGAGTGTTTCCAAAAACACTTGGTGCCCAGATCTGTAATGACACTGTTACACATGTTATCATTTTTTTGTCTCCTATATGAAGAAAGCTGCAATCTCTGTAGTATAAGGTCTTTTACTATTAAAAAAATGAAGGTCGCTTATCTTCTGATTGAGCTTACATGATAAAGTATTAATCCTTGCAGCACTCATTCTTCTAGATAAAAATATTGTCACAAAAAGTGTTTTAGTTTCTGTTGTTGAGGAAAATATTTGATGATTTTGTATACTCATGTTCTTGGGTCAGACCTTTAAGATTTGGAATAACTCATTAAGCAGGATATCAGGTTTTCCTCATTCATTTTAGATGACTTCTTCTGTTAGTTTAGTGGTCTATCCTCTTCCCATTCATTATTGCCATATTCCTTTAATTGAATCATATATGCAATAAGTACTTGATTTCTTCCTTAGTTGCTTTTCTTATTTTTCTTCTGGACTGATTTAAAAGTGTCAACTTTCCTGTTGTTTAGGAGCTGGAGAGTCAGGGAAATCCACAATATTTAAGCAGGTAAGAAAAAACATTGATGTCCTTGTTTTGGCTTTGTATATACTTGCTTGACTGTTGATATTTATTTGTTTGTCTGTACTATGCAGATAAAACTTTTGTTTCAAACTGGCTTTGACGAGGCAGAACTAAAAAGCTACTTACCAGTCATTCATGCTAATGTGTATCAGACAATAAAAGTACGCAATACTTGAAAGGGTGTGTTAATTATTTTTCTCTTTAAAATACAGAGTTTGCAGTGTCCACTGCTTATAGTCTGAAAAAGTTTTTTTTTATGAATTGAGTTTTATTGGAGGTAGTTGAGTATAATGTTTTCCTTAATATATAATTGATGTGTTTATACAGTTACTGCATGATGGATCAAAGGAGTTTGCCCAGAATGATGCTGATTTTTCAAAGTATGTTATATCCAATGTAAATAAGGTAGTTTACTGTTACCATCTCTATGATCCCCTACTATGATATGGCCAAGAATTTTAGGATGTGGTTTTCAAAGTATTGCAGCTGTGTAATTTTAGTTCCTCCATCAGTCTTGAATCAATAATTTAATTGATTTTGCCAATGTAGCACTAGATGATGACATGTTGATGACAAGTCAGCTAACATGTTGCTCAACACATATTTGATGGGACTTTATTACGCTCTTAGACCCTTTGGAGCCACAATCATTTGCAATAAAAATGCAATTAAGCCACTTTAGCTTATGTGTTAGGTAACATGCCAACTACCACAGCATCATCCAATCTGATGAATATTTGACGAAGGACTAAAATGGAATAATTATGATTCTGAGAGGACCCCCAACATGTGCAATTGGAATTTGGGAGATCAAAATTGCACAATTGCGATATTTGGGGAACCAAAAGTTAAATTAAGCCAATAATTTATTGGAAATATAATATAAAACAATTTGTGGGTCTTTTACGCAACAACTTAAGATTTTGGAATAGTTGGTTCATGATCTGAGATATCAAAGTCTCTACAACCAAGTATAGAGTTTGATCTTAGTCATTCCCATTCTTCTGATAAAAGGTTGAATTTTTGGCACGAGGTAGATGGACCTGTGCATTATCCATACTTCAAAAACAATAGTAATATAAAACCATTCACCTGTCTTCATCCAACAGCTTCAGCATTTGGGATAGTGGTTCGTGACAGGATTTTTTGTCTGAATTCAAATGAAGCTTTCTTAATTTTTCTGTCAGGAAATTGGGGAAAAGTTATCCGAAATCGGAGGCAGGCTAGATTACCCACATCTCACAAAGGAACTTGCACAGGAAATTGAAAATCTGTGGAAGGATCCTGCAATTCAGGTGGCTAGAAGTCGTACTTTTGTTTCTTTTACTTAATTCTTGCTATGTTGTCGTTTTTTTTGACATAAGCTAATTAGTATTGTGGACCACGTATTTATTTTATTTTTCTGTAGGAGACATATGCCCGTGGTAGTGAGCTTCAAATTCCAGATTGTACTGATTATTTCATGGACAATTTGCAAAGGTTGTCTGATGCAAACTATGTTCCAACAAAGGTAGCCAAAATCTATCATACTTTTACACGTATTTTAAATCTAATTCATAATTTTATTTTTATTTTTATCTGCCCTTGGTACATTGCAGATCTGATTTATTTCTTGGTTGATGTGGTATTTTTTATTTTCTAAATGTTTTGGGTTTGAAGGCCCAAATTATTTTTATTTCTTCTCTTCCTACTTTTGTTGGTGTAAGACTTAACAGGTCCAGGTTACAACCCATGACGCTTCTATTTTATTACTAATAAAAATTGTGATTAAAAAGGGTCTGAAAAAAATTATTTACTTCAAATTTGTAAAAGATCAAGCAATATGATGTCATTCTTGATCTGAAAAATAATTAGTGGTATGTGATCCTGTTCTGATCGGCCTTATTTTTCTTAACTTAACTTATAGTTTTCGTACTATATTCTGCACAAATAGAGGATCTATCTCGGAAGAAGTTCACCAAAATTTTGTACACTCATAATTTTTTCATAATTTCTCACTCTGTTTTACAACTGCAGGAGGATGTTTTGTATGCTAGAGTGCGTACGACTGGGGTTGTAGAGATCCAGTTCAGGTAAACATGCTGTTTGGCTTGTTACTTCTTACTATCCTTGTTGGTGGTGCTTTTTAATTCAGAGTAAAGATATATCACCTGCATCGATTTACAGCAATATCATTTTTCTATATTTGAATACGAATCAAGATTCGGATAACAAATGCATTGGAGGAGAGAAAGTATGGTAGCATAGCACCTATTAAGGATAAGATTGTAGAATCTTCAGTATGATGATTTGGTCTTGTGAGAAGAAGACCAATAGAAGCAACGTGTAAGAAGAATTTATCATATCAGATGACAGGGATAATATGTAGAGGTTGAGCAAAACCAATAAAAGGTTTCAATGAAACCATTAAGACAGACTTAGATCTAAATGACTTTTCTACTGACTTGTTGAACACAATTGCAAAGTTTAATCCATGTAACCTACCCTACTTAGTGGGAAATGACTTTTTATTTTTGCACTCTTTCATATAAGTTTCACAATATCCTCCAAAGGGGACATAAAAAACTACGTTAGATTTCTGCATTTGCTGAGTGCTATTATTACTTGGAGATTGTCCAAATGTGGCCCTTAAGTGATACTTAAAATTAAGGCTTTTGTTCTCTTCTGTTATTGTTGTTTGTTGTTGTTAGCAAGAGTTACCATTTTCGGTGAATCTTGTTATGTTTGACGAGGGAGGAAAGGGGCTGCCTGTTTGGCGTTGCTGCCAACAGGATGGAGTCACATCTAGATACGTTAGAGGAAATGGTTACCCATTTGTTAGCCAATATGGTGTTACCATAAAAGGTGTCAAAATCTAGGAGCTATAGCCATCTTGTGGATTTGGCCAGCTAGAGAAAGAGGTATTGCATGACTTTCCCAATTTCTTTGTCATGATCCCTCTATTCCAATTCTAAAACTGTTAGGCGCAGACACAAGAATAATTTTATATTAATTTTTATGTTAGTAATAAGTTAAGATATTATATCTATCAATTATATTTTCAATCTATACTTTGAGCTGCCTAATTCTCCTTTCTTTAGTAATCGTAAACCTATAATTCTTTCAACAGTTCTTGCATTGTTCTTACATTTGATTGCTGTAATTGGATAGATCATGGTTGTATGTTTTTTTCTGTTCTTGACCAGACTACATCATATCCATATCCACCTTCTCATATTATCTAAATGGTTAAAAATGATCAAAATCTGGTTGCATTACATCTTTTGTTTTTGTTTTTCAAATGATCTTTGTTATGCTTGTCTCAGTGTGTTTGTGACTGATGAATGTACTTGATATTCACTGTCACTTTTTATTTTTCTTTAACATAATATGACGTACAGTGTAAAACTGCTCAACAACATATCTTGGTATGTCTTTGCTATTTTGACAGTCCTGTTGGGGAAAATAAAAAAAGTGGTGAAGTCTACAGACTCTTTGATGTTGGTGGCCAGAGAAATGAGAGGAGAAAGTGGATCCATTTGTTTGAAGGAGTTTCAGCTGTAATATTCTGTGCTGCAATTAGCGAGTATGATCTTCCATCTGTCTCTTAATTTTAATTTGACCTTGTCAACTCTCAAAAACACAAGATTTTTGGTTATATTAGATACTATCTGATATTACTTTGTCACTTCTTCAGTAGTTGTTTAATTATCAGACACACATTTCACTTAAATGAATACACAAATTGTACTCCTGCTGCGTGTATGTTTGGTTTAGTTACTGATAAAAAAATGCTGGTGTGCAAAAAATAATTGATGCTAGGACTAACAAAAATTCTTGCATTCTTCCAATATTTCTGGCTAGAGGACATCACAAGTATTAAACATATAGACTTAAAAGGTATTGACATTAAACTTGCCTTCAGGTATGATCAAACACTTTTTGAGGACGAAAACAGAAACAGAATGATGGAGACTAAGGAACTTTTTGAGTGGGTCCTGAAGCAACCATGTTTTGAGGTTAACTTTTTATAGTCTTTTTTACCTTCAACTTTCTACTACAATTACGTAGATATTTCTTATGCCAACCTTTTCTTTCTTTGGTTCCTTTATATTTTTTCATGAGTTGACATTTCTATCTATCTTACACAATAATTATGTCCTTCTCTTTTCCACACAGAAAACATCCTTCATGTTATTCTTAAACAAGTTTGACATATTTGAGAAGAAGATCTTGAAAGTAAGAACCATCTGAATATTGTACATTCTTTCTGGAGAGGTTATCATCATTTCAGTGTCTAATGTCTTGCATTGTGCAGGTCCCACTTAATGTATGTGAATGGTTCAAAGATTACCAACCTGTTTCAACAGGAAAACAAGAGATTGAGCATGCATACGAGTAAGCAACTTCTTTGTACTAAGGCATATAGAATAATGGAAGCTGCTGAAGTAGTTTATCCTGGCAAATATAGTCCTTCCAAGTTCAGCATTCTTACTTTGTTGTGTAACTGCTTTCTATAGCATGATAAGCCAAAAGAATCTTGGTTGTGTTGTGTTTTCATCAGAACCATAAAAAGGGAATAATACTCATGTTGATGCTTTTGTATATAATCTTGTAAGCAAGGTTATGAAGGGTAGTTTGGTTTAAGAAAATGTTTTTTTTTTAAAATTTTATGTTTTCACTTTTAATTATAATAACAGTTATATCATTTTCATGTAAATCTTATTTTCAATAGAAGAAACTAGAACCAACTTTATATTTTTCTGTTTTCTTTGGTTCTTGTACAAATTTTTGTTCCTTATTTTCAAACATTGTAGAGAAAATAGTTTATGAACTGAATTTTATAATTCAATCACAAATTGTCTATGATAATTATCTCAAAAACCATACTAGAATTTCTGATTGGTTGACACATCTTCAAAAGAAACCGTGCATAGAAATTAAACTCACTGCTTTATAGGAATGACTGGAAACAACTTTTATCTGTTTTCTGTTTACATTATTTTCTACATAAACGTTGCAAAACAGGATATAAAGAGAAAACCGAGTGACTGTTTCTGTAGTTAAAAGTGGAAAAGAGGAAATTTGAAGCACTTGATGATTAGTTTTTCTTAACCAAGAAAACTAGTTGACTTGTGTACACTCTTTGTTTTCAGGTTTGTGAAGAAAAAATTCGAGGAATCATATTTCCAGAGCACTGCTCCTGATCGTGTAGATCGTGTCTTTAAGATCTACAGGACCACTGCCCTTGATCAGAAGGTTGTGAAGAAGACTTTCAAGCTTGTTGATGAGACTTTGAGGCGGAGAAATCTGTTTGAAGCTGGCTTGTTATGAGCAGTGAGTGAACCATATATGTTATAAAAAGGGATAACATATACAATATTTAACATTGAAGAGGTGATCAGATTTTGGGTATACTAGGGGTCAGGTATACTAAATATTAAAATCGATTTGTTGATTTGTATTTTCAAGTTAATCTTGTTGAGATTGAGTGAGTGGAGAAGAAGGGCCTTGTTGTTGATCTCCACATCCATCTTCAAAGGGCAAAATTTGTTACTCGAGTTTAAGATTTGATGATACCATCATTTGTGATCATGTTTTTACAGATTGAAAGATATATTTCATATTTCGTGTCAGTGATCATACTTTGCCTCCTACTTCTGTCGTGTTCATGTGCATGCATGTTCCATGCACACGTGTAAATAATTTTGAAACGTGCTGTCATTTGCTTCTTTCTGGAGTTTTGAATTCCAACCTATATTCATTTGCTTCTGAATACTTGTTTCCATTAGTGGTCGGCATTGGTGTTCTTTTCTATGATGTTGGAGACATGTTTTAACACATTATTCACGTGTACACGTTTTCTTTGATGACTTGTGTTGTGTTTTTGTGTTTCACACATCTTTCATAATACAAACAGAAAATTTCAAATGTCTTCAGCTGTCACCGATTTTTTTCTATTGATTTTGTCAATGGCTAAGTAAGACTTCTTTTTAATTATTTCATTTGTTACTATTTATTAAACTTTTTTTTAAATTACTCACACCCTTTTAAAAAATTAGTTAAATTAATTGAAATTTTCTATTGTTGAAAATAATTCTTGTCATATTTGAATGATTTTATTGAAAAATAATTATCATCATATTATAAACGTATATAACATTTTTTATTTTATTTAAAATGGATTGATTTTGTTTTATTTTTGTTTTGCATTCTTTTACTCTTATAATTAATTGTGTATCATACAAATCAAGGGCTAATTTTAGTTTATTCCCACGTTTGCACTATCAGTTTCACTTGTCCCTGCATAATTAAATACAAAATTCACCTACAAGTGAGAAATACAAAATTTGTTAATAAAAAAATGTATGCATGTTATGAGTATATATTTAATACTCAAAGAGCTATCTTTTCAAATTCAACCATTTAAATTAATTGGCTGATCTAAATAGTATCATATATATATATATATTATAAAAATAATATAAACATGATCATATTAAAATAAAAAAAAAGAAAGAAACGACTTCTACAAGGCACGAAATATATTAAATAATGATTTTATGAAAAAATTATTGCAAACATATCCTAACATTAAAAAAAAAACAATTTATTTAAATTAAAAATTAAAGAGATGTTAAACACGTAAAGAATGTCTCAATACAAACTATTACATAACGTTATTATTAGTTAAAATAGTTTTTTAATATTTTTTTCTCAAAGGAAGAAAAAAAAAGTAATAATGGAAGACACAGCATAATCGTGGGAATGTGATTTTAGATTCCTTTTACGAAAAGTATACGAAAAAGATGCACACGACACCGCAAGTCAAATAAAGACTACGATAACAACATATAATAAAAAAAATTCATTTAATATATAGAAATTTGTTTTTTGTTATATTTTTAATAATATTTTTAAATTATAATACAAAATTTATGATGGAAAGCGTCTATATAAAAAATAAATAAATAAATAAAATCACATAAAACAATATATAATAAATACTACATTTAATTATCTTGATTTATAACCTAATGACGAGTAATTAAAAAATACCAAACATTATATAATAATTTTTTTTCTTATTTTTTAACTATATATTTTTTAGATTTTTCTTTTTTCAGAGACATGTTAGCACAACTTTTATTGATCAGAAAGAAATGCATAAAATAAATTATGACTATTTTATTTATATTTTAATACTTTGCTTTTTAAATCGTCCATCGATTCAATTTATCATTTTTTATCTCTACTTTAAAATTAAATCCCAATATTTTTAAGAAATGGTCAATAATTAAAAACAACTTCACAATTGACTGATAGTCAAAATGACAGTAATAAGAATATACATTTTTTGACACACTTTATTATCAGTAAAAAATTATTGAAAACTAAAAAAAATAATGAAATAAAGTTATAAATACCAACAGAAACACATATTTGTCTATCCCCTATTATCAATAAAAAATTATTAAAAAAATAAAAAAGGTAATAAAAAGAATTATAATTAACAAAGATGTTTCGCAATATAGTTTTTATTTTTCAAATATTATTTTACGGTATCAACTTTTTATGTCCGAGAACATGTTTCGCAAACTATGTTTTTTAATAAAGAAATTGTAGGTCATATCGAGAACATGTCTATAAATTATTTAATAATTTTTAATGTGAATAAATCAAACTAAAAATTAAAAAATATAGAAAATTAAGTTATATGTTTAACCTAATAATACAGCTAATGTAGAATAATTTGTAATTGATTAAATTGTGTATTAAATGAAAACATGTATAATATTTCAAAATTTCAAAACAAATAGAAATAAAAAATTAACTCCAATAAAAGTTATTACCAAAGAGTATCTGGAAGTGAGAAACCGACCTCAATAGCCGGTTGTAAAATCACGTGATAGAGAAAGAGATTCTAAAGGTCATAAACGTAATTCACTCGTTTTCAAAGATCATTTTGTGATCAAAACGGTGGGCCATGGAAACTTCAGAACCGTGAAACGCAGAAAAAGTGCCTCCACGATTTGTCCCTTTTCCAATTTTACCCTGAAAAGATCGCTTTTGAGTTGAATCCTCCTTGACTTTCTCTTCTCTCCCCTTTCCCTGTCCAAAGCATATACCCTTCTCTTATTTAATTCCGTTTTTCTCTCTTTCCTTCTTATTTCCTTCGGCATCACAACAAAGCCAATATTCACGTTGCGGCTCGCAAAATCCCAATAGCTTCGCATTCAATTATTCTGCGATCCCAACTGAACAGAACCTTTTCGTCTCTCTCTCCCTCTCGAACGCCGCCAGAACGCGCTTCGCAGGTTCTTCAGCTGATCGCCGTCGTGCGTCGCGATGAATAACGATTTCGTCTGGCTACCTTCGCTGTATTCGGATCCCGAAGTGTTCACCTATTTGGAGCCATTCCTGCTGCGCAATTCTCTGAGCTCGCGCTTCGTGCATTCGCTCGCCAACAATCCCGGAAGTTTCGCGATCGGAGAGGCCTTCGGACACGTGTCGCGGTTCGCCGGCGCGTTTCTGGTGTGGCTCTCACGCGCTTCGACTTTCAATGTGGCGCGTTCCCTGCGCGGTTCTCCTCCTCCTCCTCCTCGGTTTGGTGGTGCGCAGGTTAAGGCCGTGGCCACGAATGTGCGCCTGTTCGGGTTTCCGTTTCGATCGAAGAGGAAATCGTTTGCGTCTGTGAAGTTGGGGAGGGTTTCGAGTTTGGCGATGAAGATGATTTGGAGTGAAGCGAAGAGGCTTCGGTCGTTACCTCTTCTGTCGCTGGCTGCTGCGTTTGTTCCACCGTTTCACAACTTGTATGTAACGTTACAAAAACTGAGATGCTGATTTTATTGATTTTCTGGGATATGTTGGATGATATCTAATTAGAATTTAATTTAAATGCACTCTAATTACATTGCAACTCAAGTACAGGTTCTGATGGTTAGTTAAGTTTGTTTAATTTTATAGTAATAATTTTAAAATGATATCTAAGATGATTTTTTATTTATTCTATACTTCAATTCGTGCATAGGCTAGTTTTGCTTGTCATTTTCTTATTAATTTTTTAAAATTTTGCATATAGGTCATCGAATGTACTAGCTTGCCCATTGCATAGTCCTGATATGCAAGTGTATGGAACCATTGACCAAGTGCCTAAGGAGGTTGAATGCCAAGGATGTCCGTTCCTATCGTATCTTGAGTTAAACGAAGCAAAACCTGCAGTCGAGCCTAAAACTGGCATTGAATTTCCTTTGGTTCTAGACAATATATTTGTTGGAGAGAAGGATTTCGGCTTCAACTCCGAGGTTAATATTTTGTTTGGAAAATTCTCTTCTGGTTCTTTTGGGCATTATGCTCTTTTGTGTGTAGGGTTTATGTGCTCCATGCAACTGCTTTGGACTTTTAGTTAAGAATTTCTTGCTAGATTCTTTGCATGATTGATATCTAGTAGTTAAAGAAAAAGGTGGCTATCAAATACATAGGACCTGTTCAGGTACATTTTTCCATAATATAGGAGTAAAAAATAAGAAAGAAAGAAAAAATAAACTTCTTTATAAGTAAAAATTGGTTTATTAAAAATTATCTTTTAGAGAAGCCAAAACTAATATGAGAAAACTTCTACAAATAAATTATACATAAGATAACTTTAGCTTTTAGAGAAGTTCATTTCATTTTTCCTTCTTACTTTCTCTTTAAAAGTGTTTTTGGAGATTTTTTTCCCAAACATGTCTATAGTTGATAAGAAATTTAGGTAGTTTTTTTGTTGGTGCTGGAAATTTAGTTTGCTAGTGTAATGGGGTGGGTTACCATGCAACAAGACGTACTTATCGAGAGCATATAGTTTAGAAGATACCTAGTAGGTTAGCTTAGGAGTCTAAGATCCATGTCTATGGAATAGTACGGAGCACCAATTTCTTGTAGTGAAGAACTGAAGGTTCCAATTTTATGGAATATTATTCCTGAAAAATGCTTGTAAGAGGGGGTGGATATGAAGTAAAAGATGTGAATCAAAGGTTTGAGTGATAGGAACCAAAGTGACCATGTCTTTCTTCAAAGATTTAAGTTGAGTATTTACAGTTTAGAGGGGCCATGTATACATGAGAGCGGATAATAATGGCCAAAGATGTGCCTTCCAAGTCTATTTGTTTAGGCTTCTTAGCCTTCCATAACGGGGAGTTGTACTTGAAAAATTCAAATGGCATGTCCTTTGCAGCAGTATGGGGGCAACATTATATGAGGATAAATTATTCTTTTCTTATTTTCCAACTTAAAGGAAGCCTAATGCTGCGTACGCTTGACTCCCAACGGGAATCACTTACCAAGGCACCAAACCTTAGTGGAGTTGCCCCTCTCTTAAAAGTCTTACATCCTGCATTATAGCACATCTCCTGGAGAAATGTCAGAGTCATTGTCTGATTGACACCTTATCCACCTTCATTATCAAGGGGCCAATGCTTCTTGGGTGAATGTATTTGTGTTGGCACTTCTCGGAATTGGGTTAAGAGATACTCATTTTTTAACATTCTTGTACAATTAGCTAGTAGTAGTGTTGGAAAAGTGGTAGAAGGAAGGGAGAACAAAGATGAGAGAAGAAAAAAATTCACTGAATGACGAAAGTGATTACATTGGAGCTGCAAAGTAACCTATATATACAAGTAGAGAAGTAACTAATAATTTAACTTTGTCTTCATCATTGAACTAACTAAACACAACCGATGAACCATGTGACAGTACATCCGAGTTGGAGGATGTGTTTCTAGAATTCCAACTTTTGGGATAAACAATGCATCTCATTAATAAATAAATAAAACACTAATTGAAAAATGCAAGTATTTATGCTGTAATCACAATTGGCTAACAAGAATTTGAATCTAAAATTCAATGCTGAAAAGAAGTTTTAGTAGAACTTTCTTTAGGCCTATTATTATTCTTGTATCTCAATGGTTTATGACCCAAGAAAAATGAATCTTGCAAGAATTATAAGTGAAATAGAACCAAAAATTTTATTTGGAATAAGTTTCACTGGATTTATTGTTAGGTCTGTTGCCAGAGTAATCACTGGTCACCATCCAATCACTTTACATTAGGGCTCTGTAGGCCACCAAACAGCATTGCATTTTGATACTAAAGAATCCTAAATGTACGTCATGAGTCAGAAATAAAATAAGATTTTAGAATCTTTAGAATCATTGAAATTTTGTTGGAAGAGGCTGAGGGTAAAGGAAGGAAAATTTTTGGTTTATTGTCTGTGGAAATGAAAGATGCAGGAAGAGAAGGATGACAATGACACTGCTATACCATGGTTTCTGGACTGAGAGAGAGAATCGGAAATAGGATCTGAAATCCACATAGGGGCTCCATAGGTCACCAAACATCATTATATTGTGATACCAAACCATCGCAAATGTAAATCATGAATCAGAAATAGAACAAGATTTGAAGTAGAATTTGAGAATGATTTGATGGAATAGGCTGAGGGAAAATGAAGGAAAATTTTCCAAATATTTTCTGAGAAAATAAAAAGATGCAGAAAGGAGAAAAGAAAAGAAAAGGATGAAGATGACAGTGTTATACGGAGAGGGAAATTTACTTAGTCACAAACTGACTTATTATTTTGGAAATAACTGATACTTCCATTCTGTTAGTCAAAACTCAGCCATGAACCAGATGTTGTGATTTACGGAACAGGTAATTGGGTGTAAGAGAATAGTAAGTTATTTTTCAATTCCTTGCGTTATATGTAGTATTCAAGAATTGTCAGTGGTGTGATCTGGTAACTTGTTTTAGTTTCCACTTTCCAGTTCCTTTTAATTAATTTTATTTGCCTATTATGCTATTGCCACATGCTTTGGTTGAGATTCCATTTTTACCTAGTATTTTTCAGATAAACTGATGATTTAAATTTGCTTCAGGTCCTGGTTGGAACAGGATCCAGAACCATGACCATTGTTAAAATCAAGTCACTGAAAGTCTATGCTTTTGGAGTTTGTAAGCTTTCTTGATTACTTGATTATATCCTCCTTCCTTTTGAACAGACAGATTATTATTGGTGCTTCTTGTGTAACTCTTCGTCTTTAACAGATATTCATCCGTACTCCCTCTGTGAGAAATTGGGGCCAAAATATGCATCAATTTCTGCTGATGAACTGAATAACCATCATGACTTGTACAGGGATCTTCTCAGGTCTCAAACATCATATTTTTGATAAATCTATAAAATGTTATTTATGATAGATTGCTCTTATCAGTAATAACAACTAGTCATGCATTGATTATTATAACGTACATATGAAAATGTGTGGAGTGGAGTTTTCTATGAACATAGGTCGATTTAATCAATTGGATATCCTTAGTCTGGATTTAGATCAATATTATCTACTTCTAAGATTTGCTAACTTAAAGAAGCAATTGGTTGGTTTCATGTTTATGGGATTTATTCTTAATTTTGATGGAACTGTCGTTTTCTACCATTGCAGGGAGGATATCAACATGACTGTTAGACTTGTTGTAAATTGCAGGGGTATGAAAATTAACAGTGTGAGAGAGTAAGTAATAGTTTTATCTTCTGAATTGTGTGATTATGAATAATTTTTTCACAATTAGATTTGGCATTCCTGCACTTTTTTTTTTTTGAAGATATAAACTGTTTTTTTTTTCTATAAAAAATATTTAATCTTAATATTCTGGTCTCTTCAAACATTTCTTTTGGCAACGTTTCTAAAGTCCAAATCTCAGTTTTGGGTATTGCTATTGTACAAATCTCGATGTACCAATACTTAGTAATTTTTTCTTTTTCCCACTAAGAATTCGCTGAACCATGTTTGAATTAGAAATGATTTAGTTAATTTAGATTTGAGTAATTTTTGGGACTACTGGATGAAGTTTATAAAAGAGTCTGGTGTGATGCTATTCTAATGCGGTGGTGTTGTTAGAGAGCTAAAACTAGGGCTACGGTAAATAACCTAAACTTGAGAACAAAGAAAGTAAAAAGGGAAATAATACTAAAATTTTCATTTCTTTATAACGCAAATTACACAATAACAATACCTTAAATAACCTACAACTACGCACCTAATCGGATGACAACCTTACATGTGTCATCATCCAACTTTAGGAAACAAAGAACATATTAAATAATTAAAATAACTTAGTCCCATCTGATATGATATTTGGGCAACTTAATTTTGGGCCTAGAGCCCATACTAGGTGCGGCCTTAATATAGAGATGTTAGGCTTTACAATTGATTATAGAAGTACATGGTAAAGCAACATGCTGCTGATTTGTTTTGGTATTTTTGGTTGCAGTGCTTTTGAAAAATCACTTCGAGCTCGATTAGTAAAGGTACTCTATCTATGTAGGAAAAGGAATTTTAGTTGTTTCAACTGTTAGTTCAAATTTTAACGCCCTTTGTACTCCAATTTTTGTCAGACAAATCCTTCCACGGACTTTCATTGCCTAGAGACATTTGGTTCGTACTTCGAAGAGAATATCTCAATACCTTTGGTAATTAATTTATCAATATGTTTATTTTCTGTTTTATTAAATTTACTACTGATGTCAGAGTTACATTAGATATATTGCAATGTTGCAGGGAACAGTAATTGAGTTCAAACAAACAATTGATGGGCGTCTGATCACTAAAAGTGAGTTATATTTTCCAACACGTATTTGACTTCTGAAAATGTTTATACTGTTTGCCTCTGGGCAGACGAGGATTAAACTCATCTTTTGTGTCTTTTCTGTGTTGTGTGAACTGAAAGTGTTCGTTTTACCTGTACAGTTAGTGGCAATCAGATAGGAAGTGTCCACAGCAAAGACTTGTGTCGTAAGTCATATTCAAATACATGTGGTTGCATTGCGCCAGTTTGAATTTGTATTTCTTTTATCTTCAGTATGAAACTTACCTCATGATCTCATTTTAACTTAGGGGCTTTCTTTGACATGTACATTGGAGATGTCCCTGTGAGCGAAGAAACTAAAAAAGAGATCGGCACGAACATAGCAAATATTATTAGGAGGTGCTAAAAAGATTCGTTTTCTACCCAGTTGTTGTCCTATTTTTAGAAAGGACATTTGGTCATGGGTAAATGGCATATACCCTAACTTATAGTAGAAGCAGTGGTTTCTTGAAATTGATTTGAACCCGCTTTAAAAAGTCATTTGCAGGCATTACTTCTCAAGGTTCGTTCTTTGAATCATACAAGTCTTTAGGATAGCTTAAATTGGAATGTGACGGAAAATTCTTTCTGTTCCAATTGATTTTATCATTATGTTCATGGTCTCGATGCCCTTATCCATCGTGTTAGATGTACAGTCATTTTAGAGAATGAAAGGAAAAAACGTTGATACAATCTTTCTGCCCCTTTGCTTGCTCAAGCAAATAAGTTATGTCACTTTTATATTCAGTACAGTATTGCGTTCAGCTTAGCAGCGATTAGATTCTGTTGAGATTGATTTTATGGCTATTTTTGGGTTGGATAATATCTCTTGTAATGTGTTTTGTTAAGTTATTATTACGGTGTTGAGGTGTAATATTTGGATTATTGCTTCTTTTATTTGTTTTCACGTTGACTAATCATTTGTCATTTTCAACTTAGTCTCTCCTTTCAACTATGTTTTCTTTTTTAGTCCAATGAAAAATTAAATTACAAATCAACCAAACCAATCTTGGAATGGCCAGAAAATGAGTCACTTCGTTTGACTCCTTAGCAACATGAATGAACAAATAGTTTAATTTCTCTTCATAACATGCTGCAATATGTGCATAGGATAGAAGTCCCATTTTTCTTCTTGCAACTCCCTACCTTCTTGTATTATGATATGAAAAGTCTATATTTTTAATTATTTTGAATTGTAGAGTTCAAAAGGTATTAGACTATTCTAAAATAATTCTATATTTTAAATTGTAGAATTCGAATTTTGAATGGTAGAATTTGAGAGGTATTCGAGAAAAATACATTTTGAATTTTACAATTTAATTTAATTTGAAATATAAATCAAATTGTAGAATTTATAAGATGAATTATACAATTTAAAAATAAAGAAATAAAATTATACAATTTGAAAATGAAAATAACGAAGGTGTTGGGAAAAAATTGCATAGAACTTTGGAAAAAAAGAAACCCAGTTTCTTCGCCACCTGGGGCTATAGTATGCTTAAGCATGTTCCAAGGGTTGGGCTGTTCACCCATTAAAGCGGTACGTGAGCTGGGTTTAGAACGTCATGAGATAGTTCGGTCCATATTCGGTGTAGGTGTTAGAGCATTGAGAGGACCTTTCCCTAGTACGAGAGGACCGGGAAGGACGCATCTTTGGTGTGCCAGTTATCGTGTCCACGGTAAATGCTGGGTAGCTAAGTGCGGAGCGGATAACTGCTGAAACCTCCATATCTTCTTCTGCCACCTCCATACACAATATGAAAATACATTTTTATCCTTTTTTGGTACTTCCATAAACTAGTTTTTCGATTATGTAATCCAAAACACATTTGAGAAAAGATTTTTGGATTACATAATTCAGAAGCTAAATAAGACTTCTGGATTATGTAATTCGAAAAGTAATAATGCATTTTGAAAAAAGACTTCCGGATTACATAATTCGAAAACTAATAATAAATTTGAAAAATGATTTTCAGTAATCTGAAATATTATAGAGGGATATTTTTGGAAATTCAAAAATATATGGAGGTAAGAGAAGAAGGTATGGAGGTGCAGGAAGAAACAGTCCTTGAGCTGGCTTAGTCGAGAAAGAGGCAGAGCCCCTTTGCATGCGGAGAATATGTTGTAGTCTTTTACTTCTTGCACCCCCACAATTACTAAATGCTCCCATAAGGGTAAAATTCTCTCTTTTGCATTGTGTTGCTGCTGCCTATACCTCCGTTTTCTATGTGTGCTACAGGATAAAGAACAGAATTGTTACGGAAAGCTTGTCTAACTATTATTTACATTCTGAAAAAAATTGTTCCATATTGTTTTGTAGTAAAGTTGTTATTAAGAAAGTATCATATATGTTTCAAAAAATTTATTTTAGAAATTCTATTAGGAAAGACTTATTTTGAACGTATTTTATATGTTTGGGACGGTTTGTTCTAAAAAAAAGAATTACTATGAAATTTTTGAAAAACTTTTTCCAAATATTTTCAGAATAGACAATAGAGGCTTGAAAAGTATGGGAGTGCAAGGGTCGAATAGGATGAGATCAAGCACTAGTTCGACATACCATGATTCAATTCTCAATTAATTTATTTTTTTTTATAAAAATTCATATATAATTTATTATTATGAAATTTAACATTTCAATTATACTCATATTTATTTAAAGTATTGACATCTCAAATAATAATAACAACTATTTTTGATATCAAATATATGTTTCTTTTATCTAGAGGATGTAGTAAAGGATTTACTCAAAACCAAAGCTTTCACCTATAATCATCACGTAATTGCTTCATCCATCCAACAAATTTGAACCTCTACTGTATTATTAATTGAAATTATCAAATAGTTTTAAATAAGAGTGAAAGGTGGAGGTTAAAATATATTCCAGATTTATTATTCTAAAATACATTAAGGAAGTTGATTTTCTGGAACACTTTTTCAAATCTCACGATATCTTTTTTAAATATGTTTCTGGAGGTTCTATTTTAATTTCTTTTTTCAGAATATACTTTTATATTTCAGAATTTTGTTTTAGAATGAGACTTCAGTTTTCTAATTTTATATCCATTTTGAGAACACAAAAATCTATTGAAAAATATATTTTTCTCCTTTTCTTAAATGAATTTTTTTTAGTGAATATCAATTTTAAAATTTAGAATGGAGGAACCAATTGCCTAATCATAACCTTCTTTCTAAGTTTCAAATATTATAAAATTTTAATTTAATTTTCTTCATCTTCTAATAAATTTATTTCCTTTATTAAATATTGAATTATTTTTTTAATAAGGTAATTTAAATTTATACGTGTGAATATTATTACAAAAATATATAATTAAAAAATAAATATACTCACTTCCTTATTCTCTTCAACATTCCATAATTAAAATAAAACTTTCCAAAAATCGAATGAATTTAATAAGCTATTTATGAAATTATATGTCCATGAAGGATATTCTTTTAATGGTAAATATTACCAGAAAGGTGTTTATGTTAATGGTAAATATTTATTGCTATATGACATATTTGGTTTCATACGTTTTGTTTTAAATTCAGTTGAGATTTTTTTTTCGAAATTTTAGGAAAAAACTATTTTGGAAGATTTTTTCAGAAATTTTGTATAAAATAAGACTATCATCTACCAAAACTTGTGAAATTTCACTATAGTTTCTGTAATTTTATTCTGGTCCGTATTGCATTGAAAAAATTCACACAATTACTTTCATATATTGTTTGCACTCAGGTAAGGAGGCAGGTAAAAACAAATTCAAAAAGAAGATGCGGGGAAGAAAAGCCAGGACGTTTCGTTTTCGAAAAACTAGTTTTGTTCACTCTCAGACTGAGACTTACTACGCCTTACTACTTGGTTATTTTGGTATGAAAATTTTACCAGACATTCGTCATTGTGTCTATTAAGTTTTGGCTGAGACTTGAGCCCCACATTCATTCCACAAGAGTTTCAATAAATTTTTTATTCATCACTGTCACGGTTGAAAAGAAGGTTCGTTTGTGTGTGAAACTGTTTGATTTTTTTCTTAGCTGAATACTCATCCGTTTGACATCAAATTTGTTGCGTTTTGTCCCAAATTTAGTCAAAATTCTTACTTGGAATTTGAGGAAAAAACTATTTCAGGAGAATTTTTCAGAAATTTTGTACAAACCAAGGCTATCCTCTAATAAAACTTGTGAAATTTCACCATATTTTCTGTAATTTTATTATGGTTCTTATTGCGTTTAAAAAATTCACATAATTACTTTCATATATTGTTTGCACCCAGGTAAGGAGGCAGAACCATAAACAAATCACAAATAGAAGATGCAGGGAAGAAAAGCTAGGACGTTTCGTTTTCGACAAACCAATTTTGTTCACTCTCAGACTGGTATCTACTACGCCTTACTCCTTGGGTATTTTGGTATGAAATTTTTACGAGATATTCGTCATTGTGTCTATTGAGTTTTGGTTGAGACTTGAGCCCCACATTTGTTCCACAAGATTTTCAACAAATTTTTTATTCATCACTGAAGGTTTGTTTGTGTGTGAAACTATTTGATTTTTTTTTCTAGGTGAATAGTCATCCGTTTAACGTCAAATTTGTCGCGTTTTGTCACAAATTCAGTCAAGATTCTTACCTGCAATTTTAGGAAAAAATAATTCGGGATATTTTTTCAGAAATTTTGTACAAACCAAGGTTATCCTCTACCAAAACTTGTGAAATTTCACCATAGTTTCTATAATTTTATTTTGGTTCGTATTGCGTTTAAAAAATTCACACAATTACTTTCATATATTGTTTGCACCTAGGTAAGGAGACAGGTTCATAAACAAATCATAAGAAGAAGTTGCGAGGAAGAAAAGCCAGGACGTTTCGTTTCGAAAAACCAGTTTTGTTTACTTTCAGACTGGGACCTACCACACCTTACTCCTTGGGTATTTTGGTATGAAATTTAACCCAAACATTCGTCATTATGTCTATTGAGTTTTGGCTGAGACTTGAGCCCCACATTCGTTCCACAAGATTTTCAATAATTTGTTTATACATCACTGCCACGGCTGAAAGGAAGGTTCGTTTGTGTGTGAAATTGTTTGATTTTTTTCCTAGGTGAATACTCATCCGTTTGACCTCAAATTTGTCGCCTTTTGTCCCAAATTCAGTCAAATTCTATTCCTGGAGATTTTTTTCAGAAATTTTATTGAAAACCAAGGCTATCCTCTCTACCGAAACTCGTGAAATTTTGCCATACTTTCTGAAATTTTATTTTGGGTCCGTATTGCATTGAAAAGATTCGCACAAGTACTTTCATATGTTGTTTACCCCCCAGGTAAGGAGGCACATCCATACACAAATCACAAAAAGAAGATACGGAGAAGAAAAGCCAGGACGTTTTGTTTTTGGAAAACCAGTTTTGCTCACTCTCGGTCTGGGACTTACTACGCCTTACTCCTTGTGTATTTCGGTCTCAAATTTTTACCAGACATTTGTCACTGCGTCTATTGAGTTTTGGCTGAGATTTGAGGCCCAAATTCGTCCCACATGATTTGCAATAAATTTTGTATTCATCACTGCCAGGGCCAAAAGGAAGGTTCGTTTGTGTGTGAAACTATTCTATTTCTTTCCTAGGTGAATACTCATCTGTTTGACCTGAAATTTGTCGCGTTTTGTCCCAAATTCAGTCGATATTCTTACGTGGAATTTAAGGAAAAAACTATTCCGGGAGAGTTTTTCAGAAATTTTATTGAAATCCAAGGCTATCCTCTACCGAAACACGTGAAATTTCACCCTACTTTTTGAAATTTTATTTTGGGTCCGTATTGCGTTGAAAAGATTCGCACATGTACTTTCATATATTGTTTGCCCCCAGGTAACAAGGTACGTCCATAAACAAATCACAAAAAGAAGATAAGGGGAAGAAAAACTAGGACATTTTGTTTTCGGAAAACCAGTTTTGCTCACTCTCGGTCTGGGACTTACTACGCCTTACTCCTTGGGTATTTCGGTCTCGAATTTTTACCAGACATTCGTCACTCGTCTATTGAGTTTTGACTGAGATTTGAGGCCCAAATTCGTCCCACAGGATTGCAATAAATTTTTTTATTCATCATTGCCAGGGCCGAAAAGAAGGTTCGTTTGTGTGTGAAACTGTTTTATTTTTTACCTAGGTGAATACACATCCGTTTGACCTGAAATTTTTCGCGTTTTGCCCCAAATTCAGTCGAGATTCTTATGTGGAATTTCAGGAAAAAACTATTCCGGGAGAATTTTTCAGAAATTTTATTGAAAACCAAGGCTATCCTCTACCGAAACTCGTGAAATTTCGCCCTACTTTCTGAAATTTTATTTTGGGTCCGTATTGCGTTGAAAAGATTCACACAAGTACTTTCATATATTTTTTGTCCCCAGGTAAGGAGGTGTCCATAAACAAATCACAAAAAGAAGATACGGAGAAGAAAAGCCAGGACGTTTTGTTTTCTGAAAACCAGTTTTGCTCACTCTCGGTCTGGGACTTACTACGTCTTACTCCTTGGGTATTTCAGTATCAAATTTTTACTAGACATTCGTCACTGAGTCTATTGAGTTTTGGATGAGATTTGAGGCCCAAATTCGTCCCAAAGGATTTGCAATAAATTTTTTATTCATCACTGCCAGTGTCAAAAGGAAGGTTTGTTTGTGTGTGAAACTGTTCTATTTTTTTCCTAGGTGAATACTCATCCGTTTGACCTGAAATTTGTCGCCTTTTGCCCCAAATTCATTCAAGATTCTTACGTGGAATTTCAAGAAAAAACTATTCCGGGAGAATTTGATAGAGGATAGCCTTGGTTTGCACAAAAAAACTTGTGAAATTTCACCATACTTTTTGTAATTTTATTCTTGTTCGTATTGTGTTGATAAAACTCACACAAGTACTTTCATATGTTGTTTGCACTCATGTAAGGAGGCAGGTCCAATAACAAATCACAAAAAGAAGAGAGGAGGAAGAAAAGTCAAGACGTTTCGTTTTTGGACAACCAGTTTTGTTCACTCTCTGTCTGGGACTTACTACGCCTTATTCCTTGGGTATGTTGGTCTGAAATTTTTATCAGACATTCTTCATTGTGTCTATTGAGTTTTGGCTGAGACTTGAGCCCCAAATTCATCCCACAAGATTTGCAATAAATTTATTATTCATCACTGCCAGGGCTTAAATGAAGGTTTGTTTGTGCGTGAAACTGTTTGATTTTTTTCCTAGGTGAATACTCATCCTTTTAAACTGAAATTTCTCGCGTTTTGTTCCAAATTCAATCAAGATTCTTACCTGGAATTTCAAGAAAAAACTATTTTGTGGAAATTTTTCAGAAATTTTGTGCAAACCAAGGCTATCCTCTTTCAAAACTTGTGAAATTTCGCCCTACTTTCTGTATTTTTATTATTGGTCCTATTGTGTTGAAAAAATTCACACAAGTACTTTCTTATGTTGTTGGCACGCAGGTAAAGAGGCACGTTCATAAACAAATCACAAAAAGAATATACAAGGATAAAATTTTAGGACGTTTTTTTTCCGGAAAACTAGTTTTGTTCACTCTCGGCCTGAGGCTTAGTATGTCTTACTCCTTGGGTATTTTGGTATGAAATTCTTACCAGACATTCTTTATTGTGTCTATTGAGTTTTGGTAGAGATTTGAGTCCCAAATTCGTCCCACAAGATTTGCAATAAGTTTTTTATTCATCACTGTCAGGGCTGAAAGGAATGTTCGTTTGTGTGTGAAACTGTTTGATTTTTTTTCCTATGTGAATAGTCATCCGTTTGACCTGAAATTTGTTGCGTTTTGTTCCAAATTTAGTCGAAATTCTTACCTGGAATTTAAGGAAAAAAACTATTTCAGGAGAATTTTTTAGAAATTTTGTACAAACCAAGACTATCCTTTATCAAAACTTGTGAAATTTTACCATACTTTTTGTCATTTTATTCTGGGTCCGTATTGTGTTGAAAAAATTCACACAAATACTTTATTTATACCGTGTGAATATGATTACAAAAATATATAATTAAAAAATAAATATACTCACTTCCTTATTCTCTTCAACATTCCATAATTAAAATAAAACTTTCAAAATCGAATGAATTTAATCAGCTATTTATGAAATTATATGTCAATGAAGGATTTTCTTTTATTGGTAAATATTACCAGAAAGTTGTTTCTGTGAATGGTAAATATTTATTGCTCAATGACATATTTTTGGTTCCATGACAAGTTATTTCAAAAAATAATTTTCATTTTCCCAGATTTCCACATTTTGAATGAGGAATAAAAGTGTGTCATACATAGTAAATAAATTATGATAAACATATTTTTATATCTTTCACCAAACATTAAAATATTACATTCTTCAACTACCAAGTATTTTAGTTTCCACTAACAGCTAATAATATCTATTTATTTTTATTTAAACTTTATCATTATAATTGAATATAAAATTATCAATTGATTTTGGGATGATTCATGAAACAAAATGTTAAAAAAAGAAAAGTTTATTGTATTGAGTGAGTATGAATGATATGATTTTGTGTATCTATGTCAGATAACATAACCTGTGTTGATGATGTTGTCCTGAAGCTGTCTTAAATTAAAGGGCACTCCAAATTGAATCTGATTTTGCATTTGTTGAAGTCATGAAAATGGAAGGTTTTAAGACAGAGAGTGGGTGTAGGTTAACCACCACCATTATTATTATGCTCATAGGGTCACTCCTTACAACCAACACGTGTCAAAAATCAAATGAAATGACGTGTAACGTGATAAGCTTTACTCTCTTTCCCTTAACGTTCCTAAATTCTCGTTGAAAATAGAATATTGTTTTTCTAAAACAAAATAAACAAAATTGATTATATAATGAAAGAAAAGAAAATGAAAAGGACAGTTGTAATAGGGTCCTCCTACGGCTACAGGGCAACCTAACACAAGGACATGCTCATCAATTCAGTTACCTTTCATTGTTGGGTCCCACATGTTTCTTTCCCTTACAAAGGGATAAGATAGTATAGGTTATAGGACATGCTTTATTTTACCCTATAATATTACTTTAATCATTTTTTTTTCAAATATAACATTCTCATCATTTCACTCCATTCTTATTTATATTTGTAATTTTTAATTTTAAAATTACTTTTTATTATTTTATCTATATTTGCATCTCACCTTAATAGACTTTAATTTTAATTCAATCCCGTAAAATTCACTCAATCCAAAAAAAAAGTCTTTACTTTGTTCCAAAGCTTGAAAATGTCATTGAAAAAATAAAAATTACTGTATTCAAATTTATACTTATTTATATACAATGAAATACTCTAATTTTTAATAAAAAATTAACTCATTTTAATACAATTATTTTATAAGATACTCACTATTAGATTAGATGTTATAATAAAGAATTAAATTGTAATTGTACTAAATACCATATCTTCACTAGTTTTATAAATAACAACAATGAAATAATAACTAATAATATTTTTTTTCTTAGGAAGCATTAAATTTGTAGAAATGTGGACCCCACCTCACTTTTGTTGTTGTGGATAAGCTTCAATTCTCACCACCTTATCTCATTCTTACCCACTGCATCCAACTTTGTACTTTATTGCACAAATAAAATATGAAAAAATAAAACTTCTATAATAAATATTTTTTTTTGGAAAGTTTGGAACGTGCTTCTCAGACAAGAATTTTTCTTGTTTTAGAAGGAATAAATTCTTCATTTTCTTTTTTTTTTTTGTATATTGAATCTTTGTTTCTTTGTAATACATGATGAGTTTTGTTCCATCAGGAAGTGAACTTTTACTCAGAGTATATTTCTTTATGGGTTTAGAAAAAAATAAATAAAATACATAAAAAGTTGATTCCTATAAATAAATAGATAGTTAGAATTGTTTGTTTAAAACTTAGAGAAAAATTAGGAGTAAAAAAAATATGATGAGGTTGGTTGCTTTTTAAGTACATTTTTATTTTAATTTGATTTACCGAATCTACCTTATTTTCATTTTTTCTCCTTTTTTTATATCCTAAGGACAAAAAATTAAATGGTAATTTATTATATTGTAAATTATTGTGAAGAATTTAATGTGTTTTGATAATTATTTGATATGATTTTATATTTATTGGTTATATTATTTTCTTACAAATATAATACTATCCTCCTTATCTTCAACTATCAATATGTACTGAGACAATAAGTTTTGATTTTTTTTAAATAAAATACTGAATCTCAGTTTATACAGGTAGAAAAAAAAATATGATTAGAAAAATATTAATATTTATTTACAGTATTGGAAATTAATCATTGTTGGAGCCAGTAAATGTTTCTTAGGATGATAAAAAGGCTTTTGACCTCATCCTAAACTATATTATTTTTAAGTTTTTTTAACAAAATCCTTTTCAAGGTTTTTTAAAAACTATTTCATGAAGTTATATGTTTTTATACATTAATCATGTTTTTCACTCAAATATATATCATATATTGAAATATTTTATTTTACCTTTCCTATACTTCTTGATTTTATTTTTTAATTAATTTACAACTAGTTCACAAATTTGATTTTTTCATTTATCTCAATTTGCTATTCCTTTTTTATATATATATATATTTAATTTTTCAATCATATGTCAAAATGACATATCTAATTAATCATTTAGATGTTAAAATATAAAAAATTCACTTTTATCTAATACATACAATCCTGTTTGAGATTATTAAAACTAGGAACTAAATATGATGACAAAGTCCTATCAAATGATCAACCATTAGGGAAATAAGGTAGATACATATTCTTATATATGTTTGAAGAGTCATGATTTAATCGAAAAAAGTAAAATATGATTTTCATTCCTTTTTTACTTGTATTTTACCTTAAGTATATTATGGTTAGTGTTAGGGTTTCTAAACCTATCTATAATATAATTGGACTCAATCAAATCCACATTAAATCCTAGACCAATCACATAATTCTGATTAGTCACACATATCACACATCTTTGCAGCCTAGTTTCAAATTCAAGACTTGTACCAATTTACTTGTAATTTGGTCGGACCCTTCACCTATAAATGGAAGTGTTTGACTCGTCAATAAATCAAATATACTTTAGTTATGCTCCTGAAATTGCTAACCAAACTCTCATTGTCTCCTTTCTTTAGGGTAAACACCTTGTTTGATCTCTCTCATTTTCTCTAAATATTAGGTCAAAACCTACCACTCTTACCTCACGACATTTCAAGGTTCTAAGAGTTCTTTGGAGCTCCTTCTTAGTCTCCATACTTCATTGCTTTCGTCAATCCATTCTACAATTAAAGAACCAAACCTATTCATAAAAAATTTCAAACTATCAAAATTATCTTAATTTTTTCTCAATAAAAAACCTGAATAAAATTAGGAATAACATTAATTAAATTTAATTAGCAGTATTCTGTATAAGTTATTTACAATTACTACCTTAGATTGTAACGTAAAATTATCCAAAACCTTAAACCTACAATTTCATAAATTTTATAATTTATCTTATGTTGAATATTCTTAATTTAATAAAGTACACTGTTTTATAAACATCAATTCTAAGTAATTTATAATTGTAACGTTTCAAAAGGTAACTAAGAACAATTAAAATTGTAAACATAACCTATAGCATACATATATACATATGTTAAAAGTATTAAAAAACCATTAGATTATATAAATAAGTATTCAAGATATTTGAAGCAAACTTCCTATATATAAGTATATGGATTTCATACACTTTTTTTTCACATAAATTATATCAAACATCTACTTTTAAAAATTAGTTCTCACACTTATTTATCACATAAAGTCACGCATTCGTACAATAATAATATCATAAAGTACTTTAAAATTAGTGATATACATTCATTTAAAATTTTAACTTGATTTTCATGTAGTGAATAACAACCTTATTGTTTATTTATAACTAAAAAAAATAAAAATACTAATGACATAATTTCAAATACATAATTAGCCAATTACTTTTAAATATACTCTACACCAAAATCAAATATGTTACAACATAAGCCGTCAGCAATCTGAATAATTTTTTTATTAATTTTATTTTAACAATTTCAAAATATCTATTAAATTTACTAATAAATACTTTTTATAAAAAACCACTCATATATTCATTTTCTAATTACATTTTATCTAAAAAAATTAAACTAAAAACTTTATTTACCTAATTCAAACTCAATTTCAAATGAACTAAATAACTTTTATGGAATTTAATTAATAGTTAACAAAATAATAACTTTAACCATCTTTTAATTTCTAATATGCAATTTTAATTTTCTCAACTTTTGTTTTCATAGTTTTAGTTTCGTATTCACATATTTACATATATTTTATTTTTTCAATAACACTTTAAACGAATAGGTTAAATTCAGAACTTAATTAGTAAAAAAAACACAATAAATGTACAAAAAATAGATTAAAAAATTATAAAATTTGTAACCTGTAAAAAATAAAACGATGAAAAAATGGAGATGAAAAGTTAAGAGAGAAGAGATATACATGATTGTAACGAATCCTTAATAGTTTATATTAAGAAAAAACTGTGTTTGACTTTATCAAGTGGTTGTAGTGGAAGAGGATAAGGCCAAGTAATAATAAAAATGAATATATAAAAAAAACAAAAGCAATTGATACAACGTTGTTCCATGCCTTATCCACAACATTTTAACCTTCCAACAAAAAACGCGTAACATTCTAGAAGCCAAATACCTTTTCAGTTTTTTCTTGCCAAAATTATAAATAGGCCAACAAATCTATAAAGATCGCTATGTCGTGTGCTTGTGTCTATCCATTGCAATTCCAACTTCTTCTTTCTCTTTCTCTTTCTCTTTCTTTGCTTGCTGATGATGTCACGCGCCCTATTGTTTCACGCGCCGGGGGGAGATGGGGCGGAGGAGGAGTGTAGTACGTCGTCGTCGATCGGGAGGAACAGCGACGTGTCGTCGGAGAGATCTGCGGAGGGAGGAGAAAACGAGGTGGAAAGTGTCTACCGTGGACCTTTGCATTCTATGGAAACCTTGGAAGAGGTTCTTCCCATAAGGTAACTAACACTACATGAACCTTTATTAGTGCCCTTTTTTTTTTTCTGTGATACTAGTTTTAGATCCTTCTCTTTTATTGCATGGTGTTAGTTTTTTTATTTTATTGTTTTGTTAAGTAGATTCATTTGTGAGGTTATTGCTTTCTTTTCTGGGTGATGATAAGCATCCAACCAAATTGGAGTGGAAATAGAAGAATTAGGAAGGAAGAAAACAAATAGAGAATAATGATCTGTGTAATAAAGTAAGAAAAAAAATATTGGGCTGATAGTGAGTGTATATTTATAATTTTTCTTTATTTAGGAGTTGGAAATGTTCATTTTCTGATGCCAAACTGCCATTTGTATTGATTTGTTTTCTTCTTTGCCCACGAAGTTTCTGCCTCTTTGGGTGTTGAATTTGAATCTGGTCTTCCCGGAAATTCAGCTATAAACTTGATTTATGTGAAACTCTTTGGGTCACTTGTAATTGTCCTAAACAAGACAAGTTGTATTTTACTCCAATTCCTTCCCTTTTGAGTTTGTTTTAGGTGCATCTGTAGATTTAGGTTAAAAGAAGAAAGAAATATTTAGATATGGCCAAATTGTTTATTTGTCGAAAGTCCATTTTGTTGGACTTAACATAATCAAGGTCCTAGAGATTAAACATTCTCTCAACATAGCTGCTTTCAAAAAACTTTTTAATGTGACAGATGTCTGGTTTGGTTGCTTACATCTAATCTATCTGTTGTTTGTCTTGCTTCTGATGATGTTTGTAATTAATGAATTGGTTGTGGTTGAGCAGGAGAAGCATCTCAAAGTTTTATGGTGGCAAGTCAAAGTCATTCACTAGCCTGGCTGATGTAGCATCTTCCCCCTCAGCGAAAGACATTGCAAAGCCAGAGAATGCCTACACCAGGAAGCGTAGGAATTTAATGGCATTGAATAATGTTTTGGACAAGAATAGAAGCTACCCTCTAAGGTTTATTGGTGGTGCC
Organism: Phaseolus vulgaris; assembly: GCF_051622355.1. Taxonomy (NCBI): domain Eukaryota; kingdom Viridiplantae; phylum Streptophyta; class Magnoliopsida; order Fabales; family Fabaceae; genus Phaseolus; species Phaseolus vulgaris. The sequence continues at coordinate 4,876,649 of NC_143498.1, forward strand.
ATTTGCAAGAGATCAATCAGTTTGAGTAGAAGCAATCTGGCTCTAGCTGTTGCCATGAATAATTCTGACAGCAGTAGTAGCATTACAAGTGAAGAAGACTCTGGTTCCAGCTCAAACTCGATACCATCACCCTCATCGTTGTCGTCATTACCAGCGCTTCATCCGAGAAGTAGAGTGGCTTCTGGGGCATGCCCATCCTCTCCTTCGCTGCAGAATTTGTCTTCCTGGAGATCATTTTCCCTGGCTGATCTACAGCAGCATTGTGCCATTGCTGCAACCATGAAGATTTCAAGTACTTCCATCGGAAATGAGACAGCTCATCCATCATAGTAAAGATGATAACAAGCTATGTGATTTTAACTATTAAGGGTTATTTATTTGAATGAATATCTTGCTCCCCTCCTATTTGTTGGAGGAAGCAAGTTGTGTAGAAAAACAAGCCTTTTGCCTCATCTTGGAATTAACTTGAGTAGGATATGATATGGAGCATTAACTCTTCCCTATTTTGCTTTTCGCTTCGGTAATAATGGTAAATCAAGATATCTATAACAATTCTCATCTTAAATCTTCTTACTTGGCATTCAGTCAAATTGGCAAAGGGACATTATACACTTAATGAATCAATCCTTGAAAAAACATGGATAACACTTTTCTTGTGTCATTGCCAAATGGCATATAAAGTTGAAACCAAAAGAAATGTCTACTAGTGAAGACCTCTCTCTTCTTAAAATTATATATTATCGATATTTGCCTTTTTTTAATTTTTAAATATTTAACTTTTCAATCGTTAGATGTATATTCATCAAATTGTCCTCTCTAAATTTATGATTCTGAATTTAAAAATTTGGATTTTATTGAAACTTTTTTCTGACACCTATATTCTTAAGTTTTCAACTTTATAATCTATACAATACCTTCAAAATGAAAACTCAAATCACCCTTTTGAGTACTTGTTTCACGATTGACAGTTCGACGTAGTTTCCGTAGAAAGAGAATGAATGTTAACGGATAACTAAAAGGTTTATTATCCGTGAGAAGGATTGTTTATTAAAGAAAAATTACCATTAAAATATATAATTAATTTGAAAGAGTTACTAGTAATTTTAAACACATTTAATTATCTTAATTAACAAAATTTAAATAAAACACATGTAATTACTTTTTTGTATTAAAACTTATTTGTTTTAATTATTGTGCTAAAATATCTATCCAATGTTAACCAATTCACTTGATTTCTGTAACTGTTTCCATCTTAATCTGAGTACAAATACGAAGAAAGTTAAGCAATTTACTTGATTTCTACATTGAAGTACCACAAATTTTCTTCTTTTATCGATAGACCATGCCGAATATTGGCAAGAACAAACAACTAAATAAAATTGACAGATATAAACCACCACAAAATAAAGGATGGATTAACCTTACAGGTTCCATATACAAGAACTAAAATCGAAGAAATGAACTAAATAGTTTTAATCATAGAAAAATTAACTGTATGTTAGTCTGTCATTCGCTGCCAAATTATACAACAATCAAACCAGAAGCAAAACAATGATCATCAACATTCCAATTGGAATAAAATCAAGGTATTTTTAAAGGGAATGCTTTAAAATTAGTGGCATTTATGGCACTAAATGCCCATACTGCTGTGCTTCAAAACACAAAAATTGCTCAAGGTGAAAGTAAATTTAGAACTGGAATGGGCAAAATTAAATGATGTTAATATTTACAGGAATGAATGAAATTTAATTTTGGCCATAGCCTAGTTACAATTGCATACCTACATAGAATACAACATGAAAATCAATAATAAATATACCTAAGTGGGTGGATGGCAAAATAATAGAGGCAGCGTCCCAGGCTTGCAATGTGATTTATATACTATGGGTAATTAATTACAAAACGTTGGTTGAACTATGTAATTTAGAGGGGGAGATTACAATCAACCAAGAGAATCACTCTTCTATCTCTGGCATCGTATACAGCAAGCGCACAATGTAAACAACCAAGATAGCTGTCCACGTGAGAGAAACTTGTGTTTCCAGTGCAGATACCGTATTAGCATTGTCATCAAAATCCAGAGATGAATTCGTAGACCAGTTACTTCTGATGTGAACTAAGAAACTGAGCGCAGGAATATTCGGACACGAATTCTGGAAGATGAATCTCATCAAGATCTATGGCAGGAATAGCCATATCTATGTCTTCAGCAGAGAAAGGAATGCTGCAGCGAAGAAAATAAGGTTAAATAAGACAGGAATCACAAACGGTGGCTGTTTGACTCTTGAGATGCAAAAACAGTTCCTTATTACTAACTTGGAGCAATTTTAAATTTCATCTGCGAAATTGTGTAAGGAATCACACCTGCGACTTTTTATTTGTAAGTTGTAACATGCAATGTGCACAACAACTTATATGCAGGTTTAGATCTTAATGATTTTTAGATGGGTTAAAGAGTAGTACAAATTTATCCATTTATTTTATTCTAACTGAATTGAAGAAAGTTCACATTTCCCTCTCTCTCTCCCCAAGACGCCACATCAGCATTTTCTTATGCGTGCATTCAATTAGACTAACAAGCATTGGTAATGTCTAACAGCAGGTAATTCTCATAAGCATTAGATAGAGCGTCCATGAGCGTCACAGTACTCAATTGAAAATTCTAAACTACAAGACCACCAAACAAAAATGCAACCAACTGAACTGCAAAGTACACCGGTTAAGAGTTATGCTGCTTGACATACTTATTAAGCTTCATCTAACAATAAACTAGCAGGTAAAAAAAGAAGTATCCTGTTTTATAAAAAAAATGTAAAAAAAGACCTTGCTTTTTCGGTATTATAATTTCAATTTTAAAAAACTGGAATAAGAATCAGAAATCCTGTTGAAGTAAAAACAGGCCAGAAAAACACAGAAGCAGGGAAATCATTCATATTGATTCATACAATAATCATGTTAAAACTACAAGTGAAAAGAACTTGGATGAGAGAAGGTAGTGTACCTCAGATCATCATCCAATAAGAAAGAATTTGAGGGCAGGACCTGATTGTCCTTGCTGACAATTTCCCTCATTTCACTAACCACCTGTTTACCATATATTGTTCAGAAGTCTAATGAAACTACAATAATAGTTCTTTTGAATAAATTAAAAACAAAACTTGCCTCATTGGACACACTTTGGGTTCCATACTTGTCATCCCAGTACATCGTACTGATTCGATAGATTTGCCTCACTGTCAATGCCTGATGAAGAAAGGCATTAGCATTATTTACAAATTTTATATGCTTAGATGAATTGTACATCAAGATTTTGTATTCATAACATTACACATGCAGGGAATTGGACATATGCTAATTAGAGAAATCGAGAAGGCATATAATGAATTCTGTGGGTTTAAGCCACAATAAAGCTATTCGATTTATATGATCAATTACACTATTTTAGGCTAATAACAAAAATATTGAATCAATCTAATTATCCTAACATCAACCGTGACTATATCTATAGGGTTATAACGTATCTACAAGATTCTAACACTCCATCAAGGTAGAGCATGTAGGCCATATTTACCAAACTTATTACATAGATTTGCCTCACTGTCAATGCCTGATGAAGAAAGGCATTAGCATTATTTACAAATTTTATATGCTTAGATGAATTGTACATCAAGATTTTGTATTCATAACATTACACATGCAGGGAATTGGACATATGCTAATTAGAGAAATCGAGAAGGCATATAATGAATTCTGTGGGTTTAAGCCACAATAAAGCTATTCGATTTATATGATCAATTACACTATTTTAGGCTAATAACAAAAATATTGAATCAATCTAATTATCCTAACATCAACCGTGACTATATCTATAGGGTTATAACGTATCTACAAGATTCTAACACTCCATCAAGGTAGAGCATGTAGGCCATATTTACCAAACTTATTACATATGTAGTTAATATGATGACCCCTTCCTTAGTGACTTACTGAATATATATGATAGTTGATACTTCCTCGATATGCACCAAACTCATTAGATATGTAGTTAATATGAGGACCCCTGGTTGACTTAATGAATATCTACGCTAGTTGATACTTTGTCAGACATCATTTCTTTTCTAGGGCATGACTTCTTTCCTCACAAAATTAACAATCAATTTCAATATGTCTTGTACTTTCAAATCATATTTTTAATACTTTCTCAAGCTGTAGCATACAAATCAAACTTGATACAAATGTAATCAACACAAGATCTCGAGACATGTTTCTTGGTTATTGGAGCTGACAAAGTAAATAATGACAAAGCTTCACACATCAATTTGGTGCAAGTGTATGAAGATGATGTGCTGACGAGTTAGTGACACATGTCAGTGGTTGGTCGTAAGTCAGGCACATAGTGGTTGCCAAAAGAGGACAACTTCAATTATAGGGTCATCTCCAATTATTATATCATAGTATATAAGTGATTGCGAACCTCACTTTATGAGCTAATTTTATAAGGTTGAGTTAGGCTTAAAGTCTACTCCTTAACATGGTATCAAAGTCATTTAGAGCTTATCCTAACGAGAGTTTGTTGAGCTTATCATGCCACCTGCTATCGGATCACCCATAAATATATAGCAAGAGTTGGCAGTCTTGGCGTGAAGAGTGTGTGTTGGAGATCCCACATCAACTATAAATAAGAACATTACATAATATATAAGTAATTGCAAATCTCACCTTATGAGAACCGATTTTATAAGGTTGAATTAGGCTTAATCCCTTAGATTGTGGGACTGTTATACAATAAAATATACAAAATTAAAATAATAACAGAATCAATAACATAATAACATAATAATATAAACTATGGTCTAAGAAATGTTCAACATCAATATATGCTTCAAGACTAATATTTTTGTTTCTTTTTTAACAAAATTTCTCTTCTTGATATCCCTGTCCCTTTTAAATACTCGACAATTCTAAGAGTAGCTTAAATGTGTTTCCTTTGGTTGATGCATAAATTGACTTACTAGGCTCAAAGAAAGCAATATCTGGTTTGGTGTGAGATAGATAAATAAGTCTTCCTACAAGTCTTTGGTACATTTCTTTATGTACAGCCAGACCATCCTCTTCACTTCCCAACTTTGTATTAGGATCAACTAGTGTGTTTGCTGGTTTGCAAGCTGTTCTACCGGTTTCTTTTAGCAAATCAATAATATACTTTTTTTGAGATATGAAGATCTCTTTTTGGGAACGAGAAACTTCAATTCCTAGAAAATATTTTAACTTTCTAAATAAAATTGTTACTCCTCTTGAATCAAAATGCTTGATAAAAGTGTGGTCCCCTTGACTCTCTTTGTATTAAAACTCATCGTGACTTTGATAAACCTCCCTATTAAAAAGTGGACTTTAAGTCTAACTCAACCTCATAAAAACCGACTTATAAGGAGAGGTTTGCACCCACTTATATACTATGAAATGTTCTAATCTCTATCGATGTGAAACAAACGGCCCGATAGTGGGTGACCTGATAAGCCCAACAAACAATTGCTAAAATCGAAATAGGCTCGAAATGATAGGCTCGAAATAGCTCTGATACCATATTAAAAAATAGACTTTAAGTCAAACTCAACCTCATAAAATCGGCTTATAAAGTAAAGCTTGCACCCACTTATATACTATGAAATGTCTTAATCTCTAGTCGATGTGGAATTTCCAACACTCCCAAATCATGCTCTAGGTGACTTTAATCGTAACAAAATCTTCCATTTTTTTTGCATAGTAGAAATTGAAGCTAAATAACTATTAAACGATTCTTTTAAACTAAAATGTAGGATGACCAAGACGTCCGTGTTGAAGCCACATCTGAGAGGATGACCAAGATTCAGGGTATGGCTAAAGATTATAAGTGAGTGCCTACAGTCTGGCACACTCTTTATTTTCTTCATGCTATAAGTAGTATCACCCGCCCTACTATTTAGCAATTCCAATTGTCTTTCCCGTGGCAAGATCTTGGAAAACACAATGGGAATAAAAAACATACCATCGCATAATTTAAATCTTGGATAACCTTAGGAATAGACAAGAGGTTATTAGATAGTTTGATAGTGTGGGAACATGAATCACATGTTTTAATAGAAAGGAAGGTTGAAGGTGGATGTTACAACAACTAGTAACGTGGATATTGGAACCATTAGCAACATTAATATGTTGGTTAATAGATAAAGCAGTGTAGGATGAAAAATAAAAGCAATGAGGTGTCATATGGTTAGTAGAACCAGAGTCTATAATCTAGATATTCCCACTACTAGGAGTAATAAAGGAAAAGAAGCTAGAATTCTTACCACTCATGGTTAAGAAAGAAGAGTTAGATGTCTTACTAAGGGAGTCCATCAAAACCAATTGAGCTTTGCAAATAGATTAATTTATAAATAGTTTATAAATTTTTCCATTACAATCCCACTACAAATGTGATTACAATATAAATTTTTAAATTATTTAGAACCTAATTAAGGAAAGAAATAATTAGCAATTAAAGCTATACAAATCAAATCACCAAAAGATATCAAATTTGTCCTAAAAAATAGAAAACAAAATCTACACTAATTATGGAATAATTATCTCTACAAAATTACACAACAAAGCTGATTAACATACTCAGTAGCTTACTTCACAGACATGGTTTTTACCTTTTCATCATATATTTGTGCAACATCTTTTGCCTCATAATAGAATTGCTCTATTGCAATCCATATTACTTTAGTTGAATTAAGAAACATACATGTGTAATTGATTTTTGGAACCGTTGAATTCCATAATCACGCCATTATCATAAAGTCTTCTTCATTCGAGGACTTGAAAGTATGATCATCTTCAAAAGGAGCATCAACAGTTAAATGGCTAGCCTTTCCTTTCCCTTTCAAAATGGTTTTATTGAGTTCAGACCACTTCAGATAATTTTCTCCATTCAATCAATAAGCTAAATGAACATTTTGCAACTCTCCCACATTGCGGGGTTTGTCTCCATTTTCGATTATAGCCATTACAAAAAAATTATAAACATGGATTTGATGCAGCAATGAAGGTTGCAATAGTGCTCAACAATGAAGGACAAACACACAAGGAGTTCAAAGACTCAAACCGTGGAACAATGAAGGTTGCAATTAGGATTACACAACAATTAAGGTTACAATTAATTTACATGATCATAGGCTCCCAAGGAACAAGCACTTTGATACCATCTCAAGTTTGAAAGAAAATAATTTTTTTCTTATTATTTTTCATTACATGTATAGGAAATATGAATAGATTAGATGGCTATTTTTGGAAATAAACAATGCCTACTCTAATAAATAGGTTCCCTTAGATTGTGGGTTTGTTATGCTAAAAATAAAAACAAAAAATATAAAAATATACATGTTGGAGATTTCACATTGATTAGAAATGAGGACATTTCAAAGTATATAAGTGAGTACAAACCTCATATTATAAGCCGATTTTATAAGGTTGAGTTAAACTTAAAGTCCACTTCTTAATATGATATCAGAGTCATTTAGAGTCTATCCTAGCAAGAGTTTGTTAGGTTTATCACACCACCCGCTATCAGACTAATATTGGACCACCGCACAAGCTGACAGATCTTAACGTCATTTCATAGTACACAAGTAAGTGTAAACCTCATTTTATAAACCGGTTTTATAAGTCCACTTTTTAATAATACAAAATTAAAACTAATAAGAATAAAATCTAAAACTTCCTAAAATATCTCTACAGGTTACGTTAGAGCACATAGTGACTAGCAAGGAGCAAATAAGAATGTTCAAGAGGAAAGAAATTGTTTGGAGAGCGTAGAAAATGTTGCAAGACACAACAACTATTGCAGAACAAAAATACTCAAGAAGTCAAAGCGACTATCTGAGAACAAAAAATATGCCCAAAGAGTGCAATAACTGTAGATGTGCAAAAATGCTCAAAGGGAGCAACTACTTAAGAGCAAAAATGCTTGGAGACACAATAACCACCGAAAAGCAAAATTGCTTGTAGATGCAATGACTACTGAAGAGCAACAACATGCTCGGGGAGGATGGTGACAAGAGAGAAAAAATGCTCAAAGGGTGTCATGGCCGCAAGAGAGTGCAATGATCGAAGAGCAAAAATGCTCTAAGGACACAATGGCTATTGGTGTTGAACATCGCATGACAATCGAAGGCATTGGTGGCAATCCCTGACTGGAAAATACTTGTCAAAATGTCTCTAGTGGTGGATAATGAAACACAAAAGAAAAATACTAGAAACTGAAAAACATACATGATGTCTAAAGTTATACACCTATGGGCAATGGGCCCACAAGAAAAGCATGGATTAGAGTTGTCTTCTCATCAGGCTCCGATACCATGTTGAGAAGAGTAAAATTGAGAAGGCAGATGATGTATTTTATGAGTTTATACTACAGCAGAGCTATTCAATTTATAGGACAGAAAACATAATTATAGAATATTCATTTACCTTACTTTAGGCTACTAACATAACTATTCTTAACATAAAAAATTACTACACGCATCTATAAGGTTCTAACATATGTAGAAGATTCTAACACTAACAAATGGGATAATAGGAGGATCTTTGCTATGAAAGAAACCAAACATGCTCCCTCAATAGTGGAAGGAAGGCAATTAACTGTTTGTTCCATATTGTTAGAACAAGTGAATCTGAGAGGCATTGGTAATGAAGATACTTGCATAATTGTTTTAAAAATAAAATTTTCAACAAATAAATGTATTACTATTAATAATTGAGTAAACTTTTAGTCGATTCCTTCGACGTTACCACGATAATAGAGAGGAAATTGGAGAGGGAAGCTGGAAAAAGAGAAGAATGGTGGAAAGACTGAGTAGGACAAAAATGGAGGACGCCTTGAAGTGTTTGCACTATCCTAATTCTTTCATTAGTGAGTGATCTAAGGAAATGCGTAAACACATTTGTTTTTGGCATTCTCGTAATCTGAACATCACTGTAACAAGGATATAAGCTTTTGTACAAATACATAAAAAGTAATTTATTTTCAATGTCCTATCATATTAACATCCATATATTGGTTTTCACATAATCAAATTCCTTTTACCCCAACTCGCATCTAAGATGTTTCACCTACACATTTAATCTGTTCAAAACAACTGGACTAAAATAATTATGGCCTATGCACCTCGTGATTGAAACACAAAATTACATCTTGAATGATGATTAAAAAAACTGTTTCAAGAAAGACTGAAGTTGGATGACTAGCATTGCAACAACAAAGTTTAGAGAATATGATAAATTGGACAATACGATAATTTAACAATCATACCGGACAAAGATCTTTTCGAATCTCTTCCAAAGATTTCTTTCTTTTCTGGTGTATTACCTGCAGAATTCAAACAAAGGAAATTAAAGATAAGAGAGATAACAACTCTTTTGACACCATTGAAGTCCAACCAAAATAAGACAATTTTTATACCAAGAACCCAACAGCTTGTCGTATGTAATTGAGCTCATGCCAGGATGTCCCTGCATACTACATTTCACAAGTACTTAGTAACCCATAAAGCTAAAATTTCAAAAGTATAAAAATGTCAATCTACCTCCTCCTTTGCATTGACTATCCATTTTTCCAGTTCGGCTAGACCAGACTTCACATATTCACCATTTGAGAAAGTGCAACATTCCCGACGCAAAAGAAGACTAAATATTGATGGAATTTTAAAAAAAAGTGAAAAAACTAAACACAGGAAGATAAGAAACAAAGTAAATTAATGACTTTAATATACAAGAACAATCATAGTTTTTACCTGTTGAAGAGTGTAATATTGATGAATGAAAACACCTGTGTAACTAGTTTACGGATGAAGAAGGATGGCACCTAAACAAGTAAATTTTAGGCAAGACATAAAAGTTAGACACTGTGAATGGTTGAAACTTGTTAGCACTAATAGAGCAATTATATCCACAACCAGAAAAATCATCATTTATATGTACTCCAAAAATTATTAGATCCAACCCACAGAATCAACATCTAGAAAAATATGTTCCAAACCACAAAATCAACATCTTGAATGCATCAAATACTGTAGAATACAATGAAGTGTACAATTTCACCATGGTAGTAAGTACAATAGGTTGTCAACCATGGTGTCGCCTAGCCTGGACAATCTCAACCATGGTGTCGCCGGAACAAATGGCAGTGACAAGGCACATTGATGGTGGCAGAGTGATGGCGGCAAAAATTTAACACTAGTGAACAGTGGGTCACCGGGGAGGCAAGGATTAAACCTAACTCTAGAAACCATATTAAGATAAAAGAGAGAAAGGCTTAGGCTGAATCCTTTGTGTGTATTGAACGCGTATGGTTATGCCTTTATAAATAAGAAAATACAAAGATAAGGACCTAAGCCCATTACATCTAACAATACACATACAACTACTCTTTTTTACTATGTGGTTGTCATTAATAGTATCTTTACATGTTTATGTTGTAAATAACGGATTATTAGGATACAAATATACTTAATATCTCCATAGAAATTAGGAAAATATATCTTTAGAATCCTCCTGTTCATTTTAGCATATTTTTATATCTATATTTTAAAGGATTTAATTATGGTAATGTGAAAATCCCAATGATTCAAAATACAAAACAAGAAATAAGGTTAAAGAAACCTCAAAGACACTGGATATCATAAAAGAAGGGTAGAAAGAGAATTTTCTTTTATTTATACAAGTCAATGACGGTCAGCCTATTAGCCACCCTGGGCGCTCATTCCAGCTTTTGATCAGGTTTAACCAAAGCCTTAGATGCCAGTTATGTCACACGTAACTATAGAGTGATTTTAACCAAATATGCTTTTACTTACCATTGATAAAGGGTATGTTTGAACAAACTTCTCCATAAGGCCTTTAAGGGAGAAAAAATAGGAAATAAATGGATCTAACTTTTCCATAAGCTAAAATTAGCTTTGCACATGTTAAAAACAAAAAATTAGAGAAGCTATATGAAAGAGTTTATACAATATAGTTCAAGCATACACTAATTTTAACTTATGGAGGTAATTTAAACTTTCTTTTTTAATATATTTCTCTTAGAAGGAGCTTATAAAGAAGCATGTCCATAGCTTGACCATTAAAGTTTGAAAAACAAACCCAATCCATATCCATGTAATTGGACAAAGTTGGTAAGAATTTTTGAACCCAATTTAAAGTGGTTATAAGACTAGTTTTGTTGAACAATTATAGTTAGATCATAAATTTGGTTTTAAAACATAATTTGACGCCTTAGTCGAGTTGATAATGCCCTGGCAGAGGTTGAGTCAACAACACCTTGATTGGGCAAGGCCAAGTTGAATATAACCCGACAAAGGCCAACTGAAAAAATGTGTTGACCAAACAATTTCTTAAGATGAACATTAATTTTGAACATTTTAAAATCTAAATAAACATTGAATCGGTATCCAAGTAATTGAATTGGAATTAATATGATCTGGTTTGGTGTCGTTATGATAAAAGCATATATCCACATGAAGCTTCACTTTATTAGAGTGCCATTAACAAGGTTGTATAGCACTAAGAAAGGATTGTTTCAAGAAAAAATGAAAGGTGCACAACAAATATACACGAAAAACTTAACCTCCAGTGCACGAAATTAAGGATAGTATAAAAGAATACAACAAATGGAGAAATGTATACAATGAATCAAACACATTAACAAAGTCAAAGACCACTAAAACAATAAAACGTACATGATTTCCACGAAGTTTGCTCATGAGTGAATCCAAAAATTTGACAATGTTATCCCATGGACCACTAGATGATTGTTGGGGAATCCCACGAGGAGATCTAGACAGTTTTGCCCCTTGCATTCCTCGTCCTGTTTTGGGTGCCTAACCAAAAAACAATAAATTATAAAATTAAACATAAGCAAACATTAACAAAGATAGACAATTAAATAAAGATTTAATACTTAAAAAATGTAAAAATGTTAGAAGTTTATTAGTGTCTTTTAGAACATTTTGTAAAGCTGTTATTTTGTTGTAACATGTCATACAAAACTTATATGCTCTAACTTTAGGGGGAGTGCTATAATTATAGTAACAATGAAATTGATCCTATATAATAAAATATATATATATACATATATATATATATATATATATATATTAGGAATGTTATTATTTATTATCGTATCTTTGTTGTTAGAATATCAAATTTCCTCTATTTATTATATTGATTCATTCTTCTCAATATAAATAAAGCACCAGTGCTATCTCAGGAACACACGGTTCCAGCTCTATTTCTCTTCTTCCTAGAATTTAATAGGTTCAAACAACCTCTACGAGCTTGGTCATTGTCACACCTCTTGATAAATGTGTTCAAAGGAATGATGCTGCCGAACTATCCCAGCTGGAAAAACATTTATGCAGCCACTTTCTAACTAAAGACCTTGGATGTCAAAAATATGTTTTGGCCATTAAACTTCCCAAATGTACTGTTAATTCCCAAATGAAGTATGCTCCGTGTATCTTGAAAGGGAAAGACGTAATTGATTGTAGGTCAATTAATAATATAGTTAAGGACCCTAATGAAAAAGAAATGAAGATCAAGGAGAACCTTCAAAAGATATAGAAAACTTATTGAACCTTTAGATCCAAAAAGATATAGAAAACTTATTGAAAAGCTCATTCACATCATGATACTAGACCTGATATATGCTCTACTATTGGAGTTGTTAATTAACTCATGCAAGCAACTTATCTTCATCACTAGGATGTTGTAATTCATATTCTCAGGTACCTCGAGATGAGGATCTTTGTATAAAGATAAACGAAATATCCAAATTTTTGGATACTATGATGCTTATTGGGCAGGGTCTTTCATAGATAGGGATTCTACTATGTATTGTGTATCTATTGGAGACAATATTGTTTCCTAGAAAAGCAAGAAACAAAATGTAGTCGTTTAATTTAGTGTTAAAGCTGAGTATAGCAGAATGCCTTCAATCGCATGCAAACTTTTGAGGATCAAATCCAAGAATTAAAATTTGATGAGATTTAATAAATGAACTCCTATTGTGACAATCAAATAGCACTTCAAATTGCCTAAATCCAATGTTCCAAAAAAAAACAAACAAAAAAATTGATTGTCATTTTGTTTGAGAAGTTATTGTGAAAAGAAATTAGAATTAAGTTGCAAATGATCCAGCCAAGTCTCTCAACATTAGGGGAACTTTTTAAATTCATTATTGTCTTCTAGAATGCTTTATAGAGATGTTTTTGGTTACCTGTCAATCATATTCGTTCCTAGGGTGTAGGTTTTCTTATCAAATTGTTGTGAAATGTGTGTTTAATCACACATGTAAATCCTTTTTTAGATTCATTGAAAGTGTTCTGAAATTCTTGTAGGAAACTCATTACACTCGTTGAAAAAACACAATCTCCAGAGTTATAATAAAAGTGAATAGTGTCATTGAAGCAATAGTCAAACCAAACAATTGGTTTCCAAAGTGGTTTAAAATAAAATTCAAGTCAGAGAAAAGGCTTTCCTCTGTTGTAAATTCACCTAGTTTTTTATTCCTATGTGAATCACTTGTTTCTAACCTTTCACGCCATCACAAACACAATGGAAAAACCAAACACTTAAATCAAATTGCATGGTTCATTGTACAAAAAAGACAATCATCTTTTCAACCATAAGCATAACAATAGTATCATATAACTGTTTCTTCACATTTCTCCATAAACTCCAACCTTTAGGTGCCCCCCAGTAAATCCCTAACAAAGTATCCACACCCAGCAACAAAATCACATAGAACATCTAACATATAATAAAGAAAAATGGAAAATAGATTGAAAGCAAATGGGTGAACCACTAGTTCTGCTGAAAACATTAAAGCAAGTCAAACTGACTCGGGAAACAATAAATTTAGCCACAAGTAACATCTCCAAAGGATCTGAATATAACCAAAGAGTAAGAAATATCACCTGAATACAGGATGCCAGCAGTGGAGAAAGTTCTTTTTTCAAATTGTCACGTAAAAGACCAAAAATCTTCTCTACACAAGCAGTTAGCTGTTGTTTAAAAAGTATAGCAGGATATCTTGCCTCCACATGCGATACACCATCATCAAATCCAATAAACTGCAACGGAGATTTTGGTCCCTAGAAATACCACCAAACTAAAATCAGGGGAAGATACAAGACAAGCAGGGAACATATGACGACCAGTGTAAAATGGAAAACACCAATAAGCTAGGTATATTTTAGTCTCAATTTTCTCCTATCACCCAATAAAGAAAAACACCAATGACAAAGCTTCCTTTTGTTGAGAAATGATAGGAACTAAATAAATATTTTTATTAATTACATTTTCAACTCCTTTTTTGCAACAATCACATTCTCCTAAAAAAGAAAATAAAATCTACAGGAATGAATGTTTATAATCCCTTATTTATAACATTCTCCCTCAAGTAGGTAAAAGAATATCGATCATTCTCAAGTTCCTTACAAGATCTTGGAATCTGCCATGAGGAAGTCCCTTGGTGAAGATGTTTACTAATTGAAGTCCGGTAGGGAAATGAACTGTAACCACTAGACCACTGTTAAAATTATCTTTCAAGAAGTGCTCGCCTATCAGTTTTTCAATATGTTTGGTCCTAACAAATTTTCAGTTTTTCAGTTTCTGCACTTGAAATTTGTTTTCTATGCTAACCATTCTTCTGTCTCCTTTCTTTTTTAAATCTATCTTCTGGATACGTCAGCCACACTGCACTGTTAAATCTAGCTACACTGTTTGAAGTTAAACCTCAAGTAGCAGGTTACCTATCTTCCTATACCAATTTCATCCGTTGCAGCCTACAATTCAGTCAAAACGAAATGCACAACTTAAACTAAGTGGATCATCACCCACGTAGTCACAGAAGATTACATATATAGTGCAGGTAATACACGTATAATTCAAATGTTCAACTAGACAACTCACATGCCCAGTCCGGCTGGTTAAACCAGATGATCCAGGATAACGCTGAGAAGTGGTAGTTAAAAAACCATTTGAACGTAAGTTCCTCTGTAACAGGCACAGAAGCGCAGTGGTATTGGACAGCCAATACGGCAGGATAATGTCATCCACCCTAACCTGATGCAAAATGCACTCAAATAAATTTCATAAAATAAGTACACATCCTACAAATTGAATAGAGGACTAATGAAAAAATATGCCAATAGAAATTTGACTAAACTAAATTCTAAATATGAGACAAACAAAATATAATAGAAAGCATTTATGCCTTCGATGATTAACATTTACCTTTAGAGCCTCATTTATTCCTTCGATGATTGAATCAAAAATGGTTGTGCGCTCAGATTCAAATGAATGCCAATGAAGCAGACATTTATATATAATACGAGCAGCAATAGGTTTACCGTTTTTAAATCCCAAATTTTCTTTTATACACTTTGAGAGAAATTCATAGTTATCCTGCAAAACATACAGTCTCTATCAGCATAAGGTGCACAATTATATAGTGAGAAACATGTTACAGACATTAGTTTATTATGGACGTTATCACCTTCATTTTGCACAATTTTTTATTCTGTTCCTGTATTTACATCAAAGTCAATTGACTTATTTCATTTTTCAAACATAGGTAACATGGCTCAACCTTGTAACTGAACTTCTCTGTCGAAAGGATGGCAGAAACACTGAATTTTCAAGGATGAATAGTAAATTTTCCAACCACAACCCAAATCCACAATCACCGGTAAAGTAGGATTGGAGTACGCACTTCGTAATAAAAATTTTGGAAGTGATATCCATTTTCGACATCATAATTAATTTTTGCTTCCCTTCAATTGCAACAACTAAAAAATGACCTTTACTATAGAAATGCTAATCTGATCCTACCTAAGAAATATTTTTTACCCCCTTCTTCTCATACTGCGTGCTCAGCAATTTGTTCTCACAACTCTAAAGCTAGCTCTCAATTATAGACTTCTTTCAATAAAATGGTAGTGTTAAAGCATTACAATGTTAAATTGTCATCCCAACCATGTTTGCACAACAGTTGACAGCAATTATCTGTTGCACCCCAATAAATAAAATAGGGAGAATAACACAAAAAGTGGGAGTTCTTCCTATTTTTCTATCAAGAAGGATGACTTTTACTTCTTTTCATTTCTTCTAGATTGAGCATAAACTGAAATAGCACGATGCCAAATCTAAAGGTGTAGGATTTAAGGCAGAACAGAAATTAAACAAGATCTACCTGGTGCTTCTCTGCGGTTAACTTAGATCGACGGGAGTCTGTCAAGCCTAATGTAAAAGGGGCAATAAGTTTTGTGGGTGTGGGTGACTCCTGAATCAAAGCAAATTAAAATAATTATAACTCTGTTTAGTGATTATTTCTTAAAGAGGGAGATGAGAAAGTAGGAGCTTACATATGTGGTCTTTCGTTCAGTGCGGGAAGTAATTGCACTTGAGTATTTCTGATGCAGAAATAAAAAATAAGTTAACTAATAATGCTAATATAACACAATTCTATGACAAAGTTAATAAAGATGATATTTACCTGAAAAAATGAAACATAATGATAAGAAATGAATATCAAAGTAACAAACAAAACAAACTTACATCTGATATTGACTTGGCAAAACCTGGACGGTTACTCTTAAGAGGGGTACTTAAGGCTTTCTGACGAAGAACACGATTTTCATCCTCCAAACTCATTAACTTTTCCTCAAGCCTACATTAAATACAGTTATATGAACTACGATTACAAGAGTATGTGTAACATCATTCAGTAACTAAATCCTCTTGCACAATGAGAAAACCAGTAAAAGAAAAAGAAAATGCACTTTTTTTCATTTTGCTCGAGTTGAGAACACTTCTCTTCTAACTCTCTCAGCTTCTCCATGTTTGCATCCCGACCTTTTTGAGCATTCACAAGCTCAAGCTCTAAGGTCATGTACTTCCTTTCAAATGCATCCAATGAAACCTACAAATCCAAGAAAGAGAAATGAATCATATGATATTACTAAATTTACAAGAGAAAGTAAGCAAACGCAGAAATTCATGAAAGAAGCTATTTTTCATTATTAAATGTTGATTTTGTTCCTTATTAGTAATTTCTTTCGTATAAATAAGAATATAATATGTGTGTACACAGCACACAATTACAAGCAATCCTTTCAGTGGAAAGAAATAGATGAAATATATTTCTAAGATATCTTACAAATGTGATTACAGTCTCTATTTATAGACTGTTTTACAACCTAATTAAAGAAAGAAATAATAGGCAATGAAAGCCAGAAATAATGAGTGTTTAAAGCTGTACAAATCAAATAAAATCAAATCACTAACAAATCTGTCCTAATAAATATAAAATGGAATCTGCACTTAATTATAACATAATTCTTCTGATTATGCAACACTCCCCCTCAAGTTGGTGAATGTATATCTATCATCCCCAACTTGCAAGTAAGATCTTCGAATTGTTTTGTGGAAAGTCCCTTAGTAAACATATCTGCCAATTGGAGTCTTGAAGGGATGTACTCAGTGGCTATAAGACCATCATCCAACTTCTCTTTAATAAAGTGTCGGTCTATCTCTACGTGCTTTGTTCGATCATGTTGAACCGGATTGTGTGCAATACTGATAGCGGACTTATTATCACATGCCAAACCCATAGGAGCTTCATATTTTATTTTTAGGTCATCAAGTATGATCTTCATCCATAAGAGTTCACACACCCCTTGAGCCATGGCTCTAAATTCTGCCTCTGCACTTGATCTTGCAACTACATTTTGCTTCTTGCTCCTCCATGTCACCAGATTTCCACCCAAGAACATGCAGTAGCCTGTGGTGGATCTCCTATCAACAATCGATCCTGCATAGTCAGCATCAGTATATACTTTCAAGGATAAGTTTTCCCCCTTTTTGAATAGCAATCCTTTTCCTGGAGAGGCTTTTAAGTACTGAATAATTTTATCTACTGCCTGCAAGTGTCTTTCTCTTGGATCATGCATAAATTGACTAACCACACTAACTGCATAGGCTATATCTGGCCTAGTGTGTGAAAGATAAATGAGTTTTCCCACAAGTCTTTGATATTATGTCTTCTCCACTTTTGGGTTTTCCTCATCATTCCCAATCCTATGATTTTGCTCTATTGGCACTCCAGTGGGCTTACAACCCAACTTACCAATCTCTTTGAGAAGATCAAGGATGTATTTCCTTTAAGAAATAAAGATGCCCTGTCTCGAGTAAGCAACCTCTATCCCAAGGAAGTACTTCAGCTTCCCAAGATCCTTCATTTCAAATTGAGCAGCTAGTCTCTCCCTCAAATTTTGTTTTTCAATCTCATCATCACCTGTAATAATCATATCATCTACATAGACCAAAAGTAGAGTGAGTTTACCATTCTGAGAATGTTTTATAAACAGAGTATGGTCACCTTGGCTTTGTCGGTACCCCAAAGATACCATAGCTTGAGTAAACCTTCCAAACCAAGCACGAGGTGATTGTTTAAGACCATATAGGGCCTTCTTAAGTCTGCACGCCTTATTCCCTTCATTAACACTACCATAACCAGGTGGAATCTCCATGTATACTTCTTCCTCCAAGCTTCCATGCAAGAAGGCATTTTTAACATCAAATTGATGCATTGCCCAACCAAAGTGTGCTGCCAGGGAGAGAATAATCCTGACGGTATTCATTTTTGCCACTGGAGCAAAAGTCTCCTCATAATCGATCCCATAGGTTTGAGTGTACCCTTTTGCAACCAACCTTGCTTTATACCGATCCAGTGTGCCATCAGACTTATACTTAACTATGTATATCCACCTACAACCCACTGCTTTCTTATCTTTTGGTCTCTCTACAATCTCCCAAGTCTCATTCCTTTCTAACGCGCTCATTTCTTCATTCATGGCTCGAATCCAGTTCTCATCTTTTAAGGCTTCTTGTACCGATGAAGGGATTTTGATAGAATCAATAGCTGAAAGAAAACTTTGGTGCTGCATAGAAAGTTTTTCTGTAGACACAAATTGGGATATAGGATATTTGGCACAACATCTTTTTTCTTTTCTCAAGGCAATAGATAAATCATTTAGGTTAGGTTCAAAAGCAGTATTTAAGGTGTCCTCAAGAGTCTCACTGGTATGAGTTCTTACCTCCGGTTCAGACAATTGAAGTTGCTGTTCGACCAGGACGGGTTCTTGTTGCCTTCGCTGATATTGTTTTCCAAAATATTTGTCTTCATTATTCTTCTCTGGTAATGATGTTGGTGCAGGGTCTTTGTCATCCTCCCTAAGAACGAAATCCTGCAACAAAGGAAAAGGTGGCAACTCAAGGTCCTCAGCTTCTTGAATACTCTCCCCCTGAAGCTGAGAACTAGGAAAGAAAGACTCTGTTTCATGGAAGGTGACATCTTTGGAAATATACACTTTACGACTTTGAGGATGATAACATTTGTACCCCTTTTTGTTGGGGGCATAACCGATGAAGACACATTTGATGGCACGAGGATCTAACTTACCCCGATAAGGACTATGAACATGGACAAAAGCAGGACAACCAAAGACACGATTCTGAAGACTATTCAACATGGGAATAGAAGGATAGAATGTGGTCATAACCTGAATAGGAGTAACACCCTCTAAAACCCGAGAGGGTAATCTATTAATCAAATAAGTGGCAGTCAGGACTGCTTCCCCCCAGTAAGATCTAGGAACAGATGTTTGGAAAAGTAAAGCTCGAGTAACCTCAAGGAGATGACGATTTTTCCTTTCAGCAACCCCATTTTGTTGAGGAGTGTCCACACAGGTTAATTCATGAACAACTCCATTTTCCTCAAGGAACTTGGAAAGGTTTTGGTTCACATATTCTCTTCCATTATCAGAACGCAATCTCTTAATTGGACTTTCAAATTGTGTTTGAATCATTCTGTAAAACTTTACAAACAAGTGAAAAACTTCAGACTTATCTTTCATGAGGAATATCCAAGTAACCCGAGTACAATCATCAATAAATGAAACAAACCATTTTGCACCCGAGATATTAGGAATAGGTGAAGGTCCCCATACATCTGAATGAATAAGATCAAAAGGTTTAGAACTTTTATTACCATTGGGAGGAAAAGTTGTCCGATGGTGTTTAGCAAACTGACAAACATCACAATGAAATGACTCAGCAGACACTTTTGTAAATAAAACAGGAAATAAGGACTTTAGGGTACTAAATGGAGGATGACCAAGACGTCTGTGTTGAAGCCATATCTGAGAGGATGACCAAGATTCACGACCTTGCTGAAAATTAGAAGTGTGTGCCTGTAGTCAAGCACCCTTTTTACTTTCTTCATGTTGTAAATAATATAACCCGCCCTGCTCTTTAGCAATTCCAATAGTCTTCCCCGTGGCAAGATCCTGAAAAACACAATGGGAAGGGAAAAATACCACTACACAATTTAAATCTTGGGTAATCTTTTGAATAGACAAGAGGTTATTGGATAGTTTGGGAACATGAAGCACATTTTTTAAAGGAAATGAAGGTTGAAGGTGAATGTTACCACAACCATTAATGGGGGTAGTGGAACCATTAGCAACAGTAATATATGGCTTACCGGATAAAGTAGTGTAGGATGAAAAAAAAGAGGAATGAGGTGTCATATGATCAGTAGCACCAGAGTCTATAATCCAGATATTTTCAGTACTAGAAGCATTAAAGGATAAAAAACTAGAACTCTTACCACTCATAGTAAAGGAACAATAGCTAGATGGCTTACTAAGGGAGTCCATGAGAGTTCAAAACCAACTTTTTTCAGATTGGCAAAATTTGATCCTGTTCACGCACAAAAAAAAAAAAAAAAAATCCGCCAGAAAAATTTTCCGGTGGCGGTTTCCGGCGAGCAGTGGCAGTTTCGGCGAGCGACGGCAGTGGTGGTCGGTGGTGGTGGTCGGCGGTGGTCAACGGTCAATGGTGCAAGGTGGTGGTGGTGGTCAATGGAGAAAGGATAAGGAAAATAAAAAGTTGCAGCAATGAAGGCTGTCCAACAAAAAAAATAATTGCAACAATGAATGCTGTCCAAAAAAAAATAATTGCAGCAATGAAGGCTGTCAAGAAAAATGATTACAGCAATGAAGGCTGTCAAGGAAAATGATTACAGCAATGAAGGCTAAAAAAAAAAATTGCGGAAGCAGAGTCTCCTAGATCAGGAGCTCTGGTACCAAGTGGAAAGAAATAGATGAAATATATTTCTAAGATATCTTACAAATGTGATTACAGTCTCTATTTATAGACTGTTTTACAACCTAATTAAAGAAAGAAATAATAGGCAATGAAAGCCAGAAATAATGAGTGTTTAAAGCTGTACAAATCAAATCACTAACAAATCTGTCCTAATAAATATAAAATAGAATCTGCACTTAATTATAACATAATTCTCCTGATTATGCAACACTTTCAATATAGATAAAAGTTAAATTTCACAACAAGGATCAAGGGTGGGTCTTTGCATTGTCCATGCTTCAAGTCCAGGGGTTATTGCAATTAACGGGCATGTTAGATGTAAAACAACAAATAACTATTTACCAAACACCTTAAGATTTAGGGATAATTTGTTCGTAATGATCACCTTAACCATGGAAATGTTACCATAAAAAATAACAGACAAAAGGTAAGATTCTATTTTTTCATAATATTAGAAGAAAATCCCAAGAACCAAAAACAACCTCATTAATATTAACATAAAATCATATGCACCAATTCTCTCGTTTCTCTTAACATTAACATAAAAATGAATAGGATTTCAAATTACCTATATCATTCTGTTTTACACTGTTCTATCATAGATTAATCCGTCGGTCCAAAAACCAGTATTCTATGCTTCTACCATTTTCTTTGATATTATTATATTAATGATGATTAAACATCTTGCAAACTTGTCCTTGTTTAAATCTTCTTTTGAAATTTAAATCCAGCTTTTCTAATACAATCCGTCAATAACCTTACTAATCACAGTCACAGTTCTTAGTACAAACTTCCTTAATGTTGCATAATCAGGAGAATTATGCTGTAATTAAGTGCAGATTCCATTCTATATTTATTAGGACAGATTTGTTAGTGATTTTATTTTATTTGATTTGTACAGCTTTAAACACCCATTATTTCTGGATTTCATTACCTATTATTTCTTTACTTAATTAGGTTGTAAAACAGTCTATAAACAGAGACTGTAATCACATTTATCAAATACATCAGAAATATATTTCATCTATTTCTTTCAACTCTTAATTTATCATATGATCTATTTCATAAACCATGACAATGGTCTGTAAATTATAACATGCCTCACTAAATAATAAAAAAAAGGACAATTTTATACAATATACAATCAAGAATGTGAAACAACAGTTGGATGTACTCTAATTCAAACTTGAATTTATCCTACAAAGAGAAGTTCCAAAATCATGCCGAGTGGTGAGAATAACCAATATTTATTATCCATCACAATCAAACACAATTAATGAAACATATTCATTCAGCATAAATGAAGCACCTTTAATAAAGCATTTTCCTTTCGCAATTCATCCACTGCTACTAGCTCTCGTTTCAAAGCAGACTTTTCCTTTACTGACAATTCTAATTGATTTTGAAGAACAGCATTCTTGTTGCACTCATTAATTTTTGCCAATTTAGCAGCATCTAATTCAAGATTCAAAGCTTCCAACATCTTTTGAAGTTTGGATATCTCTATTTTTTTAGCCTCTTCATTAGAAACCTGCACAATGAAGCACAATCTTGATAAGTACAATAAATTTTGTTTAGAAAGCCTCTGCCAGATAAAAATGACTGAACACAGGTAGGACATTCAGTGCAAATTTCAGATATGAGCGAAAAATGAAATAAAAAGAAAATATAACCAGCAAAGAAACAAGCAAAAAAGAAAACTAATGGTTCATTCATGAAGCAAAAAACACTACCTAAATTTTCAGCTAGCCATCTAAAACATTTGTTCCCTATAATAAGCAAATAAATAAATACACACACATATATATACATATAAAATGTTGCCATCAACAACACATAAGTCTATAAGGGAATGTGAATCAGAAAAAAAAACCATCATATCTCAAAAAGACATATATAACAAAATCATTCAGTTAATAATATACAACAATTTCATAAAATCATCTATTTTCTGGAAGTAATACCCTTATTTTCTTTTCAAGATGCAAACGCCATGTGAGATCTTCCAACTGCTTCTCCAGTTTACTCTTGGCTAAACGGAGAGCACCAGCTTCATTTGCCTCCTGATATCGACATTTAAAAACAAAAATAAGAAAAATATTTGCTACTTTGGATGGGATCTTCCATGTCCCCTCTAAACGAAAATAATCTTACTTGTTTAAGTCTTCGTAACTCTTTTTTTGCTTGTTTGCACCGCCAAAGGCATTGTATTGCCACAATTGAAGTTTGATGCCGTAGGAAAGATGACCTAGCCTTGGACATCCTCCAAAAGGCCTACAATGTCATGTATGATCAATAAAGCAATATATCAAAATTATGTCATCTGAACATAACCAGACACAAAAAGCAAGTGTGAAAGTGAATGCAGCAACAATTGAAACCAAAGCAAATAATTCATTGTGTCATTCCGATGGAGTTCGAAATTGTATGTTCTCCTCTGGAGAATTCTCCATTAAATAGTGATGATACGATATTTTGCAAAAATGGTATCATGCAGCTTTGCTATCTGTCAAACAAACTGAACAAGAGAGAATTTTGTAACCATCTTAATTGAATGCATTTCATTAACTTGTGAAATAAGATAGGTAGAAGAGTATTTATAGCTAAGCTCCAATGGAGGAGATAGGTGTTAGCAATAACAAAAAGCTTGATTTAATTGATACAAGAGATAGTTGTAAGCAGTAGCTAACAGCTCAAGGAAAAGATTTTTGAAAAGAAAAACTCTTCATATAGAGTTTGGATATGAGAAAAGAAAAATGAGCTGAAGAAAGGGGTTTAGATCAACACATCTGCCCACTGATCCAGACCTAAAATATGATAGAAAAAAAAGTTGTGTGCCAGAACCTTTTACCGCACAAAGAAAACAGCTATGGAACACCAGATTATTGGCAATAGAAAGAAGAAAAAAACACTTTGATTGTCACATAAAAGAACATGAGTAGTGAATGGAACTTTCAATTCAGTGAGCAAAGCAGAAGTCCATGTTAGTTCAATAGAAGTTTGAGCCAAACTTTTATACTCAGCCTCAATGCTGCAGCGAGTAGTAACTTTCTGCTACCAGTATATTAAATCAGACCAAGATAGAACTTGCTCTTGAAGTAAAGTGTTTGCAATCAACTCTAGATTGACCAATCGGCATCGCAAAAGGCTTTAAGTGACAAAGATTGTGTAAGAGACTCATGCTAAAGATGTAGTCCATGAATCAAAGTACCTTTAAGGTACTGTGGGATTTGTTTAACATAATCCAATGAGATTTCGGTGGTTTTGCCATAAATTGACCAACATCTTCGGCAGCAAAGTTGATTTCTGGTCATGTGAGAGTGGTGTACTGTATAGCACCTACCACTGAATGATATAGAGTACGGTCTGAAAACACATTATCCACAAACTTAAATAATTTGAAATTAAAAATCATAAGAGAAGAAATGGAATGAGCTTCGATTACACGTGTTTTATGAAGCAAGTCCAGAATGTACTTACTTTGAGTCATGACAATAGAAAGGTGAGGTAAAATATTTGGTGTCAAGCCGAAGAAAGTAATCAAGATGACCAAGTTGTTTGAGAGAAAAGGCAGTATGGAGTTTAGTTGCAAACTGCTGCACCATAGCAATAGAGTTTCCAATCGTTATGATATCATCAACATATACTAGAAGATAGACAACATGAGATTGATGTATGAAGACAAAGATTGGAATAAATGGGTTTTTGACCAAAAACATAAGAAAGGAGAATTACTGTGTAATGAACTAGAAATGGTTAAGGAGATGGACAGCAATAGAGAGAGTCTCACATCAAAACCTAGAAGGCACAAAAGATTTGAAAATAAGAGTGAACAACATCAAGTAGACAACAATTTTTTCTTTCGACTACCTCATTTTGTTATGCTGTGGAAGGACATGACCTTTGAAACAAAATACCATGTCTGCAATAATTCCTTAAACAAATGAGATGTATATTCCCCATCATCAGAACACAAAACTTTTATTTTGGAAGAGAATTGGGTTGAACATATGCATGAAAAAATTTGAAGTTTTGGAAGAGAGAATGCCTCAACTTTTGAGCACAAAAATTAAATAAAAGTGTTAAAGTATTTGTAATGAGCATGATATGAAACATATCAAAAGGCTGGTTTACATTTAATAGGTGAATTGGAAAGGGAAGAAATTTACTTTTCTAAAGTTGACATGACTTGGAATCAAATTTAACAACATCAAGAGACAAGGAAATTTCATTATCAAGAACACATTACTTCATCAAGTCATAAGAGTTTGGGTGGCCAAGACACTTGCCAAAAGGCAGAAAAGAACATTGAGGCCAGGAGAAATAAAGATTACAAAATATCTCATCACATTTTTAATGGTATCAACATTGTTGGTCATGTGATTGGATGCGACAGAGTCTAAATTCCAAGGTGTACAAGGAGAAAAGGCTGAAATTATCATTTGTTAGACTGTTTATGGGTCAAGCTTTGCACATGGGTAGAAGCATTCCAATTCTCGGAAGGACCAATTACGACTATGAAGGCTATTGCATTTTTCCTTGGTGCTATTATGAGATTCTTAGTAAGTGGATTTATATCTATTAAGAAGTGGATTTATGTCTAACCCAACCTTACAAAATAGCTTGTAAAGTGATGATTGCACCCCTCTTATATATTATAATTTGGCCTAATTCATGGTCGATGTGGGATCTCTAATAGAGACATTCTTTAATGATGAATGTGACCATCTTTTTTTTAAGTAACTGCAGAACCTTTTTGGGCAATGTGAAGTAAAATTCTCAAGTTCTTCGCAACAGAAACATTGGACAGCACTCAGTTCTCGTCGTTTAGTTTTTCCTTGTGCAGCTTATGCAACTGGAATAGAAACATATTACTAGTGGTCAATGGATGGTAGAGTTAGGAGGCGCTGTTCTTCATGAAAAAAGCTGATTGAGGCATGCATCCAAGGATGGGAAAGAGGAACTCTATTCATGAGATTGGACTAAAAACCCTCAAAATTAGTTTTCATGAACGTGTTGCACCACAGTTTGGCCTTCATATGATAAATCTTTATACAAAATATCAGCTTAATCAGCCCAAAAATTCATGAAATGAGAATAGAATTCAGAAATTCAGAGACTATCCTCTTGAAATATAGTAATTTCATGTTCCAGTTGAAACCTTCTTCAGTATTTTTTGGCTATATATCTTCTTCAACTTTTTGGCCCACATCTTAGTAGCAGAGTTGAATGGTCGGAGATTGAGAACAAGGTCAATGTCTTAACTTGGTGTTCATAATGCAACCTAATTTGATACCGTACTGGACTTAAAAAAGATGCAGATCAAAACTGTTTGCTCTCCTTTACAGAATTCTCCACTAAACAGTCATGATACAATATTTTACAATAAATGCTTACCTACACCTTTCCTATCTAATTATGGAGATAATTACATAATTATAACGGTACAATCGTACAAGATCTGTGACCAACAAATCTGCACCAATAATATCAAATGTTCTGCAATTTTCTAAAATTTACACCAATTAATAACAAAATTTTGCAAATCAATTCCTTTTCATAAACATCCGTAGAGAACTTGAGTATTATGGGATGCCTACTTAACATCCCATAACAATCAAGTCCCTATCAGTCAAAAGCGTTATATTTGTTTGTAATTGTAATATTTTTCAAAAGTCACCCTTAAATAATTAATGGATGGGGAGAAAAATAATAGCAGAAGTAGTTAAGGGTATTTATCAAAATAATTAATGCAAGAGAAATAGAGAAGAGACTTATAAAAGGGGGCAAGGAATTTTCAAAACAATGTCTTATATTTAGGGACAGAGGCAGTATTCGTAAACTAGGATGATAAATACCCAATGAATTCTATTTTATAAAGGTGATGAAGACAAAGGCCATGATTTTGACCATCTAAAAGTTCTACCATAACATCTCGAAAAAATTACCTGAACAAAAGTAGCAGCTCTATGTTCTTTTACATGTAAGAATCTTTGGCGAGTCACAAAACCACGAACATGAGATTGTATGGTAATAGCAGAAAAATTCAGTTTTAAGTGAGCATGCCTTGTAAGCCACATACGAATATATTTCTGAATGGAGATAGCTGCTGCTGTCTCCCTTTTAGCTGCATATATCTTCCGGGCAATGTGACCTGCAATATAAGTACAAAAAACTGATGACAGTCAAGCTAATGTCATATCAAACCAGTGTGATCCCCATATTTAATGCATTTTCAATAGTTAAATTTAGGGGAAGACAGAGAAATCAAGAAATGGGAGAGAGATAGAGTCTGGTAAAAGAGAGAAAAATAGAGCCACTTTGAACATAAATTACTGTTAGTAAACAACAAATGCATGATTATATCGGCTTATTAAATTCATTATACATGATTAGAGGATATTATCTTAGAAAAACTGAACTAAAGAATTAACTGAGATTTTATTAATTTCACAATACTCAATAATAGGAGTACAACGATGTTTCATAGGAACCGCACACCAGTTAGCACCATTTAACTAATATAAGCTACCATCTGCAAAAGACTGAAAGCCATAAAAGACTGGCAACATCTACCCACTGATGAAGAGCAGGAATAAGATAGATGTAGAGTTGCTTGGCCACAACCTTTTCTCGCACAAAAAAGACACCAATCGTCACTTTTTTACAACAAATCATTGTAATTTGTGCAATTTGATTGCAATTTCAACATGTTGTCTCCAGTGAAGATAATTCAATTCATCAAGTTTTTCAGCTATTGACATTGGAAACAACTAGAAAGTGGAAGACATAGGAACAAAGACATGACAAGAGCAACTGAAGAAACCAAATCAACAAACAACAATTTGCAAACACAAACTAGAAAGAATAATTGACAAAAACATGAAGAGCGAAGATGACAGCAGGATCCCGAAGCAAGTGATCAAAGACAAGTGCAAGAGGTGAAAAATGCTATGGATACCATCTTAGAGAAACTGAACTAAAAAATTAACTGAGTTTTTTTTAATTTCAAAATACTCAATAATAGGAGTACAACAATGTATTTATAGGCACCAGACAACCCTTAGTACAATTTAACTATTATGTGCTATCAATTCATACTTCTTAACTAATTCAAGCTACCAGCGGTAAGTACAAACTAACTAATTTCAACTAAATGACATTCATGCCATGCTTATAAACTAAATTTATAAGATCCAAAATATTACGATTTGATTCTCAAGATAAATTAAGCCTTCTCTAGGGTCACTTAAAATACTTGAGAATCTAAATAGTTGCATCACACAAGTTCTAACAACGTGAATTTAGGAATTGACTTACCACACTAAATGAAAAAGCAATATTCATGTTGAAGATCCCACACTAACTAGGAACAAGGTCAGATTATAATATATAAGTAGGGTGTAATCCTCACCATACAAACCAATTTTGTGAGGTTGAGTTAGGCACAAACTCACTTACTAAAATGGTACTAGAGCTTCTGATCTTTGGCAGTCTTTGATGTGTCTATCAACCCTAAAGCACGGTCTTTGTTGTTGTTTCCCCTTGAACATAGTGCAGCCTTCATTGTTGCACCACTTTGATTATTATGACAACCTTTTTGCATAATCCACCTATATGCATGAGATCGTGAATTTTGGAATGGAAATTGGGAATAGATTTCAAACTGCTGGAGAATTTTGGAATGTCAATTCCACATGTACATGCTCTCTACCATATTATGGTAAGTTTCCATTTTCTTTTGGTTTTAATGCTTCATATACACCTTTTTCTCACTATTAGTACTCTAGAGAAGAAAAGTTTCCACTGTGAGATGTGTGAGTTTGCTACAAGTGAGTAAATGTTCTCATTAGCATTATTACGATGAAAAGGGACAAGACTCCTACCTATTGCTAATGGGAAAATTTGCACGCTTGTGTTTAGCAAACTCGCTCCTCACAGTGGAGACTTTCCATCCTTAAACTCCTAAACAAGGAAGGGAAAATCAATTTTACAACTTCAAAATGGATGTCCCAGCCGACAATGGTATAGTTGAGTTTTCTCTTTATTGGTCACGGTAGATTTAGATATGAGGGAGGGAGTGGCTACTGATAGGTTGATAATGTCCATTCTCTAGCATGTCCAATTGTCCTTCCCGGGTTCTTAACTTGTAAAATACAAGAGTTTCTATGAAAAAACAAAATTACATAAAGATCTTTTGAGTTTTTGTACATAAATCATATTAGTGGACAATTTAAGGACATAAAAAAAATTTAAGATTATGGAAGGACTTATTTGGACCTCTCCTTGTCTTGTTGTTGTTGTAAAATTTCCATTTGCTGTGGAAATTTTCTTGTTGCTAGGACATGAAGAATATGTGGAGAAGTATTTGGGTGATGGGGTCATATGGTCAGTGGCTCCAGAGTCTAGTATCCAATAATGAGATAAAGGTGGACCTAAAGCATTAAGACCGGAAAAAAAGTGGAAACTTACTAGAATATGTTATAGAGCACAAATGTGTGGGTTGGACATTTTGCAATTCTCCAGCAGTCTGAAATTTGTCCTCAGTTTCCATTCCAAAATTCATGATCTCATTCATATAGGTGGATTATGCAGCAATAACGGCTGCAATAGAGATTAGAGTGGCACAACAATGAAGATTGTGTTTTAGGGTTGATAGAAACAGTCAGAGACTCCAAAAGGTCAGGAGCTATGATACCATCTCAAAATTAGAAAGAATAATATACTTATTTATTACAATAATGTGGTCATTGGACCAATAAATACATGACCATGTTGATTATTTTAGGAAATATAGAGAACTTATTTTAAGGAAAAAGATTCCAGTAATTATGGAAATGATTTTAAATACATAATTCTAGAACTAATGGCATGATACTATTGTAATAAAGAATAAAATTATAGCAAGGATAAAATTAAAATCTTCATAAAATACATAATGAGGAACGCAGTTTTGACATACTAGTTCCTAAGAAAACAAAATGCATATAACTTGCATTCCATGTTATTCTAACAACAACTTTGAATGAGTTGACTTAAAAAAGAAGCCAACCAATGAAAGCACAAATGTTTGGAAACAACAAATAAGTTAAGGATTGACTTCTTACTGATTTAGTGAATATGGAAATTAGACAATTCAATTCAACCCATCCTATATTAATCCAAGCCAAATTCAGAACTACTTTATAACCATATGAAATTTCACTCAACTACAATGCCATTCGAGAGATGACCGTGTGATAGTAAACATGTGGCCTGGTGCACTAGCATAGCATCTAAACTAGGAGGATTTAGGAGGGCAGATGTATGCAACCTTACCCCTACACAACTGAATAGACTTTTCCATGATTTGAACCCATGTCAAACAAGTCACACAGCAGAAATCAAGTGCAAAAGTAAAGGCAACATGTTAACAAGAGTAGTATACAGTAATAACTGCATAAGGAAAAATGAACTAACCCCTGCAGCATGCCTGAAGAGAAAACGCAGCAGATCTTAAAATTGTGAAATACTGACGTGTAATAAATGTCCTCAATCGGCGCTGAATACACTTTGCAGCATTGTCTAAAACTTCAGCACGTCTTGAGTCCAAAATACCAATTTGGCCAGCCCTGAGAAATACTTTGGTCCTACCTAACTGAACAACAGCAAAATAAAAACCTTATGAACACACTTTTACATCCTTGCTTTGTTGGGGAGCAATATCTGCAAACACATTTCTAGGGAAAGCATACCTGAAAATTCTCAAGCTTAAGCTTTTGCAAAATTTTCTCAGTTGCAGCTTTATCATCATAACTATTAACACAAGAATACAGTTTTTATTAAATATGAAGCCCAAATTGTTGCACATGCATTCAAATGAATGTCAATTAGAAAATAATAATTGATGCCAGGAAAGGATAAAACCTTTCATTGACCACAACTTTTCCACAATTCCTTACCAAATGTGACAATATAATCTCCAAATAAACAGCAGATGTAAATCAAAGTTTTACCATTTCTTTCTCCTTCTTCCAAGTTTCAGTTCAAATTTACAATTGCCAACAATATTATACATATCCTAAGCTATATTTTGAAATCAGAACAGATTGGCAGATTCTTTGAGATAACCCAGTAGTTCGGTAGAATTGCTTTAAAAATTGACCAATAACCAGGTAAACTAGTCAAATTAGGACCAAATTTGAGAACCACAAGCAGTTTTTACATGAGTGGATCCAAGGCTCCCATTTCTCTCCCTCAAAATTGAGTAAAGGGGCTGTGTAGTTGTGTAGGGACTGAATTCTTCAAGGTCAAAAGTCTATTACCCAGAAAATATAATCACTACTGCTTTAAATCCTTGAGAATGCCACATAGCTGCTGGCCCTGAAAATGCTGTAGTGCGATAACCACTACTCTGATAATTTTATGTAGTTGTGTGAAGAAAGGAAAGAAGATAGAATATTCATTGTCAGAGTTCAAGAAAGCAAGCCTTTCTAGAATCATATCAGAACAGCAGCACTCTGTAGAAATAAGACACTCACCAAAGACTACCAAGCCACTCACTGGAGATACCAGATGCAGTCGCTGGAGAAAACAGAAAGTCACAGGAGAAGACACTGGAGGCAGATGCAACGATTGAGAAGAGGAGGAGCAAAACAAGGAGACTAGGAGAGGCTGGGTTGACACATTATAAGCCAAATATTTCATACGAGGATTAGATGAAAACTTGATAATATTTGCCTTTCTTTAGTTATTTAATTATTATCTTATCACTTTAAGAACTAATATTTTGTTGGTGAATTGCATGAACTTCTTTGAACTAATATTTTGTTGGTGAATTGTATGAACTTATTTATTTTAATATTGTGGAATTGATATCATGAATGTTTATCTTTTTTGTTGAATTTTTATGTGAAATAGACTCTTCCCAGTCAGGTTTATGGGTCAAGTTTACAAACCTCCCACGAGTCTACATAGACTCTCAAGTCTGATAACCTTGCTAACAATCTCATTTACACTAATGAGTACAAGTACTGCTACTACAAGCCCAACAAAATAAACTTCTTGACTTGTAGCTTTACTCGACTTTGAAAATCATGGAATACAAGTTATGGAGTCATTTAATACTTACGAGGTAATTGTGAAAATTAATTTAATGAACTCACCTTCCATCCATAAATTCAGGGGCTATCAACCCAAAACGATCCACAAACTCTGAGTAAGTTCTTCGAGTGGGATAACCAGCCAGACTTATCCGAACAGCCTCAAGGACACCCTAAATAAAATAGAGATATGCCAAAAATGACATTCTAATGGATACTAAATCTGGAAGATAAGCAAGTGAATCAAAGTCATCTTATTTCAAAAAAATTTAATCAACCCCACAATTTCTTTTACACATGCAGTTGGAAGTTAAAAAATGACAAACTTTTTATAAGTTATACCTTACCATCAATAACAACAAAAAACCCAATTATAAGTTATACACTATAGTGTATTGTTGTATGAAATTGGCCAAAAAAACAATTTTTCATAACATTGATTAGATAACACCCAAGATAACAGTTTACAAATAGACATGTTGGCAATCTGTATCTGTTTCAACAGCTTGAATTAAAGGAACGTCTAAAATACTAACCCCACAGCGTAACTGGTGTATGACACTTGCATTTTCAAATATTTGCGGTCGATTCAAAGAATTTGGTTTCACACATCGTATGTAGTGAGGCTCTGTTGAGTTTAGGGTCTCCATCAGTGCTTGAAGTTGTTGCTAACACAAACAAGAAACCCAGGTCCCCAAAAAAGATCAGATACATGAAATTGATTTTCAAATATATAAATTTAGTCTCCAAAACATGTTGGTCATATTATGCTCTCCCTAGCTCTAAAGAACATATTTAGAAGATGAAAATCTACACACCTTAAATCTGGCAGCTACTGAAGAAAACTTGTATGATGATCTTGAAGATTCTTCAGGTAGCAAAGGAAATAGACCAGAAACAAAAGGGCATTTTGAAGAAGATAAGAGATTGCAATGTTCTACTACAACATAATCACGATTTTTGTCTAAAAAGGTATCTGTATGATACGTGACCTACATAAAAATAGTGGAAGATCTCCTTAAACATTGTAATATGTCACAACATGTGTCTGAATCAGGAGAAAGTCCAGTAACACGTACTCACCTTTCCAGCATAATGAGAAACAGTAAAATCTGTTTGTGAAAACTTTTCCTTTCCCAACCTAGGATGAGATCGGAAATGCTGAAACAACTTGGTTGAGAATGTTTCAGGAGTTGATTTTGGAAACATACTGCAATAAGAAGGAATTCAGGATGAAGTCTGAATTTACAATAAATGAATATACACCGATTCATATTGAAGAACTCAAACTGTACCAAGCTTCATCCAACAGAGCAATGATACCAATGGGTTTCTGCAAAAGAATGCAATAATGAATCCATAAGAAACTGAAAATAAAGGCATACATATTAATTGAAATCAAGACAATGCAATGTAATCATCAATAACATGTATGCATTAACATTGCACCACCACATGAAACTATATCACCTTATTTTAAAATAATCATGATTATCTGTACCCTATATAAGGTAGTCTTTGAGAATTTATTTGTTAAAAAATGTTGAGACCCAAACATGAGACCTAGAGAGCATAGGATCAGACAAAATGGTTTTTTGACAAATTTCTGAATAGCTGAATAGCATCCATCCTAATATAGATCTTCTTACAATTTCCATCTCTAACCTCATGTACTTCATAATTTCTCATATACCATTATTTCTGACCTCTATGTATGAAAATGCAAAATAATGCTACACAGCAATGTCAATACATAGACTAAAGAATTATTTGCACCTAAAAAGACAATAAAAATATTAAAAGAACAAAAAAATACAAACCTTTTCAATTAACTCTAAAACATCTTGGTTATCTACAAATTCAATGTAACTCCAGTTAATTTCTTCTTTGCCATACTCCTCCTGTTCCATCTTGAATACATGCTGGAAATAATGACAAGACAGTAAGCAAAAGGAGAAAAAAAAACAACAAAATTCAAATTAAGAAAATGAAATATTTGATAAGCTTAGTGAATGCAATTTAAAATACAATGATATATGGATACCTCATTAAAATGTTGCTGAAGCTTTTCATTTGCAAAATTGATGCAAAATTGCTCAAAACTGTTGGAGGTGAATTTTATTTAGATGAGCAAAACAATCATATAGAAAAGGTCAGTAAATCAACAAACAACTGCAGCAAGCAAATAAAAAACAAACAATGTGAATACAAAGAAAAACAATCTGTGCGTAATTCCTTTTGGTGTGGACAATCCATGCATGATACTAATGAAAGTCTGAGCAAAAAGCATTTTCCTGCTAGTGAAAGTACAAAACAGGTCTTGGATACATGAAAAACCTAAGAAAAGTGACTAGCATTCAGAAGAATGATCCAGAAAGTAACAAACACAGTGAACCTACTCAGTTCTACTCTCCATAATGTAGTTAGTTATTCTGTATATACACAATTGTAATACGTATTCAGAGTTGTTGGCTATTGCTAACAGCTATCTCGTGTAACATTTTCAGCAAAGGCAGTTAGCTATCTCTTGTGTTGTAAGTAGTTAGCTAAATATTTGTGCAAACTTCTCCTTTCAAATGCATACCATTCAGTTTGTTAAACAGTTCTCTGTTGTTTTGTTCATCTAACATAACATAGTATCTAGAGCCATTTTTTCGGCGCCACTTCCTCTTCCCAGATTTTGGGTTCTGTTTGCACTGTTCTCAATGGCTACGGTGTCGCACTCCTTTCCAACTTCCATTGCTGAGAAGCTGGATGATTCAAACTATCTCCTTTGGAGGCAATATGGTGGACCTGGTCATTAAAGCACATAAGATACAGCAATTTGTGCTTAATCCCGTCGTTCAACAGCATTTTCTCCCAAAAGAGGATCGCATAATTGATTGTCTTAATCCTGAATATAATGCATGGGAAGTTCATGATCAACTGTTACTTGTTTGGCTTCAATCTACTCTTTCTAAATCGGTTCTCTATCGTGTTCTCTGATAGACTCACTCCTATGAAGTTTGGGAGAAATTTCACGACTATATTAGTCTTCAAACTGAGTCATTTCTCTCCTGTTCTGTTTGTCTAACACTCCACAATCCATGTATACACACAAAAGGGGAAAAGAACTCCTATAAATGACAAACAATCGGAAGACAAAATACCTGTTATCCTTAAAGCACTCAAAACCATAAATATCCAAAACTCCAATCTGTATCTTGGAATTGATGTCTTGCCCAACAGACATATTGATCTTATCAACAAGCCTGTTAAAACACCATAAAAAAAGAATGTCATCGGAAACAATGCATTAAAAAACTACATCCCAATTTTGCATTCACCACATGTATACCAATCAAATAAACGGGCATAAACAGTTTTCGCCAAAGCATCACGGCCAGCAACAGCAGCATTGCAATCAAGGACCTTGATGATACTTCCTTCACGAGTTTGTATTGAACGAGTACACAATGTTGCCAGCAGTAGGTCTACATCACACCTATTAAAAGAAAAACAGAAATATATAGAGAAATGAAAACTTTGTATTTTTTATCAAAAGATGGAAGTGTTAAAGTATCACTGTTATTTGGCATCTCAACTATGTTGGCACTCCAACTTTTTTTTTTTTTTAACCCTAAACCCCAAGTGATTACAGATAGTTTGTAAAAGTGATGAGCTCTTGTCTATACAACGACTATTTACAGACTACAGAAGCTCATCTAACTGACAGAATCAGACATAACACCCAGACAGTGAGAGCTGTAACTAACTGACCAACAGAAATCAACTGATAATGACAACTGTAACAAACTAATAATAGAATACAACGGGTAAGTTGTTATTCGCTCACAACACCAAGCAAAGTGAAAAAAATTAAGCCATTCAGTTAACAAATGAAAAAAATATATATAATATTGAACCAGTTTATTTATGTAAGAAGTAAATAAGAACTGTTTATTTAAGTATGCAGAAAACTGCTTTTTTAAAAGATTAGACAAACACACAAAACAAGCAGAAATCTGTTTTTTATTAAATAATCACTTATTTAAAAAAAAAAAACACAAACAAACCAGCCCATTATTTGGCATGACAGCGGACAGTGAAAGCTATCAGCTAACTGACTTACAGAAATCAACTGGTAATGACAGCTCTAACGAATTAACAGAATACAACAGATAAAGGAGTTACTCACTCTCAGCCATAACACCTAGCAAATTAAAAAAAATTAAGCTATTCAGTTAGAAATGGAAAAAAAATTCTATAAATTATGACCATAATACATCTTAAAAGAGAAACAACAATCATCCAATTCATTTGGTATTCCTGTCGATACTACACAGATCAATAGCATAGACTGTTGATAGATAAACTCTACTTTTTCCTATACAAAATTTTTCCATTAACTTTTTGTCCTACCGTACTTCAGTTGCATAAATTGCCTATATACTTGACACGGTCATACTACCAGAAATTAATAAATCAGCATCATAAAATGTTTGCATATTTAAAACTTGTGCATTTGAGTTTTGAGCGCAAATGCTTGAATCAAATAAATTCAACCTAGTTATGACTCATTTAATGACAACAAGATTAAAATTAACAAAATATAAACCACCTACATGAAAAGATCAGCAGCCATCTGTAAATGAAATCTTGATTTGTCATTTTTTACTGCCGATGAGTCATGCTCTTTTCCAGGAGAAAATTCAATGTTGCCCACATGTAAAATTGCAGCTAACACACGAAATATGGATTCCTGATAATAGGAAGAAGGGATGATTATTAGAAAAGGGCTAGTCATCAATAAAACTGTCCATTGAACCACAAAAGCATGCAATGAAGCAAGAAATGCACTGAAGGAAACAATATTACACCTGATCTGCGTGACTAATGCCAACAATATCCATTGCCCTCCTTGTCTTCAGGTATTCTTCTGAGTTGCGTACACCATCTAATTCATAGACTTTACTTTGATTTAGATAGTGGAAGTGACTCGGATGTCCTAACTTGTACTTCTCTGCATCCTAAAATGAGGCATCCCAATTACAAACTATAACACTTAATGGTCTGAACATGATATTATCAAAATCATAGCCTGCACATGCACAATGCAAACTATCGCACATGCTTCATTACTAAACCCACTCCAACCCAACAGCAAAATATAATAGGCCTCAAAGAAATTAAATACCCTTTCAAATGAACACAACTGATAAAAGCAGTGATAATTTCTCTCGGGATCCGTTATCTGCACAACTCGTGATCTTTCCAGTAAGTAAGTTCTAATTGCAGCACCAGATATTCTACCATTTGAATCAAACTGAATTTCAACAAACTTCCCAAAACGACTGCAACCAAATAACATAGAGATAATGAGAGGCTATGAGCAATAATATATATGGAAGAGTACATTACAAATTCCACTCCTTGACTATAAATATGTTTAGCACAAAAACATAAAATCATGTCAAAACAACCCAAAATGATAGTCCACTAAATACGTTTGTATTCAAAAGTCTATTTCATTGTTATGAAGCTCAACCACTCCTTTTAGCATTCCCATATCAAATCCTCTCCAACAGTTGTATAACATGTGCAAAACAATTTTAAAATTTTTTATTAACTTGGATATTTAACCTGACACTTCCAGATGGCTGAGACACTTAGCCAACATCTCAAAATGAATGGACATTTCAAAACACTAGTATTATAAATATAAATAAATATATTCATATTTCTTTAAGAATTAAGAAAAAGCAAATTAAAAATAATATAAAACGTTAAAAAATGGAGTCCCTCGATTTTTTTTAACGTCAGACTCAATATGATAGAAAAAACTACAATACTAAGAAAACTATTTCAAGATAGGTGAACATAACTTTATTCAAAGTATATAATTCATATTTTTTGGGGTTCTTTTCTTCACAAAAAACATACAAAGTGCTTATATTGTAAGTTGGGGAGATCCCATCAGTAATTGGTGCTGGCATAAGGACGAGGACACCAACACTGATAAATATATACAGGATTCAGAAGCAGTGTTATCAATGGCATGCTATGGCAGTGAGACAAAAATCATCCATTCACGTATGGAGGATGGCATGTCAGCCTATGGCATACAAACTAAAAATTAGATTCACCCACACAAAAAAACAGAAATGAATAAAAAACTAAAAATACTAACCAAATATGGATTAATCCAAAGAAAACACATCATGTCTCATAAGAAAAATGTCATAAACTACTAAACACTCAATTTCATAAAGTTCACGAGTTCAAAAGAATTAAAAACCCGAATGAAAAGCAGCAAATCAATCAAAAATAGGAATAAACAGAATAAAAAATAATTTAAAAAATTAGAAGAAAATAGAACTGAAAAAAGTTGGAAATCTAAATATTAAATACAAATAGAAAAATTAAAATTCATCATAAATATTAGAAAGCTATAAATTTTAAAAAAAATAATTACAAAAACAGAATTGATAATGATAATTAAAGAAAACAAAAAATAATAATAGAGCAGAAAAATAACTAACAAAATTAAAGAAAACCAAAAGTAATAATTAAGAAGTAAAAAAATAACTTTAGAAAACCAAATAGGAAACAAAAAAACAAAAAAGGCAGACAATTTTGTTGAACAGATAAAGTAGGACAGAGGTTCTAGAAGGTTGGAAATCACCAGAGTGTGGGAGGTTGGATATCATGACTCATGAAGGAGTAGTGTAGCGTGACTTTCTGCTTGTTTTAGGGTTTTAAACTCTTTCCCGGGCCACATGGCCTAATTCCTTCGGTCTAGTTTTTTGCCATTTGTTGAAAACCATGACCCGCATTCCTCATGTTACCGACATAGCCACCATTAAATAATACTGCAGAGAGGAGGATCTTCTTCAATATAATAATGAGGCAGCTCTGGTGAATGATACTGAATAGGAATAGGATGGAGGGGTAAAGACTTGGACACACTCAAAAGATAATGAATCGTAGACAAAGAAACATCACCAAAACATTAGATAATGATGAAGAGTCAACAGCATTTATGACCCCTTTGATATATAGTATAAACTAGGAAAACTCATTCATGAGTGCAGGCTGAAAGTAAGCAAAGCCAAGGACTAGATTATGGATAAACATAGACCCAAAGATATGAAGGGGTAAAAAAAGAAAACATTGACTGAACAAGATTGAATGCAGTATTTGGTTGACAAGAACATGAGGGAGCGAACCCACTTGATAAGATAACATGACATGAGTACTATTAGGAACTGGAATTTAAGTTCCACTTAACCTTACAAAATCAGCTTATAAGGTAAGATTTGTTCCAATTTATATAATATAATTTGACATTATCCTATGAACCCCCACATATCGAGATCTAACAGTGGTCTGATAGGTGACAGGATACGCCTAAGAAACATCGTTAGGATAGGTTTTGATGTCATATTAAGAAATTGAATTTAAGCCTATTAAGAAGTGGATTTAAGTCTAACTCAACTTTATAAAAACAGCTCATAAGGAGAAGTTTGCACTCACTTATATACTATGAAATGTCTTTATCTCTAGTCGATGTAGAATCTCCAAAAAAGCCTAACTATCCTCAAAAAATCGGCTTTTAACGTAAGGTTTGCTCCAATTTATATATTGTACATTGGCCTTCTCTTTAGTCGATGTGGAATTCCCTATGCACCTCTCATGCCGAGAACTAGACATCTCTAGCATAGGACTAGATATTTGTGAACCCAATAGTGGGTGACACTAGTAAGTGAGTGTAAGCATAATTCAACCTCACAAAATTAGTTTATAAGATAATGTTTGTTACAATTTATATATTAATTTGATCTTATCTCTAGTCAATATGGGATCTTCAACGCACTCCCATCACATGAGAAATAGACATCTCAAGCATAGGACTATATATTTGTGGGTAGTTTGATGGCAACCCAATAGAGGTGGGTGACACGATATGCCCAACAAAACGCACTAAGATAGGTTTTGATACCATCTCAACTCTAGAAAGAATAATATATTTCTATGGTATTTCAATAATGTGGTCATTGAACCCATAAATACATGAGTGTCTTGGTTATTTTAGGAAATATATAGAGCTAATTCTAAGGAAACAAATCCCTATAATTATGGGATTGTTTTTAAATGCATAACCCTAGTATTAATAGCAAGATACACCTATAATAAAGAATAAAATTACAACAAGGATAAAATAAAAAACTTCCTAAAATACATAATGAGTAGCATGGTTTTGACAAGTTCAAACCCCAGAACTAAAGACAAAAACTACCATGAAGTATGAGAGTTGAGTGATTTCAACAAATGTTGTCAAAAGAACTGTTATGGTGACGTCATACCAGTATGGCATGGATGTTTTGCCTTTCATTGCCATATGCTATTTGAAGCTTTTTGGCATTGTTTATCACAATGCCTACCATGCCCACTGCATTTTACCGCACCCATTGCAGAAATTCACAGGGTTTTATGTTTTGTTTTAAATAATTCGATTTAGGGTTATATCTTGACCCATTTCAAAAAAATTATTTAGAACTCCCTTTATAAGAATATTCAAAGTTTCCTATCTGTCATAACTCTAGTAAACCTTGAAAAAGAGAAGAAACCTAGAATTTATACTTTCCTCTCACCAGCAAACCACTGAAGCTGCTGCCAAGCAACTTCAACGAGACTTCTCCAGCCACCACCCACACCAGAAATCTTAACCATCTCTTGTTTAATTATTTCTTTATTTTCCTTGCTAGTCTTTGTTCATGATTTCTTAAGATTTCTTCTTCTCCATCTCTTGTTCTCCTTTTTTTTCTCTATATTAATCCTCTATGTTGCTATACTTGTTATTCATCTGTTGAATATTTACATGAGCTCTTTTTTAAAAACTTCAAAATTATCGTTCTCTTTTTAAAAAAAAAACTATTCTTATAGTTATATCTTTTTGTAGGTCTTTTTCTGAACTGTTAAGTTTATCACTTTATATGATGAGATTATGAAACTTCAATGAATGTTATGACATTGTTCATTGGAGATTTGTGATATTTTCTTCAATTTTAGTTTATGATAGTTGTTGCTATATATTTACGTTATTTTTAATTTATTTTTTTATGTTTTTGAATATATACCTTTTTGTCCACTATGGCTTCTGCCATAGGCCTCCACGACATATGTATATGATGAATTTTTTACACAATTTTTGACTCATCACCAAAGGCCATTATCTTCTATTCAACCTCAATTACAATAAGGTGTGTCTTTTTATGAGTTTTAACATAACGCATCCATCCAATTGATAAGATAACATGTGTCTTTTCATTTGCATTGGTTCCAATACCACAAAATAAAAATATTGTGTTTCTTTACATTAAATTGTACAAGACTACCAGTTGTTAGAAATCTTACATCGACTAGAAATAAGATTAAATTATAATATATATACAAGTGGGATACAATTTTCACCTTACAAGTTAGTTTTGTGAAGTTGAGATAGACATTGGAGTTGTGGTCACCGCTATTGGGCTCCTACCATCCATAATCATTAATCCCACGCTCGAGATGTTCATTTCTCGACGTGAGAGGATGTGTTGGACATCCAGCATCGACCAAGAATAAAGTTAAAAGTATAATATATAACTGAAGTGCAATCCTCACCTTACAAACAGGTTTTGTGAGATTAATTAGGAATAAACTCACTTATTAAGACAAGTTATTGGTCCCCATTATATAATACACCCAATACACCAGTGCATGTTGGATTTAACTTGATTTAGAGAAATAATCACTTTTCATAAAGGAGTTCTGAAAACAACAATTATTTCCAGGAAAATAATTTTCCCCAAACAAACACTCAAATGAATAAAACCTAATGAAATCCCATTAAAAAACAAATCTGCCAATCAACCTAAGAGCTACATAAAGAAGAAAAAAATACAAACAAAGAATCCCTCTCAAAACACTCCCCACTTGATGGGATACTAATTAAAAAATGTCACATATTGAACATGTTTTCTTCAACAATTTGTTTCCATAAAATTTCACCCTAGCTAAGGATGCTATAGGGATATACTATTCGTGAGCCAAATCCTAAAATTCCACACACTAAACCAGTCTTATTTGTTAAACAAACTAGAATATTGCCTAGGATTAAAAGAAGATAAAATGCAAGTAGAGTAGAAAAAAATTATAAACACAAAAGAGAGAACCAAATTCACCTTGAATTGTCATTCCTAACAGTCCTTGCATTACCAAATGCCTCTAAAAGTGGATTGGACTGAATCATGTAATAGAGAAATTAGCATCCCACATTGATTTTAAATAGCAAATGAAACTTAGAAATAAATTATCTCTGAATTCATGATTGATTGAGTTCAATAATTGTTTACTTCAAGAACTTGTTGTTCAACTGTTCTATCATCACCAGCAGCACGTCCACCAACAAAGGTAAGATACTGCATGATCAATTTTGTTGTCTCAGTTTTTCCAGCACCACTTTCGCCGCTGACCAAGATAGACTGACTTTTACCTTCATTCATCATTGCTCTAAATCATGACCAACAAAATCTCACAAATTTACAACATAAAATGGCAAGTAGCAAATAGTGTAAAAATTGAAAATATAACACACTAAATGTGCACTCACCTGTAAGATGCATCAGCGACAGCAAAAACATGTGGACTAAGCTCACCCAGTGGAATTCCCTTATATTCGTCCATCATATGAGAATCATACAAATGTGGAAGCTTTGTGAACGGATTAACGGCTATTAAAATGCTCCCTGTATATGTCTAGCAAAGAAAAGAGTGACAGGAAAAAAAAGCATAAAATGACAGTTCACACAAACAAATCAAAATGGTTCAGTTAATATTAGCAACTGCGAATGCATTAAAATCAAAAAAGTTCAGTCACTGAAATCCCAAAAAGGACAACTGAAGTTTCAAAACCTGCGGTTTATTTAAATTAGTTAATAGATTTGAATTTGATTATTCTAGTACGTGATCAATAAACAAAAGCAATAATTTAATATAAAAAAATACCAAAAAAGTATATACTATGGGTATGTTTATATATACTTCTTATTCTTTGGCAATAAGAATATTTTTAATACAATTCTACACTACTCAGTAATCAGTTTCTCGACCAGAATTTCTAATAAATTTTGAAAATTGTTCCCAAAACAAGTATATTAAAAACAAAAAAGTTTGGAGATGTTTTATCGTTCCATTCTTCTTCTGTTTTGCAGTCCTAGTTCAAGGGTGTGAATCATCTGGGGCGGATTTGGTGAGGGTGACACCTAATCCAGAGGTGGGTTGTGCTGTGCTTGGATTTGCAAATATTTAGTCACAAATTCACAGTGTTGTTTTGTTTAAATTATAGTAGAATTGAACCGTTGAATACGATTGAGATATATATTTAATTAACCTCAGTTACGTGTTTTACATTCAAACACACGTCAAGTTGCCTGGAATTGATTTTACTTGTTATCCAAACAAGCAAGTAACCATACTCGAAAAATTAAAAGCTGCTAAAATCTAAAACAATACTTCCGTATGAGTACATTTTCCAACAATAAAAATATCTATCAGTCAAAGCCTAAACCTCTAGTCAACGGGAATTCAGCATCTACCAACTATCCAAAATCAAACACTCACATAGATATCATTGAGCTCGTATCTTCTTCGAAGATTGAACAACACTCCCGGCTCGTTCAAGTACGCCAACCGCGTCATGTCTTCGAATCCACCATGCTCCTCTTCATCAGCGTCCCGCGGGAAC
This sequence comes from Phaseolus vulgaris, assembly GCF_051622355.1. Lineage (NCBI taxonomy): Eukaryota > Viridiplantae > Streptophyta > Magnoliopsida > Fabales > Fabaceae > Phaseolus > Phaseolus vulgaris. The sequence goes on from NC_143498.1 coordinate 4,920,746, forward strand.
AGTTTCTCCTTAGAAGCAAACAACTGCACAAAAAACCTCCTCAAATTACCAAAATCACCACCGAATACAAATTCGCAACATCGTGTGAACTCGCTCACCTTCTTGCCGGAATCAGTTAGCAGCAGAATCTTGTTACCGTCGGAATCGAGCACTTCAGCTGGCAGCCAAGCAGAATCCCGGTCCTCGACCCAAACCTTGGAGCCGTGGAGCAGATTCATGGCGGCGGTCACCGCGAATTGCGAAAGGAAGAGCAAATTCAAAACCCTAGAAGCAGAGAGACATGCAAAGAAGAAGATAGGGCGAGAGAGACGCAAGAGGTAAAAATGTCGAGTTCCCGCTCGAAGAAGAGTGGAGGCTATTGAAGTCAAAAATCAAAAATGGCAAAACGGCAGATTTGTATTTATATAGCGGTAGGTACGACACGTCATCCAGTGTGCATTGGCGTGAGAGAGTTCGTTTTAGACTTTTCACTCACCTTGCCTGTCTCTAACATTACAGTTCAAAATTTGTTGCAGTCGCATTCCAAGCCGAGATTTCAAAAAGGGAAAAACTTAACACAAATGGTAATAATAATTAATTACAGTTTAAATTTCATACATGTGTTACTAAACGTTTTCGAAAACATTATGTACAATATTTTTACGTCTAATATTTTGTAAAATTGGTAAAAAAAAAAAATTAAAACATTAATTATAACACTAAAAAAACATTTTTAAAATGAGAAAGCATAGCATTAAAACTTTTAAAATATAATATACTAAAATATATAAAAACATCGAAATTATAAGTACATTTAACCGTATTTAAAATATGTAATTTTAAAATAACGACTTATTTAAAAAGTGAATAGGACTTAATTATTAAAAGATATAGCATTCTTGTTTTTCAAATATGCAATTACACAAGCTTAAAATTAGTATTTTTGAAATAAATAGCTTTTAAAAAATATTTATTTAAATAACACTTAAAATATATATTTATTTATATTTTTAAAATAGACAAATTAGATAAACATATAAAATAATAATATTCTCATTGTATACAATAAACTTATGAATTTGAGAGTTTATCTTTTCTAATTTGGTTTTTTATAAATTAAAGTAAATTCATGAAGTTTTATATAAATGACTACATTTTTTTTTCATTTTACAGGAGAAAATAAATAGTTAAAGATTTTCACCAATTAATATATATATATATATATATATTATAAGATGTAATCCTTATTTTATAACCATATTTTATGAGGTTGAGTAAAGAATAAATTGATTTACTAAAATATTATTAAAGTTATTTAGAGTTTATCATACTCAAGTTTTTTTAACTATATTTTTTTATCACCTATAAATATATTTTTTTATCGGCAAATAATGAAATTAAATTAAGAGGGATATAAAAGGGGTATCCCAACCCTTTTACATAAACCAAACCACATTAGGAATCTCCAAGAATAAAGAAATGAACAAACACCCCAGAAGCAATAGATAGATAATGTTTGCTGCATAAGTTAGACATCTTATTCCAACTAGCACCGTGCTCGTATTGGAATGTTATAAGCATTGCAAACTGCAACTACAAAACCATCAAAAAACACCAAAATATTGGTTATCTCCACCGCCTCATTGACATTCCTTCTACCCAGCTTGCAATGGCACAATTGTAGCACTTGTCACAAAATCAATCACTTCAATGCAGCATCTTCCATTTGCTCCTTTTAAGCTCACTTTTATCAGAAACCAACTTCCTACTTGTCAGGGTCCATCTCGCACTTAGAATGGTTGGAGTTTACACCTTCGACTTACATCCCCCAACATGTCTAAATCACCACAACCTCTACTGCAAGCATCCACATGTGAGGCCACTAGTTGATCAGCAAACACACTTAGGGATTTCCACAACAACCAAAACACCACATAAAAAACACAGTTTTTGTTTCCTTCATAAAGAACCCTGAACCAGCATACACCCTGCCTCTATTGGTTTGTTATAAGACACATCAAAACAGAATCCTCCATCATGTCCTTAACATTCATTTTGACTCCCTTGCATACAGGCACATATGTCCTTTCCATCTTGCACCGGCTGCAGGCCGTGACAAACCCACCAACACCTCCAACCAACTATAAATCCAGTAAAGGTCGTAGTCTTAAAACTCTTGACATCTGGGAGTCCTAATTATAAATTCTAATGCAAAGCATTGGATTAAGAATCCAATCTACGAAAGAATAAGTAAAGGAATGCACCTTGTGCTTCATCCAAAGCCAAGATTTGAGTTGAGCCTTCTGAAACACCTCCTCTGCATCTACTAGCCCTTTTTTTGAATACAATCAGGTTCCTTTGGTCCCAGATACACCTAATAACAGATGCCCAAACACCTTTCCATACCAGGTTTTGCTTCTTGCTAGCATTGCTCAGATAAAAACTCATAAAGTGCAGATTTAAATCATTATGTTGAACAGAAGAGATACCTATCCATTTGAAGCACAAGGACCAATACCCATTGTGCATATTTACACTCCAAGAATATATGTTGACAAGACTCCTCCTTAAGCTGACATATTGCACATAGCGTAGATTCCATCATCACCCCTCTCCTACTCAAACTCACCTTGTTGAGATTCTATCCAGCAGCACTCTCCAAGCTGTCACGATCACATTTGGGAATGCCTTAGTCTTCCAAAGGAGATCACCTATAAATATATGATCACATGTTTGAGATGTTTATTAATTGGTGTGAGGGGCATCGAAGATTTCATGTCGACTAGGAATAAGGTCAAATTATAATATATATATATATATATATATATAAGTGTGGTGCAATTATTAGCTTCTAAACTGGTTTTATGAGATTAAGTTTAACATAAACTCACTTACTAAGATAAATACTACCATGTTTTGCAAATATTACTCTCTTGGTTTTATTGTTACTTAAATTTATGTTTTGTAAATTTAAATTTATTTATATTCCAATGCTATTAACTAACATCTTTGCAAGAAATTTGTGTTTATGTATAATGAGTTTGAAATTAGCATGATTAGAAAACTTAAATTCCTCCTGGATTTATAGATAAACCAAATAGATGGTGTCATATACACACAACAAATGAAGTATGCCAATGATCTTTTATAGAATATATATATAGGGTTAAATGACGCTAAGAAGATGAAGACATCAATGCATCCAACCTCAACTCTTAGTATATAAAGTGAATCAAGTAAAGTTGATAACACTATTTACCATTAAATGATTGGTTATATGCTTTGTTTAATCGTGCCTACGCTAAACATCATATTCAATGTGTGTTTATATGCTTGTTTTCAATTTGACCCAACGAAAGTACATCTTACTATGGTTAAATGCTTATTTGAAATGTACTACTGATTATGCTGTATGTTTTAAATTTAAAGGACAATAAACCTATAAATTGAAAAGATAATGTGATGTAAAATATTATGGAGATAAAGTAGAAGGAAAAAAAATATAATATTCCCTATACTTTTCTATATTTGAAGTTGGAAGTCGTCATAAGTTTCTAATTTAATCTTTTGTTTAGTGAATAAAATTATTTTGATATTTAAATTCAAATATATTCATTTACTTTGCTAGAGGACAAGCAAGATTCTAAGTTGGGAAGAGTGATAAGTGTCTAATTTCAGTAATTTTTCATATTAAAATATAGACACTTATGAATATTAATTGCTAAAATATATATTAAACAATCCCTAATTTATGAATTTATACCTTTTTACATTTTTTATGATCTTTATTTGAATAATAGCATTTTATTATCAAATTTGGTGTTAATTTTAGGTTTATAGGGAAGAATGATATAAGCTAAAAGGAGAAAGCTGGAAGGCTCAAAATGCACAAAAAGAGAAAAAAAAGTCAAACTTAGCAGCAGAGTATGTCGCTCAAGCGACCTCATTCTTGTAATATTTTGAAAACCAAATAGGTAGAAATTCATTACTCAATTCAAGTTTTTAAATATTACAAGAAGAGCTCTCTAATTATGATGTCAAAGTGACCCTTGGAACTCTAAAAAACTCTCCATTCATGGAGTGACATGTGACACCTCTAAAACTCTCCATTAATGGTTTGCCATGTGGCAATCCAAGACTTCAAAAACTCTCAATCCACGAGAGGACATGTGGCACAGGGGAGAAGGGTGGATAAGCATTTGGGTGTCAAGCCTTCATGAAGGAGACAATCACACTTTAGAAAAAAGGAAGGGAAAGGTGCCATGTAGCACCTAGGTGGATGCCAAGTGTGCTCCCTTTTAAGCCTTTTAATCCTATATTTTAGCTCAAATACAAGACCCAATAATCTTATACAAAAATTTAAAGACTCAAATTAATTTTCTAATTATAGTATACATTTTACAAGACTTTAGAGGAAGAATCTTCTAGAAAAGAGTTTTTTTTATCAATACTTATTCTCTCTCCTAAGCCTGAATATTTAGGTGGCTGAGATGATCCTCCATCAATAATATTTTTAACATCTCTTATAATGCTAGAAGTGTAGGAAGAAATGGAGATTTGGAAAGTAATAAACCTACAATAGGGACTTGAGACAATTATTTTCTTAATATTATTTTATGTGAAATGACAAAAATGCCCTTAAACAAAAGGAGTTACGAATTACAAAAATACATTATGGAACTCTTTTAATGGAATAATTTTGAATTTTTGAACACTTTTTTTAGATTTTAGACTGAGTTTTCCATATTTTCTTTTCTTAAACGTATTTTTTACATTTCAAGAATGCTTTTTCAGAATGAGATTTTAATTTTCAAATTTTGTTCCCAAAACACAATAATCTATTATGGATTTGATTCTAGAATGTATTTTTTTTTAATTCTGAATTTTTATTTCCAGAATGAAAGACATTTTTGGAAATTTAAACTTATATAGGATGCAGGTTCAGAAAAGTTGGGGTGTAGGAAGAATTTCCCTAGACTTGATCTCAACTATAGAGCCCACTCCATTTGTAATTTAAAAAGTACATATCAATTGCGTTTGAGACTGAACATTTGCAGAATTAGTTTTAAAATTATGTAACTTCTGTTTCGAATATTTCTACTTTGGAAAATTAAAATTTAAAAAGAAGTTAATAGTTCAGATCAATATACAAATATTTTTGGTAAAAAAACGTTAAAAATTATCTAGTAATTGGTGTCAAGTTACCTGAGATTAAAAACATTAAAATTAACTCAACATGTGTACACAAAATAAATTGGTGTCAAGGTGCCTTAAATTTAAATCTAATCACCAAAAATAATATTTGCTAAAAACTATATCTCAAAAGTAAACATCTGACACTACAAAGGTAACACCTCTGGCAAATAAAATGGAAACAGTTTAACTTTCCTACAGTTTTCAAACTATTAAAAAACTGAAGTTAATTGTGCCTCTAAGATTTGAAATTTTCAGGAAAACCCATTACTGATCCTAAATGAAGACTTGAATATTCCATAGCCTGTTGTTTTTATCCTGCAACCTTTTTACTACCAACAAAAGTTACAGAACCTGCATTCATTTTTCAGCTGCTGAGAATTGTTCAATTGATGACACTGAACGCATTAAACATTTTTGAGTCAACATGGCACGGAAACCGATGGCATTATCTGAGCCCTCCCCAGACCAAGCCAATGACCCAAAATTTCATGAAATAATTTCATAGCACTTTACTGAGCAAATGGCCTCAGGTAATAAAAGAGGTAATGGATGCACTCTGCTGAAAACTGCCAGCATTCAGACAGATAACTGATCCGAGGCCAGCTAAGAATCAGTGCATTATTGATGTTCACACATTATGCAATGCTTCTTCCCCCTACCATTAAGACCTTTGCTACCCCACCCTGTGCACATTGGCCCCAGAACCTTAACTTTTACTTCTGCAACCTTGTGTGCTACCAAACAACAAGTACAAGAATTTGGTTACTACACCTTTCAAACACCTTTCAAATTGTGGTGGTGATACATCCATATCTTTCCTGTTCAAATCAACAACACTAAAGCTAGTACACTAAAACTTTTATAAACATTTTCCTTAACTTGTACCCTTCATCCCATTTTTTTTTCTCTTTTTTGGGTTTTAATATACATGATTAATTGTTGGAATTTATTTTCATCACTCACTCACTCACTCACTGTTCTGAGAGATTACTTCTCCAAACTTGAGGAAGAGCTGTGCATCCGAGGTGCTCATTGAAGGGCAGTTCACCAAGTGTGGAGTCTTGAGGTTTGCATACTCATCCATGTAGCATGGCACTTTGGCAGATGGGTTTGAAGCAGGAGGTAGTGCTGCTGGTTGTTTTGGAGGGGTGTTTGATGGCACAAGGCTCCCAAGTACACGTGTCACTTCATGCATTGTCGGCCTGTCAGCGGGCTGCCTCTTTGTGCATAATAGAGCGAGCTGGTAAACCTTTTTTACAGCTCCAAGGTCCTTGCATGTGGCAGTAATGTCTGGATCAACTGTTTCCATTACAGCATTGGTTGCTGCCTTGGCCAAAATCTACACAAACATGAGCCATTAGTAACAAAAAGGACAAGGTTCAAGTATTACCAAGAAGTTAACAGTGATGTTATAGCAAATAGATTTTTCAATCTTGAATCATAAGCTCAACCAATAGTGAGTCCTAGAGGTGAAATTTAAAGTTCTAAAAAAAATATCAAACATTCTACCATGCCCAGCAAAATTATATGGGCAAAATATAATTGCAGTTCCATGGATGTGTATTTGGTGTTGTCCTCCGATCAAAAATTGATTTTTTTTATCTCAGTAATCTGCTTAAAATGTTGTCACTAAATGTTAACATTGATTACGAAGGAGAAACTAATTGGGAAAAAGCACCTAAAACACCTATGAAATTGTATCTAAATTTTATCCAAAATATATACCTAAGTCCATGAAAGACCAAGGCTAAGCATAGAAAACTGTGAGGTGCACGGACATGTGTTGAAAATGAGTAGTAAACTCACCAGATGGTGGAGGTTGGATTCATTGTCAACAGCTTTCCTTCCAGTTAGCAACTCGAGTAAAACGATGCCATAACTGTACACATCAGACTTCTCGGTGAGACGGGAAGTTCTAGCATACTCAGGGTCTATGTAGCCAATTGTGCCCATTATGTAAGTAGAAGTATGGGACTTTGAGGGGCAGAGGCTTTTGGCAATGCCAAAATCAGTAAGATGGGGCTCAAAGTCTGAGTCCAATAAAATGTTTGATGATTTCACATCCCTGTGGATTATTCGAGGACTGCAATCATGGTGCAGATAGGCAAGCCCTTGTGCTGCTCCAAGTGCTACTTTTAGACGCAGATCCCAGTCAAGCTTTTTCTTCTTAGTAGGTCCTGAAAAAAGCTACACAAGTCATACATAATAAAATCATGGATGCAGTGATAAGGCTAGTAATGTGGCATGCAGAAACCTACTTACCCATAACAAAGCTAGGGGTAGGGTAGCACTATATGATATTATGATACCTTCTAACAATGGTTTCTTAACAGTATTTATTTATTTCATTATTTACACGTTCAGGCTGAATGCAGCAAACCAAATAGAATATAGCAGAAAGGCTCAGGAACCGCAAGCAAAAGCCAAACATGAAACAAGAAACTTCAATGCATGACTTAGTCATACACATTGGATATATTGCTTTGCTAATCATACAGTAATCTGCTATTTAACAGAAGATTGAGGCAGATACTTCTCAATGAAGGATGTTCCATGCATATCTACAGAAGTTCAGAAAGAGAAATAGCTTGGATTTACCATGAAGAAGATCCCACAGACTGCCATTGTCCATGTAGTCATAAAACAGAAGGTGGCCATAAGGGGACAAAGAGTAGCCTTGGAGACTGACCAGATTCCGGTGCTTAATGCTGCCAACAGTCTCGAGTTCAGTTTCAAATTCTTTAATGCATTGGGGAAAGTGAGAATAGATTCTCTTGATAGCCACTGGCTTGCAATTCTTGAGAACACATTTATAAACTGTACTTGACGCACCATATCCAATTATATACTTCTCACTCAGGTTTTCTGTCATCCTCATGATATCTTCATACACATGAAGTGCCATATTCATATGAAGAATCACTAGTTTTGGAGGTGAGTAATTAACTGTCAATTCCATAGTTCACGAAGTCAGTAACTTGTCAAATCATGTTTCAATAGGTAGAGTGGAATATAATACTGTCAGAATATAAACTTTACAAAACCCTATACAGTTAAAAGTTTGCATGTAAACTTTAATGCATATAATTACACAATCCAATCAATTTCTGATGTTCTAACACTGCTGGCTTAAGGTCAGGTACAATAAAGTGAGTAAAGACAGTTCAAAATGTACAAAAAAAAACCCAGCTTGCTCTTTGAACCTGTGCTGATTGAAGGCTACAGCTTACAATGTAAGGAAGAAACAAAGATAAGTACCTGGCTTGTCAAGTGATCCATCTGGAAAAGGAGGACTGTGTGGTCGGCAAGCTGCCAGTAATACCATTAGAAGAATCACAAGAGCACCAAGAGTAATTCCAAGAATGGCAGCCTTAGATAATGTAACTGCACAGTTGATAAAATGCATTAGCTTATTCTGTGTAATTTAAATCCAAAACCCTTTTAATGAATTTTGAATGATAAAAGCAACAGGAAATTCCTGCAAAGTGCAGCTCACCTCGCTCTGCTGGTCGAGAACCACGACACGGCAAATTCAGCCAATTACCACAAAGACCAGGGTTTCCGATGAAACTGCAAAATAAAAGGTTGTACTAGTGAATCCAGAACATGTTTCTTAACTTAAAAGGTGATAAAGACAATGTCAACAGTGAACGAGCCTCACCTGTCAGGGGGGAACCTTGTAAAGTTGTTACTAGTGGGGATAACACCAAATAGTTTGTTATAGGACACATTACTGAAAATTTCACAAGAAAACTTCAACTTATTAGGCCAGAGAGACATGGTATATTAGAAATGTCAACAAAATCATTAAATTGAAAGCTAAACTTACAGCACAGAGAGAGTAAGGCAATTCGAAAGTGACGCCACATCACCAGTTAATTTGTTGTTTTCAAGTCTCCTGCATATCATTTTAAACCAAAATAATTGTAAATATCAATTGAATAGTACAATTACCAAAGTATCATCCACCACAGTGACATGTGAAAAACAACACAGTTAATTTGAAGCCATTAAGTTCTATGTCACCAAAACACAAGTCTATATTTAAGTTTGATGAAGATGAATAAGTACTAATTGGGCATGTTTTATCAACTAATCAATATAACCCAAAAAGAGAGAATTCCAAAAGTCATTTGCAGTATTCAACCCTTGGACATCTTTATGAGCAATTAAATACAAGGCAACTTTAATTACAGAACGAGATTAGCCATAACAATAAAAATACCATCAACGATACAGAATTTATTAACAAAAGCATTTGAGAATATGAAACAAAAATGGAAAAGATGCACACGAAAGCTTACAGGGATAACATATTCTGAAGCTGGCTAAGTTCTTCAGGAATCAGGCCAGATAGTTGATTATTTGAAAGATCACTGTGACACAGAAGCATGTAGAATAATCAGAAAAAAACAACAAAGAAATAATATTTACTTTATAAGAAATGGCTTACATTTCCATGACACTTCTAAGATTTCCAAATTCTGCAGGAATAACTCCAGTCAAATTGTTTCTGCTTAGGTTCCTAACAAAACAAATATCAGCTATCAGTAAGATGTAATGGTCCATATTCCAAACATGACTACGCAGATAACTCACAACTTCAGAAGATGTTCCAAGTCGCCAAGGGAAGAAGGAATGGATCCAACTAAATGATTGTTTGAAATATCCCTGTGGAGGAAATCATATTTTAGTACAAATTTAAAGATGTTGGCACAAAGAGATAACAAATAATTCATACTCACAGTGTATCCAAATTACCAATCCGTGACAGTTCAATTGGAATTGCACCCTGAAGATTGTTGGAAGAAAGATTCCTAAGGATGACCATCGCAATGTCATGAAACAATAAGAACCAATTAAACAAAAGGGTAATTGGTTGGGGCATGGTAGAAATCAAGACGTGCTTAGTGTGTGGCATCAACATGTTTATAAGACGGCAATAAAAGCAAAAACAACAGAATAGCAAGCCTATTCAAGCAAATGCTGCTCATGTATCAAGGTGAAACTTACAAAGAGGTCATGCTCTCCAAGCTTTGCAAAGCAGGGGGAATTGTTCCACTCAACTTGTTTCCATGCACATTGCTAAATGTGTAGAAAAATGTTACCTTAACGTATTACATAAACTGCAGTGTAACAAAGTACTAGTACAAGTTTAGTTGCTTACAGGCTGTTGAGATTTTTACATGAGCTAATATTACTAGGAATTGTTCCTTCGAGATTGTTATTGGCAACATTTCTGCAAGAATGATGGATGACTCATAAAACTTGCAACAAAAGCCAACAAAATTGACACTTCAAAGTAACCACTCTTACAAGTCAAAGAGATCAGTAAGCTTTCCAAGCTCAGGGGGAATATGTCCACTTAAATGATTGTCATTCAATTCTCTGCGACAGGAAAAACATCAAAGGCTAATTCAACAACCAAATTCCATCCAGTTGAGACCGGTGAACTTACAAGAAGTGCCTCAAGCCAGTATGTCATTTTTCAAAGAAAACTTAGGTAAAACATGCTTTCCAAGTTCAGAATGAACTGATAAACAGTTTGAGAGGCAACTACTTGCTCAATCAACTTACAAATAGTGAAGTTTTGTCATATTTCCAAGCTCCGGGGGGATGAAGCCAGTCAGCTTGTTTCCATGCAAGTATCTACAAACAATTAAAAAATTAAGCTCAACACATAAGTCTAGAAGCTTTCTCATAGTTTTCGGTATGAACAATTTACATCAAAGTCATCCATTAGATTAAATGAAAAACCACTTGCTTATACATACAATTTTTCTGTGTAGGTCAAATTTCCCAAGATAGGAGGGATTGGTCCACTTAGCATGTTACAGCCCAAGTCTCTGCACAGGAAATTTGGAATAAAACCAATGTTAAAGGAGCATCAGTGAGGAAACATAGTCAATGATCAAATTTCCCTAGTCACATTTTAGAAATTACTATCAAACAATGCTTACAAGACAGCAAGTGCTTGCATGAGACCAATCACCGATGGAATATGCCCAGAGAGTTTATTGCCTTGCAATGACCTACCAAAGTCAAGAAAATCTATCAAGAAATTCCTAGACAAAGAAAGCGAAAGACCAAATCTCATGCTTATAAGAATAACTTTAAAAAATCAGCAACACATACAAAGTAGCTATTTGCAAGAATCCAATATTGAATGGTATCTCTCCAGTTAGCTGGTTGTAGGATAAATCCCTGGCATCAACAGAAGACATTAGAAAGGTAAAAAGAAAACAAGATCAAGTATGGCAGAGCCTTTCATGCAATTGGATTACATACAAAACCTGGAAGGTAGTACAATTGCCAATGTTTTCTGGAATACTTCCTGTCAGGCTATTGTTTCTCACATCACTACAAAATAGAAGAAAAATAAGCGTAAACATTTTTACAGCTTTGATTATAAAAGACTGTGATTTCGCAACTTACAAATACCACAGCCCAGTTAACTGGCACATGTCTGGTGATAGTGAACCAATCAAATTGTTTCCTCTCAAGCCCCTGTCATATGGATAAGGAAACAAGGAGAAAAGTCAACACTAAGCTTATGAAATAACAATTTCATTTGCAAATTGCTTATACTCACAGATACTGCAAAACTTCGTTCCAGTATATAAGCCTTGGTATTTCACCACTTAGATTATTTTGAGCCAGGTCTCTAGAAAACATTTTCCAGTAGTCGAGAAAGTCAGTTATAGAGTCTAAAATAGTGTCATGAGGAGAGGAATGGAGAGTGAGATATACAAGAATGACTTACAGAATCTTCAAATTAGGAATCTGAGACAAAGTTGAAGGAATCGGTCCAATCAACTGGTTGTTCTTCAAAATCCTGAGATATAATTTACATAATCGAAAACCGATCATAACCTCTTCCGAGAATGAAAGTTTTCATTTGTAAGGAAATACCATAAAAAAAAACTCACAGGTTCTCCAGTTGTTTTAATTTAGAAATAGAAAATGGTATATCCCCTCTAATTTCATTAAATGACAAGTCCCTGAAAACACAATAAATATCAAAGTTCCAAGTAAGTCTCTAGGTGGTATAAATATAAACTGAATTCAGTTCTTCAAGGGAGAAACATACAAGTTCTTCAATGAAGAACAGTCACCAATCTCATCTGGTATCTGCCCTGATAACCTGTTTTCTCTCAGGTCACTGTATAAAAAAGAGAGGAAAAAGGCACAAGGCATAAGCAAGACAATACAAATGCCCCAACTACATCACTGTATCAAAAAAATGGTCGAAGGATAGTAAAAATTACATAGAGACCAAACTCTGAAGCTTCCCTATTGCAGGTGAAATTTCCCCATCAAGATTCAACCCTGAAAGATTGCTGCAAAAGATAAAAGCGTAAGAGAAAATGAAAACTGGTACATGCAATGTCCAAGGACACAGTAACTCACAGTGCAACAACATTAAATGTGACATTATCACATGTTATCCCTCTCCAGGCACAATAATCTGATGATGGCGAGTCTGTCCAATCATATAGAACATTATCCACATCCCTGAATAACTTCTTCATCTCCAACAGCGTTGCTCCTGTTATGGAAATATCCAAATTCCAAACATTAAACCATGAAGAACATAGTTAGAAGCTTGAAATCAGGGGAAACCAAGTTCTTCTTCATAACATTAGTAAATTTGTTGTCTTAACACCATGTTATACACAAGTTAGTAAGTATATTATGCTATGCAAAACCTCATTTTAGCGAAAATTCATTTGCACAATGTGAACCATGCAGAAAACAAGCATAAGTAGTAGACAACTGCATTAAAAAGAAGAAGCAAAAGATCCCAAAAGCAACCAAGTCAAACTCAAAATTCGCGGGACAAAAGCGCTGACATTTAAAAATAAATGGACCAACTGAAAACAGCAGAGGAAGTGCCATGTTTGGTTGCGAAGAAAGAGAGAAAGAACAAAAAAACTTGTTTTTCCAATACCTTTCACCAAGAAAAGGAAACAACAGAGAAGAACACGCGAAGGGTACTAGGCTTTCTAACAATGGCAGTCACAAGTCATACACCTCTTTGTTAAGAACCACATAGCCAAAACTACTTTAAACATTGTTATGCTCTCATTCTCCCTCCCCATAAAAACTGATAGCAAAAGCCATGCCAAAGAATCCAAACACACAAACAGAAACTTGAAACTGTAAACAACACTCACCATCATCAGATTCCACAGAGTTAACATTCAAACAAATTAGCAAAGGCAAAATAAGGAGCCCAAATCGAAATGCCATGGCTGCAACTGCAGGACTTCAACTTTACACGAGCCTAAGCATGAAACCACTCACAACCACCACCAAGCTCTTGTTCATACAGAAGGAACCAGAGAACAGGAACAAAAAAAGGTGTTACGCTTAGTGACACTGAGCACCACTCAACTTAATTCTGGCTTGAGATAAAAGGGTAGTTGTAATAAGATGGGTATTCTTCTTCTGTGCAGCCTTCAAAGCTTTTTATGTAATTACAATTACAATTACAATTGGATTTCCATATAACAGAACAAGTCCACAGCTTTGGCTGTGCAATCACATCGTTCTGCCACAAACATCACTCCCTAACACAAGATGCAGGAGGAAAAAGAAAAGAGAGAGAAAAAAAAACACACACAAAAAAAGAAGAGAGATAGAAGAAAATTATTTCACACATAAAGTTAAAACCATCTGCCACCATTTCTGCTACAAACCTGCACACTCTGCACACACACAACACTCTCTCTCCACCCTCCTAACTTTCTCTCTTTTTACACTTGTTTTCTCTCTCTCTTCCTAAACTGTTATGCCAGTGCTATGCCATATAGTAAATAAACACTGTACACTGTGCTATGCTGTGCCATTGGTTTTAACTTTTGATTCCCAGGGGTCACTTTCTGTGTGGTTTTTGCTATTGCATTATCTGCAAGAGTTTATGGGGAAATGTGTCATCTATGTAAGAACTGGGGACACTGATATAGATTTCTTGTTACATTATTTCATCATTTTTTATCAACCAATAAAATAAAAAAATCATCTTTCAATATTTTTTCTTCTAAATTGCACTTTTCACTCATGTTTCATCCTTATATAATTTTACTCTTCCATTAATCTTATGAGTTAATTGATGGGAAGATTAAAATCATTAGACCGTTACATTTGAAATTTTAATTTGCACAATTTACAAAACTTCATGCTTAAAAATCCAATTTACAAAACTAAAATCAAACTATTACCAATAAATTTTTTCTACATTTTCTAATTAATAAGCTAACATAAATAGCTTGAATAAAAAAGATGTCATTTTCAATGAGTAATGCAATCCATTTGAGGTGATAGGGACATCTTTCTCTTTCTGTTTTTTTTTTTTTGCCAATCTCTTGGGCATTGGATTCATGTTCATGATATTATGTTTTTCCTTCTTTTATTTATTTATTTATTTATCTCACCCCTCTCTCTATCTCTATCTCTCATGGTCTCATTTATTTATCTTATTTGTTTGGTAGTTATGCCTCCTGGTATTAATTATTGATTGTTTAACACAGTCTCTATGATTGCTCAGAGGAATTCTCTAGTGCTTTGTTCTGTGCAAATTTTTGAAGTTAATTGAAAAAAAAAATGATATAATAGAAATATGAATATAAAGTATTTTGGTCCAAAAAGCAGTGTTTGTTGACATTGGGAAGGTAGGAAGGGGTAAAGGTTGAAAGCAAAGGTGACAAAATTTACTGCAGGTCCCCATCAAGCAATTATCTGAATAGTGACATTCAGCTGTTAAGAACAAACACACCCTCTTCTTCTTGTTTCTTCGTAGTTGCTTGTGGTTCCAATTTGGAGAGAGAAACTCACCATTTTTTTCTTACTTATGCTTTTAATTCAGTAGAGCCACATGAACCCTTAACACACTAATCATATAAATAATCTTTAACTATGATTCTTTTTCTAATGTTTTTTCTGCATAACTATTTTTACTGTTTTTGTTTCTGTATAAGAAACTGCTGTAATGAGAACAAATTCGTTTTAATCACTGCTTTTATTACACTTTTTTAACAGTTTTAATGAATATTATAGTGTTAATGTGTATTTTATGAGTAGAATTTATGGATTTGATTGAATGTTTAGTAATTTAATTATTACTTAAGGAATTACAATTTTATTTTAGTCACAAAGTTGGTTTGGAATTAGTACAACAAATATTAAAAAATAAACTTTGATAAAAGTGGCGTGGGTGCCCACTCAATATTAAATTAAGTCAATTTTTATTTATTTTAATTTTAAAGTTTAAAATATGTTTTTTTAGGATATTTTGAATGATATTGTTTATATAATTAGTATGATACTTTTATATGACATAATATTTAATTTGAAAGTGACACCGGTGAAGTACTTGTGTACTAATTATAAATGTTTACGCAAATTCTCTTTATTTGAGTTATTGTAGAGGATTTTAGGGTTTAAAATTTTTTAAAAATCTAACAATTTTTTTAACTCGTTAAGAATTAAATTAATTAAAATTTAATATATATATATATATAACATAACATGCAATAAGCTTAAATCTAAACATCTCAAAAATATAGTTTTTCATATTTATGTGTTCATAAATTTTCACATGAAAACACGTACAAGTTCCTAGAAGAGCTTTTAACGTCACAAACTCATAATTTGCATTACTTTTACATCTAAAAGTAAAACAATCCAATGAAGTCATATCAATACATAACTCTTCAAAAATTCATCATTATGAACAAATCACATCTATACCGTTTAAATATTTTACAATTTCAAACTTGCAAAGATTCATTTTCACTATAAAGGTACAAATGCAATCAATTGAAGAAAATAAAATAAAATAAAATAAAATAGCATACTTTAAATATAAATTTCATTAATATGATGTCAGATCTTAAAAAAACAAATAAAAATTGTTTTAGAAAGATTATATTTTTTATTTGAATAGTTAAAATTTTAAATTTATAAACCTTTTTACTTAACTAATAAAATGCATCCACATGATTAATTTAGTTTTGGTTTGAATTTTAAAACAAATTGTAGGAATTCAAAGAACTAAATTAGTTAAATTCCAATAATCTATTTTCCAAATGATGTGTTACCATAACTGTTTTTTTATGTAATAACAAATAATTATTGTTAATTGATGTGTTAACATAACTGAGATATCAAGTTTTATATCTAATATGAAATTTTTTATTTAAAAAAAAATTATTATATAAAGTAAAAATATATGAGTATTTATAATATTATTTGAATGAAGAGGATATTTTATTGTTTTTAGTGTAGGTAGGAATTTAAAGGAGGTGTTGTTTTAAATAAGAAAATACAGAATCCATTATTGAAATTTCATTTGAAAGGGTTTGATGAAGTGATTAAAGATGTGAGTAGTGGAAGAGAGACACAATAATAATATAATAATAAGAGAGTCTCGGGAAGGTGAATTGTGTGATATATCTGATATCTGATATGATTCCTATTTTGTGCATGCACCATGCTCCATGCTTTCTACCATTTTCCTTTCACACACTCTTCTTTCTCTTCCTAACCAAAATTCCGTTATCCAACAAGATGACAACATGGCTTAAACAACTATTTTGTTGGGTACCCGTAACAAGCCTGGTGGGACATTAAACACCTTTATTAATCCCTCTACTGTTCCCCGTATTAAGTCATGCTCCTTATTTAGGAACAAAACCTCTCCATCATCCCTACTTCTACCCTCCTTCTTCAACCTCCTCAAACACCATTTTTTTTTTCATAAACAATACAATTTTTAATAATCAAATTTAGGATTACTCATAATTAAATTTAGGATTACTCATGTTTTTTTTATAAGAATGCATGAGATGAAATGATAAGTTGATTCATTTATGATTTATTCATAGGAAATTATTTTATTGATATAATAGACTTTTATATAATCTGTTTTTATAATTCTTTATGAATATGTATAATTTACTTTGTTAACCTATATTTTTTTGTTTAATTTTCCATATTTTTGTATTTTTTTAATAATAATATTTGTTTCATATGATAACAGATGATTGTTTTTACTTGAAATATCAACATAGTTGAGATGTCAAGTTGCATAATAATGTTTAACATGAAAATTTTTATATAAAAAAAATTAAAAATTAATTAAAAGAGAACTTTATTTTTTCAAAATTATTGTTTAGAACGTATTAAAAAGTCAACTTATTTATACATTATGAAATGTCCTTATATTTTCTAATAACGACGATCTAACAAGATCAACAAACTCTAGTTAAAATAGACTTTAAATAATTTTGATAATATATTAAAAAATAAATTTAAAATCAAACTTAATTTTTTCAAATAATTTATAAAATGAGTTTGTATTCATCTATATATTATAATAATCATATATATATATATTATAAAGTATTTTTGTTTACTTTCGAAATTTCCAATTGATAACCTAACTGTCATCTTTATTTTATGCTTCTAGATATGAGAATCCACCAAATTTGATTTGTGGTAATTGAATTTTGAGAGGATTTAAGACATTGAAAGCCCAAAATTGGAGATAGGAGTAATCAAACTCCTAATTGCAAAATTTTATAGTTTTTTTTTCTCCTCCTTTTTCACCTAAAAAAAGGAAACCTCTCCATAATTGGACTTCGGAAACCAAATTCCAATAAGTTTCAAATGTCAGAATCTAAAACAGAGGTGAAAGTTTGACTATCTGAATACCAAATTCTCAACGCGTGAATCATCGTTAATTTTTTTAAAATGTATTATTTATGAAAAAAATTCACAAAGAGACTCCTGATTTTACCCCTTTTTCTGTTGCCTATAGGATTGGCTTGTTAGATATTCTTCTAATACAAAATACTTTTTAATTAAAAAAAACACTTGGATGCGACTTTTAGCATATTTAGAAAAAATAGTATAAGAAAAATATATTTTTATAAGAATAATCACTTTTAATTTTAAAAATTAGTTTTTATCATAAAAAAATTTGTATTGATTACTACTGATATAACATTATTTCCTTTTAAGTATAAATAAACTAACTCATTCATTAAAAGAATTTACATTACACTTTTATATTTAACATAGAATAAATTATAGTAATAAACTTGTAAATATTTATGAGTCTTTTATGTCGAGGTAGTTTCAATGTCAACAATTTTTTATATTAGTGAATTTATCAATGAGTATTTTTTTCCACTAAACCCTAAATTTGTATACTTAATACCACAATTATTAAACTTCGTCATAATATCATTTTGGATAATTATCCTTTATCAACCAAAATCAATACATATCTAATTCAAACTCATCAAGATGAAATCATAAACTTATCAAACTAAAAATATATACATATGTATAATTATCATAGCAAAAATATCACTAAATTGATGTAACATTGCTTGAACAATATTTCTTGAGAAGGGAGAGAATCTACAATGACTCATCATTTCTCAAGTTGTGGAATCACCACTTAAACAACTCTTATAACACTTGAGTGTTATACTCTTCAAAAAAATAATTTTTATAACTTATTATTTTGATTAAACAATCATTCATGACCGATGTAATTAAGTTATAAATGAGAGAGAATTTTTATGACTTCTCACCATTAGATCGCTTGAGCATTGGACACAAACAACGAATTGGACAATTCAGTGGTGAGATTAAATGTCACTCCTTATATCTTAGTTTGACACTTTTTACTTAAATAAAATATACAAATATCAATTTTATATAAATTTTCCAACTCTACTCAAATTTGTCCACTAATACAAACCCGATTCTTTAGAAAACTAAACTTTTATAACTCAAAAACAAAACAAGATAATACTAAAGATTTTAAAAACTATTATCAAACACAACTCAAATTACACAATAAAGTAAAATTTCGCTATCTCATATTCACACATTAGAATTTCAACTCCATCATATTAAATTCTTCCTGAATTAAGATTTGAGTTTACCAAATTGAAAAAGGTGTTGAATAATGTATTAGACTATATCAAGATTTAATGTGAAATGTTAACAAGATCCAAATATGTTTAATTTAGAAACCGACAACTATAAAAAGATGTTAAACTAAAAATATAAAGACTTAAATTAGAAAAACAAAAATAATGACCATTAGCTTTTAAACTAGTGAATCTAACTAACATAAAATTCTCTTATCAAGCTCATAATTCAACTAGTATGTCTATGAAGAAGCATTAACATGGAAAGTAAATTGTATTCTTGTAAGATAAAGTTATATTGAACATTTAAAAAATGAGAATGAAAAAAAGAGCTTTTTCTTTTACTTAGCAAGAACCACTAACCAAAAGTAGCCAAGTTATTTAATCAATCTTACTATAGGCTCACACTAGGAATTTCTTATAGAGAAAGTGTTGAAAGTGATGTTTTCTAAGCCCCAAAGGATGCAGCATAGGCATATAGCCATCTTTTAAAAGGCAATGATTACTAGGTGAGAGTTAAACCCTATAAATGAGGTGGGGAACACCATACCAATTCTATTTTCCTTTCTCCCTACAACCTATTCTTACTTCTTAGGATTGGGACTATTAGATTATTATTTACTTTTTAAATCTTCATTTTTTTTACCACCCCTTTTGTTCATCTTTTTTTAAACTTTGGTAAAAACCACCAAGCACCAAATATTTTTTTTTTTATAAACATAATTAAGCTTAGGAAAATGAAAATGAAAAAAAAAATTGTAGGACTGTGAATGTGGCCCAACAATCACATGCAAAGCGTTTTGGCAGAAGGCCCCTTCAACAACAATTGTTCCTAGTCACGTGGCCATTAAATGTGAACATTTAAGGTTTTTTGGGTCCCATAATTTTCCCTCTCAACTGCAAATGCAGTTTTAATTTGTAATAAACCCACCCCAAAATATGCATACACTTTGGAACATAACCAATTAACTGTGTACTCTAAAATATCTATTTAACCATGTATGAAAACAGTGGTAGATTAATAGTTTGTCCATTTTTAGAATGAAAAATCACACAATGTTTCTTTGTCTTTTTTCTCCCTTCTTTTTATTCTCAAAGCAAGTAAGAAGGAAGAAGAAGAAGAAGAAGGTGTTTTCATTTTGATGGCGCTTGCATGAGATCGTGATATTGGGATCTGAAAAAAGGGAAAGAGAAGTGAGGAATCATCGAATTTAACGAGACAATAACTTTGAGAGAAAGCTCCATTGACACACATGTTTTTTGGGATAGAGTTTGTGAAACATGGAACACCAACAACTTAGGTTATAGTTTCTTTTCCTTTACAACCAACCCTTCAATCCATTGCCTTTTTCTTCCTAACCTTTTCTTTCTCTGTTCTGGAAAAAAAGAGATGCCAAACATCCCTCAATTCATTCATACAACTTTTTTATGCATCACTCAGGAAATGTGTATATTTCATTCAAATTTCATCTTTATTGTGTTTCTTAATTCTTTTAAATTAAGTGAAACATTCACCAATATTAAACATGTATAACATAGCAATATGTTCTTAGTCCTATTAAAACAATACTAAGGATTTCTTGATATCACAAATTCAAATCTTATAAATAAATATTTATGGTTATATTAATAAGTGTAATTTTCATGATTTTATATAGTATATGACAAAAAAAATGTCTTTATAAATTCAAAAATTAAATATTATAATATTTCATAGTATATAAATGAGTGTAAACCTTAATTTGTAAATCGATGTTATAAGGTTGAATTGAGTTTTAAGTTTATTTCTTAATATGGTATCAGAGTCATGTTGAGTCTATCATAACACTATCAAATCAACCATAAATATATAGTTTCATGCAGAGTTTACAGCAGTTTAAAGTCTATTTCTTAATAAGATAAAATTTATATAAATATTTTTACTATGTGTAATAACTTAAAAAAATTCTAATGTTAAAAGGGTATAAGATTTAGTGTATGTACGATAAGTTTCTTGATATAAAAGCTTAGAGTAGTTATTTACAATTTGAAGTGTATATTTATTATTATTTTTGTACATAATTTTTTTTCTGGTGTTTATTTTTAGTTTGAACAAGAAAATAAAAAGAGAAGTTTTGACAATAATTGATTGTATTGATTGCACAACCTCTCTTGGTAGGTACCAAGTAAATAGAACAGGCGGTTAGACGTACTCATAGGCCCAACATCACATTCGGCCCAATCCCATCAAGCGGGCCCGCAGGCCCTACTTTTGCCAAAATAAGAGTGACAATTTAACATTGTCTTTCATGCTAGTCATTCCCAGCCACATCAACGTTTTCTCACGGGTACGGGTTTGGATTCAACCGGGAACCCGAATTTTAGAAATATTACAAAGACAATATTATATATGCTTTAATAAATTTATAAAGACAGTCAACATATTTTACTTTTTTTTTTTATATTTACAAAGGTTTATTTTTTCTAATTATCATATTACTCGAAATAAGATTCTTTAATTAATTATTTAAGTTTTAAAATATTGTTATTCAAATTTTACATTACAATTACATTTCATTTATGTTTATTTATGATTGCCATTGTTGAACATAATTTTAAATATAATTATTTTCTAAAAACTCTTATTATATAAGTTTGTATTATAAATAAAAAACAAATCCTATATATAATAAGGAATATTTAAATTATATATGTATTATTAAGAATTTTTTATAAATGTGAAATTTGTTAAAGTTGTTATTTTTTTTTTAAATAAATTTTAATTAAAGTGTATTTTTCAATGATAATGATCTCTTATCATATAATTCATAGTGTTTAATATATAAATTTGTATTCTCACATCCTATATTTTGGAAATTACATACTGTGTCTAATATCCGTACAAGTTTCTGTGCAACATTTATTCTCTATAAATCTCATGAAAATTTGTGAAAATGTTAAAACAACAAATCATAAAAGATACAGTGAATAATTTGTTTAACCTTTATTAATTTACGAGGGGGAAAAAAATATTAGGCTGATATTTTTTATGTTGTTGCAGCTTGGTGATGGTGCAATGTGCAGGCAGTTGAATGTTCTAGTAAACAAAAATGGTTGATGATGAATGGTTTTTTAGTTAAAAATTTGATAGTAAATGAGACCACGTTAAAACATGAACTTGGAGCAAGCAAACAATGCAGTTAATCCAAGTAACTACAACATTCCATGTGTAGAATTTGGAATTGTTTTAACACTTGTGTATCTCAGTTAACCACAATTTGATTCAAGTTAAAACAAAATGTTAGAAGATCACGTCGACTAGAAATTAGAACCTTTCATTATATATAAGTGGGTGCAAACTTCAATCCTATGAACCGATTTTATGGAATTGAGTCAGGCTTAAAGTCCGATTCTTAATAAAAATACTGTGTTATCTCTCAACAAAGCTAATGAAGGATGATGTGTCACTTGGAGAAGCCCCAAAACCTTGATTCTTTTTGGTTTGGTACAGTATTCATGATTATTGAAAATGGTTCAGATTTTATAATAGATTTGGACCATTAATACTTTTTTGAACAACCCTAAGTGCAGGACTTTTCAGAGTAGCTTGGTACCTTGAACTGTGTGGAGACTTTTTTTCACCAAACACAAAGTAATGAAGGACCATTTTCTGTTCTTAGAATTTTTTTGTTACCTTGCTCTAGGCTTAGGAAGTTGCAGTAGTATTGGGAGAGTTAATTCATCAACATGCTATGACTAATACATTTAAGGCAATTTCATATCACTTGGTACTCCACCAGAGATCATCTTTAAATATTAGTGCAGGAGATAGCTGGTTTAAAATTGGAACTGCAGCTGATATTATGATTGTACTGTTTTCACATTATGTCACCTCTTCTTTGATTTTCATATTCGTATTTCTTTTTTCTAATGATGATTAAGTGAAGACAACTAGAACAAAAATAAGAAGTTCTTGTACCTACCCTAAACAGTAACAAGGTACATCCTTCCTGAGTCGGTTTAATGCCATAATGAGACTACAGTTAAACAGCTATTCAATGATTATAATGACTCTTTATTAAGTCTTCATTATCTCTCACCACATCTATAAATGAGAATATTTATTCACAAACATTTTACTTACTTAACTTAAACATCAAATAGTATTTTACACTTGAAACCTCTTTCTTTCTTTTTTTAAATGGGTTGGGATCTAAAGAATTATTGAGGTCACTCTTCTTTTATCTTTGTGTCGGTCAGTCATAATTTACTTCAACTTCCCTCCTTGCTAGTTCTTTCCTCCTTGTTAGTTCCTTCCTCCTGCTCGTCGCAATTTTTTGTTTTTCGTAACACATGTTTGGATGGTATTTGCAGAAGACACTATGATGCTCAAGTTAATAAAGGTGTTCGACTCTCGGTTGTTAGAGCAATGATGACGTACTTGAATCATAAAATATGTGCTATTTATTGGACCGGATTATTTAGGGTACACTACCTAATTCTTTTTTTTTCATTTTTTTTATCTGTTTATGCAAAAAATTGTTTAAACACAGCTTTCACAGTTGAAGCAGCAATAGCAGGAACAGGTAACAAAAGGATGAGTGGTGTATGAAAAGTAAGGGTGGATGAGACACTTAACTCAATATCTACAGAGGGTGCAGGTTGAGCTCATGAAAACTTGAGTATTAAATCTGTAATGGCTTGAAGAAACAAAACATGCTGCCAATCCATTACTTGATGGATACTTTATGCCATCTTTGAATCTTAATGACAACAACATATCCATAAATATAAGTTCTTGAAAGCCACAAAACAAAATTGGTGGAAGAAATACATTAACCAAGAGTGGTCCCCTACTCCCCAAAGGATGCAACTGTTTTCTGACTTTTATTAATTACATTTTTCTGCCATCAATTCTTCATTGTACTTATGACTTTCTATTTCATTCCAATTCAGATGCATTTCCCTTCATATTTCTTCTTCAATTAGTTGGATTCACTGTAACTTTCACTTTGGTTTCTGCATAAGCACAGCCTCATAAAGTTGTTCAAAGACATTTTCATCTTTTTTATATCTGTTATGACAAACAAAGTTTCATTGATTGGTATTGTGGTTAGATAGATTTTAGTGCTACATTGGAAATAATGTATGAAAATTAATACGTTTCATCACATTGAGTGAACAATATAATTTTAATCTTTGTAATATATTTATTTAATGTTGGTCCTTATAAAATTATCCTTATAAAACATCTCATTGCTGAGTTTTTTAGTTCCTGTAATATACCTTTTTTTCTTCTATATTTTTGTCCTTTTAATAAGTGAACAACTTTTTTCAAAGGGACTATCTCAAAATGAACAAAAACTTTTAGGAACTCAATGAAAAAAATATTACAAGGGTTTTAAAACAAAAACAAAATAGATAAATTTTGTACTAGAAAATAGATTTACAATGACTGGAAAAGAAAATCAGTATAAATGATTCCCTTTAAAAATATTAAGTTTGGAAATTTATACTATAAATGATTCTCTTTAAAAAAAATAAGGGAGAAGTCAAGAGTATCATGAAAACACAGAAATTAAAAGGACAATTATTTGTATATTACGAAACATCTATGTTAATCATTGTCCTCAGCCTCGAAACATGTGCGTTACAAATACTTATGATAGTTCCACCTAATTTGATTATGAATTGGAGTTTTTAAAATTCAGTATACATCATGGAAAACTTTTTCTTGAATCACAAACAAATAATAAATAACACACACTTTACACATCTTTATAATAATATAATAATATTTTAGATTAAAAAATAAAAAATATTAAAATATTAATTTATTATTATGTAAGGTGTATGTTTTTACTATTTGATATTGCTAATCAACACCATCCATACATCAAATATAAATCCAAAAGAATAAAAATGAATCTAAAATTTAGAACCATTTTAATTAAAAATCGATTTAATTCTTTTTTTAACCAATTTAATCCAAATTCAATAAAATAAATTAGATTTAAAATTCAGATTTATTTTAATTTAATTAAATTGGTTTGGATTTCTTCAATCATATTTAAAAAATCATATTTAAATAAGATTAAATTTATTTGGTGGGATCTATCTAATTGACGTAAGATCAATCCAACTCAACTTGACATTACCTCATTTCGATGTAGATCTGATGTCTCAGTCCAACACAGGTCGATTCAACTTGATCTGACTTGGACCAGTCCATCTCATTCCCACCTAAACCATGCTTGATCAGGACCTAACCAAACTAGACTTGACCTAGGCTTGACCTGACTAGACTTAACTCAACATGGGCTAATCCAACTCAATTGAATATGAGCCCGTCCCAACTTGGAGCGACCTAAACCCAAATTTTCTTAGCACGAGTTGAGTAGACTTGACCCGGTTCGTCTCAGCCCCAAAATGGGCCTAACTTGACTTGGCTAGACAAAATTTCGTCTATCTTGATCCTACATAGGCCAAACTCAGCCAAACTTTGCTTGACATGGGCATAGTCCAACTTGGTGAATATGGACGTGCTTCGACTTGGTTGAACATGGTTCTAACCCAACTCAACTCAACTTAGGGTTGGGTTGACTCAACTCGACCTGATTTGAGGTTGGATTTACTTGACTTAGCTTGAGCCCTAACCGACTCGACTCAACTAGGTTCGAACCGACCTTGTCTTGATTGGACTATGCCCAAACTGGTCTTAATCAGACTAAGATTGACAAACTTGGTTGAACGTAGATCAACCCTGTCTTGGATGAATGTGAACCTTCCCAACTCAACTCAATTGAATGTGGATCAAGACCAACTTAACTAGTTGAATGTGGATCAACTCAACTCAACTTGGACTTGTGTGGACTTAGCCCTTGTAAACTCAACAAAACCTTGCATGAACCCAATGCTACCTTGCTTAGGTTTAACTTTAAATATTATTTCATAATTTAAATCGCCTAACACAAATTTTCTCACCCTTAGTTAAACAATGTAAAATAAAACATGCGTTAATTATTCACTTTTATTTATTTATTTACAGTTTTCTACTATAATTTGTGAAAAAAATGTGCATTTTTATGACCGTGTTGGATTAAAATATTTGAAATACCCTCTCGATAACTTCAATATGTTCTTCTCAATTTTCATAATGTTCATTTTTAAATCAAGACATAATCGCAATAACAATATTCTTTCTGCACTTTTATCTTTTGAAGAAATAAATTAAATTTGTATTTTCACTTTTTAATGAAATTTTAGTTATTTGTTTCTAAAACATTTATATTTATACCAGATAAGAGTAATACATAATACATTTATTAAGATAATGAGAATGAATTACCTTAGTAAAATAATTTATAAATGATATATTTATTGTTGTTCTTATGTTGAGAAATAAGCTTTAAAATATAATTATTTTATAACGAAAAGTAATATGAATTAAATATGCACAATGCTTAATTTATGTCTTATATTAAAACTTGTTAGATAAATGATTCAATGAATTTGAGGAAACTTACGGTAGAATAGAAAAACTAAAAAATTGAGTGTTAAAAATATTTTCTTAATATATTTTTATCGATTAAAATTTGTTGGAAACTATATAATTAGTAAATAAGAAAGAAGAAGCTCACATAATTTTATAATTTTAAACAAGTTTTAATTAATAACAAAGCATCACGAGTTTCATATAAACTTTGTAAATAAAAAAATAAGATTTGGATTCAAAATATGCCAACTAGTATTTTTTTTATATTATATAATACACGTGCTTCACGTGTTTCATATTAATTTCTTAACCCAAAATAAAGCATTTTTACCTACATCACTTTAGATGGATGCAAAATCTTATTGAAAAGAAAACAATGATACTTTAACATATATTTAAATAAAATAAACATTTGAAACTTTTATTTTAATAAAATAATAATATATACTAATAATTTAATTAAAAAATAGAAAAAACATAATTAAAATATTAATATAATAAATTGTTAAATGATTATTTTATTTAATGGATGTCAAATTATTATTATTTAAAAAAAATACTTTTGGGCAGAAACACATAAGCTAAAGTCCGAGACTATTTCAAAACAAACGTGCTCGAAAAATTAATCCTAAAAACATTCTTAATGAGTACATGTTTAAAAAATTTGGAGAAAAAAAAATCTTATAAATTAAAAATCTCAATGATATATAATGTAAAGAATATCAAAACCAGTATTAACGCAGAATAATAATTTCTAGAAAGATAAAATTCATAGATTAAAATAATTTTTTGTTTTTAAATATAAGAATTGATTAGTTATTCCAATATGATTTTTTTAAAAGATGTAAATTTGAAATTTAAGATAGGTAGATGGTGTGATAATGAATGGAAGTTAGTTGTTGACTTTTTGGATAGTGAAAAAGGCCAAAAATTGTTAGAACATTATTTGAAGACCAAAAATTGGTGATTAGCCACCGTTTTTGCTATAAGAGAAAGGAAGAAGAAAAGTTGACAGCATGGTCTGTTTTCATTTCTTTTCTTTTTCTCATAACCATTCTCAATTAACCTTTTTCTCCAAATATGAAAAGCAAAACCATCTGTTTCTGCATCGGAGGGCTCAAGAGCAAGAGAAAGGAAAACAAAGTGGAAGATCTAGAGAAACATGTGAAGCCTAATCACAAGGTGAAAACCAAAGGGTGTGGTCCAAGAACTTTTGTTGTTGATGGTGGTGAGATCAATGTTGATGGAGCCAGCATAGTTGCTAGCAAAGACACAGGAGTGGCTGCTGCTGAGATGATTGCAGTTCATATGTCATTGATGAGTGGCATTGATGGAAGTGGTAATGGCCATGGGGGGGAGTCTGGGGCAGATGGTGGTGGTGACTGATATGTCTGTCATACTCAAATTGTTCTTTTTAGTATTGTTCATTAATCTTAATAGCTATATTTTAATGCTGTTTATTACCATGTAGCTATTGTGAAATTTCAATTTTGACTGGGAAGTATGAAAAAACTATTATAAGCTATCATTCTTTTCATGCGAAGTTAACGAAAATTGTGCAAAATCCAACCATAATAGAGTATGAAGTGGAATGATTGCATAACAATAATAGAACTATTTCATGGAAAACACTGTCTATTATATTGTAATACTTATATTTGTGTCCAAGAGTTGAATAGTAAGTTTCAATCAACATCTAACAACTCAAGTATCCCCATCCACCAACTTTGTTAAACTGTTTTGTCAAAATACATAAATAAAATCCTTGTAATGGACATCCATAGCAGAAGAAACAGCATCAGATTCCACATAATATTGAGCTTTTACAGTGGAGAATCTCGTTCACATCCATACACTATAACAGCCGGTCCAATCCTTGTTTGTGTCTTGCAAGATACGCATGGTAAAACGGTCTGTGAATGTGGTAAATTTAAAAAGTAGAGAAGGAACATTTTGGAAAAAGGAATACTTTGAAAAGCATGATTCCCTTCACGACATTAACATTTTATAGCATAACAAAGGTAAGGCCAAGAGAAGCAAGGTAATTCATTCATCATCTACCTTCTGAATGGATCTTGGAGAAAGCAGCAGGAGGAGGAGCAGACTTTCGTCTTATGAGAGAGTGGCAGCCATAAGCTTGGTGGTTCTAGCAGTGGCTTCTCCTCTCTATATAGACCGTAGACCAGAGAGTGAATTAGATGATGAGCAATCCATAAACTTGGGGTTTTTGTTGCCCTTGCTGCTCTTTGTACTGATCTTAGCCATAGCTTTATCAGCTTTTCTTGACCGGAACTTCACGAGGTTTGATCGCCACTGGATTCATAGAGTTGGTGGTTCTTCTGGAGGTATTGTTTTGATTCTTGTTGTCCTGTTTCTTGTTTTGAAGTGTAAAGCGTCTGTGTAACAAGCTACCATGCTCCAACGTCTTTTTGTGTCGTGTTTATGAAGAAACATACGAAACCGCTTGATATTTGGCTTAAAGGATATTTTAGAAGCATTTTGGTCTAGTTTTTATTCCTTATAGGATATATCACCGCTACTCCACGAGAAGACAGAATGAGTCCAGAGCAGTAAAAAGAATGTATGAAGAGGAGCCAAAGCATATTTGTGAGCCCTCAACAACTAAGATTATAAACACTCAATTATTTCATTAATGGTTTGTTCTTATAATAATACACTTTTATTTTTCTTAACGGGAATAATCTCGAAACAAGAAACACTCTTCTCTCCCACTTCTTCTACCCACCGCGCTGCACCCCTTGAGAATTTTCTTCCTCCATTCATGAGTGTGAGAGGCTGCTGGAAGTTCATTGAGCACCCCCCGTTGCACCACTGTTGAACGCATTTAAGGTATATATTTGTTCTGTGTTTGCAATCTAAATATATTTGTTATTTATTTGCAATCTATTTTTTAATATAGAAATACATTCTTGAATCCACAGTCCCAACCCAAACATACTTGTTCGGTGAATTATTTTCATTATTATATTACCATGATTTATTGTTTTCATCTTTTTAGTGCCTAATGTACTTGTTCAATAAATGTAGGATATATGTAAGAGTATTGTTAAACAGTGCATTGTAATTAACCCGCAACATAATGGATGAGATCATTTGGGACAGGCAACATGGACCATCATCTAGTGCATAGGTTTTATATTATAAAATTTCACAATTATATTGCAAAAAAAATTTATCACTAATGAGATATTATCAACATTGTAAAATGTTTACTTTTGGTGAATACTGTTACTATTAAAATAAATTATTTGTTTATTAAAAAACACTCTTCAAATTAAATTGTGTTTGAAATTAATTTAAATAAAATATAAATATTCGAAAATAATGTATTTCAAAATGTAATATCCGAAATACAATTTTAAAACCGTAAAAATGGATTTTCAGAGAATGTGTGCAGAATGCTTTTGGACATATAATGGAGATATCTTCCATGAACATATAAGTTTCGTACACAGGCATAAATTATATGAACCAATTGGTTGAATGTCCTTACAACATCTTTTTCCAAAAAAAGAAAATATTCTTCTTAAGTAGTAATCCATCCAATTTCTGTAAATTTATAATGACAATAAAACTAAATGCAACCAGAACTAAAGTAGAGCATATGGCCCACATCCCATGAGCAGACTCATCATTAGCTCCCCAAAAATAACCATGTTTTGTTATTTTAATCACACCACTCCTAAAAGGCAACGCTAACTTTATGTTTGCCACTGCTAAAGAATACAGAAACCATCTACCAGTTGGCCTACCTTCAATGCATGTTTCATTAATTATTTCATAAAGGAGAATTGAGAAAATACACAGCGAGGATTACATCACATCAGAAAATGCATACCTGCTATTTCTGAACCGAGGACGGGGACGTAAGGAGGGCTTAGTAATCTGAAGGGAATTTGAGTACACGGTGAGGGAGGGCTTCGTATTGTCAGTCTTCACTGCTGTTGGGGATTACACCTCGGTGGTTACGGCGCTCAATGCATTGCCTGGCTGTTCAGACAAGCACTTATTTCTGACATCCGTTAATAATCTATACAGATGATTGTCCATATTACACTAACTTTAAACTTGACAAACAAATATCCGTTTATTAAGGGAGGGATTACACCATTTGTCCAAGGCAAGGTCCAGAAGAAAAATGCGTATCTCAAATGTTTACAGTAACTTGTAAACTTGACAGAATACCCGACACAATCAATATCCTTTTATTTGGGGAAGGGGGAGGGATTACATCATTTGTCTAAGGCAAGGTCCAGAAGAAAAATGCGTATCTCAAAATATAAATGTCAGTACATGATAGAACAATTTACAGCATAGTCAATGGAATACTATGGCAAAGGATCAGATCACCTATTTACAACCAAGAAAAAAGGTTAGACTGTTTTAGAATAAAATATGTATCAACAAAATTGAAATATAAAATTTACAAGAGCACAAGTATAGGAACGACAATTTATTACAACAGTCCGAAAAAGATAACCTGACACTATATATGACAAACATACAGAAACAATAATGAGTTGACATTTACAATACATTGAGTAAATAACCAGATTTATTACCAAGTGTGTCTTCACTTCAAGTGAAAACCACTAGTAAATTAGACGATCCTTGGTTATGTTTATGAAGTTGACAAGCTGCTGAATATACGCTTCAAACTAGAACATGCTGCACGCAATCTTCCCATGCTCATTGAGCTAATCTGTAAAGCACAATAAAATATCACAATTAATAAAAACATCAACAGATTCTATCATGTATGAAAAGGTTAATAGGCTCAAATTAATTAAAGAATAAGTGCACACGCTACTGGTAGTTGCTATCACCTTCGGACAGAAGCGGACATCAAGAGTCTCCAGCATAGTGCATTTGGATATAGCAGCCTCTACTGCTTCTTCATCAATGTTGCAAGACTAAAACATTCGAAATACCACTCCATCAAAAAGTTAGTACAATTAAAAAAGCAAGCAACTTGTGGTACAGTAATGAATCAATAGATGTGTTGTCAGAATTAGTATAAATTTAAGATGAATTCCCAATTGTCATGTCACTCGGCCCAAACCCATTCATTCGTGCTTAATTTCAAGTGGACTAGGGCAAACCCCGCATGCAATTTTTTTGAAAATAGTGTTTGCAGCCCACACAACAGAAAAATTTAACATCATAGTTTGACAGCTATAATGCATAATAAACCTAAGACACAATGCCTAAACATAATCGAGCACAGCTAGCATAAAATTTGACAACAAGAACTAAATATATAATGAGTTCAACAATCTATTTCAATTGTAAGAGAAAAACAATTACCTGGAGGAATAGACTGGTCAATCTTGGACAATCTAGCTTCAAAACTTCCAAAGAGTAACAATTGCTGAATAGAAAAGTTTAAACATTAACACTGCTAGGAGTGATATAATTTATCTAGAGATGCGAAAGATGAACATAACTGTTTTATAAAAAAATAAGCAGAATTATATTACATTACACAGAGGTCTATCTATATACAGAGTAAAAGCTATCCTGGGCCCACAGCCAGCCCATACACATAAAAGAGTATTTTTCAAGAAAAGGAAAAACTCACGTTTACACACATAGATATATGATAATGAGAAGGATGGAAATTAACCAAGTTATTAAAGCCAATCATACCTTAGGTTAAGCCAGCTTAGGTTGAGACAAGCAACATCAACCTCTTTCAAATTAGTTGATAGAGAAAGGTTTAAAAACAACAAACAGGAACAATGTGCCGTTAATGGAATGAAAACTTTCCGAATGTTCAAACATCCCACACAGTTTAAGTTCTGCAGCAATCGAGTGGGTTGCTCACTTAGCTCATGGACATTTTCATAAGAACTTGTAATGGATAACACATTTACACCAGCAATATGCCCCCGACTACATCCCCAATTTAAGTCATGCATATTGGCACAGCCAGTCAAGTTCACATGTGTAAGGTGTGTGCAGCAAGAAAGAAGCTCCTCTATAGCAGATTGACACAGTGTTGCATAAGACAAGTCTAACTCCTGAAGTGCTGGTAAAGCACCCCTCTTGTAGAGGGGTTCAAGTGACGAGTCAGTGAGATATTTGCATGCCTGCAACTTTAATACCTTCAAGAAAGAAGGAATAATACAATCAGAAAATGGCAAAGAGAATATATACACAAAGGTAAATTAACCATTTTAATGCCAATTGTCCAAGTACTGATGAAGATATTGTATTTACAATAACATTATATTTGATTCAACAACATAAATATTTTCTTTCACACTTTACGCATCCTCCTTCTCTCTCTTCTTCTCTAATCATTTTATGCAATTTCATAATTTAATTACCAGATTGCAACAACACAAAATAAAACGAATTAGGCTTAATTACTCATTCGGTCCCAATACTGGCATCATCAGCAAACCTGTAGTATCAAAGCAAAACACATTTGATTGCCCTTGCATAAAATGTTATGCTATACCTGGAGAAACATTATGAATAAAACTAGTACGACCAAAAACACAGGAGATACATGGAGTAATGATTCATCTGGAAAAATGATTGAATGAGGAATCTTATTTCCAAGAGAAAAGTAGGCGATGAGAACTGCATTACCCAAATGGGGAATTAGGAGATTTGCATTAAGTAACAAGGCTCGCGCAGTCTTAACTAAATGTCTATTTTTCCTTTCTAATATTTCTCGGTGTATGGAGACATGTGGGTTGATGCAAGATCCCTTCTGAGGATAAAAAGAGAGTACAGAATAAAATATTCTTTATCAATGTCACTCAAAAAAATAAATTATTTTTCCAAATTGATGCTTGATCTCATTGAGAAAGGACATGAAAATAGACAAAAAGTTTAGATATTTACTGAAGTACATCAAGAATATTCATTAATACAAGTGACTTGTAATTTGAACCCATAATGTGACATGACTTTGTTTCCCTAGAAAAAAAGACTGAACATATTTGCCTAATTCACATGATTAAGCTCCACTTGCAGTTTGTAGAGACCAGAAACCATTTTCTTCAACTTGAACAAATTTGGATGATCCAAGCAATCAAGAAGAAACTTTGGTGATGGAGCTACAAATATGGACTTGTTTCCGAGCAATAGAGGCCTCAAGATTCATGTACTACCCCAATCAAATGACCCATACCACATTCTTGTATGAAAAAAAGATTCAACATCAAATGTAACAACACAGTTTAAAAATCTAGTAAGATGACTTAGCGAGAGAACATTGAAGGGACAATTAGGAATAAAGAGGATGATGTACTTCAAGTGTAAGGACGAAGAAAAAGAGACTTCCAACTCTTTGGGAAACAAACTTGGATCTATTTGCTCAAGTAATAAAATGGGGATACAAAGGTGAATAGGGAATCATTGCTAGATATGTGACTAGAAAAAACTTCATCAATTGTCCATGGACCTTGACAACCCATAGATTAACAAATACATGTTGGTGAAACACCAAGGGTTGAAGATGGTTGGGATTAGTTGTTGGACTTGAAGAGAAGATATTTTTTATATTCGTTTTCATAAAATTGTTGCTTGGATCGCTTTAACTTCGAAACATTTGTTGCCATTCAAGGAAGTCATGTGAGGAGTAAATTTCCCTAGTATAACCCTTTCTCTTACAGGAGGAAAACTGAGGGCAACCATCTCTACCACCACATCTTCCTCAATTTTCACAACCTCCCCTTCCACAAGTGGACACCATTGCCAAAGATCTAACATATTCAAGATTCATCAACCCATTTATACAAGTAGGAACATGAAGATTGGGCATGTTGAGGTAATTATGTAAAACGAAAAATCAGAAAGGATATTCTTCAAGTGAAAAAAAAATGCAAAGAAAGGCTTGAAATAGGACTAGAGAAGAGCGATGTAACCAATTGTGGCACCATGTCGAAGCTCTTATGACAAGGCACCACCTTCAGTGATGCACACACCTGGCGAGAGATCACAAAGAATCTATGCAAAGGGGCACATGAAGAGGTTTGTCAAGGTTGTAACCAATGTTGTGAAAATCATGAGTATACTCGTATACTCGCACAATTCAACAATATTTTAGAAGAAACCAAGCTGACTCTCATGGAGGATTGTTGGCTAAGCGGATTGGAAAGAGTTTGAGTAGGTAGCCAAATCAGAGGATTGGTGATTGTACCTGATCCGTTACTCGAAGCATCTTTGAAATCACGATCACTGAACCCTAAAAACACCCCCAAATCCAACCTCACAAATTGAAAGCACACTTGGCTTGTGTCTTCGCCGCTCACGAGGCCGCCACTCACGTCACCTCGGTGTCGCTTTTGATCTCCTTGCTCCTGTTTGGCAGTGTTGCACCATTGTTCCAGATCGCGCGTACCGCTCGCCATAGCAGTCATCGTAACGCTCGTCGCTTGCAACTATCTTGTAATGTCATGGAAGGAGAGCTCCTCTTTTATTTTCTAATTATTTATTTCAGTCGTTAATTGTTCCTCTCTTTAGTTTTAGCTTTTTATTAAATAGTTTTTCTTTTTAATTGTTCCTCTTATTTGTTTTAGCTTTTTATTGGGTATTTTTTTTTATTAGACGTTGATGAATTTAATGATTATTTTATACATAAATACTTTATAAATTATGAACCTATTTTTAATTATATTATATATTAAATATTTTTTTCTATATAGTAGTAGTGACTCTTCCAAATCGAGTTACGACCCTCGAGTTATGAGTTTTAATTTCCTTTCCAATCCTCGAGTTTCACAACATTGGTTGTAACCCTGACAAGCAAGAACTGAGGTTCGCCAGAAAAAAAAAAAAAAAAAAGGTTATTCAAGGACAACGACCATCAGAGATAGACAACAAAGATGACAAAAATATCAAACCCACTCTGACACCAACTTGAATATTTGAACAAGAGAAAAAGCTTCAGTTTATGTTCACTTGGCAATTGTTTATATATACCAGCAAAATGAAGTACAAAAAAAGGATGAAAGTTTTTCATAATACATAAACAAAATAACTTCTATAAAACTTTAAAGACATTTTCCTTACACAAGACTCAATTGGCCTTTTCTAACAATATAAAATGAGGATATACTAAATTGAAATGAATCAAACCTAACTCACTCCCAAAAGCTAGATCAAGGGAGGAAGATTGCACATGACTTATTAGAGGCATACTATCTATATTCCTCTCCATTGTAGGACATCTTAACAATAATTAATAGAACTTAATGATTACACAATAACATCGTTTGAAAATATACCCAACACCTAAAAATATTATTTCAATTATTTTATACTTGCAACTTTCAAGTAAACACAGTTAATAACACACTTTTGTTGTACTATTAATAGATGTAAATACATTTTAGGATGAAGACAATGAACTCAACTCATTATTCCACTTACAAAATGAACTTTAAATCTAACTCAATTTTACGAAATTGACTTGTAAGGTGATATTTGCATCGAATTCGGTCATTTCCATTGCAAGAGTAATTATCAAAGGTTCTAATTTACTCTTTTTGGGTTTTCTTGTGCCACGTCACTTTTAAGACCCCTTGTAACTTTTACTCCTATGGAAGTCTTATAAACCGACACATTAATTTATGTTTTATTTTGTGGTTAATATTTTCAAGATAAAAATATATGGTTTTATTCTTATGACCCAAGATCTTAAATTTAATGTCATGTTAGCTTACTCCAATGAGGAGAGTCTTATAATACCCAAGTCCTAAAATTATGAGTATGACCCCTACAATGGAGATGCCTTTATATACAATAATTTAATGATATCTATATGTGGGATGTCCAACAGATCTCTTAATGCCAAGAACTATCAATATCGAGCATAGAAGTAAATATTTTTAAGTGGCCTAATAGCAAACAACATGATAGACCCACAAACCTTGCAAAGATAGGTTCAGGTACCATCTTAGAAAGTGGGACTATTAAGCCTAACTCAACCTCACAAAACTATCTTGTAAGGTGAGATTTACACTTATATACTATAACTTGGTTTTATCTCTAATGAATATGAGATCACCAACAATTACAAACATTAGAGGGTAAAAACAAGGAACACACCCCTCAGACGTGGACATAATACTTCTACTTATTTATTTGTGCAAGTGAACTCAAATAATATCACAATTTTGTTGAGTTAAAGGACAATGAGTCCAACTAATTATTTCAAAAAATTAGAGGACATGGGACACATGCGCACACAATTTCATTAGGTGTTTATAAAATTGGCTGTCCTTTCCTTCAGGGCATGTTATGTGGTGTCACTCTACTATAACTGTATACTTAAAACAAATTACATACAGGTAAAAATATGAGCATGGAAATAAATGGCAACTCTAACCTTTAGCTGCGTACAAGACTCAAAAACAGGATGCAAATTGACCAAAAAAGTATATGACAGATCCAGTAGGGTCAAATTTGGGAGCCGCTGCAAAGAACAAAGTCCATCCAAACCAATTGATGAGCATGACATCAATATTAATGATTCAATCAATGGGCATGAAGCAGTTGTTGCAGACAAGCATTCATTAGTGAGTTGGCTGTGTCAAAAACATAAACATCAGTCCACATACAAGCAGGATACCAAAGCAAATAATAAGTGAAACCTCACCTGCAAAAGGAAGCATCCAAAGATGTCAAGAGTGGACAATTAACTGATGCTTCAGACAGTACACCACAACCTTTCAACTCAAGTGAGACCATAACCATGGCTTCTATGCTCAGTATATTTAATTTTGGACATATTCCTAAATTGAGAGATCGAAGACCAACCTGAGAAGCAAATGAAGTAATGAATTTAGAACCTATATCATACATACCACAAACATTACTATGTGCATCAAGTCCCAAGCCTTAACCCAAAAGCAGCCCCTTTGATTGGAATGTGCACAAACTTGACTTGTTCTTAAACCATGAAACAGCAAAATCCACAGGCGGATTTCATGTTAAAGTTCAATTTCAATTATAGATTTAACATATTTGGTTAAATGGTCAAATTAAAAAAGCATAAGAATTAAAAAAAATCAACTCGCAAAATCTAACAAGTAACTAAGAAATCAATACAACTTACCGGACAAAAGGATGCTCTTTCTAAATGATCACAACCATCCAAAATGACTTTCTCAAGGTTAGGGCATGTGAGCTCCAGAGAAGTGATTGCCCGACAATCAGCAAGGGAAAGACTGACTAAAGAGGTGCTGAAGAACCGAACTGAGGTCAAGCTCTAAATTCAGTATAACACCAAAGTTCAGTAAAATCCAGAACATTTCACCAGTAAAAACAGCGATAAGCAAAAGCAGGAATTCAAAGGAAACTAATCTCTCACAAGTGCAACCAGCAGAAAATTTAAGAGGCATAATCCCATATAAAATTATAAACTATATGAAACACCCACTACATATGTGGCCTCTTAAACACAAGTAGAATATGATAAATAGCACCAATATGTAGGACAAAACCCCTGTAATTTTCAGCATAGACTACTAGCACAGATCATACATAAGCAAATTGACCCAGCATGTGCCACAAAAAGGGGACATATTACAAAGTACCTCACAATTAGCAAGAACTAGTGATTTCAGCATAGGGCATCCTCCAACATCATTAAAAACATCACATATAGAGTTTGTCAAGGATTCACACTCTGAGAGGTCCACTTCTTGTAAAGATTGGCATTGCAGAGCTAACGTGGTTAAACTTTCTTGCTTTTGCAATGCTAATTTCTGCATCACCACAAAGTCCATCCTTTACACGACTATAGAATAAGTGGCATGAAGAAAACACCGCAGACTTAATTACAAGACGTACTTGAAGTGAATTTGAAGTGATATTGATTCGATGAAGAGCAGGACAGTTTGATACCAGAATATTAGAAAGCATCATAGTCCTCAAGTTCAAATCAGCAAACCTGCCAATTAAACAATTCAAGAAAATAAATTAGAAAATATCATACACAAAAATGGGAAAGGGTTGTGGAGTCAAACAACAATTACACAAGCAACTGAGAAAAGGCAAAGACCAACAATATAATTACAATACTTTTTCCAGGGCAAAAGATGAAAGAAGAAACATACTTGCGACAGTGTACCAATCTAATAGTCTGCAAATGGGGAAGATCCAAAGACACTGATGTCAACAGGCTACAATTATCAAGCTCCAAAACCTGCAGCAGCAGAGTGGCAACATTTGTTGATCCTAGAAGTCTATACTAAGTAATTCAGACACATTACTAATTTCTACTATCTAAGACAAGTAACATACCTCCAACATATCACTATGAGCTATTGCAGCCATTGAGGCAGAAGTGATCCCCTCACAACTATGAAGCTTTAGAACTGTCAACATCGGCAGTCTAACAGACTTCAAAGAAAAAACAAACAAGTGAGCAATCATGTCAAACAAAGTCACGTACTCTTATTTAATCTATACATACAAAAGTGATTATAGACTCTATAGCACACCTCCAAAGATATGTTTGGGCAGTATGATGCATCGAGGAAACTAAGGTTAGCACAACTCAATGCTATTTCACGCAGTGTTTCATCACTGACACAAGAACAATTTGACATGTCCAGTGAGACAAGTTGAGGGCATGAAGTTGCAGCAGCTCGTATTGCAGCATCAGGAAGTTTGTGGCAAGAGCCTATATCAAGCTCATGCAAAAGTGGACAATTGAGCACAACCTGTGCCATGTTACTGCGCTTCAATGACATAGTTTCAAGTTGTGGGCACCTGAAAAATGAATAAATAATCAATATTTAATTTTTCAGCAACGTGACACCTAAATGTCAGTTAAACCACAGAGCATATTTACCTGACTGCTATTCGCATCACACGGCATTTTGTTAATTGAAGATGACACAATCTGTCATGATTTATAGTTATCTCTTGAATTCCATTGCCAAGTGTAGAATCATTGATATTCAACTTTTTTAACATAGAACAATCAGCTAAAGCATGGAAAAAAGTGTCAGCTATTTGTCCTCTTCCTAATGTAAGAACCTCTAGATTCCTGACAATGAAGAAAACAAATCAGAGCTGGCGTCCAGCAGATAACTTTATTGACTGCAATACCGCATGTAGAAGACCTACCTTAAAGAAGAGATGGCCCTCATGACAAGCAAGTAAATAGCAGAACCAGATATGCTCACTGCTGTGGCATTGGGAT
The DNA here is from genome assembly GCF_051622355.1 of Phaseolus vulgaris. Taxonomy (NCBI): domain Eukaryota; kingdom Viridiplantae; phylum Streptophyta; class Magnoliopsida; order Fabales; family Fabaceae; genus Phaseolus; species Phaseolus vulgaris. Next base: position 4,960,542 of record NC_143498.1, read on the forward strand.
AACGCCTACACATGTCCTCAACTGTAAATTAAGCATATTTAGCAAACTTTAAATGAAGCAAGAGTTCTGCTTATAGTCATCAAGAATGTGCTATAACATTGCAATAGTGCCCTAATAGCATGATGCAGACGGAGGCCACTAAGATGTTAAAGTAACCCAATTTTTCTCCCATTGTCTGACTTTTCCGTTTCAATTTTCTTCCATTTGTAATTTACCCAACATATGTTGCATCAGAAAACCCTGCTCTTTCACATTTAAAGTGAACCTCAGTTCATCTCGTTCACTGTTCACCCTCACTGTTGCAGCATGAGAGGTTCATTATTTTTTTTTTTCATTTTCGTCAACTTACTACAATTTCAGACTATAATTTATGACTAATGAATATAGCTTTAATTTAGATTTTAATTTTTAATTTTGCCACCCTCGCATGCTTGAGCTCACAACTCACTCTATATTGAAGCTTGAGGGGCTTGTTCTTTTCAGTTTCACCCACATGCTCTGTTGCCCAACTTTGAACTTTCAATTGTCAGACTAACTAACGAATATGGCTTTAATTTCGGATTTTTTTTTTAATTTTACCATTTACATGTATGTGACCAAATATTTCAGTTGGATCTACAATCTAGGTAAAGCATCCATACTGCTATAGCATTCATTCAGGGATTTGGGACCAGTTATTTCGCACAACTCTCTAGGATTGATAGATATGCTTCCACTAGTAGAAGGCTCACCTACGGACACAACATAAAACTAAAAAAGAAAAGAGAAAACAGCTTACTACAACATATATACAAGCTCACATTGTTCGACAGAAATGTTCCGGTCTTCAAAATTCAAGCTTTTCCAGAAATCTTCATGAGCACTTGCACTTCGCCACTGTTTACAAACCCTGGCAGCTTTGCAAAGATTGGGATGATCCAAAAACGAGAAAACCTAAATTTCACATATAGCAAAAGAGGACGCAAGAGTTAAAAGAAAAAGCATACCGGGAAATATAAAAAATTCAAAAAAACATTACACAGTACCAGAATAAGTTATACGCACTTAAAAGCGAACTAAATAAAAAAAATCCACGAGAATTACCATATGCAACAAGTCGTCGGTAAGATCCATTCTGACCTCTACATCTTCAACTTTCAAGATATCACTGCTATCTCCTTCACCATCTTCCACAATGCCGGAATCAAAGCCACAATCCTCACCAGCGCCCATCAATGCAAATGTATCACAACAAGTCTCACCGTTGGGTCGAAGAGAATCTTTAATGTAGTCATAATCTCTACATTCATTAGACGCACCGCATTTCCCTGCATTCGTCGAAAAGAAACGCTCCCTGCAAAAAAAAAAAAAAAGACAAGCACCCATCAATCGCCAAAGAAAAACTGCAGGAAACGAAAAACGAAAGAAAAACACTCAAAAACAGTTTCCAGTATAAAAACCAAAGCTCGCAACACGCAACAACATAACGAAAGTGGACTGGCGCGTCACCATCGTCACAACAACAATGCACACACTCAGGAAGACATTCACACGCTCGTTTCGCGAAACTCACTCGAAATCGGCGTAGAACTTGGCGCGCTTGTGGCTCAAATCGCGGCTCTCGACGCCGCCTGCGACGGTGCTGTCCGAGCACGCGGCGGCGCTGCACTCGCCGGACCAGGAGACCAATGTCTCGGCGCGCGGCGGCACCGGCGCCATCGCGAATCGTCCATCTTCGCGGTTGTCGTTAGCATCGTGGTCAGAGACGGCGATGGCTCCAACGGCGGGAACGACGTCGTTTTCGGAAATGTCCTCTTCCTTCATGAGGTTTAGGTTATCTTGTTCTTCCTCGGTGAAGCATAGACAGCACCAAAGCTTCATGCACTTGAACTTGGCGATGGCTGGATGTGGATCCTACGCATTTGGAGAGGTAATTTGGGGAAACCCTAAGCGGTTGGAGCCGAAACGATTTGGGGCAGTGAGAAAAATTGAGAGAGAAAATAAAAGAGTGGAAGTGAAGAGATAGAAAGATGGTAAAATGGATCTGATCGGATCTCGGGAGCTGCTGCTGCTTTTTTCTTGGGATGTTCTTCCTCTGGGGTTGCTCTATATCTCAGCAACTCAGAAATTCGTACTTTTTGTGCCAAAAAACTCAATTAGAGACACTCAGTGAGAGAGAAAACCCCTTTAAACGATGCCGTTTCGTCCTTTTAGGGGGGGTCTTTTGTTTCTTCTGCCGAATGGTGAGACTATCAACACTCTCCTCATTTCGTACTCTTTTTCTAACACTGCAACACATTATAATTTGTTGTAAGAAATCAAATTATAATAACATTCTTTATTTTTTTTATTTTTGTTTTACCATTTCTTTTGCTGAAATTAATTCTTTGAAAATTCATAATAGGTCAAACTAATTACTAATTTGGTCTTTGTAATTATAAAAACTTTTCTTTTTGTTATCATACTGAAAAAACACCTATTTTTTAGTTCTTACAAATGTCGTTTTTAATTTCTTTACTTATTTATTTTGCTTTTATCTCTTTTCGATTTTTGTTTTACCTTGCTTATTTTCACCTATTCTGTTTTTTCATTTGTAAAGTTAAAACGTTTTATGTTGTGTTTGTAAAAATAATTTAGCAAAACACCAAAACATTCTACAAAATTTATTGTTAAAAGGATAATGAGTCATGTGTATAACTTAAGAAGACAAAGAGTAACGTAGAAAAATAGTTTGGAATATAGCTTCCTAAATTTTATTTTTTTATTGTTTTAAAATACTTTGAAATTAAATATGTTTTCTAAATAAATTTTATAGAATACTTTAAATCATTTTTTTTTAAATTCTTAAAAGTTTCTCACCTGTTATAATGTTATATAATTAGGTGTCATTAATTACTTCTAATTAACTTCGAGATTAACGTTAATTAGTTCAGATAATTTAAGTTTTGAATTTCTCTTTCTTATCATCTTTAGTTAAGAATATTGTAACTTCTTAACTTTTCCTAATTATTTTGTTGTATTTTATTGTATGGTTTAAGATTTTAGTGGTTTTATAAATAAGAGTGTCACATGTTTGTCCAAGACAGGACACTTTTAACATATATACCAAACTAGTACAAAACTATGTCCCCATACAAGTTAATACACTTGATAAAATTATTAATGTTATTATAACATTTTTAATTGCATTCATAAACATATATTGTTGTTGTTTTCATATCATTTACATTTCTGGAACATTTTCTTAATTTTTTATTTCTTGTGTAAAATAAAATAAAAATACCAATTTAAAATGGGGAATGTACCAAATTATCTAAATGCATTGGAGTAATACCAATATTTATTGAAATAATATAGTTGTAATTTTATCTTATTAAAAAAAACACAAATATCAACCTTAACATTGTCTAATGTATAAATATTAATAAGTGAATTTTAAGTCTAGTTCAAGCTCATAAAATCGGTTTATAATGTGAGGTTCGCAACCATTTATATACTATGAAATGTCCTAATCTCTAGTTGATGTGGGATCCCCAACACACCTCCCTCACACCAAGGCTACCAATTCGTACATAAAACTATATATTATGGGTGGTCCGATAATAGTCCGATAGCGAGTGGCTTGATAAATCCAACAAACAATCTCTAAAATAGGCTTGAAATGACTTTGATACCATATTGGAAAATGTCATTAAATAGAGCAGAAGAGAGTAGCGTTTCTTGTGATGGTGAGTTGATGATGATGTGCTGCAAGGCTCCTTCCTACGGCTGTAAGGAAAGCTGGAATAGAGAAAAATAGAAGAGAGCGTATAAAGGAAAAATTTTATTAATCTATTTTTTAAGCAAGGTACAAGCAAATAATATATAATGCAGGTGTAAAAAGAAAAATGGGTTTGAGACTACACGCAGCCAAACAACCCAAGAGAGAAAAAACATAAAGTTCATCAACCCCTTCAAGCTGGGAATAGATGTTCTTCATTCTCAGCTTGGAATGTATTAAGATAAATGTGTTGGGAGGAAGGGGTTTGGTGAAAATGTCAGCAACTTGCATGGAAGAGGAAATGGGAAGAAGTTTGAGAAGCCTAGTTATAACCTTTACATGAATAATATGGCAGTCAATTTCGATATGCTTAGTGAGTTCATGGAAGACATGATTGTTGGCTATTTGAATAACAGATCCAATGTCGCAATAGAGGATGGCAGACTGAAAATAAGGAACCCGAAAGTCTTGGAAAAGGTACATCAACCATTGGATTCCACATATAGTAACTGACATGGCTTTGTACTCTACTTCTGATGAGCTTCTTGAAATGGTCGTTGCTTCTGATGGGAGGAATAAGTTCCATCAAAAGAACGCGAGACTTGATGTTGTGATATTGTTCATTTAGCCCACAAAGAAACTGTGTTGCTTGATCTTCAAGCTTTCTTTAATTGATAAGAGTCGTAACAACACAATAACAAGAGCAATCTGTCTTATAGGCACAAGTTGGGTTAGGTCTAAAAATCTCAATTTCATCCCAGATAATACGAAGCTTAGTAAAATAATCGGTAACAGATTGATCTCCCTGACATAGGGTAGCAACTTCCATTTGCATATCATAAATTCTAGAAAGATTACCTTGAGAATGTTTTGTTTTGAGGTCGTTCCACACATCAACTGTTGAGTCCATCCAAATGACGCTCCTTCTTATTGGAACAGAGACAAAGTGCACTAGCCAAGATACCACCATGTTGTTACAACGATTCCATGCAGCATAAGTAGGGTGATCCTTCGCACTAAAAGCTGGCACGACATATCTACTCCAGGAATGATAATTCGTTGAATCAAGAATGGGTGATATTAGGCAAATTCTAAGATTCTCATTGAGATGCAAAGACAGATAGGTCTGATCAAATGTTTGTTGACTAGGTGTTGGTAAATCGAACGTTTCTTCTACTACTTATGCCAAGTGACTCTCCCTGTATAAAGTTTATTGCACTAAATCTATCACCTTTTGTACATTAAATAATTATTCTATTTAATGATTTCCCAAATGACTCTCTTGTATAAATGGTGTATTGTCTCATGTAATTTACACATTGAATTTTGAATAGAAAAGAAACTCTATCAAAGTGTTTAGTGAGTTGAGTCTCTTAAATATTCTTGGGTCTTTTCTTGTGAGTGTAGTGCACTTCAAGTGACTCTTCACCACTCATCTTGAAAGCTCCCATCCTTCCAAGTGGTATGATCCATCTTCCATTCCATAAACTTTCTCTCATCTTTCTCTGTTTCTTTCTTCCATTACGCTTTCCATAATTCCATTTCCATTTGCCTATTTGTTCTTCAGTTTTTTATTTGGTCATCATCTTGTTTCCTTCCATCGTATGTTATTTTAATTATTGCACCTCATCATCATCACCATACATTGTGTTTTTCTCTTTGCCGTATAAAAAGTGAACATTCACACCTACTTAATCACTTGGTTAAGTTTGTGTCCAATGATAATTTTTTTGAGTTTCTCACCATAATTGCTAATTCAAAAAATCATAAACAAAGTGTAACTTATAAAATGTGCAATCCTAAAATCAACTTACATCAATAAATAACATTTATGTTTTAAATTACTTTTAATTATTCTTAAACGTTCTTAACAAGATATTAATCAACATTTTGAAGATATTATATGATCCATATTTTAAAAATAGAAAACTCTGCTTCATTGCATTCATGAAGATGTTCACCTTTGCATGAGTATGCAGCTGTTCTTGCTAAATAAGTTTCAATCAAACCCTAAACATAGAAGTGTCCAAATTGGGTTTATCATCTATGCCCTCTCTATTTCTTATGTTAGGGTTCATTATAGCTGTCAGTGATTTTGTTCCTTTGCATATGTTATTATTTCCTCAAGAATAAAAAAATAATTTGTACACTTTCATTATGAATTTTATAAAAAAACAAGTTAAAATATTTCTAACATGTAACCTATTAACCCACGCCCTCACCCCCTCACTAACCGGGCCGAGTTTCACAATACATTTTAAGTAGAGTCGAAAGAGAAATGATTATTTCTTCCGGCACCTTTATAGCTTTTATTGCACCTCAATAGGCCAGTCTAAAAGATTATTTGTTTTTAAAAAAATACATTTTAGATTTTATAAATTGGAAATGTATTTTTTTATTTATACTTTCCAAATTATAGAATATAGAAGATATTTCTTAATATGAAGATATTTTTGAATTTTACAATTTAGAATATTTTTTTTAAAATATATATATTATGGATTACATTTTTTTTTATCAGCAATATTATGGATTACATAATCTAGAAAATATTATAGAATCTAAAAATATATTATAGATTGTACAATCTGTAACCTCTCATTCATATAATATGTATTTTGGATTGTATATTCGGAAGGTGAACCCGGAGTGCCTTCCAAATTGTCCAATCTATAACATATTTTGAACTTACAATATGGATTGTAGAATCCGAAAGAAAATTCTAAATCTAGGTTTACCTTTCGAACTGTACAATCCAGAATACATATTACACTAAGAAGTCTTATAGATTGTAGAATCCGATATACATTAAATAAATGAAAAAAAATAAACGAACAGAAAATGAACTCTGAAAACACGGTAAAACTTACTACAAAACCAATGTTCACCATCAACCATCATCGGACACCACAAGCATCCACAACCAACCACCACAAACACCTAAGACCACTTGAAATTAAGAATAAATCACCACACTCTTCACTAATAAAAAAACCCTAACGTATACTAAGAAGGGTAGGGTATGAGTTTTAAAAAAATACGAAGGTGTAGGAAGAAGAGATGGAGGTGCAGGGAGAAATTGTCAACAGTAATAGCCATAAATGGGCCTACAAACATTGGGTCCAACTCAAAGGATCATCAGCTTCAATAAAAGCCCAAGCGTAATATTAACAGGTATACAAAGAACAATTTTGGACAAAGGCATAATACTCACACTATATCACTTGCATTATATTTTTTAAATGAACGGGTCTAGTACGAAAAATAAGAGAATCATCAATTTTTAAAATATGATTCTTAACAATGTAGTTGGTTGGTTATACATATTTTTGAGAAATTTGTATAAATTTTCCAGAAATAAAAAAAACAGAGTACTTTTATTACAAACATTAGTTATTATCACGTTAAATGATATAAAAAAGTAACATGATATTTTTAATATAGTAAAATAATTATGAGGAAATTTCTTCCTTGAAATCAATTATGAGGAAAATAGCTAAACAGATGCTAGCGATTTTTTTATAAAAAAATACAACTTTTTAAAAAGTAAAGCCGAAACAAAATCTTCAATTCAATCTTCAAATTCTTAAGAAATTATTGTTTTTTTACCAAATGTCCCTAAGTAAATTAAAAGAGTTTAAAGTTATTCTTTATTGCCACCATTAATTTATTTAATTATAATAGGGTATAGTGAAATTAAAAGAAAATATAAAATAATGATAAAAAGTAAACTCATTTTATAATACAATTGAAATAACTTATATCAGTTAACCCCTCTCTCTGTATTTTTTACTCTCAACCAATCAAAATTAAACAAATTATTTCATACTTAATATCTTAAGAAATCACCTAAAACGCAAAAACTTCTATATTACGTGCGAATCATTATTAATATAACTTTTAGAATGATTATTTCAATAATTAACAAACTTATCATACATAGTTTATGATTAGATAGAAATGTAAAAGTATAAGTTTCCTTAGCGTGGGAGAATCACGTTGTAAACGGGAAAGTTGTTATAAAGTTGATTAATATAAAGACAGTGTGAATGTATAAAAAAAAGCATTTAAAAGTCAGACAAAGTTTTTGCTATGCAAAAATCAATACAACCTATAGCAAAAATCAACCGTAAAAGTAACGCACAAGAAAAAATAAATTCCACACTTATTTTTTTAATTGTTTTAAGCTGAAAATAAAATCATAATTTTAATATAAATATAAATATACTAATTCTTTGTTTGGATCTGAAGAGCAAAAAGAGAGAAGGTAATTTTTTTTGTAAGCATGTAAGTTATTAAAAAGACGTAACATTTAAAGCATCCTAAGAATTTTTTTTGAACATAAATAAAGTAAATTATATTTTTAACATGTTGATTATATTATAAATAATTATGTCTTTTGCTATTTTTAATCAAATCCAACATCAATTATTGATAAATTATTGATAAAATAACTGTACTCTTTATTTTGGGTCTTTTATTTGGACTTTTGTTTTTCTATTTGTCATCTGTATTTTTGCTATTTGAATTGTGTATATATATATATGTACTCTTTTGAATTCAATAAGATTAGTTTTCAGTGCCATTCAATTTCACAATTCAAATTTCACTTCGTTTCTTTCTGTTCTCTCTCCCTTTCCCCTGTTTAGGGTTTCATCCCCTTTTGGTTGGTGCCTTGGGTGATTGTTACCTCTTCACCATGCCGGTTAATCGTATTATGGTATCAGAGCTCTTCAATTGAAGAGCGTTGTTGCGCGTTCTGAAATTTTCCCTATTTTCTTTCTTCTCCTTGATTTTCTTTTTCTTGTTTTTCTGTTGCAGCAATGGCGGAAGAACGCATCGTTGCATCGTCTCAAGCCGATCCGGCGAACAACTACCTCTAACTTCATCCTAGCAAGAACCCCGCGACGCCGCTCGTCTCGCCGGTGTTGGACGCTTCCAATTACCATTCCTGGAGCCGCTCAATCTTGACGGTACTAAACGCGAAAAGCAAAGTGGAGTTCGTTCTTGGAACACATCCTTGCTTAGCGAAAGATCATCAAAATTTCCCAATTTGGAACAAATGCAATAATATGGTAGTCTCATGGTTAGTACACTCCGTCTCTTTACCTATTTGACAAAGCATTATTTGGATGGATAATGCCCTGAACATCTGGAATGATTTCAAAACCAGATACTCTGAGGGTGACCTATCTAGAATTTATGATCTTCAACTAGAAGTAGCTTCATTAAATCAGGGGGATTTATCTGTGACTGAGTATTTTACAAAATTAAGGATCATTTGGGGCGAGTTGGACAATTTTAGGCCTATCCCCATATGCACATGTTCTGTCAAATGTTCTTGTTTAGTTAATTCTATCATAAGTCAAAGAAAATGCGAAGATCATACTATGCAATTTTTGAAAGGGTTAAATGACTAGTATAGTAATATTAGACCACACGTTCTACTCATGGAACCCATCCCACCTATATCAAAGATTTTTTCTCTCGTTGCCCAAAAAGAAAGACAATTAGCAAATCACATTTCTGTTAGCATCTCTAGTATTAATAGTGTTGATTCCACTAGGACTTCCTCATCTATTCTGTGCACTTTTTGTGGTAAGTATGGGCATACTGAAAATGTTTGTTTTAGAAAGGTTGGGTTCCCTAATCAAGACCATAGGAACTCAAAATCCAACACTAGAAAAGTTTATACGTACTATATCAGAAATGGTCATACTGTGGATACATGTTACAAGAAACATGACTACCCACCTAGGTACAAATCCTATAACAACAATAAGACTAATCAGATTAATAGTCTTATTACCACTAATGGTATTTTCTCTGAGTTTAGTCCAAAAGAACATGAAAAACGTGATTACCAACTCACTGCTCATCAAATACAAATTATCAATGATGTTTTAAGGCAAAACAACAATGACACTCCACCTAATCTTATTCAAGTGAATCAAGTGGGCTCCTTTTCTGCAGACCCCAACGCACATGAGTTGTCTTCAACAGGTAAGCACTCATTTTCCTCTTTAAATCATAGTCATAATTCCTGGATTGTTGACTTTGGCGCCACTGATCACGTTTGTACTATATTGTCTGCTTTCACCTCTTATAAAACCATCAAACCTGTCCTGATAAATTTACCAAATGGCTAACATGTTTTTGCAAACTATTATGGGACAATTGATTTTACAAATAAACTTTATCTTCTTGATGTGTTGTACATCCCTCAATTTACATGCAACCTTATATCTGCTTCTAAATTGTCTCTACACTTAAAATGTAACTTGATCTTCTTCCCCACACACTGTCTTATACAGGACAACCTCTCCAAAGAGCATATTGGTTTAGCTAATGCCAAGGTTGGCTTGTACATCTTTAACTCTTCTATTTTTCACACTGCCACACACCACTTTATTCCTTTTGTCTCATGCACTGTTAAGGAAAATAATTTGTGGCATTATAGAATGGGGCATCCCTCCGATGAAAGGTTGCATGTATTAAAAAGTAAATACCCTTTTGTTTTTGCTGATAAAACACGTATGTGTGATCTTTGTAATCATGCAAAACAAATAAAACTTCCCTTTACTCTAAGCACTTCTCACACTACTGCTATCTTTGACATCATTCATGTAGATATTTGGGGACCCTGTTCTACTACATCTATGCAAGGTTTTCGTTATTTTTTGACCATTGTGGATTATTTTTCTCGTTATACATGGACTATATTGTTGCATGCTAAATCTGAAGTTCGCACCCATCACATATTTTTTTTTGCTTATCCTGAAAATTAATTTAAAACCATTATCAAATGCATTCGTTCTGATAATGGCGCTAAAATTTCCATGAAAACTTTTTTTTGCTTCCAAAGGCACAATTCACCAAATTACTTGCATCGAAACCCCTCAACAAAACGGTATAGCTGAGCATAAACACCAACACATTTTAAACGTCACTCGCGCTTGACTGTTTCAAGCTAATTTACCTCATTTTTTGGGACTTTGCTGTCCAACATGTTGTTTTCCTCATAAATTGCACACTTACTCCCCTTTTACAAGATATTGCTCCATATGAAAAACTTTTTGGAAAACCTTGTGATATCTCTTCCTTACGTGTTTTTGGCTGCTCTTGTTATTCTATTACCATTCATGCTAATAGAAAGAAACTAGATACTAGATTTGTTCATGACATCTTTCTCAGTTTTCCACACAATACCAAAGGTTACATCATCTTAAATTTAAAGTTTCGTCGCATTGAAGTTTCAAGACATGTGATATTTCATGAACATCATTTTCCATACATATTGAATCATGATGACACACGGAGCCCCGACACTTTATCTTTACCCATTTCTGCTAACTATAATACATTTTGTGATGATATATTGTTGGATTATAACTGTCACAATCATGAGCACGAGACTCATATCACTCACTCTGAAGACAACATCATTCCACAAAGACGCTCCAGCAGACAAAGACGACTCCCTGCCTACTTAGAGGACTTCCAGACTTGTTTACCTGATGCCAACATTGTAAGCAATCAGTATCCCATTCATAAATTTCTTTCCTACACTGCTCTCTCACCATCTTTCAAAAAGATTATATTTTCTATATCTTCTAACACTGAACCCAGCTCCTACACTGAGGCTTCTAAGCATTCTTGCTGGAAACAAGCAATGCTAGAATAGCTTAATGCTCTTAATGTTAACAACACATGGCAAATAACTACTCTTCCTCCAGGAAAGCAAACCATTGGCTGCAAATGGGTTTCTAAGGTAAAACACAAATCTGATGGCACCATTGATCGCCACAAAGCACGATTGGTAGCAAAAGGCTACACACAATTAGAAGGTCTCGATTTTTTAAATACTTTTGCTCCCGTTGCAAAACTAACCACTTTAAGACTTTTACTTGCTGTTGCCACTTCTCAAAACTGGATTCTTAAACAACTTGATGTGAAGAACGCTTTTCTCCTTGGGGACCTCCTTGAGGAAGTCTACATGCAACCACAACCAGGCCTCAAACTTCCATCTCCTCAACATGTTTGCAAATTACAAAGATCACTCTATGGACTTCGCCAAGCCAGCCGCCAATGGTATGCAAAACTGTCTCAATTTTTACTTTCACATAAATACACTTCATCCTCCGCTGATCACTATCTATTTTTACACCGTAACAGTCCTAACATCACCACTATTCTTGTGTATGTTGATGATCTGGTGCTTACTGGAAACGATCATGAGGAAATTGCCCATATCACTTCTCTGTTGGACACTCAATTCAAGATCAAGAATCTAGGAGACCTCACATATTTTTTGGGCCTGGAGGTGGCTAGAAACAGCCAAGGGCTCCACATCTGTCAACGAAAATACATGCTAGACCTTCTTCACGACACTGGTATGATCAACTCTGCTCCTATGCCTACACCCATGGTTTACTCATCTCGGCTTTCCTCCTTCGCTGGCACACAACTCACTGACATTGAAACCTCTGCATATAGAAGACTAATTGACAAGCTCATATACCTTACAAACACATGGCTTGACATTGCATTTGTTGTTAACAACCTCAGCCAATTTATTTCATCTCCTACCAACCTTCATCAACAAGTTGTTTTTCGTCTTCTTCGGTACTTGAAAGGCAACCCTGACAACATAATCTTCTTTCCCAGCAACAACACTCTCCAACTTCGCAGTTTCAGTGATTCAGATTAGGTTACCTGTCCTGAAACCCGAAAATCTGTAACCGGTTATTGCATTTTCTTAGGTGATTCTCTTGTCTCATGGAAATCTAAGAAACAACAAACCCTTTCCAAGAGCTCTTTTGAAGCCAAATATAGACCATTAGCCACAACCACCTGCGAGATTCAATGGCTAACCTATATCCTGCAAGACCTTGGACTTCCCTACACTCAACTAACAACCATCCACTGTGATAACCAATTTGCAATACACATTGCCTCAAATCAAGTGTTTCATGAGCGTACCAAGCACATTGAAATTTACTGTCACATCGTCCGAAACAAGATCACCACTAGGCTTCTCAAGTTGCTTCCTATTTGTTATTCTATGCAGATTGCGGATATCCTTACCAAACCCCTTGCTCCAACAGTATACAAAGAGCTCCAGTCCAACCTGGGAATGAGAAACATATATTCCCAGTTTGAGGGGGGTTGATAAAATAACTGTACTCTTTATTTTGGGCCTTTTATTTGGGCTTTTGTTTTTCTATTTGTCATCTGTGTTTTTGTTGTTTGCACTATACATATATATACTCTTTTGAATTCAATAAGATTAGTTTTCAGTGCCATTCAATTTTCCAATTTAGACTTCACTTCGTTTTTGTCTGTTGTTTCTCCCTTTTCCCTGTTTAGGGTTTCATCCCCTTTTGGTTGGTGCCTTGGGTGATTGTTACCTCTTCACCATGCCGGTTAATCGTATTAATTATTAATTTACAATATATAAATAAATAAATACAGTTTTGTCTTTATTTTTAATGTAAAATCTCTAATACACTCTCTCACATCGTCAACAGGTGATTTGATAACTGTCCGATGTCGAATAATCCGATCAACCTAACAAATTTTATTATAATACATTCTGAATGACTCTGATATCATATTAAAAATGAATTTTAAGCATAACACAATTTTTTATAAAATGAGATTTACATTCACTTATATATTATAAAATGTTTTTTTTTTATCTCTAGTTGATGTGAGATCTCTAACAGTAAAAATAAGCTAAACATAAAATCACTTTCTATTATCACTACAAAAAATCATTAAATAGAAACTAATTTTAGTGACAAAAAATAATTAGTTACTGTAGTGACAAAATTATAGACCATTTTTTAGACTAAATTTTTTTTTCTTTTCTAAATTAGTTTCTATTATTGTTAAATTGTTTCTAAATTGGTATTTAATTAACTACAAATGTTTTAACTACCAATTATTTAGATTCTAAATTTGGTAACAAAAACCTTGGTAGCTAGTTAATTAGATACTAATTTAGAAACTATTTAACAATAATAGAAACTAATTTAGAAACAAAAAAAAATTTAGTCTCCAAAATGATTCCTAATTTAGTCACTATACCAACTAATTATTTTTGTCTCTAAAATTGGTTTCTAATAAATGATTTTCTTGTAGTGGATGATATGAGATATTCTTATCAAATTTATTGAACTTATTCGGACAACTCATATGTAAAAGATCTCATCTTAACTAGAGATGAAACTTATTTATAATAATACATAAATGAGAATAGTGTATCCTTATGAGGCCTTGGTGAGAGATGTTATAATGAAAGCATGGATGTTTTTGTTGAGCATGCATGAATGAATAATAGAGTGAGAGCATGTTCTCATATGATGCTTTATCTTTTTATTGAGCTAAAAAGGTGGAATATTCTTTGTACAGAGAGAACATGGAAGCGATCGATGATGGAGCAGAGTCCTGTAAAGTGAAATCCTACAATCTTATCAAAAATTGAGAGTCGTACAATAAATTGCCAAATGGAGAAAATGGGAACTGCTGCTAAATAGTCTTCCATGCAACAAAAAGCACCTCTGCTTTTGAGCATTCAAACTCATACTATTTTTTTTCCCAACAAAAGAACATAACCCACGTGCTTCTACATGGATCAAGTAATTAACAAAAACATTCAAAATTTTCCCAAATCCTGCAAATCCAACCCTTTTATACATGGAAACCCTAGAATTCACTTTTCAAAATAACCCTAATAATCAACGTGCTCCTTAATCACCATTGTCCAAAAATGATCAATTATAAAATTACTTGAGAGAGTTTCGATAAAGTAATTTATGTATAAATTAATTTTAACTTAGAGAAAGTTAATTTCAGTTTTTGTTTCAGAATCTCTTTATATGTTAATTATTTTGAAATATTTAGATGTTATTGAACTTTTTAAGGTTCATAGGTTCATGATAATGATATTGGGAGGCAATTCTTTCAGGATGAAGAACCAGACTGTGAGCACTTAGAAAATCTTCCATTATAAGGAAGAGACACAGTCATGGTGGAGAAGATGACTAATCACAATTCACCTCTTATCCTTATCCGTGAAACAAAAAGCAATTCTTGAAAGGTCTAATTCGGTTCCACTCCTTCAAAGCCAACTTGATAAAGAAAAATTTCCACGCCTCAATGGACTCCTAGTGATCACACCATCATTATCATCTCTAATAATTAGAGCCAGAACAAAGTTCACATTACAGCTTGGGATGTATAAAAATGGAGAAAACGGGATTAGGTGTTAAAACTGTATTTATTTTGCTGAATATTCATCTTTCTCATTTGAATCAAAATCTATTTTAGGGTATTGCCAATTCAAATTTGGAGCAATACTATGGAAGAAAATATCATCTTACTAAATTGATTTTATAAAAATGAGTTAGATTTAAACTTACTTCTTAATATAATATCAGAGTCATTAAAAACATATATAAGATGTTGTATTGAAAATCTTACCATATTACGAGGTGGATTTTAAGTCTAATTCAACTCCATAAAATTGACTCGAGGGATAACATATTATGGGTGGTCCGATAACGACCCGATAGCGGATGACACGATAAGTCCAACAAATACTCGATAGGATAGATTCAAAATAACTCTAATAACATATTACGAAGTAAACTTTAAACTTAACTACTCAACTCCATAAGGTTTACACTCACTTATATAAAATGAAATGTCATCATCTCTAGTCGACATGAGATCTCCAACATTACATCAAATAGAAAAAAAAATCAAATTATAATATATAAAAATATACTAATCTCATCTTATTAAATTGATTTTATGATGAAGAGTTATACTTAAAAGTTATTTTTTTTAAAAAAAAATTGTATGTGTAGATTACATCTAGATTTTTCATTGGATTATAATATTCTATTAACTAGAAGGACTTCGGAAGACGTTCAATATTTTTTCGACATCTTAATATAATTTTCTATTTATATTATTATTAAGCAACATTTTTTTAGTAACTTGGACCATTACTATAGAAGGTATTTGACTTTGTCTATAAACATTATAATTTAAGAATTCATCAAAACTTGATGCACTCATAATCTATAAGACTAATTTACATATACACTATGAAGACTCCACATTCCCTTTTAATCTTAACATCATCATTTTACGTTCCCTTTTACTCTAAGGATGAAATCGAGTATAGAAATTTGACTAATGAAAATTTAGGGATAAAATATTTTTAGGATCAAATATAATTCATTAATTTTTTACATTAATTCCACCTTCAAATATACTTTCATTCTACGCCCCAAAGCTAAAGAAGGAATTGATGTGTATCCAGGTAAATTATTGAGCAAATTCGTTCTTAATAATGAAGTTGGTTTAATATTTGTGACTGAAAAGACATGCTTAGTAATTGTTAATAACCCGAAAAGATCCTCAGAACAAGATAAAGCAATTTATCAATCAAAGAGCATCTAACCATCATTTTGACAGTTGATTCTCCATTAACCAAGCTTGGAGAATGGAACTACATGTCCCTTCTTTTCATCTGACTTTACCACCTTAAACGAGTAGGATCAACTTAAATTTTAATATGTTTATATTACTTTAATGTGAAATAATTTCAATTTTAAAAATCAAATAATTACATACATAATATTTATCTCCTGTGTTTGCAAAATTTAAACTCTTAGAGGAATATGTATAATCCATTTCTTAAGTCCTACAAACATGAATTTTGAGAAAGAAATTTCACTTAAGATTATATATATTTTTAAATAGTAACTAAGTTAGAGAAAGAGCTAGATAGTGTTTTATAAAATAATAAATTATTGGTATATAAAATAATTTTTATTAATAATAAAAGTTTATAAAATAATTTTTAAATTATTATTTAACATTAAATATTAAGTTATATTTGATTACTTTATATTGTATATTAATTTAAATAAATATTAATTTAGATAATAACTTAAATTTTGATAAATAATATTAGATACTAATTTAAAAATTATTTTATAAATTTTTATTAATAATAAAAATTATTTTAGATACCAATAATTTTTTAAGTTATAAAATAATATCTATTTTAATTATGATTAATTTGTTTTAGTATCTAAATTAATTTTTATTTAATAATTTTATTGTAATATAAAGTATAAAATACTTTTAGTCATGGGTGAAGGGAGGGTGGGAAAAGAAAAAGTATTGGGTGATGTTTTAGTGAGATGGAAGAGGAGGAAAATTAATTTAAAAGAAATGAAGGGTGATAATATACTATTTTTACTTATGGCATTTCTTTTCTTTTTTTCATCCAACCAAAAACCCCAAATTCTCATTTTATTTATTTTTATCTATTTTTAATTTAATAAATTATTTCTTATTATTTATTTCCCTCTCAATCAAACAGGTTTTAAAGTAATGACTAATTTTATTCTATCAATTGATTATATTTTTCAATAAATTAAATAAAAAAATAATCTCTTTCTTCTCATCTAAAGAGACCCTGAAGAATCTATAAAATGAAAGAAGATTTAATTAAAGAAGGTGATAAAAACAATTGTTTATGATGATTATAAATTTGGGTATTTCATTTAATATTTGATAAGATTAAATTAAAAGATTAAGAAGTTAGTAAAAGCATTGGTGAAGGAAAAAGAGTGGAACATGAGAATCCGTGCACTAAGAACAGTGTTGAACATTAGGAATTTGTCTCCTTTGGATGTTTATAGAATTGACAGAGTTTGTGAATTGAGCTACATAATGTCATTAGGATACTCATTATTCTCTGTTTCTTCGAAGTGACATTGCCTTCCCAATTTCCATTCATTTCATATATCCCCAACTTGGTTCCTATCAAAATTCCAATTGCCTAATTCTATATTCTATGTTTTTTTTTCTCAACTACAAAACAAAAACTTTATTATTATTTTTCATTTCCCCCCTAAATAATATAGAATCTTGTATTGTATCAAAAGAAAAAAATTGCACTTTTTCCATTCTCTCAAGCATTTATTCTCAATATTCTTTTCAAGCATCTACATTTATTCTCAATTTTAGTTTCAACATCTTATTAATATGTCATTTTCAATCTACTCTAATTTATCTATATTTTAAATAAATTTCAAAATACTTTTAGAAAAATTATCAATAATAAGAAATAAGATTGTAATCAATAATTTTTTATTTATTTATGTACGTATTATAAAGGGAGACCGCTCGTGCATAGGATAACATATTATGGGTGATCGATAATGAACCGATAGCGGGTGACATGATAAGTCTAACAAACACTCGTTAAAATAGACTTTAAATGACTCTGATACAATATTACAAAGTGAACTTTAAGTCTAACTCAACCCCATAAAATCGGCTCATAGGGTGAGATTTGCACCCACTTATATACAATGAATTGTCTTCATCTTTAGTCGTTATAAGATCCTAAACAATACGTCTAATAGTCTCGTATTGTTTAGGAGTCAAGATTAATCACAATTCATATACATCTTCCTCTTTTAACCGTTCAATATGTATTTTAAGAACAAAATTGTGAAGAATCATCAAGTAACCGACGATACTTCATATACAATGATTGACCATATCAATATATTTTAATGTATTCGAGATTGTAACAATTCTCTAAGCTAAGAATTGAAATGTTTTGAATGTATCTGTTGGTGAAATTGAAGATATGAAAAGAAGTTGTTTTGAAGAGAATAAGAGCATTGTTTATTTTTGTGATTTTTGAAGAATTTGTGGATGTGTGGTTTGAAGTAAAGAAAGGAAGGAAGCATAAAGGGTGGTGTTTGAAAAAGCAGGATGGGAGAAGTGAAAAGAGAGTATAGTTAGACACGCGCAGGAGTTACGCGTCCGTACTGTGTTAGTCGAAATATACATAGAGAGAAAAAAGCACGTCCGTGCATGACACGTTTACCATAGAACGTAGATTCTACTTTTGCATGAGTCTAATCGCGTAACGCTTTCTCATTGGCTGGTGCTTCTTACAAGAAATCATGATCTTATTATTGCCTTCTAAAGCTACGTAGGGGACCCCCACCCACCAAGTTTTTTTCTACCTTTCTCTACTTTTCATGCCAGTAAAAGCAACTAACTTACACCCCCAAACAACACACAACAAAACTTCCCAAATAATAATATACATCTATTTCAAAGTGGAGCTGGAGGAGAATCAACAAACAAAATACATTTTCTTTCATTGCACACCCCGAGGATTTGTTGAAACCACTTCAAAGGGCCACCAACAAAACAAAACCCAAACCTTTCCCTTCAGATTTTTTACCTTCTTTTATTGGATTGGACTTCCTCTTTTTACTTCAAAAAGCTACAAAAGGGGAATAAAGAATCCCACGTACCTAACTCCAAACCCAAGTGGCCTCACTTTCACATTTCTATATCTTTTTCTCGGTTTTACTTTTTCCACTTTTCCACTTAATTTCAACATTGCACCCAAACAAAATACTAATTCAAAAACGATCGAGCTAGCCAAGGACCAAACAAACATGAAGTGAAAGATCAAGGCCAGTTAATATTGTCCCAGATAAGACACATATGTACCTCTAGTGCTTCCTCCGAATTCATCATTGCCACGTAGCTTCTTCTCAAAGGTTAAAATTCCAAAGGGAAAACGACATTTGTCAACCACTACCTTAATGCCCCAAAACACATTATAGTAACAGATTAGGTGTTTGTGTTTTTTAACGCCTCTGATTCATCTTGGCCATTGCCCCCACACAGACATCTACATATGTTGTGTTGCTTAATGCTTAATTGAATCAGTGTTACGTTGTTCTAGTTTGGGTTTTACCAACAAAGCCATTTAAAGTTTACTGTCAAATTCAGCATGAAAGGATCAAGATTCATATTAATTTCACCCCCAAAATATTCATTTACAATATGGGTACAACGAACGGTGACAGAAGCAAAAGGATGGGGTAGTCAAATAAAGATAAAGAGAAAAAAAAAATGAAATGAAAAGGGAAAAGAAAAACAATATATTAATCTAAATTAATTAATAGTGTTGATTTATTTATTTATGTGATGGACAAGGGTTGAGGGATTCGGGAAAAAATTTTCTGTCCAGGTGCAAGA
Organism: Phaseolus vulgaris; assembly: GCF_051622355.1. Classification (NCBI taxonomy): domain Eukaryota; kingdom Viridiplantae; phylum Streptophyta; class Magnoliopsida; order Fabales; family Fabaceae; genus Phaseolus; species Phaseolus vulgaris. The sequence continues at coordinate 4,980,388 of NC_143498.1, forward strand.
ATAGCCAAGGGATCAAAATTGGCCTTTCTCTCGACGAATCTGGTCCACTTACCTCCGTAGTGTCGCATCCAGTTCTCCTGTGACTGGTAGTGAGGGAGATACAACTTAAAATCAAAGGCTCTATTGCAGCAGAGGTGAATAATCTCATGGTTTTGTTCCACCAACAGTTCAGTAGGTGGTCCCTTTGGTGGTGGTGGAATAAATCGGAGCAAGGCTATAATGTAGAAAATGTTGCTGTCCGGCACCACTACCGAGTGTCGACTATCCCACCTGATTAACACAAAACAAACAAAAGTAGAAAGAGTTAATCAATTGGGGTGGTGGTGGTGGTGGTGGTCCTTAATTATCACAACATAATAAGTAGGTACTTTATGTTAAAAAATTGGATGAGATGAATGTGTGTGATGATAAGTGTAATGCATTGATGATGGATTGCGCATGACTTGAAGCAGTAGCAGATGGGGGAAGGTGGGGTGAGGGAGGGGACCCTTAAAAGGAACCAAATTGTAATCCCCAGAAAAGGAGCACCACAACACATTGAATCCCTGTGTGTGTGGAACCAGAAGATGGATTTTGTTTTGTCTGTCAGAAATCAAATCTCGTTTCTAGAGTCCATACAAAGACCGGTGTCGCTGTAATCCGGTTGGCCAATAAATATCCTTGTCCATTCCAAATGCCAACACTGACCATCAAGGATACGTTCTTCCCATCGAATGAATGAATTAATGCTCAAAATCAATCCCAATCCCCTTCTCTCAGATCCACACACCATCCCCTTTAATTACAAACTCTGCACAATAATACTACTACCACTTTCATGCACACTCCACCCACACTAACCCTTGTAATTTTTGGGTCAAAATATTTAATTTACAATACCCTTTTTATTTATTATTATTATTATATGTACAGTCTACAAACATCAACAGAAAAATAATTAAAATATTGAAATATTGGTGTTTTGTTGAGAACTGATCTGAGTCTTTGTCAGTGAAGATTTCCAACCAAAGACAGACAAAATGTAAAAACTGAAGTAAAAAACTTAACCCATGCACCCCCTTAGGAGGGTGTCCGAAGCAAAGGAACAAAATGAAGTTGAAGGTATTTGAAGAAGTAGGGAACAGAGAAAATAAAGAAATAGAAAAGGGTGATGGTAATATAAAACTACTACTAATACTGTACGGAGAGAGGCAGAGGAAGAAAGGTACGAGCGCAGTATGATGAAACAGCTGAGCTGAGGTTACCTTACGACCAAAAGATGGGGATGGAAGTAGGTCCCACCATGGCTTGACCCTTTGAGTGGAATATATCAGACCCACCCTCAAGATCTTAACCACCCCCAGTTTCAATTTCGTGGTCCAAACACACCACATACCCAATACAACACAAGGCAAACAAATTAAGGACTCAGGTGACTCAGATACGTGGCTTACAGGTCACACTGGGTGCCCCTGTGGGACCCTTGTCCCCTACCTCTTGCGTGTCAACCCAGTAGAACACTGTCACACTTCATTCATTTATACCACAACCTCATCATGAAATGAGGGGTTAAATATATTGAAAAGTTATCTTATTCCTAACAGTAATTTGTGATGAGATGATGATAAAAGCAATTGATTCATGTGAAGGTGAAGGTGAAGATGAGACACAACCAACCAACCCAACAAACGCATTAAAATTAGAGACTGACGTGAATGTAATGTAGCTAGTAGCTTAGCTTGGTATCCCCTCAAACAAAGGTAAGGAAAGATTTTGCCAAATCTGGGGTGTGTAAGTAATTAATGCTGAAATAAATATTTGTGGGTGGTGAAATTGAAGGAAACGAAAGGAACTGATAAAGAATATAAAATGAAATGGATATTTATGAAAAATCCAAGGTGAGTGAGAGAGGCATATAAAGTTGATGGTTGTAGATTTACTTGGATCGCAATAGAGGGTAGACTAGGATGGGGCCACCAACACCGTGCTTGAGAATTTTCTTGAAGACTTCGCGGTCGAATTCAGCGATGTGGGACTTGGAGACGAACAGGTTCAGCCATGGGTGGGGTGCGTCCCAGATGCCGTTGGCTTTTGCATCCTCCTCCACACGCTTCACACGTAGGAGGAAGTCCATGTAGGTGAGGTCCAGGGAGAATTTTAGACCCTCCACGAATCGTAGTCGTCCAAGTAATCTATCCACCTCCTGAAAAAAAAAAAAAGATATATTATTTTTGTAGAGATTCCAGAAAATGATGGGTAATTGGGCATTTGGGAAGTGTGGGGACCGTAACGTCAGCGAGATCTGAATGATGAGAGCAATGGAGCAGGCAGTGATGTTAGATGACCGTTTTAGCCTTACCCACAAAGGAAGTGTAGATTGCCATTTTATGCTAATTGCTAAGGTATCAACCCGCGGAAGGTACAGTCCCCTTTGGTAATTTAAAACGCAAAACATAGGCCATTTTAGGCGAGGTTGTGTGTCAGAAAATCCAATGGAAGATACATGATGACCGAATAGTCAGTTTTCACCAAAACCATTGCCATTTTCATGGAACAATACAAAATCAAATTATCACCACCAAATTTTTTTAAAAACTTAAACAAAATAAATAACCCAAGTGAAATGTGACGTTATCTATGAACCTCGTGGCAGACAGGAATTAAATAACCCATCCTCCCTCCACTTAACTTCGTACATGTGTAGGTGAAAATCTGGGTATATTGACTTTTTACCAGGGACCCACTCAGGCTAACTTCATTTTAAATTATTATTATTATTTTATTTTTTTTAATTTACCTAAGGTTACTTACTTTCACTACCATGCTCAAGTCTTTTATTTTTAAAGTAAGCGAGCCGCTAGGTCAAAACTGACCCATCAACGGTGCCCCGGCGTGTACTGTGCCCGACCCGTACAATCCCCGATAAAAGACAAAAATCTCAAACGCCAGCTAGAGAGTGTGTACACACATCACATCCTGCTCAATAATGAAACCCCAAAAATACCAAAATTCATAAATTTAAATATTAATTACCATGTTAACGGCGGAAGGGTGGTCTTTGTGACGGTAATGAAGCGCGAGTTCTAAACAATACAGAACCGGGCCCGCGCTCGCAGGGAGGCGAGCCGGGTCGAAGCGTTGGTTTGGGCCCGTGGGTACAGTGGGCCACCCGTTGCAAGGGTCGTCACTGTTCACCAAAACGAATCCTTCCACGTAGTCAAAACCGTAACCCTCTCTCAGAGTCACCAGCCACTCTGCGTCTCTAGTGAAATCCTCAAATTCTGAGTACACCACTCTTATCCATCTCACCTAATAATAATGATTAAAAATTAAGATTTATGTTAGGAATATCAAATATTAATTATTAATATTTTAGTTGTGCGAGTGTTTATTAGCGTACCATGTCGGGAGCTGGTTGAACTGCCACCCGGGCTCGGGTTATGATACCGAACTGGCCCAGCCCGCCGAGAGTTGCGAAAAAAAGTTCTGAATTTTGAGTTTCGGAGCAGACTAAGGTTTCGCCTTTTCCGGTGACGACTTCCAATTCCGCTACGTTGGAGGTCTGCGGGCCGTAGCGGAAGGCCTGGCCGCTGACGCCGGCGTTGGAGAGCGTGCCGCCGACGGTTAAGCCGAGGTAATCGGTCCACGAGCGCGGTGCTAGACGGAACTCCGAAACGCAGCGTTTGAGAACCTCTTCCCATAATGCCCCTCCCGAAACGTCCACGTATAGGGAGCCGTCAAGGGAAAGGAGCGTGAGGCGGTTCTCCATGGCGCGCATGTCGAGGACGAGCCCGTTCTCTGCCATGGCCTGACCGTTGATGGAGTGCCCGTTGCCGCGCGCCGCCACGGTGAGGTGGGTTGTGCGCGCTGCGGCCTTCACCGCCTTGACGACGTCGACGGAAACGGCGGGGCGTATCACCGCCAACGGGTTCGCGGATTTCATCCCGCCGAAGTCCTTTCCGGCGGCGGCGGTGGAGCCGAAGTGGAACGAACCTTCGACGCCCAGAACGTCGTCGTTTGGCATGGATTCCGTGTCATTTCCGTGCACGAAGTGCTCTAAGTAAGCTATCATGGTGAGAGATTTATAATCTTTTTTTCTTTTCTCTCTTTTGAAAGTAGCGTTTGAGTTTGATGAGGCTTTGAGAGTTTTTGAGTGTTGTGTGCGTGCTCCGGCGCAGTTGGGCTTTATATAGCGGCCGCTTTGGATTTACTTGGAATTTTCTTGTCCTAAAGAAAAGCCATTTCGTTATTATTTTATTTTTTTTGCGAATCTAGAAAATTAAGGAAATTAGAAGGTTTTTAAATTTTGCCATTTATTGGTTTTCTTTTGGCGTTTATCGAAATTAATTAGTACAAAAGTGATTATGGAGATGTGACAACAGAATTAATTTTAAAGACATTCTTAATCTAAAAACCTCTGATTTATTTATTTATTTATTTTCCCTCATAGAATATTATCATTGTAAGAGCCTACATGGAACTTCTTTTAGTGTATTTTATTTTTGTATACATCGCAAATCAAACCTAACGTCACGTGTATAAAAGGGTCAAAGATGTTTAACACTTTAAACAGTGCATACATTCTTAAAGGGTGAAGAGAGAGATAAAAAACAAAGAAAGAAAAAGAAAGCGATAATCAAAATAGAAACATACTAAATCATAAATAATATTTTGAAAATATTTACTAGTTTATCTCCGATGAAATTATGGTATGATCACTCTCTTAATTGAAGTGTTGACGCAATAATCATGTCTATATCAACTGTCTGACACTGTAATGATAATAAATATTATAATATTAATAATAGTATTATTATTGTGAAAAATGAAATTCTCTTACATGTTTTTGTAGGGTTTATTACTGTTAAAAAGGAGGCTGCACAAGAATTAAGAATCGGTTGCATTAACCAAATATAGAATATCGCATATGACATGTGTTAAGACGTCATGTAGGAGATAGAACAGAAGCATATCTAAAAAATATATTTTCACAAGAGTGAATTAAACACACTCATTCTAATATCATATAATTGGAGTTTATCTGATTTTTATGTCACCACTATTACAAAATCTATATTCTTATGCAAACGAATAAATTCAAAACTTGGTTAATCATTGTCCTTTAGGACTAAACATGCAATGTTCCATAAATACTTATCAAATCTTATTTATGTATATTAACTATGAGAAATTTTATCAAAACATGTTAAAATTTATAAAATATAATAATATATAGAAGACGGGTTTTTTAAGAATTTACAAAATACATAACGTGCCACTTTTATTCAATTTTATTTTATATTATTGTGGAAAATTACTTAATTATCATTAGCTTTACGAAAGTTATTAGTAATTCATATAAAAATTATATACATTTTTGTTTCAAGGTCCAAGAAAAATGATATCAATATAGATCCAAAGATACATATTGCTAAAGTTGTCTCTCACTTTCATTTTTATTAAAAATGTATTGAGACTAATATTTGACTTATAGAAAAATTTATATAAAATAATAGCTTAATATAATTAAGGTGGTTCATTCAATCTATTCCATAAATTTGATCTAAAAAATCTCTTCAATTTCTCATCACCTAATATCTTAATCTACATTATTAGAGTATTGTAATGCTAATGTCATTTTTTTTATTAATAAATCTTAAAATTTAGCATCACAAATTAAACACTAAGTTAGATTACCATCTCAATTATTTGTCATTTTGTAATATAATTATAAACAAATATATCTACTACATTCACAACTCATTCAAACCATCAAATAAAACTCACACTTATTTCATTTTATCACTTCCACATCATTCTTATAAGCATATATTATATGAAAAAACTTTGTAAAAATGTTCATCTAAATCAACAAATATAAATAATTAAAATAATAAATATAAATAATTGAAATAGAGGAATGTCATTTTAACACAATATTCTCCTTAACTGACATTCTTCACTCGAAAATAGGAAATTTAATTACTTTCCTTCACTCAAGCCATGAAATGTTGTTTGAACGACATATTTTGTTGTTTAAGCAATATACTTAATTTTTTTAGTGTTATAGATTTTGGAAAGAGAGATTTTTGGTGAATTGTCTTTTATTTGAAAGATAAGTCATCCAAAAGTTTTAAAGGAAGAAATTACTCGAACAACCATTTGTAACTTGAGTGATGACCAATATCGCTTGAACAATCTATTTCACAATTAAACAATATAGTCTAATATAACAATAACAACCATCACTTACGTGACATACATGATTATATAAACTACATTTTAATTTATTTGAATTGAATTAAGTTCTATTCTTATTTTTAAATGCTTCTTCTATAAAAATAATATATATATATATATTCAATTGACTTAAAATAATAAATTCTTTCAACTTTTATAATAAAAATTATAAATTTAATATAATCATCATATAATTAATTAATTAATTAATTGGGTATCCATCGAAAACCCGCATCATAATTAACATAGGATTTTTAAAATTTCAAATAAATTCCAATTATGAACTTTAATTAACTTATTTTTATGTCAAAATAGTTCTTAAAGGCAAATAATATGAAAGAAACAAAAATTATAGGAGAGTCTCAGTTTACATATAAGGAATCTAATTCAAGAACTAAATACATTATTATAGAATTAGACCAATCAAAATTTATCTTTTCTTTTATCAGATTGCAGATGCGAAATTAATCCCAATCCACGTATATAAAATAAAAATAGAGGTCAAATTAAGAAAAAAAATCATTTTAATGAAAAATTTAATTGGATATTTTCAACCTAAATGCCAAAGTCATATTTGGAAAATTATCTCAATTTATAATTTTTTGACAAAGGAAGTTTTAGAGAAATTAATATTTAAAGAAATAAAAAAATTATTTCATTTTTTTTATTTACACTACAAGAAAATCTTGAGATAAAAACCAATTTTAGAAAATTAAAAATAATTAGTTGCTAGAGTGACTAAATTAGAAACCATTTTAGATACTAAAAAAGAATTGGTTTCTACATTAGTTTCTATTATTGTTAAATGATTTCTAAATTGATATCTAATTAGCAATCAAGGTTTTTCTATCAAATTTAGAATATAAATAATTGGTAGTTAAAACCTTGATAGCTAATTAAATTTATAAACTATTTAACAATAATAGAAACTAATTTAGAAATCAAAGTTTTTTTTAGTTTCTAAACTGGTCTCTAATTTAGCCACAATAACAACTAATTATTTTTTGCCTCTAAAATTAGTTTCTATTTCATGATTTTATTGTAGTGTTATAACCTTTAACATAATATATTTATACTTTATTTATTTAAATTTTTTCTTTCTAAACTTGTAAAAACTGTTACTTACAAAGCAATAAGGTAATTCATCTTATAACATGCTGATATATAATTTTCTTTCGTCTTTCTTATGTATATATTTTAAAAATATATCCCAAAATATAAAGTATACACTTTGCTAGGAATAAATTCCTTTATGAAAGAATAAATAAGTAAAATAAGAAAATAAAGTACAACTATTAATGATCCAAGTTAACTCATTTCACTAACATTATTATATGAATAAAATATATGGATGGTTTAAACTTATACCAATATTAATTAATGATGAATATCTGTTAAATTCATCTTCTCTTAAATGATAAAACATTTTCGATCTCGATCCTTAATTAAAAAAAAAACAATTAATATTAGAATGTACAATTAATTAATAAATTATAATTATAATCAAAGAAGATAAGAAACATGTGTTACTTTATATGAGCAAGTGTAGAAGATAAGAAACCACGAATATCTGAAATATTAATTTAAATTAAAGTATAGTTATTTTTTTTACTTTACGAATTTTGTTCAATGTTACTTTTTAGTATTCTAGTTAAAGTTAAAAATATATTTTCCAGTAAAAGATAATGTTTAAGGGTGAAAATTCTTCTTTTTACCCTTTTCATAGGGCTAGTACCTTAGTCTTAGGGGCCCCTTAGTCAAGTCTTTATCTGGTCCCTTAGAGGGTCCGTAACGGATAAGACAATAAATTCAATCCCGTTACTCTTGTCCCGTGTCTTTAATTTTAACAAAAAGGATGGTGCCCTCAAAATATTTGTCACTTAATAATCTCTTAGAAAATCAATTTAATTGTTAAATTAAGTGATATGACATCATGATTATATAATTTTAGTATATATGTTAATTTTTTTGATAATTAAGTATTTATAAGCAATTAATCAATAATCAGTCACTAAAAGAAAAATCATGAAATAAAAACCAATTTTTAGAGATCAAAATAATTAGTTGCAATAGTAACTAAAATAATTAACTACCAATTATTTAGTTTTTAAATTTGGTAGCAAAAATATTAGTTGCTAAGTAGATACCAATTTAGAAACTATTTAGCAATAATAGAAACTAATTTAGAAACCAAATTTTCTTTTAGTTTATAAAATGGTCTCTCATTTAGTTACTATTGCAACTAGTTATTTTGGTATCTAAAAATTGATCTCTATTTCATGATTTTCTTACATTGAATATTTACTCTTATTCAACCGAAATTATGCATTAAAATATATTTTATTGATGAAGTATAAAAAAATTAACTTTATAAAATATGTAACAATAAAAAAGTCAAATTCAACTAATGAATTAATGCAATTCAATAAAATAAAAAGTAAAGGACTATTTTTTTTCTTTTTTAAAAACTAAAGACCAATGTTATTTTGTCATTTTACTTTATCAAATTAAATTATTCGATTAGCTTTTTTTTTCACTCGATACAAGTGGTGAATATGTATCGAATCAATACTATATAATAATATTAATTTGTTTAAAACGATTTACTAATCAACCTTACTTTTTAACATTTTCAACTCGATCCTCAAACCTTTAAGTTTATGAGGAAGTTGACTCTCCAAAACTTTTTCCCTCTCAAACAAACTCCTTCTCCAAGTTAAATTTCACTCCCAAACCCTGTTAATCCAATCCCCAAACTCAACCAACTTAGAACTAGAGGAAATACTCAAGGAACACAACCTCGGAAAAACGCTCTTCAAATCACCACAATCCACTATATTATCTTCCCAAAAACTAATTTTCTTCCCGTTACCAATCTTCTACTTGAAACGATCTTAAACCTGCTTCCCGACTCTCCAAAACCCAAACCTCCTTCAAGTCTTTCCAACAAAGAGACACCTTATTATTATTCCCTCGCTCTCTCAAACTTTTCCAACTCCGTATTTAGACTAAAGGTTATCCTTCCACAAGTCGCCCTTATCTGTCCCAAAACGCCAAATCCATTTGCCTAATAAAACTACATGAAAACTCTTAAACCAAGAATCTCAAGGCTGCTAGTCTCACAAGACTCGCAAACATTTTTCCAAGAAGCCGAAGCCATCTTCCTCCCTTTAGACTTCCACCCTCATTAAAAATTTCTCTTAATTCTCTCTATCTTCTTTAACACCACAATAGGCATTTTGTATAAAGACAAAAATAATAATAATAACAGAATAGATGAAAGCACAAACTTAATCAGCCAAATCCTCTCAGTCATAGAAAGAAGACTACCTTTCCACTTGCCCAGTCTAGTCTTTGATCTTTCAACCACGCCACCCCAAAAAACACCTTTCTTATGACATTCCCCTACCATCATACCCAAGTACTTAAAAGGAGTTGTCATCACCTCACAATTAAGAATAGCCGCAAAGCACTGAATTGTAACCTGATCGATCCCCTACCCACTAATTCTACTCTTCAAGAAATTCATCTTAAGATCAAAAGATAATTCAAAACAATTCAACACCACCTTAATGTTAAACACATTATTGGTATTAGCTTCACAAAAGAATAGGGTATCATCTGCATAACGTAACATGTTTACCTTAACTTTCTTATCCCCTATCTCCAAACTATTAATAATTTTTTTCTCAACGACCATCCTTGACATGTTTGTCAAACCTTCAGCCGTAATAAGAAACAAAAATGTTGCTAATGGATCCCCTTGGCGCAACCTCCTCATTGGAATAAACTCCTTAGAAGGACTTTCATTCACTAGCACTAACACCGAGGCAGATTCTAAACAAGACTTTATCCATTTGTCACAAAAACTAACTCTTCAAAACATATAATAGATAAACTTCCAACTTATAAAGTCATAAGTCTTCTCATAGTAAACCTTATATTTGAGAAAAAAGGAAAAAACAACTTAAAAAAGTAAGTATATTTTTATTTTCAAATAGTAATATTAGTTTTTTTCACTGATAAGTTTCCCATTAGCAATTTATTGTAACTTAAAATGATAAGAAAATTGGGAAAAATACATATTGAGAGAAAAAAAAGAATGAAAGAATTATTAAGATTAGTAAAGATTAATATTGAAAATGGTGTTTGATATTGGTATTCACACAATGATGCTCAATAAAAGTAAAATTATATTAGGAAAAGAAAGAAAAGAATGGAAATGAGTAAAAAATGTATGGAAATTTTAAAGTAGATTTGATTGATAGTGATATAATAAATGAAGTTGTATATTAATATATTTAGAAATAATTTAGTGTAAAATATAAATTTGCGATATAAATTAAAGTTGAAATATTTTTAAGTTAAAATAAAAATTATTATAAACAAAAAATTATATTTCAATATATTAAAATAAATAATCAAAACGTAATTTTTTTTATAATATACAATATATATCAAGAAAATATTTATTTTATTTTATTAATTATTTTAATATTTTTATTTTAACATACCATTTTGCAATACTAAAATAGATATGGAATTAAAGTAAATTAAGGACAAGAAAGTGGTCTTTCAAATTCAACTAATATGCATGCCGAAAAAATTCCACAGATATATCTTACACTGGATGAAAAATATATGATATTAATTGCTAAATATTATCAGTTTTCTTTGAAGAAACACACAAAGTTTATTTTCCCAAAAGGCACAAAAGAAACACATATTTTTTAATATACTTTTTTATTAGAGAAAAAAACAATAAATTTAAAATATTTTAGAGATCTGAACGTATTACAACTAACAAGTTATGATTCCTTAAATTTGGATCAGATTTGTTAATATAGTTATTAGTTGTTAATTAATCAACACATCTTCGTTGAAAAATGAAGTTTATTTATTTATTTATTTCCATATATGTTGAATATAAGGCACATCAGTGTTCGAATTCTTGTTTAATCATGATGTGTCATTATAGTAGGCAAATTGATGGATCAGCATCTAATTAGATTGCATCAATTGAAAACAAATAAAACTATTTGACATTCTTGTCTTATCCTATAATAAATAAAAAATAAAAAATTCAAATCAGTCTATTTTTTAATAGATTTTCTTGTAGCAAGTTGGAATGGCATGTCGACCTAAAAATGAGATTAGAAAAGTATAAACACGTGTAATCATAATTTTTAAGAAATATTTAGTGAATAAATCATGTGTTTTTATAAATGTCAACACCATTTTCTAGTTGATTAGTCTCTCCAAAATTATATAATTTATTTTTGGATTAGACTTTTAATTGATTAGGTTGATGATATGACTTTTCCTTGACACATGGGAATCACATTATGACTTTTCAACCAAAGTCGATATAATTTGTTCACACATCATTCAAACTAATTTTAAAATTCTATGTAATTTTCTGCCTTCTTTTTTTATTAAGATTTTTGTTTTGTTTAAAGTGTATATCTTATAAATCTACTTTTTTATACATATAAACATAGTGATAAGAATCTCTATCTATGATTAAAATAACATTAAACAATGTAATGAAAAAGTATGACCTTTAATATAATATTATCTATTTTATATATATACATACAAATATAGTATCAAAATTTGCTATAATTATTTCTAAATTTTTATCTTAAAAAATCATAATTAGTAGTGAATTCAGGATGTTTGTAATAATAAAGTTGGAAATCCCACATCAACTAGAGACATTTCATTTGATATAAGTGAGTGCAAATCTCACCCATAAGTCGGTTTTATGGAGTTGAGTTAGGTTTAAAGTTTATTTCGTAATATGGTATCAGAGTCATTTCAAACTTATCCCGATGAGTGTTTGTTGGTCTTATCAAACTACCCGCTATCGGACCGTTATCCTCACATCTAAGTATTCAACAATGCAAAACTTATATAAGTCAAAGATTCATTGCATGAATTTAATACAAATATATAATAAGATTATGCAAATCGTGATAAAAGTTAGACTTAAGTTAAGTTTGATTAGATGAACATTAAAATTATCACGCGTGATTAGCTTGGCAATTAAAAATTTCTCTTAAATTTTTCGAAAATAAATAGTCAATATATACTATATAGACAAAAGTCAATAATATTCGTTGATTGGGAGTCAATTAAATATTCGTAGGTCCACTTTTTACCAAAAAAATATTCGTAGGTCCACAACCTTTGACATAAGTTCCTATGTACTTCCACACCCTTAATTTAATTTCATATTATTATTGTTTTTGAAGATATAGAAGAATTTCAAAAGAAATGTTAAGATTTTGATATGATGCTTAAAAATTTGATATCTTATTGATTATGAAAATCTTATGAATTTTCATATTATAACCGAAATAATTATATTTGCAACATTATTTTCAATAAAATAAAATAAAATATAAAGAGTTTTGCTTTCTCTTTGCTATCAACTCTTTTATATCATCTATACTTGTCTAAGATAAGAAGGAATGAGAAAAGATTCTTTTTTTTTTACCCTTTTTCAATTTTTATTTTGGTTTATATACTAACTATTGATTATTCTATGCTTTTGGATAGTTTCTTGATAGGTTTGAATGTTATTATGTTTAATTTTAAATTGGAAAATTTTTCAGAATAAGGGGAGACTAAAAACTTTTTAGTTTGGACTTTGGATGAGTATAAGTTAAAAAAATATTCATAACTTTGGTTCTACTCACCAAATTATCCGAGACTAGTGTTTTTTGGAAAAAAAATTATTAAAAAGCTTTTGTTTCAACTTTGAAATCTCCAGAAAATTTTCAAATATAATTGCATGCTTTGAAATTAGATTAAATAAGCCTTTTTCCTTCTCAATTGTCTCTTCTTTCATTTCTATTGGTCATGAAATTTAATTGAATATTTATGAAAATTTTGTAAGTTGTAAATGATTACAACTATCTAAACAATATTTGATTTAATTCATGCATGTGCTTAAAACAAGTAAATTTATGAAATTTTAAATGTTATTTAATGTATGAAAATGGTTACTGAGATTGATGGAATTTGTATGAGATTGAAGTCTTACATTTGGGATAAAATGTGAACCTTTTTTTTTATTTGTGTATTAAGTATCGACTCCTATGTGATAATTTATATACTTTACCTTCATTGATAGTCTACATCACATAAACTAAGATATCCGGTGGTGAGAAACTAATGGAAGAGTTCATACACACCGTAACCACGTAATTTTAGTTTTATTGTACTTATCTTGATCATTTATCTTAGGTTTTCTTATAAATCTAAGTATTGGTATTGGATCAGATGTTAATCTATTATATATGATACTTAATATGGGTCTTTCGAATAATGTTGTCAATTAGTATTCTGCTTGTTAAATATCCTTATTTATATAGATACATGTGTAATTTACGTTGGTTATTGATTTGAAGAAGATTAAATGGTTGGAATATATTAATTAAAATATTTTCTTTTTATATACTTTTTCCTTATGATGAAAATTTAGTTCATTATCTTACCTTTACATGTCTCTTTGTTTAGGTAAATTTTCAAAATAAAGAAGGCTTATACACTACTTTTACTGATACATATGAAGAAATGTTTATATCACACTAATTCTATTCGTGGAAGATCGTAAAATTGTGAATTCCTATATTTGTATTTGTGGTGTAAGTATTATTTAAATTAATATTATTTTCACTTTTTTGTTATTGGACATACTGATATTGGCCTTAATTGCATAAGTTTTTGAGAAATTCGTATTTAAAGCATTGTAGTGACTAACTTTTGACAAATTTATATATTATATTAATTAAACGTTATGCAAGAGTGAAATTTCAACTACATAGAACTACGGTTCTATATTATATATGATACATAAGATGATAGTTAAATTATAATTATTATTGTGAGGATAATATTAATGACCAATTAAATTCACCGTTAAAAATATATAATTTTAAGGATATTTTATACGGTTGTTTAAGAATATTTTACCTATTACTAAAATTGTATTCTCTAACTGTGATTCTTTATAGAATAATGCCAAAACTTGGAGGAGATAATTTGTTTAATCTTCCACCTTTCTCATGGAAGCAAATTTCAAAAAAAATTAAGAGAAATTTATATTTATAAAACACATGTAATTTTTTCAATTAAAATCTTCAAAGTTTTAAATAAACACTAAGTCTTCCAAGCAAATCAATTAATTTGTTGACTGATTTTCTAAAAAAAAAAATGAGGTCAAATAAAGTATAAGTAATATATATAGTTTTATTAATAAAAAAAATTAAAAAAAACTTACATTTTTTTTTACATTCTTTTCACAATTTTCACAATAAAAGTTGTGGTGGCATGATAACTTTTTTAACAATAATAAAAATAAAATAAATATATATATATATATATATAAATTATTTTAGGAATGATCTAATCTTCTATAAAACAACTCCTTTCTAAAATAGAGACCCTACAAACTTATTAAAGACTCTCAACTCAAAACCAACCAACACCACAAAATCCACCTACTAAAACTATCAAGGGCTTAATAAAAAAATAAATAATTACATTTAGTGTATATTGATAATATCAATTAATTGTCAACTTATGCTCACACAAAAACACTATTTTTTTTTAAGTTTAAATTTGAAATACAATCTTAATCTTAGTATTAAGCATGAAATATAATGCCAAGAAAAAATCAGTGTATAGGGCACTACTCCATTTTTTTCTTATTTTGGTAACAATAAAAAAAATGTCATAATTGTAGAGTAATATTTCTGTTGATTTTCCATTTCATATTGTGTAAGAATTGTATTTATAAATCTTAAAAATATTTCATTGTTAATATGCAAATAATGAAAAATGAAAAGAAGAATGTTTTATACAACGTAAAAAAGTTAAAAGTTTACATGTGTGGCGAGTTGGACTGGGAAAAATCCATCACAAAACCTAATAAAAAATAATAAATTGGATTAGATCATATTTTATAATTTTTAACTAGTTTAATTAAGTTGAGTTAATGGTATCTTAGGTTTTAGTTTTTTTTCTTATTTTAATTTCTATAATATACTTCTCATTTCATTTTTAGAAAAATTGAATAATTCAAGAACCAAACAACTAAATCCGCAATTGTCCTAGGAGTTTATGTGGTTCCATTCTAACCATTTTCAATACTTTAATTAAGTTAGTTTCTCTAAACTTATCCATGTGTCCTTAAAAGAAGTTGCTTCAAAAACTTAAAAAGATTAGGACAGTCCTAAACCTTGCATTTGAAAAGCATAATTCAAAAATTAAACATTTCACTACAAACTTATTCTAATATATAAATTCATCTATTCAAATTAAACATTGTATACAATGATAAATAAAACCTCCACATGCAACCAAATTTACAAACAAAAACTTATACCTATGGGAATGGAAAAGAAAATCGATTCATCTTATTATCTTATAATCTGTCACATTTTGATGTGTCCTCTAATAAAAAAAATGAAGATATTTTAAAAAAAATACAGAGAGAAATAAAATATTTTAAATAAGTGAAAAATAAGTTTTTATTATATATATCTATAAATATAATTTTTATAAATTTTTAAATAATAAAATATTTATTCTTCGTTAAATTTAAAATTTGTAAAAGAAGTCTTTTTAGTTTTTATAATATAAATTTAGGAAAAAATTAAAAAATAAAATAAATAACATTTTAACCTTTTTCTAATAAACACAATTTAAATAAAATAAATTAAATTATTACCTTTATCCATATTAATTTATTTTGGTAAAATAAGAATTCATATATTTTCCTTCCAACAGATTATTAGATATTCTCACATAGTTATTTGTTAATCATAGTTATTTGTTAATCATGTTAAAGATAATTTTACCATATTTATTATTGAAGTGAGATTGATTTTTGATAAAACTAGAGTTGGGATAAATCATGCTAATGTAATACAACTTTATTGTTAAGGTGACACGAGTTTGATTGACTTTTTTTTAAGGTTGCACTAAATTTGTGCCTATGTGGCACGATTTCATCTTTATTGATTTTTTTAAAATAAATTGTATTTTTTGTTTTGTTTTAAAAAGATTGAAATAATTAATTTGAAAAAATTTATAGAAAGAAAGAATTATTTATTTTTTAATTGAGAAGTTAAGTAAAAAATAATGTTAAAATCCTAAATCTAAAACTTAAACTAAAAGTCTAAAATATACAAAAATGCCTAAAACATACCAAAAAAAAAAAACTATTAATAAATAGTTGATTTTTTTTTTAATTTGGTATTCCCATTTCGAGTAACTTTTCTTATCTCATTTTGATTAACTTTTTTTTAAAATATTTCAATCCAAATTCTCTATCAAAAGTTATCAAAAGTTATAATCGTTTGAATTTTTTTTTTAACAAAACTTTATAAAACTTGTCTAATAGTTTTTCCTATGTTGATTTTTTTTTTACAAAACTTTTTTAATTTTATAACCGTAAATGATATCATTGTGAAAAAATCTTATCAAACTAGCACAACTTTGTACTCAATACCAAAATCGTGCCATATTGATAAGACTTTACTATGACATGACTAAAATCATGTCATCCTTACATGATTTCTTCCCAATTCGTGATTTTTTTTAAACAAACCTCATTTTAATTATAATCTTGTAAAATTTTCCCCATAATAAAGAAACCATTCACCATCTTACCTATATTCAAAATACATATTATTCATTATTTTTTAATTGTACTAATATTTGAATTTACTTTTTAGAAATAATGTGTATTTTGTTAAGAGGAGTTTTAGCAACAACAACAAAATCATACTTAAACCTACACAATTAGATTAATAAGAGAATAGGACTAATAAGAGAATAGGACAAACTCATTGAGAATAACATTAATTCATTACTTTAAACTTCCTTTATTCATAACATAAAAAGAGGGAAAATGCTTACATATTAAGAGTGAGTTAATGCATTAGTTCCATCCAAAAGAAGAAATTTTCTTCGTAAACGTAATCCTCAAGGATTTATATACATAAATAACCAAGATGTAATTGATGACCATCGTAATCAAATAAAGAGGATATGAGAATCCAAGGACAATCCCACCTTAAAAGAAGGAAAAAATGGTTGAAAAAAAAAAACATGAAGATTTGGATAACATTAGTTAATAAGAGTAAAGATATAAAAGTACAAATATTTAATTGACATGTTAGATAAAGAGTTAGTTGGTCACAGCTTAGGATAGAAAACAAAAAGTTGGGCCATTAACTTTTCTTTTGTGCCAAAAGTTGGGCCATTAACTTGTGAAAGGGATTTCTAAAAGGGTCTTTAGAACTTGGCCACTTCCCAATATAATTGCTTTACTTCAAATTAAGGACTTAATGCAAACTAATGTTAAAGAAATGTGAATCATTATTATAAAAATAATAATATAATAAATTATTAACATTTGATGTTTTAACATCCAAATCTATTATATAATATTTTTCCAATACAATGTTTTAAATCACATTATTATAATTAGATAGTTTTAAAAAAAAGAATTAAAAAAGATAGAAAATTTTATATATTTACATAACTTTTTTCCAATTCCAAAAAAAACAATAACTTGTATTAACTAAATTATAAAATAAATTTTGCTTTCCTATTTTTTTTTAATTTCTAAATATATTCTTAATGTTTGTTTTCTTAAAAATTTATTTAGCATATGTTATCCCAAGTAAAGTTTCTAACTTATATCCAAATTTCTAACATATATCTCTAAAGTATATTTTCCTAACATTTTATTTAACATATATTATTCCTGATCAAGTTTCTAATATATATTATTACTTATAACTTATTTTTTTGTCTAATATGTACTTTCAACATATATTTCTAACAAATATTTTTAAATTATAATAAAAAAATAAAAAATATAGAAAATAAATTAAAAACTTATAACCTAGTGGTGGAATGAAAAGGTGGTAGTATTTACATTATTCCAATTCATATGAATTTGAAATGCTTATTTTAGTTTACTACTTTTCTTTTTCAAAAATTGATTTAATACTTCTTTCACATGGTAACTCTAATATATATAACTAAAATCCATAAAAATATAAAGTTTAATTTATGTATATTCATTAATTATTCTAAAAAATATATTGTTATTTATAAAATTTAATCCTTTCATCAATGAATTACATAGTTAAATCAATTACTCTTTTTTAAGTTTATTCATTCTTGTCATCATTTAAATAGAAAATCTCATAATTGTTAATAAAAAAACTTATAAAAGGTATAAAAAATACAAAAAAAAACTTACAAACCGTAATCAATAAAATATACAGTAATATTTTTAAGATAAATATAAATTTATATATAACATATACACAGAATGCAATGCAAGAAAATCATGAAATAAAAACTAATTTTAGAAAAAAAAATAATTAGTTATTACAGTAACTAAATTAGAGTACATTCTAGAAACTAAAAAAAAAATTGATTTCTAAATTAGTTTCTATTATTGTTAAATAGTTTCTAAATTGGTATCTAATTAGCAACCAAGGTTTTTGCTATCAAATTTAGAAACTAAATAATTGGTAGTTAAAACATTGGTGGCTAATTAGATACCAATCTAGAACTTATTTAACAATAATATAAACTAATTTAGAAACCAATTTTTTTTTAGTTTCTAAAATAGTCTCTAATTTAGTTATTTTAGTTTCTAAAAATTAGTTTTTATTTCATTATTTTCTTATAATACACTCTACCTACCTGTAATCGATGTAAAAAGAATTAGAAAGTTCAAAATGTGATTGTAGCAAATAACATTGCCAAACAGTGACACAAATAAAAAATGAAAAGTACACACAATTGAAATAACATGAGAGTGGGATCTCATTTTTGTTTGAAAGATATCTATAAAGAACTTATATTAAAAGAAGTATAATAATAAGCATGAGAAATGGAGTTGATGTGGTTAGATTTGAGTTGCATGCATAGTACTATGTGGAATCTTGTTAAGGGAAAGGCACGTTCACATGACCCACAAATTAGACGTTTAAATTGGCACACGTCCCTCTTAAAATTGTGATGAAGATTTTAGATGAAAATATATATTGATATGAAAAGAAGCCAATGAGAAGAATACACATATATGCATTTTTGAAGAATCAAACGGTAAGTTAGGTGACAAAACAAATAAGACATAATTTGTTTGCATTTTCATTGCAAAGCAAGGAAAACCTTGGTGGCCAATCTCCAATGGTAAACCTAGCACAAAATAGCCAATGAGAGAACTACAACAGATGGTGCAGTACTTGGAAAAAACTCACCAATGTCACAACAAAACAAACAAGAAATTTGTGCTACTTATCTCATTACCGACAAAAGTGCTAGTCACTCAAACTCTTCAATCATTCAACTCCGAGAAACAAACAAACTGCAAATTATACCAATAATACAATAATAATATATTAGTATGAAATATAAACTTTTCTTTTGTCATAGGTACAAGAGAGGTTATAATTATTAGGTTTAAATAATTTCACGTGAAATTAGTTTTATTTTTCTTCCCAAACTTTCGATTTTATAATGAAACTATTGAAATGAGTTTTTGTGGTAAAGATGATGGAAAAAAACGCACGCGAAATCAAGATACACAATCACGAGTCAACTGCAGAAAATAAACAACACAGGATAAACACTAGATACCATGTTTTCAATTAAGTGAGCTTTTATAAGAGGTACTTTTTCGGTTGGGGTGTCTGTTGTTCTTTGTTTTAGAAGGTTAGGTTGTTTAGAAGGGATGAGGGGACTTATATATTGTGTTCTGCATATGAGTTGGACCACCCCTTAAGTAATTCATATTTATTTATTTGTTTTTTTGCTGATAAAAAAAAATGTGGTTCGGTCGTCAACTGCAACCTACATCCACACGAACAACTATTAGATTTCATTTATGTACTGTTGCACACCAATTACAACTACAATAATATCTTTAAATAGAAATTATAAAGTAGACACAATGAGATATCTAGTCAGTCCAACCTAATTGGTTTTGACTTTATATCTAACAAAAAAGATTCATTTCAATAATTTAGACTAAAAATAAAAAATTAATTTTGTATTATAGAATGAAAAAGCGAGATTTTTATAATTTTGAAGGCAATAGCATAAAGAAATGCACGTTGTTTGTGAGATTTGGTAAAAGGCATTGGTTAAGTGAGAAATGAAGCACTTTAACATTGGTAGAAATGATTATGTTTAATAGGGTCTGACAAGTGACAAGCTTCTAAATTGACTGAATTGTGAAATAATTATTGCGATGTGAGAAATGATAAGTGGATAAGAATATGTGAGAAAAGGACTTATCAATTATATGCTCTTGTCTGTTGGATTTGGACTGTGAAATATGCATAGTTGATATTATTGGTTGTTGGATTGAGAAGTTATTTGACTCCGACCAGTATGGTTTTTTAAAGAGATAATTTCATATGAGAACGAATAGATGAGACAAGTTTGTGCTCGTTTCAGGACATATGTTGTAACGTGTCAAAATAGGAAGAATCAAGATGAGAAGCCACTACCTATTATTTTCTCCCACCATCTTTGATTCACCCAAAGACTTGAAACACTGCATCATCACAACTTTGAAAATAACAACCCTTGCACTATCAACCCTTCAATTCAAAAAATATCAAAAACAATTACACACTCTCTAATGGAACGTGGATGCATGTACACAAGAAAAAATTTGAATTTGTAACAAAAGAATGACTATGTAAAATTATAGAGAATGTTTGAAAAAATAAAAAAATAAAATTATAGAGAATTTTTTTCATCAACAATAACAAATAAATAAATGTGAATCACTTCAAGGGTGGTTCAACCCATATACAAAAGATACAATAACCAACTTCTAACTAAAACCACCAAACTAACACAAAATAAAAGCACTAGCAGTACTAAAAAAACCTAAACTACAACAAGCAATCATTCTCATACATATAGAGAATGTACTTATGATTTATGTAAGATTGTGTGTGTATGTTTTTAGGTTATGAATCAAATCTAATAATATCATTATAAGAAAATCATTAAATAAAAATTTATTTTAGAGACAAAAAATAATTAGTTGCTATTGTAACTAAATTATAGATATTTTAGAGACTAAAAAAGTTATTTGTTTCTAAATTAGTTTCTATTATTGATAAATAGTTTCTATAGTATTTAGTTAGCTACCAAATTTAGAATCTAAATAATTGGTAGTTAAAACATTGGTAGCTAATTAGATACCAATTTGGAAACTATTTATCAATAATTTAGAAACCAATAATTTTTTTAATCTCTAAAATGATTTCTAATTTAGTTACTATAACAACTAATTATTTTTATCTCTAAAATTAATTTCTATTTAATTATTTTCTCGTAGTGTGTAATGAAAATGATCATAATGTCGATTTAAAATAATAATTTTTTTTATTAGAAGTGATAGTAGAAATTGACTGAATATGAATATGTGTGATTGTAGTTAATTTGAGAATATAACTAAAAATGAAACTAGATACACTACTAAATGTAAGGGATTTATTATTTATGATGTGATATTAAGTTGGTGAAATAGTAGTAGATGATAAATGTTTGAATGTGTTGTATAACAGTTAAAATATTTCTAAAATATTTCATATTATTTTATTTATTTATGTTTTAAAAAAAAAATATAAAGAGAGAGACACATAACAATAATTTAACCGAAAATCATTATTTCTAACTAAACTAAATGGTTTTGCAGAAAAATATCTTTTAACTATAAGAGTTGTATAGATTATATTAGTTATGTATTTGTAAATATTTAATATTATGTTTAAATTTTGTAAAGTTAAATATAAAATAAAAAATGAACAAGTGTGTTATGAGTTAACATTTATTTTGACATTATTTGACAGGTACAACGTGTGTAGTACAAATATTAAACAGGGTCTACGTCAGAAACGTGTCACTCTTTTATGCTTCAGAAACCAAAAAGTCCTTTAAAATTACTGTGCTGATAAAATGGGTTTTATTAGAGAGGGAGTATCTTTTTATTGTATTTATTTCTTGATTAGTTCAATAATGTCTCATCTATAAAACTTAGGTTTAAGTTTCCCTGAAAAATCAACTTATAATTGGTCACAAACATGCACACAACTAAGATCCCTGTTCGTAGATGCAGCAATTTCAACCTCAATCACATCAAACATTTTTATTATTTATATGTGCATATCTTAACGAACCTAAACAATATCCTACAAAATCTATCACAATAATAGTCACACTTAACTAATTTATTAAAAGTTGCAAAGCCTCCACATGACGACACAAAACTTCCATACCCACTCTAACAACATTTTTGCACAAAACAAAAATCTTATTTTTCTGAACTATTCAAAAATATAATCTTTGGGCTTTATGACCAATCTTTTAATTATATCATATGAATATACAATTATGCATCGATAGTTTTTTTTAAAAAAATCTTTGAATGGTGCATTAGTTTATAAATAAATGTAGAATGTGCTATTGAAAAAGAAAATGTGGATTTAGAAATTTACTTAATTCACCAGCTAGCCTCCACCATATCTCAAAACCTTATAAAAAATGTAGTGGCTAGATAAGGGAGAAAGAAAGTGCAAAGATAAGGGAGAAAGGAAGTGGAAAGTAAACACTACATAAAAACATGAAATAGAAATTAATTTTAGAGAAAAAATAATAATTAATTATTATAGTAGACTATTTTAGAGACTAAATTCTTTTTTTATTTCTAAATTAGTTTCTATTATTGTTAAATAGTTTTTAAATTGGTATTTAATTAGCTACTAAGATTTTAGCTACCAATTTTTCTTTTAGTTATATGTTTTTTTATAATATAAAACATATCTATTAACAATATATATATATATATTTTAATTATTTATTGCTAAAATAAATATATTAATATAATATTAATTTTTTATTTTATTTTATTATAATATAGAATGTTTATTAATAAAATAATATTTATAATTGATATAATTTAAACTTCATAATCGATTATGTATAGGTATTTCATTATTATTTACATACATAATCTATTTATTTATTGCATACATTTTTAAAATAAGCAAGATGACATTAAAGTGAATGCCAAAAACACTTAGCTTAATTTTAGATGAAGAATTCTAAAACACAAATTTACTTTTCTACACACATTAAAATAGTTAGTGGTGAAGTATATAGTTTGGAAAACAACATAAATGACCATTTTGGTCTCAAAATATATAAATTAATGATAATTTCAGTTTATGAAACAAAAATTCTAATTTATTCTCTCAATGTAAAATATACGACAATTCCATTCTACAATTTAAAGAAAAATTGGTCATTGTTTATGATTTGATATCAATTTGACATTCAAAATATATAAATTATTGTTAAATTGGTGCTTAAATATTAGAGTTTTATGACAAAATGACCTTGTAAATTAAATTGGAATTTTCATTCTTTTAATACTAAAATATTTAAAAAAATCATTTTTATTTGAAAGAAAATTTAAAATTCCAAAAGTTTATGAAAATATTTTGATGAAATTATAAAATTTAAAATTACACAACAGTATAAAAAATTAATTGTTTTAATATTTTCCCTTTTCTCACATATATCTCTTCTACTCGTCTCCTTTTTCAATATACAAAAATATCAATATTTTTATTTTAAGTATTTAATATAAGCTAATAATACTTTTAACTTAGTAAGTATTAAAAAGGTATTTTATATTTATCTTCATGAAGTTTATTAATAAAAATGATATTTTATTGTATGGTACAATTAAATTGTCCCACCAAATTAAGAACTTAAAAGTTAATAAGTTTGAATGAATTTATTAATAATAAACTTTTAAGAAATGAAAATGAAAATAATAGAAATTTTTAACATGTCAAGTTTTTTGAAAACTTGGGTTTTCTGAGCTGGCACACTATTAAAGATTTGTATGCAACTTTGTTGAAAATAAAAGTAGGAATAATGTGAAAGAGGAAACTGAGTATTTTACACCCATCTGAAGTGCCATTGACATGGTGGCACGATATGTGTCTTTAAAAAGAATTGGTGAAACTTGATGTAAATGTGAAGAAATTCTATATGAAATGTTCCCTTAGTCTGATACAGCTAAAGTGATTGCAGAAATAAAGAAGAAGAAAAAATGAGGATGGAGAAAAGGAAAAAGGGAGAAAAGTGGAGAATATTAAAAGTACTAGCTATGAATATGTAAAGAAGAACCAATCATGGCATGAAGTAATAGGTGAGGTTCACATGTATGGTTGCTCGTGTTATCGTGACTGTGACTACATATTGACAAATTGCAAACAAAAAACCTTTCATGCTTTAACATTCGAACCTAACTAAACGTAAAAGTTGAGTTTTCAATCCAAACACATTAATAAATCTTAGTGATGTGATTGAGATCTTTTATGAATCTAAAACATGCCACAATGTAACATCGTACGTAGGTCAATAATCTAAACGCATGAACTGAGAATTTTGGTCTACTTCTGCCTAACCATCTTCATCCAGAGTAGTACATCATCACCAAAAACACTTCTCAAAAACTGCTTCAACATCACGCTTAGATTAAACCTTACATGTTCTTACAACGTAAGTGCTTCTTGGGCTCCATAGTTCTTCGATCATTTCACCTTTCAACTCTTGAGTTCTTGTGCTACAAAGATTGTGGTAGCTACAAAAATACTCTTGATGTTCAAGTTAGTCGAAGTATAATTAGAGTTTATTTATCATTATTTTTTGTACCTGTGTGGATGTTAGGGTCAGAGTAATGTTGATCCACGTCGATACACAATTGTTGTCGTGCTTGTAGCTACCTAATTCTTCGAGTCTTTCTTCCTTCGTGCGTGCGATCGTCCGGTCGGAGGGTACCTGTAATTGCACTCCGACGCTCAAGTCATTGCCAGTGTTTAGTTTAGTTTCTATGATATTATGAAAAACGTACATTTCCCCCTTTCAAAAGTTCCTTTTATAGGTTGACTTGGGCTTTGGTTTGTGTGGGCCAGGTAACCGGTTACTAAAGACATATGTAGTGGTCATTGAGTTGGGTGTAGTGGCTTCCTAGTATTAAGGGAGTGTTCCTCATAGTGTCTTTGACTTATTCAACACTGATTATAATCGTTTCCTTACAAACATATTTATTATATTTTATTATTTAATGTGTAACTTTCGATCGTCCGGGACCGATCGGTACACTTCTATCAAGTATCTTTCTGTTTATATATTTTATTTAAACTTGATATGATATATTAAGTTTAGGATTTAGGGTTTAATATCTTTCCTAATTTTATAAAAGGTGAGAAGATATCAATTGAGTGTCGAAAGGTGTCAAAGATTTTGTGAGAATTTGAGGTGTGATGATTTTTTTCTCAAGAGAAAGAGCAACACTGAGATGATATTTTTTTGTATCTCAGTGTGTTTTTTTGAATAAAGTATGCATCTTAATAATGCCACAAGCCACTCATGAGGACTCAGTTTGGTGGAGTTGATGAGGTTGGGTGGGGATAAGACATGCGAAAGTTTCAAAGCAAAATAACCAGAAAATTCATTTTTAAGCATTTGAAAAAAACCATCATTCATAAAATTTATTATTTAGATTATAAATTAAATATTATTTATATGTGTAAAGAAAATCTATCAATTTGTATTGTATATATAAGATAAGGAGATTCTTAGATGGTGAAGTGTGACTACATTTCACTATGCTCCAATCGAGTTTGGCAAGAACCCCACTTCCTCATTCAAGTTAATGGGATTATATTCTCTTAGTGATCCCGTTGGGAACAAAGTAGTAGTATAAAGATATTGTTTTGATAATTTTGAAATTTATATTTAAATGATGGATCCTCATGTCACAACCATATTACAGAGAGATCTTCTTCTTGCATTTAAATTTTCTTATAAAAAAAATTATAAATAGTTGTTTGATATTGAATGAGTTTATTACTTTATTAATTAGCAAAGTTGGTTGAGGATTATAAGTGGGCGAGAGATAACAACATTTTTATATATATTATTGAATGTAAATTTTACTTTATGATCATGTTTTATAAATGTGAATTATATTTAAAGTTTATTTTTTAATATTTTTTTATTGACAAAAATATTAAATAAATTGAAACAAGTAAGAGAGGTTCCAACTCGTATACAAAATATTTTAAAAGTAAAATTATCAGACATAAATATATACACAAATAGCTAAAATATTAGACCATATCTTCTAAGGAAAACATCTAGCCAACTTTAATCATTATAATTACCCTCTTGTTTAATCTTCCATAATTACATAAACTATACTAGCCAACATTGAACATAATAATTTCAACAATAAACACAGTTTCTATAGTATGCATCAACACACATAATTCTTTAATATCACTTCTTAAGATCACCAATTAATTAACACAGTTCACTTCACTTCTTAACATGTTATCAAAATAATTTATCAAGTCACCTGATATCAAATCTATAACTCATGTACGAGTTGACAAGTCTGGGGTGAGGAGTGTGGTGGAGATCTCACATCAATTAGAGATAATGACGTCTCATAAATATAAGTGAATGCAAATTTTACTTTATGATTTGAATTTATAAGACTGAAACTCTTTAATAAAATTATTCCATAATCTTTCATAATGAAATGAACTTGTCTAAGTACGGTAAATAATTTCAGTTGTTGTTGATAAATAAATTAATTGATGAACGAATGTTTGATTTATTGTGTATGTTCATATAATATTACTTAGTAATGATATTTTTCATTAACGATTGAGATCAATTATTTACTTTATTGCTAAGTAACATTTTAGAGGAGTTAGATACTCACGTCTCACAATACATGGAAACGATAATTATTTTATTGTTGATGAAAACAATGGTTTATATTTTTTCATACACGTAACATTGATGGACATATATTTATTCGCACTCAATAGCTTTATTAATGGATTATTGAACTAAAATAATAAATAATTCCATTGTTTTAATTTAGATTCATATAATTGGATTTATTTGGACTTTAAATATTATTATTGTTAACTTTGTGTTTTTAAAGTAAATTATCCGGAGGAAACATCTACCTTTAAGAATGTGCCAAATATGCAAAAGTCCAAGTTGCTTCTTGAACCAAAATAGAAAACAATTTCTGAGGAGAAGAAAAAGAAAATAAAATCTACGATATCTCATAAACAGAATTGGAAGCAAATTTTCTGCAAAATACAAGAATTTTGTAAAGTTGGAAACTTGGAAACTGTTAACAAAATATAAACTACAATATTTTCCCAGGATCCTTGGAGCATAAAAGTCTATAAAAGGACACAAGCATCAAGGAGAAAAGAGAGAGCTTCATAAGGTTTTCTTAGTTTCTTTTCTTCTTTGTAATTCTTTTTGTTTTGCCTTCGCATAGAAGGCTAAACCTTTTTGGTTGATTCTTTTGTAATTCTCCATTGAGTTATGAGGTTTTGATCAATAAAAGTTTCGATTTTTAATTCTTTATAACAATTGTTTTTATTGTCTAATCTCTTGGAAAACTAGTTTTTTTCTGAGAGGTTGTACTTGAACGCATGATTGAGAGTCTTGCTTATCTTAAACTTTGGTTTCTTAGTTAGTGAGATAAGCATTTCCATGAAGTATACGCATGAAACAAAGTGGGTATTGATTAAACCAGTTGATGCATGTTTTACTAGTGAGTTTCAGTTGAATTAGATTGGCGCATGTTCAATCTGGTGTAACTCTGTTGGAGGATTGAGAAAAGATTAATCTTTACAAAATCTAAGAACTTGGGAGTCAACTTGCATTGTTTACTGTTTTAAATCATCATTTATATTTTTCTGCTTAACAATCACAATTCCTTTTTATTATTATTGTTATTTTTAACTTTTCATTGTTTGCATATAGGTTTTGAATTTAGTTAACTAATTTTACTATTGGATTCGTTGAAAGACAACTTGATATCATCTGACCACAATTATACTATCATTTATCTAGTGTTAGACAAGTTTACGCTAAATTCATATTAAATTGACAACAAAACGACAACTATTAAATATATACATATTAATAATTTAAAATAATGTTTCAGATATAGCATTTAATCATAAATATAATCAACATCATGTGTTTTGATTAGATGGGACCCGTTGCGTAGTCGCATTTATAGAAATTTATACCTTTTTGTGAAAAAAAAATTATACCCTCATAAAAACAAAGTGTGTCGATGAACTAAAGTCAAGTAATTAATTAAAAATTCACAAACAAAGAGAGTGTTCAAACGGGCCCATGATGTATGCAAGTTAGTCATTTTTGCAATGATTTTAGAACATTACCTTAGAAATTTAACATGATCCCAAACATCAATAGGGAAAAGAAACATAATTATTTGAACAAGTATATATATTAAGTTGTAACTCATGTTTGCTTTTTGTGCGCATTAAGAATCCTTGTTTTGCATTATGCTTTTTCAAAACACAAATTATGTATGCAATTATGATTTGTTTGATAATGACAGAAGTAACGCAAAACACTCTAATAAATTACTTTTACCTGTCATTGTTTTTTTTTTTTTACCGAGGATGAAATGATTAATCTTATTATTTTCAACTATTTTACCTGTGCGTAAAAGGAGATAAAGTAACAAAACTTTCAAGAACAATTAGAGTCCAAAAAAGCCGACAGAAAAAGTTTTGGGCTTTTCCTTCTTGCAACCCCTATATTTTGAACTCCACTCCCTCAATTGGTGAAATGACAAAAATGTTCTCATGGGTTTTACATTTACTCCTTTTGCTACTGTCTTTGTTCTCCGTTCGTTTCTCCCTCACTATTGTGACTGTTTCCACCACTACTGCACCATCACCTCATTTCAAACTGAAAAGTATTATATAACTTCCAAAAAGTTTATTTCATAATATATTTGATGAGTTTCAGAAATTTCATTTCAAAAAAATTTTGTTTTAAAAAATTTCCAAAATAAGTAATCCGAAAATCACTTTTAAAAAAGTAAATGGTCATTTAAAATTATGAGGATGCAGGAAGAAAGATAAGGGATGCAGGAAGAAAGATAAGGGATGCAGGAAGAAAAGCCGAAGTTTTGTTGGGCATCAACTTTACTAATGGGCCATGGCCCGGTATATTTATAACTTCACTAATTTATAGTTTAAACCTTTTCAACCTTGAGTTTATAATGAAAAAAATTCTTATAATACGATATTTAAATTAAGATAATTTAAAGTTATTATTTTAAATATGCTTTAAAAACGTTAATATATTTTCATGTACTGAATATGTATTTTCATACAAAGTTATATTTTTATTATTGTAACTGAAATAAATAAATAGAAAATTATCGAAATGATAAAAAGTAAAACTCACATACATAAATTATACATCTCATTCTTTAGAGAACAAAAAAATAATATAATTATTGAAAAGTATGTAACTGTCAATATTACTCGTTAACTTTTTTCTTAAGCTTTTTCCTAAGATTTTGGCAGTCTCTTTTTATTCACCAAAGTATATGAACCTTTTCTAAAACCTTAAGTTGGTTGTATTTTTAATTACTGAACGAATTAACTAAAAAGTAAAGTTGAGAATAACTTCTAAATCTCATATTAATTAATTATTAGTAAAATTGAGTTAGATTTAAATTTTATTATTTAAAAGTGAATTGTTTAAATTTTTGTAAGATTATCACATTGTTTTGCTTAGAAAAATGGGTGAGGCCTGGGAATTGAAAAGGTCCCAAAAATATGTATACGAAAAAACCTACTTATCCCCCAATGACCCAACCCACATGGCCAAACCAAAGGAAAAATTCAATAATATCATGCAAGGAAAAGAAACTAGGGAACAGAAAGAGGAGATAACCATACTTCAAAACAAAACCAACTCCTCAATGAAGGAACAAGTAAATAACCCACATGCCAGATCATTTGTTTTGATTAGCAACTAATACAAACGATGGTCTTACGGTAGTTCAAGTTGATGATGGCTTCCATAATTTCTAATTCTTTTTTCAGCAGCAATCTAAACAAGCATTTTAAGACATAAAAGTTTACAAACTCAAGGTCTCATCCTATGGTTCTTATATCCGAACAAAACACGTACAAAAAGTTTAAAGAGATACACGCTCCTCAGTAATCTACCCTCATCATCTTTTCTTAAAACCATACTTTTTGCGTTCATAAAATAAGTCAGTTTTGGCACTCCCTAAATTAACAATTTTGGGGCAGCCATCTCTATCTTTCTCCTGTTGCGTGCATTCCTTGCAGTAGTAGGCATCGGATATTCCTACTCCTCCGCATATGACACATCGACCCTGAAACGACCCATAGTTGCATTCGTCACAAACTCGGACAAGTGTACAAGGACGCACATAGGAGTCACAGATCACACATTTGCCATCACATTTCTCACACAGTCTTCCAATGGCAATCCCTGGCTGCTTTCGACACATAATCAAATCAGGATGATGTTTGGCCATGTTTTCAACAACCTGCTAGACACTGAACATATGTATATAACCAGTAAGTAGTGTCTACAATCTACATTTGAAAGTTGAACAAAATATGAAGTAAATCAATATGTTAGGCACCCATGTGTATGCGACAGGAGAGGGAATTTGGTTATAACAATCATCTGGTAGTTTTGGGGTGGCAGAGAAGGATACCTTATCTGATAATTTATTTCCTTTTCAACACTATTTTTGGTTTTCATACCGTACTCAGAATTATGCTATCTGAATTCTCTCAATAACTCATATGGCAAACTCCAGTTCTCATATCAGTAATATGTCAATTCTAGCAAAACAAGTTATACCACAAAAAATTCACAACAAAATATTCTGATTGTAGACTTAATAACACTATTATTCCGTAGGAAATAAGCAAAATGTATTTTCACTTCAAACTAGGACAGCCACAGCCACCATCACTACCAATGCTGTATCAAGCTTTCACAATGTAGCCTCAAAACAGAATCCATCAAACAGATTCTCTATTTCTGAATCACCAAATACCATACAAGGTAGGTACTCAACAACATCCATAAGTATGAACTTTCAGAATCATATTAGACAACATGCCTTTACCTGAACGAGTGCGGCGGTTGTGGCAATCGAGCGGAGGAGGTCGCGCGGTGGTGGCGGTTCGTGCGTCTTCTCCGAACGAGTGCGACGGTGGTGTCGGTTGGCCAGACAACGTTGCGCGGTTGTGGCGGATTCAGGCCGACGGTGGTGCCGTTGGGTGGTGTGGGGGTTGCTTTGTGATTTAGGTTATTAGGGTTGCGTTTTTGTTTATTTGGGGCAGAATACATTGTGGTGAAGGTGTTGCAGAATATAATATTCCATTTCATTTTAAAAATCGAAAAAAAAGAGTCAAGGAAAGATCGAAAAACAGATTAAAAAGAGGTGACAAGTATTACTTTTTATTTTAAAAATATCAATATTTATAATATATAATAATTAAATTTATAATAAAATAAAATAAATTTAGAATTTTGTTAATATATGTTTTATGTTAAATAAATAAAATACAAATATTAAATTAATAAATAAAATAAAACTAATTAAATTTTGATTATTTATTTTAACATACTTTTGTTTTAATATATTACTTTTTATTTATTAAGGTTTTATAATAATTTTCTTTTAATTTACGATTTATTTTAACTTTAATTCATATTTTTAAAAATTTATTAAATTTATTAAATGTGTTTATTATATATATATATATTTATAATTATTATATTAAATATGAAACAATTAATATTCGTTAAATAATATCAACATTAACTATAATGTGCATATATGTTAAATAATATGAACATTAACTACATCCTTATCTTTTTTTGGGAATGCTCTCTGTTTTTTTTAAATTGGAAAACTTAGTGCAATTTTATTTTTTATTTTTTGCTAGAAAATTGAATTTGCGGAGTGTATTTTTTAAGGAGTGTCTAGGAGTGAATTAAATTCAACTAAAGTGCATCTTCTATATCTAATAGAAGTAAATACAATATTGAGTTTTAACCTAACAAACTTGAATTATAAACACAATAATCAATGACTTTTTGCACCCTGTCTTCTTCTTCTTCTTTTATTAAAAAACTTTTTTTTTGCACCAGTACATTCGTATTCTTTATATTATATTATGTTTGACAAAACATTGTGAATTCTTACAAATATTTTATTGACACACTCTAAATACATTTAGTATTGTATTATACACATACAAAATATATAT
Source organism: Phaseolus vulgaris (assembly GCF_051622355.1). Classification (NCBI taxonomy): domain Eukaryota; kingdom Viridiplantae; phylum Streptophyta; class Magnoliopsida; order Fabales; family Fabaceae; genus Phaseolus; species Phaseolus vulgaris. The sequence goes on from NC_143498.1 coordinate 5,012,886, forward strand.
ATATATATATATATATATTTTGACATCTTTCGTGTCACATTCACATGGTTGACTTTGATTAACACTTCTGTGTTGTTTACAAGTAAATGAGAATACAACTTTATTTGGATTTTTGAAAGACTTAGATGGTTGTTTTTAAGAGCAAAAATCTTCTTCCGAGTAATTATTTGTGATAAAGATCTTTGACTTATTACAAATGCAAATTTAAGACTATTTTTTATGAAGTTTCAAATCTTTTATGTTAATTTCATATTAATAAGAATGTTAAAACAAAATGTAAAATGTTAGTGGATTTTGTAGAAACATGGAAAATAGTTATGGATGCATGGAGATGTGATAGATTGTCCATATAATGATGTATTTGTGGGGTGTGTTCAACGTTTTGAAGTTGTTTCTTTGTCATGACCATTATTTATTGAATATGTAAATGATGTTTGAATTCTTAGAATTTTTTTTTTATTTAGTTTGATGTGAACGTTGTTATATAATACAGTTTTGGATGAGCATTTGTATAATTTGAAATTTGTTTTGCATGTGATTAGAAAAGAAATTTTGTATTCCAATTTGGAAAATTGAATTTTTTTGTGAAGATCATTATATTTTCTTCAGATTTAGGGTTAGTGCATGTAGATAGAAAGAAAGTAAAAGTAATACAAGAATTGTCAACTCCTAAAAATATAAGTGAAATAAGAAGTTTTCACACTGTTAGTTTTATGAGGATTGTAAAAGGGTTTAATACATTGTTTTGAAAGAAGAATTGACACGCACCGGTTTTCATTTTGGCCAACTTTACTATATATTTTTGTCATTTTACATGTCTCTCATTTATTCACTAAAAAATGTTAGTTATGCTCCCAACAATTTGAGTGAGGATAAAATTCTCTACTAAGATTCTTTTTCGAAGACAAAACATACAAAATAATTCAAATTAAATAAGAATTTTTAAAATATAGCTATAAAATAAATAATGCTATTTTGAAGCCCTTTTGTTTTTGGAAAAAGTATAAATATGTTATGATATTGTTTGCACTGCCTTATAGCTACTTGTTAAAGAGTATATCAAGAAGTCGTTGTAGTATAGTGGTAAGTATTCCCGCCTGTCACGCGGGTGACCCGGGTTCGATCCCCGGCAACGGCGAATTTTTTTAATTTAACTTTTCTACATTTTTTTTTCATAAATTAATAAAGGTTTACAAAACTAGCAGTGGAGGATAAGAACGTTATAAAAAAAAACGGCCATGGGGTGGGGTCACCTCGGAAGGCATGGCTCAGATTCAGGCGTCGACACGGAGGCTGGTCCGAGCACCGCCGCCACTGAGCCACGGCGATTTCCACTGGCGGCTCAGCCAGAAATGATGCGCGCCGCCGAGAAGGATGATCAATACGCCTCTTTCGTCTACGAAGCCTGTCGTGACGCCTTTCGCCACCTCTTTGGTTTCTCTCTCTTTCTTTCTTCCGTTAATATAATGCTTTTTCTTTCTTCCGTTAAGACAATGCTTCCGATTCCGAATGAAGTTTCAATTAATCGTTGTTGTTGTTGTAACTCTTGCTACAGGTACCAGAGTTGCGGTGGCTTACCAAAACGAGGTAACCTCTCTTTCCTTTAGGGCGAGATTTGCGTTTTAACACTTTGAATGTGAAGTGAGTAACCGCAGTTTCGTATTGATTCCGTCGTAGACGAAGCTCTTAGGGCAGATGCTTTACTACGTTCTGACAACTGGCTCTGGTCAACAAACCCTTGGAGAGGAATACTGCGACATCACTCAGGTTTCGTACTCGAAAATTTGAAATTCGATTGAGGATTGGATTGCGTTTTGAATTTGCATTTTATTTTTTATCCTGTTCAAGGTTTTCAATTGCCTTAACTGGTTGATTTCACTGCGAACTTTAATATTGAGAAAAAGTGTGGACAAATACGACCGATAGGATGCAAATATCTCAAAAACCTTGAGGGTGCGGTCTTATTTGCTATTACACAGTTCATTTTTTAAGGCTTTGATACTGTTGTATTCATGAATTGATTTGATGAATTCGCCTATTGTTCTTATATGAATCTTGTTGATTGGTTTATTAGGTTGCAGGAACTTATGGACTTCCTCCTACGCCTGCGAGGCGTGCCCTTTTCATTGTATATCAGTCGGCTATTCCATATATGGCAGAACGGATTAGGTTTGTTTATTGCTGATTCACTGGATGTTTACTCTTCATTCCAGTTTATGTGATTGAGCTGTGTGCCTGTCAAATTTCGTGACGACTTGATTGTTTGTTAATTCCACAGCTCTAGAATTGCTTCACGAGGCATTGTCCTTGCTGACTCAGAGTCTGCCGAGGGTTTTGGAGAAAATGCCCACAGGAGCCCTGGTTCTCAGATTTCTGACTCTGGTCCTTTATCCTCGTCGGGACAATCTGTTACAACTCTGTCAAGGTTGAAGGGGAAACTGAGTGCATTTTGGTTGCATTTGGTTCAGAGATGGCCCACGGTATATTAGTTCCTGCAGATAGTTTTCACATTAAACATGGATTTGGAAGTGAATATATTCTTCTTTGGGAAGACTTGATAATTTTTATCAGGGAATTTACTAGTTAGGTTATAATTGGCCACTCCTATGACAAAGCTTTTGTCATCCCCTTAGAATCTGTTTTCTAACAATTTGACTTAATTTAATTGGTGTAGATAAATGCAATTCTTTATATGTTTCCTTCCCCTGAATCTAGTTTTTATTCCCTGCCACCAGATGCTCCCTTTTGTTCGTGAGTTGTTGCAGTTGGCTCTTCGTGCTAACCTTATGTTATTCTACTTTGAAGGTGATTCTTTACTTGATAGGCTCATGACAGTTGTGTAATGTGGAAAATCTAAAAACAACTTTTCTAAATCTTGCCACTCCTTCATTTTGCAGGCCTTTATTATCATATATCCAAACGTGCTGCTGGCATCCGTTATGTATTTATCGGAAAAGCATCAAACCAAAGACCTAGGTAATGTCTTTGAAATTTTAAGATTTAATAAATATGTGTATAATTTGGGAAACCCCCTGAAATTGCTTTGTAAAAGGTCTGTCATATGAATGACAAATTGTGTTCTTATTCACTTGGTTTGTTTCATATCAAAGCATAAATTTGACATTTTTTTAGATGGAAATTACCTTTCTTTAGTTCCAGCTACGCAATTTAATCTATCATTTTTCATTTTAGTTGTTATTTTCTCTTCAGATTTTAGACTTACAGATCCTGTTCTCTATAATTTTGGTCTGTTTGGTCCTTGGCAGATACCAAATACTAGGAGTATTTCTGTTGATTCAACTTTGTATAATAGCTGCTGAAAGTCTCCGCCGAAGAAATTTTACTTCAATTGCTGCTTCAGTTAATCAAGCATCCTTTGCATCCCACGATAGATCAGCAGGTTATTGGTGATTTTTTATTCAATTATTTTTATTATTTTTCATTTTTGTAATTTATATATCTACCAATATGCGAGTTGGATTTTTCTGCCTTTCCAGTTAGTTATTTTCATAACCTGATTCTCTTATCATGTACTACAGGACATGGTTTACCTGTTTTAAATGAAGAGGGTACTCTGGCAACTCCTGATACTGACAGAGGAAATTGGGTCTCTGATTCTTCATCTTCTGAGGTTCAGTTCTCTCATTACATTATTATGTCCTCCCCACCCCTTTTTAATTGACAATTTTTTACTCCATGCTTGTTGCTCTGATTGAGGTAAATCAAATGAGGCTTGGTATGCAATATATTATTTGAAAATGCAATGGGATAGAATAGACACGTTTGACTTACGTAAGCTCTGGTTGGAGAAACTTCTCCATAAGTATTTCCACAGGAGAAAAATGAGAAGACAAAATGAAATTAGTTCTTTATAAGCTAAAATTAGATTATGTATAAAGTAAATTATAGAAGCTATTTAAATTAGCTTTAAGTTGATTTCATTTTTCTTTCTTGGAAGCTATGTAGCACGAATACTGAATACTGCGACATGTATAATCTCCACAATGTAGGACATGACATAGATTATATATATATATATATATATTGAACATTATTACAAATTATTTAAATTGACAATCAAGGTTTTTATATTCAAAATCATCTATAATCAAGATTAGTCAAATATAACAATCTAAACATATTGTCATCTAATACAAAAATGAATCTAATCTATCTATCTATCTAAAATCCAAAAAGTGAAAAGAGGATCTAATTCATTTAAGATATGTCATCCCCTTCTTGATCATCATCATTGAAAAAAACACTTTAACCAAATTTATCTAAAGACAAATTAACAACTTTAAAAAATCTCACATTATACAAAGATATGTCAGAAGAATAAATAAAAAATTCCTAATAATACATATATAATCTAGATATTCCTAACTATATTGGATCTGCTCCTTAATCTATAAACACAATAGAAACTTACACAATAAGTTTCTGAGTTTTTAAAATGTCACAGTGTTTGCCTTTATTAACATTGTGTCGGAGCCATGTCAGAACTATGTTAGAGACCCAAAAAAATGTTTTTTTAGATTGGATAATTCACTAATGCGTGTTGGACACAATGACCATTTAAGAAGTGTGTCCAAGCTTCATAGCTTAGAAATCTTAAGGAGAATTTTCATCCAACAGGCTCATAGTTGTGTTTGAAATGCTGATGTTTAATCATAGAATCAGAAGTATAAATTTTGAAATCCAAGGATAATTTTTTAGACAGATATATAAGAAATGGATTCTTTAGCAGGTGAGTATTAAATGCTTTTTTTTTAATTTCTTTTCGCCTGAGATTTGAGAACGCAAAAAATTCAGTTAACACTTTATTTCTTTATGTAACTAGAATCATTCAATGGAACTACTAAACTTCTTTATCAGTGCCCTTGGGAAACTAGTTAGCTAAAGCATATATAGGTGGATGGAAGTAACAAAAATAAAGGGTATACTTTGATTATATAGATATGTTTCAACTAGTTTTGTTTCTTGATGAATTAGAATTTTTATAATCGTTTTTGTGGTTACTATGTTGTGGGTTGCCCTCAACTTGTATGGGCCATAATATCAGTGCTCTTCTTATGATTCGAATTGTTCACACTTTTGGCGTTTTACTCTAGGTTGAATGCTGTTGATAAAGAAAACACTTAATTATTTTCATCGACAAATGCTAAGATCTATGGAATTTCACATGGCATATTTAAATAAAGAGCCTCCAGAGAATAGGTTGTTCCATCATGTCATCTCGACTATCAAGTGTTTCACAAATCCTTTTTCTATTTGCAGCATCATGCAGCTAGTGGGGTTAGCAAGTGCACACTTTGCCTTAGTAATCGTCAATACCCAACAGCTACTTCCTGTGGCCATGTATTCTGCTGGTATGTCTTGGTGCTTTCTTACTGCTTTCCTTTCCATTTGCATGATTCTCTCCCTGTCTCATCTTCTGTTTTTTATGTAATCCATTTAGGAACTGTATCACAGAATGGTGCAACGAAAAGCCAGAGTGCCCTCTTTGCCGCACCCCCATAACACACTCGAGTCTAGTTTGTGTATATCATTCAGACTTCTAGAATCAGCTCCCCTTTATGTACATATATAGAAGATAGCATCAAAGGCAACATTTTCTTCATCCTGGATCTGACAAGGACTGTATGAACATTTTTGTATTAGGATGTCAATAATCAATTTGATTACACTCCTGCGGTTCAAGTTTCATATTTTTTAGTATAATATTTATTGCATTGAATATTCTTGTTGTTGGAAAAAAAGTAACCATTATAATAGAACTATCACTGCATGGTGATTCTGAATCAATTGTGTCTTCCACGGCAAGTGGGGCAACTGAGATAAGCCAACAATCATGCTGCTAAATTAGTTTTAGAAACATAATAACTACTACAGTATTCGTCCGACCTTGACGGCTTGTTTTGGTTTTCCTTGTACAAGGGATGCATTTTTATTCCCAAATTGTATTTTCATTTATTTAATTTCTCGCTATTCATTGCAAATTTAGTAAGGAAGTGGAAAAAGTGAAATTGTACCAATGGAGAGCCACTTATAATAGGCCCAGTTTGGCGTATATGCGAACTGTAGGTTCCTGTATCCAACAAATTTAATACGAAATGACCAAAATGTTTTATGTAGTTTTTAAATTCTTTATCCATAATGGTTCTGGATTTTGTTTTCTGAATTATGTTTTTTAGAATGTATTTTTGGTATTTTGGAATGGTTTATGCAAAATGAGATTTTGGTTTTCCAATTTTATTTGAGAAATTTATTTTTGAAATACAAAAATCTAGATTTTATTTTTTTGAATAAATTTTTAATTCCTAAATGAACGACGGTTTTAGAATCTTAAATGTTGATTTGGTGTTGGAAGCAATTTCTGCGAGCTCTCTCTTTCTTTTAACCTTCTACTGGTCTTTGTTAAAAGAATTTTTGTTTGTATTGCTGAGGTTATGTTTGGTTAGCTAAAAATATTTCTGAGTTATTTCTAGGAAAGACTTGTTATATGGACAAATAATGACGAAACTTGTTATATGAATTAATAAAGATATTAAAATGTTATGTTATTCAGACGTTGATTGGACAAGATCTCATTCCAATAGGAGATTGATATTGACTTCCGGATATTGTGGCTCCATCGGTGATAATTTGTGTTTTTGGAAGAGCAAGCAACAAAATGTTGTCAAAGATCTAGTGTGATCTCATTTAATTGTGTTCATTTGACTTAAATATTTACTTAAGAAATTACAATTCAGAGAGGTCACTCAAATAACACTTAAATATGATAATTATACTCTCTTTATATTAGCTCAAATGTATTAAGAGTGATTATCATTTTATCTTAAAAAATATTGGATTTGAAGATGTTAATATTGAGTTTATTAATTTAAATATCAACTAATAAATACTTTTACTAAATCTTTATAATAACTAAGATTGATTATGTCAATAAAAAGTTTAATAAATATGATTTATATGCACCTACTTTAAAAAAATATTAAATATATAAGGTTTGACTTGTATCTTTGTATTATTTATTTATAAATGAATACTCTTATGTGTTCATTGAAGTTGGTGATTTGACGTAGATAATCATATAAAAGATATTAAAATTATGTAAATTAATGATTTTTTAAAAAAAGAAAATTTTGTAAATGTGATTATTTAAATTTATATTAATGTTACTGTTTTATCTTTATATTTAAATTCTATTTATTTATTTAATTTTTTGGAAGCTTTAAATAGTATTAATAACTTTTTTGTTAACTCTATTCTAATTTTTCCTTATTTTTTACAGACTTTAAACATTTATCACAAGTACAAAGAAACAACAGTGAAGGATACATTGTAGGCCAAATGCTAATACTAACTATTTTTTCTCTCTCTTAATTTTCTTAGTGCCTTAAGACCCTAATTTGCAAGACATGTTATAAAGTTATAAATAATGCTGATATATATGTAAATAAGAATATTAATTACATTTTCCTCGCTAATTTACTTTGTGTTATTTTTTTCAGTAAATGAAAGACGCAGTAGAGAAACATACCGTACTATAAAAAAAAGTATTAAAAATTAATTAATTTATATTTACTATTTGAAAGCTAGGTAACGGCATTATCCTAGGGTTTACCGTCGCGCTCCACTATATATATTGGGATAAAGGTTAAAGCAGAAACCTCAATCGCAGGGAAATGTTCTCGATCTTTCGAATCGAAATCCAAATGACGACGGTGATGGATTCTTCCTCTCTCTTCTCTCTAATTTGTTTGTTGGTTCTATTTTCTGTAAAATTTATTTGTCCATAACCTGTTTGATGATATTCTCTCATTCTTAGGCTACAGAATTACGCTCTCGTTTAGGGTTCATTTTGGATCTCACCGGTAAAATGTTTTCTACGTCTTTTAATTTATTCAACTATTTTAATCTGTCAAATCGTTTTTTCATTTTGCTGCAATTCAAGTTCCAAAACCTAAGTCATCTTTAGAGCGAGTTTGTTCTTTATAAACACTTTCTCGTGTCTGAGGATGACGATGGTGTTTTCACATTCATTGACGCGATGTTTACTCGAGGAACGAAATGGATTGCACATTCCTTGTGCTTTTAGTGCCAATGCTACATTTCATGTTTGATTCTACAATGGTGCGTCGATGTATCTGGACATGTAAAATGCATTTTCATTTTCTGTGTTCGAAAATCGTTTTTTGCATTCTCGCATTCTCAATTAAAGATTTGATGGTTCTGATTTTGAGTACATAATGTAAGTTAGAATTATCGATTTGAAATAAGAGTTTAATTCGTGATTGCCGAGAATCTAAACCAATGAGTGTTTTTAGAGCAGTTTATTTATTAAAATGATTGTTTATTTTTGCAAACATTTTCAATAATTTTTGAAAAAAATTACGGGTTGTTTTTCCAAACTTAGTGTTAAGGATCTTGGTCCCAATACTCGATTCTAGGATCTTTTGATTGTAATGGTTTGGTTGAGAGAAAATTCATTCTAGCGCATAGATTATTGAAATATAAGCATTTTGTCCTCTTTGGCTGCATTCAATTATGAAAGTAATGTTTTTTTTTTTTGTGTTAGTCAGGCTTCTTCTACTGTACTGTTATAAATCTGGAATATATTCTCACGTTTCACGTATAATTTTTTCTTGTACAGCATGTGCTAAGATTAGCAGATACTTCTTTACATATATGAGCATTGCTATCCTCCTTGGTTGTTTCATTAGCCTTGAGGGGTTAAATAATGAAAATAATGCTTAAAATAAAGATTTGTTGGAGTTAGTCAGGCTTCTTGTGTTGTTCTAGATGTGCTTGGAGTTTGGAATATACTCCCATATTTCATAATAATCATCTTACAAACCTGCATCTTGACATTTATGAGTTTTTCTTTCCTCCGTGGTTGTTTTCATTAGTCTGGAGAGAAGTTAAATAATGAAAATGATGCTTAAAATAAAGATTTGTTTGAGTTAGTCATGCTTTTTACTTTTTAAATGAAAGAAAGTCAAAGTGTTTGGATTCAGAATTTGTAGAGTGAATTTGCTAGAAAAGTTTGTATTTTTTTATAAAAGTGTAAAATGTATGTTACCAATGAGTGTTTTAAGATCGGTTTATTTTTTAAAATAATTGTTCATTTTTGCAAACATTTTCTTTTAATTTTTGTAGTTGATCAGGCTTCTTCTACTCTACTGTTATAAATCTGGAATATATTCTCACATTTCATGTATAATTTTTCTTGTACAGCATGTGCTAAGATTAGCATATACTTCTTGACATATATGAGCATTGCTATCCTCCTTGGTTGTTTCATTAGCCTTGAGGGGTTAAATAATGAAAATAATGCTTAAAATAAAGATTTGTTGGAGTTAGTCAGGCTTCTTGTGCTGTTCTAGATGTGCTTGGAGTTTGGAATATACTCCCATATTCCATAATAATCATCTTATGAGTTTTTCTTTCCTCTGGTTGTTTTCATTAGTCTTGAGAGAAGTTAAATAATGAAAATGATGCTTAAAATAAAGATTTGTTGGAGTTAGTCATGCTTTTTACTTTCTAAATGAAAGTGAAAATGTTTGGATTTAGTCTATTACAGTGAATTTGCTAGATAAGTTTGGTTGTGAGAAATTTGTATTTTTTTTTACAAAAGTGTAAAATGTATGTTTACAAAATATTTGTTTTAATAAATATATGAATAATTAAATTAAAAACATAAAATTTATTCAAGTTTATTTTTTTTTAATATTTGCAAAGTTAATGTTTGTATATAAATATGAAAGTGTAAGAAACAAGAAGGATAGATTAGTGAAAACATTAGAAGCACTCTGATCTGAATGTGCATTTGAATCTGCAAACATTGTGCACATGAAAGGAGAAGGTAATGGTTTTCACTGTTTATTTATGTTGATCCTCTCCCTTTCATTCACATTCAAATGAGAGATGTGAGGGTCCATTCGTGTTCATAAATAGTTTAGGGTTAAGTCTTGTAGAGAAATGGTAATTTTGTTAATGAAACTAACTTATTTAAGTTTAAAAATAAATCATTTTTAAAATTACACATTTAAGATATTTGCTAAAAATGTATTAATTATTATAAATTGAAAGATAATTAGTTGAACTAATATATAAAAGGTGAGAAAATGTTTCTAAATTTAATAAGCATGGATAGTACGAAGTACAAAGAAGTAAAAATAGAATGCATATAAATATATAAATGGAAAAGATAGTGTAAATAAAAAAAGGTAAATAAAATATAAATAAGAAATACATAAATTGTTAAAATCTTAATGAAGTGAGACAAAAAGTACGTAATTAAAAACAGTTTGTAAGTAAATCATTTCTGAACAATTTGAATTTGTTATTTAGTTAGTGTTTCAAAATATTTTTGTCATCTTCATTGATGTAGTTTAATATATAATTTTTTATTTATTTCAATTTAAGTTTTGTTAATTTATTTGATCATTTTCTTTTTACTATTTTATATTATTTAAATTTGAGATGATCACGAAGGTTAATAAATTTCAAATTATATGTGCAAGTTATAAAATGAAGGATACAAATCCAGTATATGTCAACGTAATTTAGACATCTTATAAATTTGTATATATGTCAGATTATGAAGTTATTTTTTATTTGAGATTAACTTCTCTGAATTATGTTTGTATATAAATTTGTGGATTTTATTTTATAAATTTTGAGAAAAATTTTGGATTCGATTTTTTTTTTTGAATTATATAATCTGGAATGTTTTTTTAAAAAAAGATGAAAGACACTCAAATTGGTGATAAAACTAATGCAAGAAAAGAGTGGAGGTCCTTGGGTGCTCGGGTGAGATAAAATTGAAGAATAAAAAGGGTGTTTGGGATTGCAAAGGTTAATTTTTTTTTATTGAAGGAAAAAAAAGGAGTATTTTCACATGTAGTATGGGGGTGTGGCAAGAATTTATGGAGGTGCATGAAGAAGCAGCCCTACATCTGACCCATTTGATAAACAAATTAATGCCTTTTCTTCCTGCACCCTATCAAATTCAAACTTGTACGATATCACTAATGTGAAATGAAAAAGAAAAATGTTCTCTTTAGATAGAATGTAGATCATAATGTTTTCTAGATTTGGTTCTTAAATAAAATTTTAGATTTGGGTTCCAGAACACCTTTACAAATTATTTCTAAAATAGTTTTTTGGAATGGGTAATGATATATTTATAACCCACATTTTTTATTAAACCATATTACAACTTTTAATATTATTATTTTAATATTTTTTATATTATTTAATTATAAATTTACTCTTTATTATATATATTTATATCTAAACACATTTTACATACAACTCTTACATTGTCAAACCATCATTTCCCTTTTCGAAATAGTCTTTCCAAAATTGTTTTTCCAAAATATGTTTTTGGATTTGGTTTCCTAGAATTTCTATTTTTAAGAATGAAATTTTGATTTTTCAGTTTTATTCCATAATTTCATTTTTAGAACACAAAACGATTTATTGTGGATTTTCTTACGTATTTCCTAATTCTGAATTTCCAATTCTTAAATATACCAAAAGCAATTCTGAAATTTCAGAAATCGGTAAGTTTCATGTTCAAATTGATTGGGTGCAGGACTAATTTAAGTCAGGTAAATTCTTTAATGAACTAAATCTGATCCAACTAATTTATTTTAGTGAGATTCATCTTTCCAATAAAATATTTAATATTTTTTTATCTTATCACCAATCTATCCAGCACTAAAAACTATTCCTTTCACACAATTGTACATGTGATTGATCCAAAGAATTTTTAACTATGATGTTCGGACATTCTTCTTAAATTACGTGTCCGTGTACCGACATTTGAAAGGTACTTATAGGACATGTATCGCTGAAGTGTCCAATTCAAAATAATATTTGTTGAATTTTTGACAATTCTAGTATGATTTTAACACAATTTTAAAAAAAAGAAACACATTAATTTTTTAGTATGATTATAAATAAAAATAAGAAACAAATTTTTTTGAATTAGTCATCAAAATATCTTTCTGCTACAGAAAAACTGAAATATATTTGTGCACATAAATTTTCATTGTCAATTTATATAATTCATAATTATATAATATATAGATTGTGTTTCCGAGTCTTATATTTTACAAATTATACGTATTTTGGTGGCGGTATCCGTATCATATCAGTGTCTATGTTACATATTTCACAAACAAAATTCTTATATGAATATTTTCTACCATATTTGAAGAGAGTCAAATATTTCATATAGCTTTCCATATTCAATATTCGAACTCTATTTGACACTTTTACTCAATCTTAATAAGCTACCATGGTTTCATCCATACACCTAGTGCTAATTTTGGGAGTTCTAGTTAGGAAACTTCCTACCTACAATAGGAAGTTACAGCACTAAAGTTGGTTAGGGTGACAGGGTTGTGAGTCACTTGCTCAACATATACCCATGCTTTCTTTCCCTTATTGATTGTATGTAGAAAAATGTTGTCTTTTACAGCTTCACATTTTCAAACTCAGCCATCAACATTCACAAGAACAAACCAACAATGCCATCCTTTGGTAAAGAGTCCATATACCCATCATAAGAACTGCTTATATATTTCATTTAATATTTACCCCACTCACAGTAATCATTTCATGCACTTAGATTTCAAAATAACAACTTGTTATTAACATCCTTTGTAATTCCTTTTGATAATGCTTTAATCAGAATTTTTTTAACTGTTATCTAAATTTTATTAAACTTTGTAACATTTTTTTTAGAATCATTTCACTACAAGAAAATCATGAAATATAAATTAATTTTAGAGACAAAAAATAAATAGGTGTTATAATGACTAAATTAGAGATTATTTTAGAGACTAAAAATATTTTTGGTTTCTAAATTAGTTTATATTATTGGTAAATAGTTTTTAAATTGGTATCTAATTAGCAACCAATGTTTTTGTTACCAAATTTAGAATCTAAATAATTTGTAGTTAAAACTTGGTAGCTAATTAGATATCAATTTATAAACTATTTAAAAATAATATAAATTAATTTAAAAATTATTTTTTTTAGTTTTTAAAATGGTCTTTAATTTAGTCAATATAACAACTAATTATTTTTTTTTATCTAAAATTGATTTTTATTTCATAATTTTCTTACTGTGTTTGTATAATTAGTCTCACTTACTTACCATTTATAATTTTCACGATGTTACGTAAGAATGAAAAAATTAAAGAGTATATTGTAATACTTTTATAACAAATTTTAAATATAACTCATCTTCCACGAGGTTACAGTAATTTTTGACAACCTATTTTACACCATTTTTATTTTTAATGTATATATATATTATAGATTTATGGATAATAAGAATTTAAAAAATAAAAAATATTGGTTATTAATTATATTTAATAATAAAATGTGTCATTTTAACTTAATATTTAATTATTATTTTAATTTAAACTATTTATTTATTGCAATAATAGTTTCGTAAAATTATAAAAGTAACCGAGTGATAGAAGTTTTGCTATCATTAGCAATTGACTAAAGGATGGGTAATTACATCCCTAAGGAATATTTTTTTTTTTCATTTCAGTTAAACTACCATTCTTACGAGGTTATTACAAGTAACGTTTTTAAAAAAATTTGTTTTGTTATTATTTAATTATGCTATAATATATATATATATTATTTATTTTTATTTGAGAGATTAAAGTATTATATTAACAAGTATTTTACATGTGTATTTCTCATAAAAAATGTTTTTTTTATAAGTATTAGACAAGGGTATACTCTCTCACACATCTTTCCTCACACAAAATACTCTTTCATTCACCATAGCGTGGTGGTTCTTGATTCTAATATCAAAGAATCCTCTTCCATGTTTGTGTGGTTGAGCTCCTAAATAGTTTTGTTGAGACACTAGTTATTGCACAAACCATTAGACAATATGATGGTCAAAATATTGTATATTATGTTTTAATAATAATAAAAATTAACTGGATAATTTGTATAAAAGGATCTTAATAATTTTTTTTTATAATTGTAGTGTTTATATTAAACGGTCTAATTGACGGTATGAATGTCAATAACTTATATTTATTAGACGAACTGATAAACATTCTTGAATGCATAACATAATTTAGATGGAATGTGTTACATGGTTCTAACCATGATTTGTACAACTCGAATATAATAATCCCTTCAAGCATCTACAATTTTGTTCATGCTAGACGGTCTAACGAACATGTTGAAAGAGTAATATGTTTTGATTACATATGTTAAACGAAATCTTCTGAAATCATATATCTACTGAAAATGCATTCAATCAAAGAGTTTTTATGCCAAAAAACACAAAGATTTGAATTAGTGCAAATAATATGTTCATCCCTATTTTTCTTATATCTTTTAAAATTCATTTTTTTCTAAATATTTGTCTTCGAATAAGTGTTGCAAGTATCTTCTTGATATATTGTGAATAACTCCAAATCTTTTTTAAACAAAGACAATTTGAAAAAAATGAAAATCTCAAAATACTTTGTTTAAGTATCACACATTATTTGGAATGATATGATTTTTTTTATTATGTTTTTGATTTGTTCATACTTACCCATACTGTAAATACTTTTGGATAAGTTTCTTAAATAAATTTGAAGCGAAAATAAATGAGCGTCTAACACGAAAAAGATAAAGATATGAAGATTTTGTACTATTCAAAATAGAAACAAGTTATGTGTACAATGATAGATTGAGGAGCGCAAAACGTCAATTAACGCTTGGAAGTTATACATAAATGGTAAAGGGTTTGAATAAAAGTCCTGGTTCAAATAAACAATCTTGAACCATTCAACGGTCTAAAGCCCCTAGACAGTCTACTACCTATGAAACTATCTAAGAACCTTTGAACATCTATGTTTCTGAACCAATCTTCACAATACCAAAAACAAAGAAAATTAAAATTATGCTCACATATTGCTCTTGCAAATGCTATCAATGAAAAATTTGGTAACAAAAGTTGTTGATAAAAACCCTAAAAGAAGGGGGCTAAATAATTTAATCGGAGAAGCTGGAATTTGAATGATTTTGGAATGTAGTCTTTACACCACAAGAAAAATATTAAATAGCAATTAAATTTAGAGACAAAAAATAATTACTTATTATATTGACTAAATTAGATACTATTTTAGAGACTGAAAAATTATTGGTATCTAAAGTGGTTTCTGTCATTGATAAAAATTTATAGAATGGTTTCTAAATTGGTATCTAAATTAACTACCAAGGTTTTACCTACTAAAATTTTTATAGTATAAATTAGTCTCTAAAAAGACTAATAAAGACTAATTTAGAATATAAATTAATTAATAGCTAATGATTATATATCAATTTTAGAAACTACTTTAGATACCAATAATTCTTTTAGTTTATAAAATGGTATCTAATTTAATCAATATAGTAATTTATTATGTTGGTCTGTAAAATTAGTTTCTATTTAATGATTTTCTTGTAGTGTTAAACCCATAAAAATGATTTGTTAGAGTTCTTTATCAAAATATCTTTATCTTAGTTTGATTTAGTTCTTTCTAATTTTTTCATTTGGAATAAATTAACACATCATAGAGAATAGAAACACTACAAGAAAATCATTAAATAAAAACCAATTTTTAGAGACCAAAATAATTAGTTGCAATAGTAACTAAATTAAAGACCCTTTTATAAACTAACAAAAAAATTCGTTTCTAAATTAGTTTCTATTATTTTTAAATAGTTTTTAAATTAGTATCTAATTAACAACCAAGGTTTTAGAAACCAAATTTAGAAACTAAATAATTGGGAGTTAAAACCTTAGTTGCTAATTAGATACCAATTTAGAAACTATTTAACAATAATAGAAACTAATTTAGAAACCAATCTTTTTATTAGTTTCTAAAATGGTTTCTAATCTAGTTACTATTGCAACTAATTATTTTGGTTTCTAAAAATTGGTTTTTATTTCATGATTTTGTTGTAGTGAAAGATGTACTCATTATCTTAATGATGTTTTCAATAATTTAATGAGAGAGAATAAGTTGAGTAATTAAAAAAATAGAATCGAAACTTTTTACAAATAATGAGAAGAAGTTAAAAAAAAATAGAATAAAAAAAAAAACTATCAAACCTAAAGAAGTTTAAAATTTATTTGTATAAAGGCTGGTAGATTGAAATAAGTAGCCAATTAGAAATATTAATACACTGTTTCAAAAACTTAAAATTTTCTATTATTTTGTAATGCTTGTTTATAACTTTTTTAACAATAAAATATAAGTATTCTCCTTCTAACATAATTTATTTCATACCTAAATGTTATTATCAATATTTGAATTTGAATAACTTCATTAATAAAATAGGTCGTTATTACTTATGCTAATCAATGTTTGTTATACTACAAGGATTTTACAAATTTGGACTTTTGGATAAATTTATTTAATTATTTTCTTGTTATTTTTCTTTCCTAGAAATCTTTGTGAAAAAAACTTGTTCAACACATCCCAAAATTAGAATGAAAGTTTAGAAAAAAAAGAATATTTGTAATAATTAACTAACAAAGATAAACTAATTTATTTTTTTAATTTTATATTTTAGAAATAATTTAAAGGGAATAACTTCTCTATAAACTCTTTTTAAAAAATAAAAATTAACTTCTCTAATTATTTTTAACTTGTATGCAAATTTATTTTATATTAAAAAAATTATTTTAATTTGTTTTTTCTTAAATTCGACAAAAATTACCTTATTCTTTTAACAGTATCGATAGAGAAAGTGCAGAGGAGCATGAAAGGCGTTGTTATTTGCATATTAAATTTCTGAATCGTTCCCGTAAACAAAAATTCTAAATTATTTTATTATGGTTGGAAAAATAATCAAAATATATTGTGTTGAAATTTGTTTTTATTTTATTATGTATGCAACAAGGATAATATAAGAATTATATAAAAAACTATACATAAATAACCTAGGAATACGAGTATAAGACAAATGTATTTTTGTTTTTTTAATGCATCAGTATACGACAAATGGCAAGAGAAATAAACAAATAAGGTTATTTAAGAAGACGAGTTTTCAACAAATTTATAATAACTAATATCTGTCAAATTTCATTCAGGTGTTTCTTCATTCAGGTGTAGTTTTATTCAAATTAATAAGTTTTTTTCCCCTAAGGTGCTTTTACTTATTTTTTATTTCTTTTATAATGAGATTAGTTGAAAAAGAATATTCAAGTACAATAAATGATCTGCATAATATTTTAATTTTCTTTTTCTTGTGCACCCGAAGGAATCTTCTTGCAACTAGTACATGTCACATGATAAGGTTTAATATCTCTCTTTCGATATATTTTTTATGTTTGACAAGTAATATACTTGTAAAAACAAATATTAATTATATTTTTTATATTTTAAAAACATGTATCATGTTTATTATTCTCTTGACTGAGTAATAATTAGACATTTTTTTTTAATTATGAGAAATAACATTACTTATACATTCGCTAATACATTGCTTGTCATATATATATATATGAATTACAAATCAACTCGTCATCATCATGAGTATTGTCTCAACCCGTTCCAATTTTAACAGAAAATATCGATACTGATTAAGTACGAATATAAATATGAGTGATATTCAAATTTTTAAATTGGGTATGGAGGGGTATGGAGATGAGGATGTGTACATACATATTTGCTTTGTTCCTGTCCCCGTACTCGTCTTAATACGCATTCTCATCCTTTACTAAAACACTTTTAATTTATTAGGTAATTTAACAACATTTTTTTTATCAGCAAGAAAAAATAAATAAATAAAAATCACTTTTTGGGTGGTCCAACCCTTTTATATAACAAAACAGAAACAATTAACAACTCCTTTCAAAAGAGAAACCCTCAATGCTTACCAAAAGCTGTCAACTCAAAACTAACCTACTTAAACTATCAAAAACTCTTGATCATAAACAAACAAATCAATGAATGAAGACACCAATAAAAAAAAATCTAACAACACTTATATTAACTTCTCTTTTATTTGAACTTATTTTTATGTCATAAATTTAATAGTTTTTACTCTAAAACATGATTATTTGACATCTATTCTATTTGATACTCTTATTTTTTTTGACATTTTACATTGAAAAAAAAATTAACATTAAATATTTGATAATATCATATTTATTTATGGTTTTTAATTTTTATAAAAATTATTTAATTAATATTAAAAATATGTATATACGTGTATATCCATTTTCTGATAGAGATGAGAATGAGATTAAAAAATCATAAAAAAAGATATGAAAGTGTTAGGTCATGGACCTAACCCGATAGTTAGTCATTTATGATTGTTTCTCGATCTATGTTTCTAACATTATGAGAGAGCACAAATCAAGAGATCTCAATCAGTTAGTCTTAATGACTAAATTAAAACATAATCATGACTAAAGATGAAGAAGTTATAATTCAGTTTATATATACCAGATTACACTCTTAAAAATGAATCATCTAATAAACAACATCTAATACACAACAAATGGAGTACTCTCAACTCATATTCTTATACTTATTACATATTGTGTTCTTATTGACTTAAAACGTCAGAATGTCATCGTAGAAAAAAAAAAAATTCTCCAAAATTTGAATGACTAAAGATTAAAGGGAGATCATTAGAATCGATTACGACCGACTAGCAAAAATCGAAAGTAATGATGAAAATCTTTTAAAAATAAATTCAAAATAGGATAACGAAACCGTACCAGCCCACTTACCAGTATAACTAAAATTGAACAAAAGAATGGTGACCTTAAACAAATATAGTTGACTTGAAGTGACTATGCCGTTTATGGCTACAAAATAAGTGCTTTTACATCTTTAGCCTTAACTGTCCAATTAATCACTTCTTCAAGTGCCCTTCTACCAAACGGAACTAATTTTGGCACTTCTTTACTATAATGTTTTTTTAATTAAAATTATAATTCCATTTAAATAAGATTTGAATTCTTTTTTAATCATGATTTTGTGCGGATGATATTAATTAATATTATTGGAGATCTTGAACACGGATAAGAGGAATATTCTTCTTCTAACCTTGTTTACTTCATCCTCAAAATATCATTACCAAGATTTGAATGCGGGATTATAAATTTGTCATCTTTATAAAAAAAATAATTTCTTATTTAATTTCAAAATTAAGCAATTTTTATAAGTTGTTAATATGTCATCCAATTGTTAACAAAAAACAATTACATCTCTATCAATAATAATAATAATAATAATATTATTATTATTACTTATTTACACAGGATATTAATAATAATGTTTAATTTTTTTTAACATTTATTATTTTGATATATAGGTCAAATACATATTGTTAATCACTGGCTTGCCGATAAAAAATAATAATGTTGTTAACTACTGGATAATATATTGGGTTAATTTTAATAAACATAAATAATTTTTCTAAAATAAGTTTTTCAAATAATATTTTTTAATAATCAAATTAAAAAATATATTATAATAAAATAAATTTTAAAGATAGAAAATAATCAGTTAATAATATAAGTCATTCATGTAAGAGTTATCTCTGATTTTAAAGTATTAAAGGTGTATTATTATGGAATGAGTAACATGTGTATATATGAAATTATATGATGAATTGGTTATATATAAGAAGATGATTGAATTTGAGAAATGTTTGTTACTTGTGATGTCGTGGCACTTATGTTCATAATTTTATTTAATTATAAAAAGATTATTACGGAAATGAGATATTATAGTTTTATTACTAATTTAAATTATATAGATTAAAATATTATAAGGGGAGAAATTAAATGAAATTTTTAGATAATAATTTTTCATAGTAGGTGTAAGGAATCACCCTACACTACTAGAAAAATATCTAAATTGATATATAATTAGCTACCAAGTTCTAACTACTATTTAGTTTCTAAATTTGGTAGCAAAAATCTTGGTTGTTAATTAGATACCAATTTAAAAATTATTTAACAATAATATAAACTAATTTAAAAACAAAATATTTTTTAGTCTCTAAAATGGTCTCTAATCTAATCACTATAGCAACTAATTATTTTTTGTCTCTAAAAATTGGTTTTTATTTCATAATTTTGTTGTAGTGTAACACATACAAACATATACAGATAGACATATTTATATTTGCATGCTCAATTTAGTTATATTTATACTTTATATGAAATAGGGATGACAATGAAAAGGGATGGATAAGAGGTATTGCTTAAGTTGTGTTCATAACTTGAGCGATGATTTTTTTTTTCCTTGTTTTAGGTAAGATAAGTTATTTAAGCGAGGAATATCTCTCATTTTAGGTACATGTTTTAAAGTACTAAAGAGGTGTTGTTATGTAATGAATAACATATGTATATGAAATTATTGAATTAAAAAAAAAAAAATATATATATATAAAAAAAAAATATATATATATATATATATAATATTTTTAAAACTAATTTTAAAAATTTAATTAATTACTAACTTATGATATATTTAGTTATAACTAATTGAGTGTGATATATAATCAATTTCTATAATTGATTATAGTTTGACTACAATAACTTATCACTGTAGAAATTGTTTTTAACAATGATTTAAAATGGTTATTAGAAGTAATTCTAAAATGATTTAAAGTAGTTTGAAGCATGTTCAACGCTATCATTTCTAAATTTGGGTTGATGAGCTTTCATCCTTTAACTTGATTTGTTTGTTTTTAGTCTTATTTTGTTTTAGTTTTTTTTTTCTAGGTTCGAACTCTTATTAACTCATTTTGTTGTTCGACTATTGTTGTATATATCTTTGGGACTATTGATTTCAAGGCATGCAAAATACAACATAACAAATTTTACTATTCATTTTCTTCTACTTACGTCTTTGTGTGGCTTGTTCTCGGCCTTTTGTTTTTCTCACTGCATCATGAAAACTACTCATTAAACTTCGAGTCTCATTAGAAAAAGATAGAATAAAGAATATATATATATATATATATATATATATAACTTGGAGTCTCTATAATTAATTATTATTTAATGATTTTTAGTGTATTAATTATGAGGTTCAGACACTCTTTTAAATGACATGTCCATGTCGGACACACGTATCAGATACATACACTTATACGATACTCGTAAGACACGTATCAATAAAGTGTTCAATTTAAAAAATATTTGTTAAATTTTTGTCAATTTTAGTATGGTTCTATATAAATATATGTCTCCTGTGTCTTATATTTTAGAGATTATACGTATCTCCGTATCCATGTTGTATCAATGTCCGTGTCATTGTCTATAGTAGATAGGTATTAATGTTTATAATTGACTTCTATGCGTTATATAATTAAAATTAATAAAATTTATCTCTATTATATACAACAAATCAATCAAAATTGCATTATTTTATTCCGAACCATAAAATAATAGCTGCTTATGTTTATAGGTGAAGCAAACAAAAAAAGTGTTTATTTGAGTTGCTGCTTGGACAGAGTTTAATGTTTCATAATTGGTTCAAAATGAATGTCAAATACTCTCTATAGATATTTTGCATCATATGAATAAAAGATCGTCTGATTGAGACATTAAAATTAATAGTTCTTGAGCAGGGACGGCATAGCAAGAAAATTGTGCCCAAAATGAATATTGCATATAAGAAAATTAAAATATGTGATGGATTCCCATTATTATTTTTCTTCCAAATTATTCATATGAAGAAAGTGGAGAGTTGTTTAAGATGCAACGTTGGTTAGGACGGCAATTGGAAGGACATGCTTCATTCCCTAATATTTTTATTTTTAGGCTCAAGCTCTTGAAGCTATGAGTCTAACTCTCTAAATGACGAGTCAGACACACATATTGGATATCGATACTTATCAATTTATATAATTTCATAATTATATAATATATAGATTGTGTTTTCGTGTCCTACATTTCAGTGATTATACGTATTTTCATATCCGTATTCGTGTTGTATCCATGTTCGTGTCGTATCCATATTCTTGTCGTATTAGTGTTTGTGCTACATGACCTTAAACACATTATGTTTTTTTTTTAAATTTATTTATTATCTCTTTTTGATGGTCTTAAACACATCATGTTTTTTTTTCAATTTATGTGTTATCTGTTTTTGATGATGTAAAATTATTAGGAATATGAAAATTGTTTGAATATGTTTGTAGATGGTAGCACGCGTTAACAGTTAAGAATGAAGATAAATTTGGTGTTTTGATTAATTAATTACAAATTGCATTAATTATTGGGGTGGGCGGCACTAGAAAAGCGAAGGGAATGAAAAAATGTATGTGATGGTGAATGTCATGGAAGGCCATATTCTTTGTTTTTGGTCACTTTATTCATAAATTAGAAACAGTGACCAATTAGAGACCAAACATAGTGATTATTTGGTGTCCGAGGAGACCTCTGCAATGCATACACCTTATCGACTTCACATCAACCACTTCATCCAAAAGCCAATTTCTATTTTTCTTCCATAAATTTCACAACACCACACTAAAAAAATCAAAATAAACAAACACAAAAGTAGTAAGAGGGTGATGCTCATGTCACTCACACTGAGTATATCTTGCATTAAGCAATTTTTTTGTGACGCTTGGTGGCTCAGGAAAGCTAGCTAGGTTTAGCAAAATCAAGATCAAAATCTTATCATATTTTATTTTGGGATCATGTTGTTTCTGGACCAACTTTACAAACATCTCAATCCAGATTTTTCAGCCTCTAGTTTGGGTGATTCAAACCCTAATGTGATTTTACGTTTATTCAACCATACACTTAGCCTAACACTAAATCTTATCAAGTTTGACATTGTATCAAAAGTCATGTTGATTAAGAAAAGGGTTTGCTTTCTTTAGTTTATGTAGTTTTAAACATTTTCCCTCACACAACACAACATGCCCTTTTTTAATTTTTCAATAAATAATATATTTGACTAATAATTTTAAAAATTTCCTTTTTCAATCAATACTATTTATGGATTAGTGCATATGATTTATGTATGATTTAAATATATTTCCTAATTCTTTTTTCAAAGAATTATATAATATATAAAAATTGTTTGTTGGAGATCCCACATCGACTAGAGATAAAGACATTTCATAATATATAAGTGGGTGCAAACCTCAACCTCATGAGCCGGTTTTATGGGGTTGAGTTAGGCTTAAAGTCCATTTCGTAATATTGTTAGAAAATAAATTTGAAGTCTAACATACCCGTGCAAAAAGAAGAAAAAGGTACTCTTTATTTAGTGTGGTTCGCTATCCGCTTTCGTAAAAAATGCGGTGACATTTTTGAAATTATTTTGATTTACGAATGCGGCTATTTGTATAGCCGCACTTGTAAATCAAAATATTTTGATTTACGAATGCGGTTTTACCTTTAACCGCATTCGTAAATCATTTTTTACCCTAAATTTTGAAGCGTGCCACACACAATTTCATACTTTCTTTCTCGTCTTTGCTTTCGTTTCGAGTTTGCGCTCTGAGTTCATCTCCTTCTGCTGCATCTGCATTCCATTTGTGTCAATGTAAGTTTCTTAAGCTCTCTTTCTTCCTCTTCATCTTCACAAATATATGCATAGATGTTTTCGTTTTTCTTATATATGTTTTTTTCTTGCATTGGTGGTCTCGAAGCACTATTTCATTGGCTGACATTCGTTGCTCTGTCGTTGCTTCCCTATCCGCCGCCGCCGTTGCTGGTGCTCCCGTGCCACTCTTCATGTATACATTTTTTTTTGTTTTTCTTACATTGTTTGGTTTCTTGCATTGCTCAGTACTCTTTCACTCCCTTCGTGGGTTCTTGTGGGTTTTTTTGGTTTGCTCCGTCGTTACTTCCCTGTCCGCTGTCGTTGCTGGCACTCTCGTGCCACTCTTCATCAACGTTGCCTTCACACAAGATTGACGATGTTTTAAATTTTTGAATTTTTTTTTAATGTTTTGGCATATACAAGTGCGACTATAAGAAATAGTCGCACTTATAAATGATATTTTCAAGTGCGGTTATATAGCTGCACTCTTATCTCTTTGATTTACAAGTGTGCGCTAATCAAATGCGACTATACAACCACCCTTATAAATTTAAAATAATTGCATTCTTTTCATCTTTGTACACTAGTGACCTCAATACAAATAATCTGATATTTTTTCACACTTTTCTAACAAACCACTCTAAATTCATTATCTCAAATTCTTACGTATCTCCTTCCTAATCCAAATATACCTTAGCTAAATTTTACTATTATGTTATATGTGTTTAATGAATTGATCTCAAATCGAATCGAATCCAAAACTTGAGAGTATATAAATGCCCTTGGTTAGTAAAAAAGGCTCTTGATGTTGGATCTTATAAACTAATTATCAAAATAAATTGATGATATTGGATTAGTGGAATATTACTTTATTCTTAATTTTTAACATTTTTTCTAAATTTAAGGAATAAAACACATTCTTTGGCAAAATTCAAATGCACTTAACCTGTTTATTCAACACACAAACGAATTTAAAAACAGAACGTCATTGGTCAAAAAAATTGGTGTAAGAATGTTTTGTAGTAGTAATAAGCATGGATTATTGAAAAGGCTAAATGGAAGATGAAGATGTAGCAGCACGTGTGTGTGGAGACAAATTGACGGCGCGTCACTGAAAATCAACAACTCAATGAGATAACAATTTAATAAATAAATAAAGAAAGAAAGAAAAAGGAAACATGAAACATGTAAATTTGCATTTGGAGCACCCAAAAGAAGCACTAAGCAGCCACCACAGTGAAAGCAAGAATTTAGACAACAACTTTGTCTGGTTTCGTGTTTGCTGTTTCTATAGCCACTTTGTATATATATAAAAAAAAAGTACATATAAAAAAAATATCTTTCTATATCTTTAATAGAATCATTTAGGAGTTGAAATTAATAATAGTTAATATATGTTTTTTCCTCCAACCTATTGAGATATCTTTTAATGGCAAAAGTGTAATGAAATACGATCTCTAAAGCAGACAATATTTCATATGTGATTATTATGTTCTTTCTCAAATTTAAGATCGGAACAATGACGCAAAGTCTTTTAATTAAGAAGAATTCACTTCCCTTAAATATCAATTTAGATACTTATTTTGATACTACAATACTATCACTCGGATTTGAGATCAGAACAAAACTTGTTATCAAAACTTAAAAGATAATAGAGTAATTTTACTTATTTGTAGGATTATGTTTTGATTTTAAATATTTGTAGAATAAAAAAATAATTTAAAAAAATAGTCTTTTATATTATTTTATTTGAGTGATACAAATTCATAATAAATTTTTTATTTAATTTATTAGTACTTAGAAACTAAATTATAATTATTAATTATAATAAAATAGTTTAATATGTAAAGATATTAAAAAATAAAAATGATGGAATGATTCACCAACCCATAGAAGTGTTAAAAGAGATTAGAGTTTGATAAAATGTGATTGAAAGAGTGAATGGGATATTTGTAGAGAATGAAGAAAAGAAAGAGATATTTATGAAAGGGATGTTGGGAGTGGAGAGAGGTAAGGAAGATAGTGGGCAGACAGCAGAAAAGCAGTAACCAGTAAGCACCAAGCACGCTTGCTGTTCATACCTCAATGCTCCATATTTCATCACACAAATCTCCATAACCAAATTCATTCTCAAATCCATCTTTTCTTTATTTTAATATTAATATCATCAAAAATATTCTTTCTTAATCCTTTCAACACAAAATTCATATTTTATTAATCTAACGTCAAATTTTAAATACTCATTTCAGTTAAATTTTATTTAAATAAAATAATAATGATAATAAAATTCATACTTTACATACAATATTTTTATATGAAATTAATTCTAGAGTATATGAATGAAATATTAAGTTAATATAAAAGTTGTGTGTCTATATATATATATATATATATATATATATATATAAATTAAAAAATAGAATTTTCCCATGTACGGAAGCTTTCTTAAAAATTATCAAATTTTAATTTAGCAAATTTCGTTGATATATATATATATATATATATATATATAATTTGATTATGAATATTTTAGAACATTATAACTCTAAATTTCTTAACACGTGTAATCTTTCGTAAAGCTACTCAATAGTTTATTTTATTTTATTTTATTTATCAGCGACTCAATAGGTTCTTATAGTTACTAAATTTTAATATCTGAACCAACGAATTAAAAGGAAAAATCATTTTGAATAGATGGAATTTAATTTTTTTTGAAACTATTTAATTAGATAAATTCAATTTAATGTAATGATATAGTTTTAAAAATAGTATAAGATTACATGACTATTTTTATATTTGCGTAATCACTAAGTTAATATCAAAATATTAACAATTTAATATATATATATATATATATATGGGCACCTTGCGGAGGAAAGTGTATTTAAACTGTCATTAATCTCTACTCTTAAACGATGTGAAATTATATTGACGATACCAAAACAAGCTCTTCAGTCGAAGTTTAAGGGAACTGGTTTTTCCCTAGTGGAAGGACTAAGAAACCTTTTCAATCTCACAGATGACACCAATTTTTCGACCTCAAGTTCGGGATATTTTGGTCAATCATCACATTTGAAGTATTGTCCAACTCGAGAGTGTTCCATCATAGTTTTGTCCTTAAAAAACACATAGATGAATTAAGGGAAGAATATATATTTAATCTGTCTTTAACCTTGATTTCTAAACCATATTAAATTATATTGGCGGTACCGGAAGAAAGATGTATAAGATTGGCGGTACCAGAAGGAAGATGTATATGTGTATAATATTATTCTGCACCATTAATAGAGTAATTTGCTTGAGTATGGCGGCACAATAAATAATTAATGACTAAACCTAAGCATCTTTCTTTAACAGGACATTTACATTAGGGTTTTTGTTTTGTTTTTAGCGAAGAAAATATCTTAATCCAATCTTTACTTCAACAAATTAGCATTTGTAAATTTAATGAATTTGGGATGATTCGGTTGTAAGATTGATATTCCTTGGTGCTGAGAAAAAAAAATTGATATTCCTTGACAGAGAGAGTTGGAAGAAAGAAGATTTGAAAAATAGTTTTGGATAGAAGATAAACTTGGATGTGATATATATTTGTTATTGACATCATGCAAGATACGAAAATCAATGGGAAATTCAATTTTCAAGTGCTATCAAGATTATACTCAAATAATTAAAGTTGCTGTGGTTGGATTTCAAACCATCAATTTGCAGATACTCATGAATATTCTCTACTCTATATTAAAATTTGATTTAGTCCTACGTAAGTGTAGAAATGTTCAATCGTACTTTAAGAATTTTTTTTCTCTTGTTTTCAACAAATGAAATAAATTAATGTGGAATCTGTCTTTGTTGTCACGGCAAGATTTAGTTCAACAAAGAATCTTACAAGCTATATATGGAACTCTAATCAATGAATGAAAATTACATGTTATTGTTTAATTCACATTTCTCAGTTCTAATATTCTATCGAGCATGAATGCTTATTTTCACCTAAAAATATTTAAAAAATTAAAAAAAAAACACAAGGTGACAAGAAATCTATAAAATGTTAAGTTATCAAGTGGATTAGCCTTTTTTAAAAACTAAATTTTATGATTTGGTTTAGTTTGGTGGTTGGTCAAATCCGACCACAACTCAAATATTTTTCAATCAATGTTTTCTAATTTTAAAATAAAAACAAGCTTAATATAGATCTAATGATTTATATATTTTTTCATGTTTTGTTTTCCTTATTGAGCCAAATCGAATTAACCTAATTTATTTTCAATGTTAGACGATTCTAAGAAGTAGGCACCACCCACATAATTTCATTGAAGTATTTTTTTTTTTTTGCTTGTTGTGTCTTGGTTATAATAACAAAAGAATAATGTTTCCTTAGTGATTTGATTTGTACTACGAAATTAATCTTTGTCCTTGGTACATGCATAAACATAAAATCTCTCATAATATCTAAAAAAAAATCTATATAATGTACTATTTGATCTTATCTTCCTGAACTTATAAAATAGGACGGCACAGTATGTTTTATTATTAAATGAAGAATAAAAATAGTAAAAGCACTTGTTTTAAAATACACTATAGTTTATTAAAACTTATGGGAAATTAGAAAAATGCAATGAATCTAAGAGCATATATTTAAAGATTAATATGATTATGTGTAATTAAGTAAAGCAAGTTGTATTGTGTAGCGCACACAAAATGAACAGAAGCACCAATTAATGGCTAATGTAGAGAAAGTTATTGATGATATTTGAAAAGAAAGTGAAATCAGAAAAGGTTTGACAAAATTGAAAGTCATATTAAAATGTGTAAAAGAAAATGATGAAAGGCATTGACTCTAGGGAGACAGTGTGTAAAAGTATGTTGTAGCATTTGAATTGAATTTTGGTCATAAAGTTGGTGAAAATGATTCTGGCTGTTTTGCAAGGTTCAAATAAACCACACAACCTTTTGTGTTTTGTGGATTTGTCTTCAAAAGTCCTTCCACTCTTTGTCTCCCCACATTATCAAGGAAAAGAACCCGTGTGAAACTCCAACTTCTAATTAATCACTTTTACAATCTTTCTTATCATCAACTACACTTCTTTCATTATTTCATCTACCACATCATTAATTAAATTAAAATCCATCAAACTAGTCAATATGTTTTCACATTACACAAAATTTTCTATTATTGTATTTTTTTTTCAGCAATTTTTATATACACATTTTTTAAAGGGTTAAATATATTTTTCGTCCTTGTACTATATAACATGAAATTAGTTTTTTTCTTAATCTAAACTTTAGACTTCCTAAATACTTATGGTGAAAAAATTATTGGAATGAATCGTGTTCTTTTTACGTAACAAATGAATTTTTAGTGTAAACTGTATTATAATATTATAACATTCACTTCAGTGATGAGTCAGCATAAAATATTTCAACATTCAAATCCATGGTGAAAATCTATTTGTCACGTACACAAAATGAAACTGGACAAAGACCAATTTCAATAGTTTTCAAATTACAAGTATCCAAGAAATTTAAAGTTTTGAATTAGAAACAAAAATCAATTTCGTGAAAATTTTTTAGGACGAAAAATATATTTAACTCATTTTTAAACCATCCTTATTAGTGTAAGATAAAAAAAAATATCAATTATGTGTGTAAAAGACGTCACTCTTTTATATTTTTTTTTTTTACTTTCATCTACACATAATAATAATAATATATACCCACATTTAGTGGTTAGAAAATCCAATATACATAATGTAGCTTAGTGTCACTTATTAAGTTTAACTATATTTCTACTTTGGTTTTTTCCTTAAAAAACGTCTCAGTGGATTAGAGAAGGAAAGAGTATATAAAATGTCATTGGAACAATGAACGATGTGTGACTATATTAGTGATATCGGAACAAGCCCCCTAGTCGAGATCTAAGGGGAATGTATTCACCCTAGCTAAGGGCTTATGACATATTTTCGTTCCTACAAACGGCGTCACTGTTTTGTTGATTGGTGCTCTGTCACAGTTTTGTTTTAAAAAGTGTCTGAGTGGGTTGGAGGAGGAAGGAGTATATAAAATACCCTTAACCTCAACTCCTTAGTGACGTGAAAGTATATTTATGATACCGGAACAAAGTACAATAAAAAAATTATTATTAACACTAGATAAAAAAATTATGATCTATTTTGTTAGAAACAGGATGAAAGTAAAATATTGGAAATAAATATGTAAATGAATATTGCATAATATAAGTAAATTTGTGTGTACATTTAAATTAAAATATTAAAAGATTTACTTAGTTTTTTAATAAGAAATTTTAGAGATAGTTTATTTTGTTAGAAAAAAATGAAATACTAATATATTGATTGGATAGGATATTTGAAAAGAAAAGTTTTAAAAGTTTATAAGAATAATTTCATTACTCGAGTTCAAAGAATTTTAAATTTAACTTAAATAGAAAGAATTTGAAAATTTTTATATTCCCTTCTTTTTTATATATATATATATATATATATATATATATATATATATATAAAGTAAATATAAGTCAGAACATCATCAACTTAATTTACTTGATTTTGATTAGAATATTATTTGCTTAACAGAGGTTAACTTATCATTAATTTGACATATTCTTTTAATTGATGTTAAAA
This sequence comes from Phaseolus vulgaris, assembly GCF_051622355.1. NCBI lineage: Eukaryota > Viridiplantae > Streptophyta > Magnoliopsida > Fabales > Fabaceae > Phaseolus > Phaseolus vulgaris. The sequence goes on from NC_143498.1 coordinate 5,043,094, forward strand.
GACAATTTTTTTTTTCATGTTAGAGTCAATAATGTTTATTTTATTATCGTCATAATTAATTTTTTTCCAATATAAACTAGTATTATTTCTCAACGAACATTAGTTAAAAAAAAGTTGTTAACAATAATTGTGATTTTGGACAATATCAAACATTATTTTTTTAGTTAACATCAATATATATATATATATATATATATTATGTTATTTTCAATTAAAGTTAGTCAAGATGGTTTTCGACCAATGTTGATAAAAATATAAGTTATGGTTATTTTTTATGAATTTTAATAAGAGTTTTCTTGACCAACATTGTAGAGCTATTTTTTACAAATGTCAGCTATGATTTTTTTATTGAGACAAATGAAACTATTTTTTGGTTAATGTAAGTTAGAGTTTTTTAATTGAGGTGGATATGAATTATTTTCTAGTTGACATTATTGAAATTATTTATCTATTGATGTAGACTAAGATTTTTAATTAGTTGATGTTTAATATTGGTTAAAAATAAGACATCCCCAATTCGATTAAAGTTGAAATAACACTGACTTGACATATATTTTTCGATTAATGTTAACGATATTCGTTTTAAAATTAAAGAAGATCGTATTTATTTTTCGATCAGCATTATCAAAATTAGTTATTAATTTTTTTTGTCAATTTCAACAACTTTTTTCAATTACATTCAAATACAATTTTTTCAATTGATGCCAATTGAAATTATTTTCAATTGATACCAATAAGAGTTATTTTTTTAGCCAATGTCATCTAAAGTTATTTTTCGCTAGCTTGATCTAGATTATTTCGTGACTGATATTCATTTGGATTTTCTACTAATATTGACATAAATGTTTTTAACTAATATTAGCCAATTATTTTTATTGATTTGACAATGAAATTATTTTTCGCCTTAGGTAGGTTATGATTTTTGGTCAACATTGATAATTTTCATGTTATTGGAATTGTTTTTTATTAAAGAAAACCAATATTATTTCTGGGTAAACATTAATCAGAATTTTTTTCAATCAATTTTGATAGAACTACTTTTTAACAAATATTAACAAGTTTTTTTCTAGTTGACATATTTTGTGATTATTTTTTAGTTTATGTTGTAGAGATTATATTTTTAATTATCAACGTCAACCACGTCACCACTTTTTTTTTATCTAATTTGGTTAGAATTTTTTAACCTAACATTAAGAAACTTTCGGTCATTCTTAACTAGGATTATTTTGGTAAATTTTAGTTCGGAGTATTCTTTAATCAAAATAAATCAAAATATGGTCAAAAAAGCTTGAAGAAAAATAAGTTGATCAGTGTTAGATCAAATAAAAATAACACCAAAACCTTTCTTAATAATAGATAAAAAGATCTTGTAGACTTTTATAAAAAAATAAGTTCAAAATTGAAAGACATCATTAACTGACATTTTTAAGTTATTATATATATATATATATATTGTTCAATGTTAAAATAATTTATTATATTTTGTGGTAATTAAAATAAAAATTTAAAATTTAATAAATTTGAATTGTTTTATTAAGACTTTTGTGCTTATCCTACTTAAAACAATATTCATGGACTATAAATGAATTTGTATTTGATTTCATATCGCGTAGCTGTTGAACTAGCCGTTGTACGTTATTTACGAATAATAACTTATAAAAATGTTCTACTTACGTTTTAAGAATTAATATATTTTTATATTATGGTCAAGAAAAACAATTTCAAAAGCTAAAACATAAGTCTTTTTTACCATTTTTTTAATCATACAATAATTAAATCATCTATCTATTAATAGATATCTATATCTGAAAACAGTTCTCACGAAATTTGAGAACAATTATATAATCGTCATGCAAATATTTTATCATAAATAATAAAAGGTATTAGAATGAATTAATTGATACAATAATAGTAATAATAATAATAATTCACACAACTATAAAATACAATACAAGAATGTGATAATTATATAATAATATAACAATTCCAATTAAAACATGCTGACCTACTGGTCAATAATATACGTGCCACTCCTCTTAAAACTTATTTACAAGTTAATTGCTTATTTTAGACAATAATTTCTGTTATAGTGTTTAAACAAAACAATGAGAAAATAAGTATACAAAAAAAAATTCAAAATAAGCATAATTAAGTTTCTATTTAAAAATTAATCTTATTTTTATTTCAAGAAATTAAAAAGTTTTAAAATATGTCACATAGTGTGCTAATTTTTTTAATTATGGCAGTTATAAAATAGTAAAAGAAAATTCCATATGTTTCTAAAGATTTTTTCAACCTTTAACAATGTTGTAGTATTTATGAGACTGAGAAATACATAAGAGATGACACAAAATCTAATAAATTTTATTTTGTACTTAAAATATAAAGATAGAATACAAAGGATAACAAAAGAAAATTGACTAAATTGGTGTCAACTCCTCTTCTCCACTACTTTGTACATGAATTAAAATAGCTAATATAATTTTTATATACATTAATTATTTTTTACCGATAAAAAATGTTATAATTTAGTTTAGTCTTATCGCTAAAAAGATGTGAATCTGCAAACTCTATCATTTAAATCAAACTAACTCAATTAAACAAGTTTTACATTCATTTCACTGTTATCACTTTACTAATAGTACTCCCCACTACAATTTTTTTTCTTTATATGATTATTGTTATTGTGATTTTGATAAAGTGTTCACCACCAACATAGCAACTAATATCTGGTTCTTGTCCTTGTTACTACAATCTTCTATGTTGTTGATCGCACAAATACCTCTTCTCGAACCACCATTTCCAAAAACTTTTACTTCAAAGATTCTTGAAGCATGAAACTGAGGTAGTTAATTGAAATTTCAAAATCACTAATAAGAAAAAGAAGTGTCTCACTTATCCTAATATTTTCTTCCCTCCTCCATTTCTTTCTTTTTCTTTGTTGCTAGAAAATCATCAGATTCTTAACTATTTTTTTTATAAAAAAAATTTATGTTAGGTATTACTATGTAATTTGACATCTCAGTTAGGTTGACACCTCAAGTAACAACAATCATCTGCCATCACATAAAAAAATATTATTAAAAAAAAATACAAAAATATGGAGGACTAGACCAAAACTCATATGTTAACAAAAACGATATATAGGTAAACTATACCTATTCATAAAGAATTATAAAAATAGACTAGATGGAAACATGTTATACCAATGAAATGATTATTTATAAATAAATAATAAATTAGTCAACTTATCAGCACACGCATTCCCTTCACGAAAAATATAAGAAACCCTAAACCTGATTTTCCCACTTAACGTACACTTAAAACTAACTTTTTATGATATTGAAATTGATTTAAGATAATATCTCTTAGAAAACCCCTTCCAAATGTGACTAGTGTCAAACATATTTTATGATCACAATATATTTGGATAAAATATTTTTGTAAAATTTCTATAATTTATTCATCGAAAATGTTATTTAACAACTGAACAGTACAATGTCTCACTATATTACATATTATTATAGATTATTGACTTATAAAAAATAATTTTTTTATTCAACGAACATAATTTAATTTTAAAAGATTAAAAATCGCGAAGTAAGATTCTCATTTCAGTAAAAAATTAATTTTTCTGTTTACGTCAGTAGTTATATAATGACATATTATATTTTTTTTATCAGCAAATAATAAATAAAATAAAAAGAGATACTTCAAGCGTGTCTCAACCCTTATACAAAACCCCAAATTACATGATCCTAAAACCCTACCAACTAAGGATCCGACAAACATTGTACTACATATCAAGGTAAAAAACCAAACCAAACCAAGATATAGAAACCCACCAGATACAGTTGTCTCACCCCACCAAAGCGGTCACACCCTCAAATAAAGACATACATCCAACAACAAAACAAGATCATTGTCATCAAGCTGAAGGACCTTACCAAGATACAAACTCAAATGACGTATTATATAACAACCTATTTTACTATGAACTTATCGAGAGTCTTTTATTTATATATATATATATATATAAATAAATAGTTATTAGGGGTATATAATTTTGAAAGAGAAAGAGGTAAAGAAATGGAATTTGTTTTGACAGGAAAAGAGAGTTTGTTGGTGATGATGAGGAATAAGGACAGTAGAAGTGAGTAAGTAGTCACTAGCTAGGACATGCAAATTTAAGAGTGGATTCTCCACAAAATCCATAGTGGACTTTACCCACGCTCAACTCAACTCCTCAATCTATTGCCTTCATGGCCCTACACATTCATTTTCCCAAATCTTATTCTAACTACTTTTACATTGTTTTCATACCCACGTTTCGATTTTATCATTCCCACACACATCTAATAAAGTCACGCCTTTCTTCCTGGTGCATTCCAAGTACTTCTCCTTTTCATCCATGCTAATTGCCACTCCCTTGCTTTTTTTCATTATAATACCAATCTCAATAACACATTTTTTCACTTCTTTTTGTCCTCAATGTTAACCTTTTTGCATTCTTTATCTTTCCAACTAATACTTTCACATTTTTCATAAAATTCTTCATTGCATAACTTACTTATTATATCACAACATATTTTTTAACTATGACAATAAAAAAAAATGTAAGATATCAACAAAAGTGTCATTTGAGAAATCATTAACGTATTTCATTTCTTTTGCTGGGATAAATATTTTTAAAAAAGAAACTAAGACTCTAGGTAGGTATCAGCAAATCAAACAACACGAGTAAATTAAAATTTGTACATGATTAAAATCCTTATGATTTATCTTTTTTATATTGTTATTTAATTAGAAATAATCTAATATTCTTTGATTTTTAACATGTCTAAGAATCTCATCATTTAGGAGTCAAGGTTAAGAACAATTCAAATACACATTTTTCACTTAACTCTTTGAAACATTTTGTAAGAACAAAACTGCAATGAAGCTCCGAACTTCAAAACAGATAATACCTCGAATGTGGTATTAACCCTAGTAATATCATCTTAAGGGACTAGAGGTCGGAACAATATATAAATTATTTATTAATAGTTTTATCTGATATGTCCAATAGTCTCACGTCGTTTAGGAATTAAGGTCAATTGTAATTCAAATACACATTCCTCACTAAATCCTTCAAGACGTCTTTTAAAAATAAAATTATGATAAAGCTCCGAACTTCAAAACAAACAATATATTGAATGTGATATTAATCTTAACAATACTATCTTAACGAACTTGAGGTCGAGACCATTTGTAAATTATTTATTAATAACCTTATCCTATTTTATTAAACCCTAAATGATAACTTATACACTAATTATTTTATGTAGATGAATAAGAAGTCCAATATATAGGATAGTATATATATAGTTCACCCCACTATCTAGACTCACTATGGACAAGAGGAAGGCATGGTGGGTGGTATTATCAAAGGTTGGCTTGACCACCCTCAACCTCAACACAAGCAACAATGGATAAGTGAATGAATGGGTAGTTTGTTAATTATATTAAAAGGTGGAATATGATTAATGGAGATGCATACATGTATATATATATAGGTCCCCACCACATTAAAATTTCCTTTGGATTGAAACAAGTTCTAACAACTGTGTTCCAAGTGTCACTTTTGGTGCCCACGTGTACATGTCGCCCCAATATCACCACAACACCCCAACTTTACGCGCGTGCTATGCTTATTTCCCTAAATTCCTACTTCCATTTCTTCTTCTCCAAAATGCCAAAACCTCATTCACCAACAATGGACCCCACCACAAACCATGCACCAACATGGTACGCCAATGGTACCACCATCCCACGGAACCTCACTCTCTTCTTCCTTCATACTCCACAAATATTATAAATATCCTTAATTCTTACTATTCTTATAAATTCAATTCTAAGCCACAACTTTCATATTTACTAAAAGTAGTGGATAAGATAAGTGATTCTTGAGTTTTCAAATACAAACTCTTATATTTAATGTATTATTGGAATAGAAAACTTCATCTTTTATGCATATTTTTTCATCATATACATTTAAGAGATAATCATGGTTAAGATACATCGTAAACATAAACATCTATCTCAATATTGTGGAGGATTATGCTTAATAGGTTACCTATCAAAGATCAATTAGCCACGAGAGATACTAATGTAGACAATAGTTTGTATCCTTTCTGTGTACAAGGTGGCAAAAAGGTCAAACACTTATTTTTTACATGCACCTTTGCTAGGGAAGTGTGGGACATATGTAGTAAATGAGTTGGTATTAGTAATATTATGCATTCACAAGCAAAACAACATCTCAACTAATCTAGTTTAGTGGATATGAGTTCTAAACATAATAAGATCTGGAAAAGTATGTGGATGACCATCATCTGAGTCATATGGAACCATAGGTATGGTATAATTATTTTTAACGATGAAGTGACAAGATTGTATCGAGGTATCCATAGTTGCAGAACTTAGGTGTTATGGTCGGATAATTAATAAATATCCTAAAGCCAAATTTTCCTACTTAGATTTGTGTCCTTTGATATGTCTCAAATCCTTGTAGATCCACAAATGGCTAGGAAGGGGAATTTATTAGTTAGGAAAATCAAGCAACCTTACTTTGCACAATGAAGTCATGTTTGTTGTTGAATACCACCATATTTGGTTTTCTATTGCATTACTGTTTTAGACTAATTACGCATGACATTACAAGAAAATCATTAAATAAAAACCAATTTTAGAGATAAAAAATAATTAGTTGCTATATTGACAAAATTATATACTATTTTAGAAACTAAAAAAAGTATTGATATCTAAAGTAGTTTCTACTATTAATAAAATTTATAAACTACTTTTTAAATTGGTATCTAATTAGCTACCAAGGTTTTAACTACCAATTAATTACCAATGATATAATAGGGCAAAGGAAAATGTATGAAGACAAAAAATTAAGAACGACATCAACTTTTGCCAAATAAATCACACAAGAAAATCACAAGTACATAATCCATAAGTGCATCTACTTAGGACAACTAATTCTTAATGGTTCCTATATGGGTGAAATGAATTTGTTATCATATTAGAAGACAACTTTTTGTATGAGGAATTGCAAGTGGTTCCGGTTGGGAATGCATTTGTATCCTAGGAGGTCTAGTATGTTACAATCTTTTGTAAATCAGGGTCCAACTTCAAGAATGGATTTTTTTTTACATGAATATATGTGTGAAAATTATATTGGAACCCCACTCGTGTAGGGGTCTACTGTGCTGTTCATCTTTTTTTTTTGGGTTTGGAAGCCTTAAACTATAAGGGTTGGGACATCCCTGAAATGTCCCTCTTAATTTATTTTATTCTTTACTGATAATATATATGTGTGTGTGTGTGTGTGTGTGGAAATGATGAAATATGTAGGGAGAGAAGATGACTAAAATTGAGAAATGGAGGTGGAGATTAGGTATGGAAAAAGAAGGACTGTGGAAGAAAATTTTAGAATCTAAGTATGGGAGTTCGAGAACATTAAACAATAGCGAGAATGGGAAGAAGGAATCGAGATGGTGGAGGGATTTGAGAAGAATAAGAAGTGAAGCAAAACAAGGAAAATGGTTTCAAAATAATATTGAGTGGATAATAGGTAATGTAAACAAAATCTATTTTTGGCATGATAGGTGGGTGGGGGAGGTGATGTTGGCTGAAAGTTAACCTAGACTCTATATTAATCGAGTAAATAGAGAAACAACAATGAGAGAGGTAAACGAGTGGAATAATGTCACATGAGTTTGGAATTTGGAATGGAAAAGGGAATGAGTTGATTGAGAAGTGGATAAATTAAATAATATGATAAATAATATTACTTCTAAATAGTTAAATAGAAATAAAAGTGATGAGTGGAAGCGAAAGAATTCAAAATATAATTTTTACACACTGCGTGCAACAAATAGAATTTTGCAAGAATCTACTACAGGGAGAAATAGGAGGTTTTCATAAAGCTTTGGAGAATTAAAGTGTTACCATGATACAACCCAACTCGAAAAATAGATGACCAAGGACACAACATAAATTTCACAACTAGGTCAGTTATTTCAGCATACAAGACCAGACCCCACCAAGCCTCAACAGAAAACGAACCAAACATGGACCAAAATATCAACTTTTCTTCCTTCTAGTACCATCTGCTCATCGTTTTACATGGTCAGTTATGATAGAATGAATACTTAGTAGGGATAAGTTAGAGAGAAAAGGGATCTTAGTGGAAAATAGATATGTCCACTGTGTAAAGTAGAAGAATAAAGTGTTAATAATTTGTTCTTCATGTGTAATGTTGCATGAGAGGTATGAAATATGTGTAATAGGTGGATAGGAATCAGTAACACGTAACATTGTAAAGCTAAACAACATTTCATTCAATTCTGTATAGACGACCTAAACAATAGACAAAATTTGACATGAAGAGGTATATGGATGAGAGTGATTTAGGTGATGTAGAATCATAAAAATAATATAAATTTTAGAAATGGTGTGGTGGATCCGAGTGAGATCTTTATAGTGACACAACTAAAATGTTGGATTGGATAACCAATATGTACCCTAAAGCAATTTTTTCTCTTTCTGATTAGTGCCTATGCCCAATTATTTGTTTAAAAACACTTTGAAGATTTGGAGATAAGCACTAAGCTACATCAAAATTTTAAGGACAATTGTAAATAGTGCACCACTTACTTCAATAACAACCTAGGAGGTAACCAAAGGTAGAGAATGAGCTAGTATGTATAGGACCATTTTGTACAGGAAATTGGCAGATGGTTACAAGACACATGATGGAAGGAAGAGTTCGAATAGTTATTCACAAATCATAAACAAAGCCAGTCTAGACCAATATAGTCCATTGCAAAAGTGGATGAAAGGAATTACTTGTAGACCAAAACATATACAATAGTTGGAGACAATGAGGCATACAACAATGAGGGATAATGATAGATATGGGCATAACAACTGCAAAATAGCAAGAGAGGAACTTGTGGTGTAATATTGACACTTATGCACACCTATGAAGTTGAAGCCTACGTACTTTTACTCAAAAATCTCCAACATAACATTAGATGAACATTATCTACTAAGTTATTATCATTTCATTTGTTGCAATGAGGTATTTGTAACTAGTTTGTCAAGGGAGGGATTTGATGCCCCGAGTGAAGAGGAGTTGGATAAAGGTATAGAAATAACTCTTATTTGAAGTAGGAATCTTTATGTACACGGATGTAGACATCCCTTATAAAGGTCACAATTTATTTAGTTCATTCTTTGTTGATAAAAAAAAATATTTTTTTTTTCGGTCAAACTAAATGCAGATGCAAGTTAATCCCTTTTAAATGTAATATCGATTTTTATCCTTAAAAAAATATCTCTTACACTCTTCATTCTCTTTATAAATAATATTAGTTTGCAAGTAAAAAATATTTTGAATTTTAAACAAATGTGATTAAATTAAAGATCACCAACTGAGAAATACAATATTGAGTAAGAGTTAAATAAAATGAGTCGTTAAATAAAATTGTTTTTAACATCATGCATTTTTATTTTAAACTTTTGTTCTTATGTTTGAGACTCCAATTTTTAATATTTCAAACTTCTCACATCTTTATCCTCATTTAAATTACAATATGTCGAGTGGTCATAAAAATATTTAAAAAAAACTTCTTAAAATTACTACCTAATTTTGTTGGAATCACACTCAAAATATTGTGATCCAAAGCCTTTTAGGGTACTAAATTGTTGGTTAGATAAAAAAGAAATAAAAATAATTATAGAAAACGAACACTCGGTCGGAGAAACCTGAAATAACTAGAAAGAATCACATCTCTTAAAATAAAAGTTGAAAAGTGATCTAAAAATAAGTCTAAAAGTATGGAATTAGAATAAATTTTGTAAAATACCAAAAACCATAAAAGTAGTGAAGGATATGAATGAATTAAAGAAAAAAAAAGGAAGGTACAGTAAATTTGGAAAAATAACCATATATAATTAATCTTTATTAAAAAAAAAGCTAATATTTACATGACTGAAAGAGGGGAATTGCATTTATAATTTTTTTTTCATGTGGTGCATAATCAGAAAAGGTAGAAAAATATAATGCAAGAAATTAAAGTACAATAAAGTGAGTTGAAACTAAGTAGCTCATAAAACTTTTTTAAGGACACATTTATGGAAGATGGAATGAAATTTGTCACAAATAAGAAGGAAAATAAAAAAAAAAAGTTTCTTACCTCAAAATTTGAGAAAAGAAGAAGTTAGAGAACATATTTAAGAATGTGATAATAACAAAAGTCTTGTACCGTATTTTAATTTTATTAACATCTTTTAGGATCTTCACAAAGATAATTTTTTGGAGTTATAAGAGAAATTTTATGAGCATGGAACATCTCGAAAAGGGGTATCCCTCATTTATTATGACTCTAATACAAAAGGTCCACGATCCCATAGTTATAAGAAAATTCATACAACTTACAAAGAGGTTAATTCTTTTAACCACATATTATTAGTGTTTTGAAATTGAAAATATAATATGGGGGATTTGATGGATTGAAAATTATATATATATATATATATATATGTATATATAATTAATTAATTAATTACTATGTTAAATAAATTATCTATTATTTTAGAAACTAAAATAATTATTAAAATCTAAAATAATATTTATAATTAATAAATAGTTTCTAATTTGTTATGTAGTTGGTTACCAAGTTAACTAATTAGTTTATAAAATTGATATCTAATTAGATATCAATCTAAAAATTATTTATTAATAATAAAATTTATTTTAGATACTAATAACTATTTTAATTTCAAAAATAGTATTTAATTTAATTAATATAATAATTAATTATTTTTTATTTATTAAAATTAATTTTTATTTGATGATTTCTTGTAATGAATATATATTAGAAATAAAAGCATATTATTATATTACCTTTATATGTGCATATACTTTAACATATTAAAATTAAAATGAAAATAATATAATATAATATTTATAATTTTTGACTTACAATATTAGTCTTATAAATTTATGGTACCTATTTCTTTAGGGACATTAGGTTCAATAAACAAATAAGTTACATAGGCACACAAACAAGTACTATCGTATCTTGCTCAAACTAATCATACTATGGTCAATTCACAAATGAAAGATATAAATTCACCTTATCCAATGCTAAGGATACATGCTACGAAAGTCTAATCGTATTTCATGAATGAACTTGGAGTTAGTTTTAATAATAAAGAAAAAAAATATTAACTAATCTTTTTATACATCAATTATAAATTCATTCATTAAATTTAATCAGGGTGAAGAATAAATCTTCAAATATTTTTCTTACCCTTTTTAAAATAAATATATATTTTTAAAAAAGTTGCAATATAATTTAATTATGAAATCCTATTTAAATGCTCAATATAGTGCTAATAAAAATATCAACACGATACATAGTACAAATAAATTTTATATCAGTTTATCTAATTTAAACTCTACTTCAAATCTATTGAAATTTTTATTTTTCATTGTTTTATTTCTCTCAAATAACTTAATTCTAATCAAGTTAAATTTGGGAGATAACAATTTAAGTTCATCTAACCCAAACCAACTCAAAATTGTTCCAACAAATTTGAGTATTAATTTCTTCTAAACCAAATTAGGTCTAATCCATTTATCCAACCCTAAAAGAGACTTTGTTATTTTCAAGATAACACGTATTTGAAACAAATTTTTCTATATCCATAGGTTACCCAATCAATAAATACGATCAAGATAAAGGGGAAGTTTTAGAAAGTGTAAAACATAGCTTAGTATGACTTGAGGTCAACCTCATTTTGAAAGATGTTAAGAACCCCTTATTGGATTAAGGCCATTAAGTCCTTTTTAGGGTCCATCCCTAAAAACATAACACATGTAATGAAATAATAAAAGGACAAAATAACGATATTATTATCTGAATTAATATTATATATATATATATATATATATATAAATATATATATATATATATATATATAGTTGTGGAGCAAAAGGGTGAGGTTCATATGCTGAATTTGAAGACTACATTAGTGTCACATAATATGACATGTTGTCGGTAAAGTATATTAAACTATTTGTATTATTAGAGACGTGTATGTAAGCATATCCAATAGTACAAGCATTAGCAATAATAATATTATTACTAACACTCATTTTTTTAAAATATTATGTTAAAATCATGAAAATTAGGCCTCTTTGTTTCTAATATTTAAAAATAAATAATAATCTTAATTAGAAAAAAAAAAGTAGCCGTAATGTTCTTGAAAAATAATAATATTAAATATAGAAAGAAAGAAAAAGTCAAACCATATATTTGGAAAGAAAAATAAAATTATAGAGTACTTTTATTATATAAACCCATAAAGTTGTTGTTGCAACTATCACTTAAGAAACCAAATTAAATATTTTTCGATTAATGTATGGAAAGTATAGAAATATTTAATTTTTAAATGGTAGAGAATTATTTAATAGTTTTTGTGATGACCCTTATACACACACAAAATCGAATTTTCATTCACGATGAGGTAGCTATAAAAGCAAGTGCTGCCCACTATTGCCACACCCTGCAACTCCAAAACCACATTGCACTTTTCATCCATTTCTGAAATCACTTTTGTGTTGATTTTTCTTCTTCTTCCAAACATGGGTGAAGCTCCAGAAGTGTTCTACATTAATGGGTTCTCAAAGTTTGGGCACGAAACCCAACAACAAAACCATGTCAACGATCAGAACCATGACTCCTCTTGGTACGAGGAAATCATCGATGATGATCTCAAATGGTCTTTTAAACTCAACAGGTTCGTCATTGCTTCAATGGTCTAAGAGTTCAAACAAAATCTTTCTATCATTATGTTTCTTATCTTGCTTGATAAATATAGTTTTTGCTTTGTTTCATAATCTTAACTCTTTTCTTTTCTTTTCTTGTTTCAACAGTGTGCTCCATAAAGCGATTAGTGAGTACCAGGACATAGCTCTCTTGGATACAAAACGTTTTGGAAAGGTTTGCAAGCTCTTCTTCATCTTCTTCTTCTACTTCTCATAAACCAGAACAAAATGAAACAAAATTGAGATTAATTATGAATTCTTTTTTCTATTAATGGTTGTAGCAGTATCAAGAAGAAGAAAAAAGGAGGGAAAAGTTTTAAACAATATCGAGAAATCTAATTTGGGTTTAAGAGCTAGTTTGACGTCATATTAATGTGTCTTACTTATCTATAATTTCATAGTTTATAATGTTTTAACTAAAAAAAAATGTGCTGGTTTAAACTTGTGATGATGAATATTGATGTTGCATACAGGCTTTGGTGCTTGATGGAAAGATGCAGAGTGCTGAAACGGACGAGTTTATTTATCATGAATGCTTGATTCACCCTCCTCTTTTGTGCCACCCTAAGTAAGAACACATGTTCCATTGTTGAATCATGTTAGAGTTCATGAATTCATTATGGTGCATGGATTTTTTTATTTTTTTTTTATTTTTTTTTAACTTTAAATGGATTTTTCAATTGTTTAAGTTCTCAAAAACTGTTAAGAATGATGGCTTCTGTATACTATATTATGACATCAATTACAAAAGTAACTTTTTATTGAAAATGTTCTAAGTTTGAAATATTAAATATGACATGATGATCTTGCGAACCCTTTTTTTTGGTGAAATCAGAATACTATATTAATCGTGTTTTATAAACTAATTATAAATTTAGTATTTATTTCTAATGTATCCAATATTAAATTAAATATTACATAAAGTTCACGCATAGTTTTATCTTTTTTTCCATACAAATTAGGTACGTGTCATATATAATGATGAGATTTTGTGAAAAGAAATATATTAAAAAGCAAGATATAGATTTCGTCTTAAAATATATATTTTCGTTTTCCTCTTGATAATTTTTAAATTTATATATATATATATATATATATATTATTTATCACTCTCTTCAATAATGATTAATAATGAAACATTTTTTTCTGATACAACAAATTATATTATACATAAATTAATTTGTAGAAATTATTTCATTTTACCTTCCCCAAAAACTTATTTTAAACCATACATAATCTAATTTTAATTTATATAAAAAATATTATATATTTTAATTTCCTTTTCCAAAAAGAAAAGTGTATCTAAGGCTAAATAGAACACCCATCATCCTTGTTAAACTCTCTTTCTCTAATATCCATATATACAGTTTTTATAATAGAAAATGTACTGAAGCCGACTCAGGAATCTTATTGATTTGACTATACATATTTTTATAATAAAACATGAATTAATTATTATTTGGCAATTAACCTTGAACAATAATTCTGGTGTTTCTTATGCTTACTTCATGAAATCTAGTTTAGAGAATAATTAAGATAGATAGGAGTAGATGATTATGGTTCTTGGTACACATGATTGGGCCTATGAACCCTTCACTAATATGAAGAGACAAATGTTAATGATTGTGGCAGTCCCAAGACTGTGTTTATAATGGGGGGAGGTGAAGGTTCTGCAGCAAGGGAAGCCCTTAAACACAGGTCAATGGACAGAGTGGTCATGTGTGATATAGACAAGGTTTGTTTCTTCTCTACCATACATTATTCGTTTCTTCCTTAGCCGTTCATCAAATTCAAAAGTTAATTATATCCATAATCATATCAAAATAGATTAAGGATGTTTTTCATTTATAAATATAGGCACCCAACTATAAATATTATTGACCCTTGTTGCTTTTCTTGTCAGAAAGTTTATATGAACTATTATAATAGCAAGTGAATGATTGATAAGATAATGGGCATATTTGGATATTTTTTTATAAGAGAAAATAAAAAAAAAGGTTTTTTAGAAGTTAAAATTAGTTTAAGTTAATTTATAGAAATTTTCTAAACTTTTTATTTTTAGATGGGTGTAAACTAATTTTCAAATTATAAAGAAATTTATTTATTTTTTATTCTAATTTTTTTTATGGAGAAGTTTGTGTTAATTAGACACTAAAATATTATTTAATGGAACAACTTTATAGGCAGATAGTGTGGTTTATTGTAAAGGATATATGTACTTTTATAAAAAAAAATAATGTAAAATGTTACAACAAGAATTTAAAATATATTCTACTAATTTCATGTTTCAACTGTTAATTCTTGCAGGAAGTGGTAGATTTCTGCAAAAAATACTTGATTGCAAATAGGGAAGCATTTTCTAATAAGAAGCTCGACCTTGTCATCAATGATGCCAAGTAAGTAACTTGTTGTTGTTAATTCTTTTATTCACAACTGTGAGTTTAATGACTATATATTAATAACAAATTGTTATTAGTATAAGTTTTAAGGTAACTATTCTAAAAATCAATAACCTTAACATATATATGATTGTTTATGATATGACATCAGAATTCAACTACTTTTGCATTCAATATTTTATTGGACAAAATCAATTTTTGTGGGTGTGAAAGATTTTTAACCATAAAAGTAGTTTATTAAGGTTATTTTTTTAAGCATTGAAGATTGTCTAATATGTATCTGAATAGTACAAATTTACAAATAAGAACATGTAACTTTTTTGAAGGGCTGAATTGGTGAAGAGAAAGGAGAGATTTGATATTATTGTTGGAGATTTGGCAGACCCACTTGAAGATGGGCCTTGTTATCAACTCTACACCAAATCCTTCTATGAGAAGATACTGAAACCCAAGCTAAATGATAATGGCATTTTTGTGACCCAGGTAGTTATCAGTGACAACCCTTTTAAGTCATGATGAGAAACTCTTAGTTTTCACATACTCAACAAAGTTTGACAAAAAAAAGTTTGCATCTTGTGTAGGCTGGACCAGCAGGTATCTTCACACACAAAGAGGTCTTCACTTCTATATATAACACAATCAAACAGGTCTTCAAATGTAAGACTGTGTACTTCAAGCCCTTTATTATGTGATTCATCAATTACAGATATCATTAACAGAGTCAAAATAGCACATGATGTTCTGTTGGAACTGAAACTGAAACTACAGAGATTTTTTGGTGCAGATGTCATTGCATACACAACTCATGTACCATCATTTGCTGACACATGGGGATGGGTCATGGTATGTAAAAAGAAGGCTTTGTTTCTTTTATTACTAATGGTTAATTATTCCACAAGTAAAGTTTCAATAATGTAAGATACGTTGAAGTAACTATATATAGTGTGAGAGACTAAAATGAAGTACTGTTTAGATATTTTTCACAAGAATTTTTATGCTTTCAATTTAGGCTTCGGATCAACCACTATCAATTTGTGCTGAAGAAATGGACAGAAGAATCGCAGCAAGAATAGATGGGGAACTTCTCTATCTAAATGGTGCTTGGTTCCATTCATCTACAACCATGAATAAAACTGTTTACCAATCGTGAGCACTTGCAACTCAAATCCATAATACCAACAACATAGTCCTTTATTGGATTTTGACATGATGTTTTTATGATTGTTGCAGTCTGCAGAATGAAACTCATGTGTACACGGAAGAAAATGCTAGATTTATTCCAGGACATGGAATGGCTTTTCGCCTCTAACGTTTCAAACCATAGATAGAGGGGTATTGTTTCTACCTAAAGGATGCATTATTAGTTTCATTGCCATTGAAGTATGATCTGCTTGGACTCTAGGTTTTTATTGTTTTTTCTTTAAAAAATAGGTTAAAAAGAAGTAAGTGTTTATAAATTCTCTTTAGTCTTAATTCAAATAAATAAAGTCAAACCTTTTTTATGTTCTGAAATAGTAGTTTTCAGTTGAAGCTAAGGGATTAGAGGTATAACAACTCACTAAGGGATTAGAAAGCTATATATTCTCAGTACACTAAAACAAGTCTCACATTATTTAAGAATTGAGATAAAAGTAATTAATAACACATTGTTACCATTTAAGAATAAATCTGTGAAATTTGCAGAGTCCAAACAGATAACAGTTTAAATTCAATGAAACTATCAATGGAGCAACCTTTGAGGTCGAATACAGAAACTCTTGCATACTCTGACTCTCACCTCAAATCAATGTGTGGTACAGTCTAGGTTTAACTTCGAAGTTAATAATCAGAGGGCACATTCAATTTTTGTAATCCATGCTTATTATTATGCATGTTTTCATTTGTAAATTGGTGTTAGAGTATGTTGGAATTTGCTGTACAGAACACATATTGGAAGGACTGGACATTCAAAACAATAAGAACAACAGCAATCACATGATTCTATCAATGTATTACTACTGTCTGCAATTTCCTTAAGTTAATTTCGATTAATGCTCCTCGTTCAAAGTAATGAACCATGACAAAGAAAACGTCTCATTTTGACTTAATTAAGGAGTATAAGTTCAGCAAAAAACAGCAATTGATAAAGAACTTAACTTCAACACTCATTTTATACGAAGTTTTCATAAATTTTAGAAGCTAGTTAAAACAAGTTGAAAAATCCTTTTATAAGATTCATTCAAATAAACTAAGAAATTCATAAAAAAGGTATATATGACATTTATTATTAGTATTAATAGTTTCTATTCCAAACCAAAATTTTAGAAAATGATGCTTGCCATGATTACTCAAAAAGCAACATGTAGGAATGCATATTACCAAAAGTAACATGATTACTCAAAAAGCAACAAACAAGAAGTAAACCAAACAAATAAAATTTGTGCTAAATGCATATTGCCAAAGCAATTACTGGTATATAAACTAATTAACCTGCAATTTCTTACATCAATAAACAGTGCAACCACAAAACTTTGGTATAAACTCAAAATATAGACATATAATAAACGTAGTGTAGCATATATAAATAGTTGCATAAACTACAAGGAACACAGAATGTTAAAACAGAGGAATGAATAAGCAAAAGAAAATGTAAAGTTCCCATACAACACCAGTCTCAAGTTCTCTTAACTGGATCAAAGTTGGAGACTCCAATAACAGCAGCAAATATCGCCACGAGCACAAACCCACCAGCCGCAATACTTAGCAGAAAGTTTTGGAGCGAAGGAGAGAAATCATACGGCGCTGCATGAGCCACTTCAGGAATCACCATGCACGATGCTACTGCAGCAGCAGTGAGACCCTTCACTGCTTTTTCCTTCAAAGACGCTTCCATGTTGAGTTTTTGTAGTTTTGGCTCTGACGATTTCTTCACCGCACTCCTCTTCAAGAAGGCTTCGGAGGGAGCAGGGTTTGACTTTGACATGTTCTTGGTGGCGGAGCTGTGTGAAAGAACCATTGAAACTGAGAGAGAAGCCATTTTTTGGTGCGTTTTGATTATTGGTGAAACATTTTGTAAAGGTTAGAAGTTTAGATAGTGGGTGGAATCAGATATGTGGTGGGAAATTAATATTTTGTGATGACGTGGCATGTGTTGTGCCTGGAATTGGGGATAGGGTTATTTGGGATTGATCACTTAGATAGTTTAAGGTGTCAAACGATTTAGCTTTATGATCCATCAAAGAGGATAAAACATTGTTTGGTAGCGGTGGCCTTCGCTGGTTTTTTTTTTGTCCTGTTTTGTTTAGCTGGTTTTCTTATGTTTGTTGAGTTTTGTTCCTCTTGTTAGTGGTTTTTCCTTTTTTTTATTGTGAGTGTTTTCATGATATGAAGAGCACACAATTTTCTAATAATAAAAATTGTTTTAAATATCAATAATTTTTTTAATTTTTAAAATAATATTTAATTTAATTAATATAATGATTCTTTATTTTTAATTTTCTATCTAGTTATAATAAATATGTAGCCAAACAAAACTTTGGAGAATTATAAAATAGTCCTCTCCTCGTGATTTTTTTTTATGACGATCAATCAACTGATTTAATATGGAGAAAAAAAAAACTTTCAACCAGACATACATCCTTGTTCAATATTTTTTTAATAGAATTTTTTTAATTTTTATTCAAAAAGATTCAAAATCATTTGTATTTCTAATACATATGCAAGAGAAAATTTGTAAATAGAAACTACAATTTATTAGACAAAAAGTTATTATTCTGTAATTTGATTTAAAAACAGGCAACAGTTAGATTGCCAAAATACAGAACTTCATATAAATCAATAACACAATTAAATTAATGTAAAAATTGTTTAGTCCTTGTTATGTATAGTGTCCTCCTTCCTTGAATATAAGGTCTTATACAGTATTCTGAAAGCTGTAGTTAATTTATTTAGTGGAGTAATAAAGTGTGTAGATTAAGGTAACAAGAGAATGATGGTTAATGATAAGACTAAACGAGATTGTTGTTGGCATAAGTTTTGAGAGAAAGAGTGATTGTGGCAAAGGATGGTCGAGTTGTTGGATTTTGGTCCCAACAAAGAGAAATAAGGTGAAGAAGCTCTCTCAGTTTTCCAACATCATCGTCATCACATGGAAGCTTAGGTCGAAGCTTATTCTCCACAACTTCCATGGCAATCTAATAATATAACATCAAATAACGTTTCATCAACTTCCTTATTAACATTAACATTAACATTAACATTCAAGTAATTTATATACCTTGGTGGGACCATATTGTGTCTCAACATAAGGGTAATTTCCAGTTAGTAGCTCGTTCAGTATGATACCAAAACTGTATACATCACAATTTTCATTGTAAGGTTCACTTCGGATCACCTCTGGTGCCATGTAAACGTATGTTCCTGAAAATAATACAAACATAATTAATATCATTATACGCCACGTTTTAAGAAAAGAAAAAAAAAACCCTACTTTTCATCATTTGGAAACGTTTATAGATATGATTACACAGTTTTGGTATTGAAATTGACAAATTTTAAAAAAGTTATAAAAATAGATAACTCATGTGAGGAGCACAATTTTAATTTGAAGAAATTGTGTTTATCGTTTTGATTTGAATTTTTTTTCCCAAATCAAAATTATTGATCAAAAAGTGATTTTTTTCAAGTGAATTAGTACTTGGAAGCGTGTTCTGATTGTGAAGAAGATGATTTTTTTTTCTTTTGCTGAGTTTTTTTTTTTTTGTTGGGTCAATCACACAGGTTTAATTTGAGGGATTTTATTTTTACTATGTTTGTTTTTACACAGTAAAAGGTGAGAAAAAAATTTGTAAGTGTATGATAAATTTTGGAATGATATTTTTATGGTCCTATTGTATAGTTCACTATTTTTTATAAATGAGTTGGATATCTTAAATCACCACAAGAAATAATGATGGTAGAGTCCCCAAAAGAGCGACATAGAGTAAAAAAGAGTCTCTACATGGGACTAGTGTGGGCTTAGCGTCCCAATAGAAATGAAGGCTAATGTTTTGGTGGCTATGCATTAGTGACGACCTCCAATGAGACACAAATCCAAAAAACAATAGGCCCGAATGATTCTGATATCATTATAAGGTGAGGTTTACACCCACTTATATACTATGAAATGTCCTAATATCTAGTCGATGTGGAATCTCCAACAATAATTAAACTTAGAGTCAACATTGGGGACACTACGTGAGAAAACAAGTGTAAATAAATTGTTGTCATTGGGGACACTACCTGGGAAACAAATATTAGCGTCGCCTAGACATACGCTAAATTTAATAAAATATTAACTTACATTCATTTTGTGTTCCCATTCTCGACGCAGTATCATTTTGCAACTTATTTTTTTTTATTGCATCTACTTTGTGTCCACATTCTAGACGCTAACTTATTATTATTTTAATAATTTTTAACTTGCATCCACTTTGTATCCACATTCTACACTCAATATTATTCTGTCACTTATTTTTTTTTTCTTCATTGTATTTACTTTGTGTCCCCATTCTAAATGCTAACTTATTATTATTTTAATAATTTTTAGTGAGTTAAAGGCTTTCATTGTGGACACAATGTTTGACATTTATTTTTGTGTCCAACTTGAGTAGACTTCATCCTTGCTAGTGACTTCTTTTTATAGCCCTCACTTCTTGTTGGAAGTTAAAGGAGATTTTTCTTGTAGTGAATACTCTTTTATTTATTTATATTTTTTTTTCTGATAAAAAAATTACTTAAAAACATCATAACTTCTTATAATTTAAACAAATATCTAATAATAACATAATAAAATTGAAAAATTATAAAAAATAGAAAAATTGTAAAAATTACGAACTGAAAAAAATTAAAAACTAAAGAAAAAGTCAGAAGTCACACTACTTCAGTTTTAAAAAAATAAAAAATCAAATACGATTTCAGTTAAAAAAAAATTAAAATCATCTTTTGGATACGACTTCTAACTAAAAAAAATGGAAACGAAAGTGGTATATCTAAATACTTCTTCAAATTAAAATTCTCTTTTCTTACATAATTTTTCAATTTTTATAATTTTTTAGATTTGTAAAAACTAGATTTGTAAATTCCCTTCATGATTCATGTCGTGTTGATTTAATACTTATCTTTAAAGTTTCCTGTGATTTTCTTTAGTTTACTCTAACTTTTCTCACCTTATCTGTACCACTAACATTACTAATGATATATAATTTGTAACATTTCATAAAACTATCACTTATGTTTAAAATATCAGGATGAGTATGAGACCCATATTTTTTTTTTTTTGAAGGAATTTGAAGATCCAATTTGTATGAAAGAGTATTCACCATTTCTTTGAGGACTCTTTCTTCCTACACCTCCATACCTTCTTCTGCCATCCCATACTAAATGTAAAAAATACTGTTTTCTTCTTTTTTGTGTCACCTCCATACATAATCCAAAAGATGTTTTTGGATCTGAAAGTGTTCTTGAGATTTATAAAATCCGAAACTCTATTTTGCATTTGAAATAAGTCTATGGATTATGTAATCCGAATATATTCTGGATTACATAATCCGGATATAGTTTGGATTGCATAATCCGGAAGTCAATCTCATATTTAGAAAAGACTTCTGGATTATGTAATCCAGAAGTTAATCACACATATAAATACATAATCTAGAAACTAATTTATATATAAAAAAAACTTATGAATTATGTAATCTAGAAACTAATTACTTTCAGATTACATAATCCGAAAGCTAATTCTAAATCTAGAAAAAAACTTTCAGATTATATAATTCAGAATTTTTTTAAGGAGACTTCCTTTGAGAAATGGTGTTTACCTGTTTCTCCGGTTAGGGCCATTTCTTCGTCACCCAAGAACCGCGCGTGGCCAAAATCCGCGACTCTAACGTGCATGGCGTCATCAAGGAATATGTTGCTGGGCTTCAAGTCGCGGTGAAGGAGTTTGGGCTTCTGCTCGTGCAAGTACTGCATGGCTTGGGCTATTTCCAAGGCCCGGCCCAGTCTCTCTTGCAAGGGTGGAAGTGGCACCATCCGCTCCCTGCGCCGGTTCCC
Source organism: Phaseolus vulgaris (assembly GCF_051622355.1). Taxonomy (NCBI): domain Eukaryota; kingdom Viridiplantae; phylum Streptophyta; class Magnoliopsida; order Fabales; family Fabaceae; genus Phaseolus; species Phaseolus vulgaris. The sequence goes on from NC_143498.1 coordinate 5,065,453, forward strand.
AGGCCCATGGAGCCACTCCTTCAGCGTGGTGCTCAGGTACTCCGTGACCACCCACGCGTGGTGGGGAGGTTCGATACACGCGCCCATGAGCTGAAGCACGAACCTGTGGCGCTGCCGCGACAGCGTTTCGAGCTCCTGGGAAAAGTAAACGACGCCGTGTTGGTTTAGACGGAAAAAGTCTTGCGATATGCATTTCACTGCGACCTCAAATCCACGCCATGTTCCTCTGTGAATCTCTGCGGTGCTTCCTTCCCCAATTTTCTCTTCCAATTTAATCTACGCATCACAAAATTTCACATATAATCATAATTAGTTTTTTATTAGTTAAACACTTAAATACCTTTTAAATTTTTTTAAATGTTATAATTGTATTATCTAATTTTTTGTATATTTTATTATTTATTTATTTGCTAAACATGTTTTTTATTTTCATCTTATTGCTACAAAGTATATCAACTACCTTTCATCAATAGTTCACTTTTATAGAAAAATTAATTTATTAATAGTTAAAAATAATTTATCAATAATAAAAATTATTTATTAACAATAAAAATTAATTTAGATATTAATAATTTATTAATTTCTAAAATAATATCTAATTTAATTAATATAATAATTAATTGTTTTTTATCTTTAAAATTAATTTTTATTTAATATTTTTTTAATAGTGATCGGTAATTACAACATAAATTAAATAAGAGACTAACATTGCAATCATACTAGAATGTTACTGTAATTATTAAATAATAATTTTAAAAAAGCGAACTAAATAAAAATTGTTATAGGCAAAGAAATGGAATATATTTGAAACTTAGGTTTGGTTTGAATTCATATTTTACAGTCCAAACTGAAATTATTTAAAATAATTTATTTTTTGTACATTCAAAACATAAATATGAGACTAAAACATCAAATTAAACTTGCTCTCCATTTAAATAAAATGTTGAAAGTCTTGAAGAATGTTTATAAATTATTCACAATCTCCATTCTCAAAAACTGTAAAGCTTTTGAACGTACTGAAAGAATAATAACCTAAGCCAAAAATTGATAGATCATGAAGTCTTGGAAGTTTTTTACATATTCTTTATTAGTGAAGAAAACCAAACTCACTGAACTTATATGTTTATAATTAGTAGAATGTTATATGTAGTGTAAAATAAGTTTGAATTTGGTATGTATGATTATTGAGTGGAAGATGGATGAATACCTCATTTGGATGAATGTACCAGCCATTGGTTTTAGCTTGATGAATAATGGTTGCAAGATTGGGGTGGTGGGCATGGTGTGGTGGAGAAGTGGGAATCTGAGGGCTGGAAATGGAGTGAAGAGAGAGTGGAGATTGTTGAGAATCACCATTGTAGTTCAGAGTCAGATCCAATATTCCATTTTCTTCTGCTATCTCAAGACAATGTCTCAAGTACTCTTCTGTTCTTTCCATTTTTCTCTTGTACATCACTCCTACTTCTCTTTGCTTTCTCACTTCCTTTTCCAAATCTTCCACCTAGGTTACCATCAACAAATTTTTCATCCCACACTCCAAAATTTATTATCATGCATCATTCTAATGTTTTGTTAATTACTTATAACATTTTCATATAATGTGTTATGTGTTTTTTTTTATCAACAAGAAAAAATAAAATAAATATGGATAACTTTAAAGATCATCCAACCCTTATACAATATTAACATCTGCCACTCAACTCTACTATTAGAGACAAATCCTCCTCACAAATTGCAGAACAAATTACTAACCAAACTAAGAAAAACAAATATTTCTAATTGAGTACATATAAACCAATACAAATCAGAGGATCAAGACATCAATCTAAGAAGGAGATACAAGCTAAAGAGACATTTAAAGTTACTCAAAATCCTCCTCATACATGGGTCATAAGTTTTTACTCTAGTTATTAATATTTTAGTTTTTTATTCTTAATATCACTCTTTACATGTCATTAACAATAGAAAAAAAAAATATCCACTATCACTATTTAATCATCAATGATAAGTTTATTATTCATTTTTATAATAATTATATTGAAAATCACACTAATAATATGTATCTTGTTACTAACTTTTATACTTAAGTAATAAAATATTTTTATATTATTTTAAAAAATATTATAAAAAAGTAATTTACTATATTGATGTAACCATTAAACTCTAAAGATATTATATAATGTAAGAAACACATGGTCACTAACATTTATAAGTAATAATGTAATGTCACAGTTAAAAAAAACAATAATGATGATTTATTCGGCACAATGGTAATATTTTATTTTTAATACAAGAAACACAACGTGAATAATTAAACTTCTCACGATATTTTTAAGAGTGCAAAAGAATTATCAATATTTAGCATTTAACTTATTTATAAAACACCTGTAAACTTAAACTGAGACTTCTCAATTAAGGTTTTAATTAACAATCATTATATAATTATAGTGGAAACACATGCTGTGTATCTGATTTTTTATTTTTATAATTTATAGTTAATTGTTATAAAAAAATAAAAATATAGTATAAATCAGTAATAATAAATATGAAATTATAAGTAACTATTCAGTAGAAAGTGAAAAAATAATAATATATTTTATTTAAATTGTTTCGTAAATAAATTAATCGTTCTGTTTATTCAAATTATTTCGTAAATAAAATGAAAAATCGTTTTGCTGATTAAAAAAGAAAAACAACAAATACAAAATTAAATTCAAAATTGTATACAAAATAACAAAAACGGTTATTTAGGAGAATTCTCTTTATATTTAACTGTTCTTTTAAAAAAAATATATAAAAAAACAGTTACAAAATAATAAAAATAAGAATAAAATAGAAATAAAATAAAATACTAGTATATAAAATATTAATAAAATGTAACTGATATCTCAACTGTTCCTCCACATTTCTTTTAATTCATAACTGTTTCTCCACCTCTCTTTCAATTTAGAACCGTTCCCACTACGTATACTTGTAGAAAAAATAAGAAATGACACAATGACTATAATACAATAATAAAATTAAATATTAATATAAGGATAAAATAGAAAAAAAAATGAATAGCAGTTAAGAGGGGAATCCCCTTTATATATAGGTATAGATGAAGCTTCGGTAAAATAGAAAGTAATGCATGCTATGCTATACTAAATTCAATGTTAGTAATGAACTTGTCCGAATAAAATAAAATTTGTAATTAATATTTTACATTAATAATAAAAAAATGAACAATCAGCGATAACTGCGGTATTTGTCACAATAGTCAATAAGTATAAAAACTTTCTAGATTATTATTTAAAATTTGAAAATAATGATATTTTTATAGATATGCAGAAATCACGTTTGTGAATAACAAAAACCAAACTAATTCAAGTTAAATTGGATGTATTTTTTTTCAGTAAATTTGTTAATCTAGGTAAAATGGATTATTTGTATAAAAAAAACTAAATTGTATGTATCTATTAAAAGAGGTAAATTTCTGTCAATTTACTTTTTATTTACAATATTTAAACCCAAGATATTAGGAGTGTACCAATTGTTCTGTCTTATAAGAACGAATCCATTAAGACGGTTTCTTTCTGCACCATATGAATTTCTTTTTCCACCTTATTATCTTTCAAATTTTCTAAAATTATCTTTTATTTCTTATTTGAAAATCTAAAAAAATATATAATTTAAAAGTCAAAATTTATTCTAGAAAAAGAAATCTAAAATATAAAAAATGTTAAAAAAAAATCCAAAATACATTATGAAAAAAAATTTCTAAAATTAAAAAATGTGTTCCAAAAATCCAAATCCAAAAATATATCTCGGAACACAAAATCTAAAAATGCATTTCAAAAAATATGTTCCAAAAATATATTTTAGAAATACTTTTTTATCCACACTTTTTTTATTATAGTATTTATTTTTTTAATAAATACTATAATAAAAAGAAAAAACTTAAGTGATATAGAAATTTATAAAATATAGGATCTTAGAGTAGTTTTCTAGGTAAAATAGAAGCAAATTAAAAAAAATCAAAAAATATCATTTTCATAAGGGGCATTTTCGTCCTTTTCAATGAGATTGGGGGCAGAAATTGATATGGTGCATGGAGGACTGTTTCTTCCTGCACCTCCATATCTTCTTCTGACACCTCCATACACAACATGAAAATACAATTTTATCCTTTTTGCGCCACCCCCATATAATAGCTTCCGGATTATGTAATCTGGAAACGCATTTGAAAAAAGACTTCCGGATTACATAATCCGGAAGTTAAAAAAGACTTCCGGATTATGTAATCCGAAAAGTAATCATTCATATGAAAAAAGACTTCCGGATTATATAATCCGGAAGCTAATTACAAAATTGAAAAATGACTTCCGGATTATGTAATCCAGAATATTACAGAGGGGCATTTTTGGAAATACGAAAATCTATGGAGGTGAGAAAGAAGGTATGGAGGTGCAGGAAGAAGCAGCCTGCATGGAGAATTTGTCATGTTTTAATTGGTTTCTTTTTGCCCAATATAATTTTTGGGCTTAATCCAACAACCTCTTCGGCTCTACTCTTGGCCCATGGATCAAAGTTTTATGGCTCTGATTTTTGGTGAGAGAATATTTAATAGATTTTTTCTGAAATTCTTATCTCATTTACTTCTTGTCACTTTTTTCAATCACATTTACTAACCCTGGACTTTAATTAGTGCTAAAACGAACTAGGACTTTAAGTGATATTTTCATGTGACTCTTTCATTTAGAACTTATATTACACTTTTTACATCCTTTTTACTACTTCATACTTATTGAGAGAATTGTTCAGTTTAGCAAAAAAATAATTATTTTGTTTGTAATTGAAATATTAATTTTCAAAATTCTTAATGTATTGAGAAAAATATTAATAAAACTAGACTTTTAGCATATGTATATATTAATTCTGGCTTTTCAAATTAATCTCTTGATTAAGTCAAAACATTGATATATTCATTTTAAGAAAAACTAAATTTCGGTTTGGATTGCATTAATACATGCATGTATGAATCCAGAAACAAAATTCAAGGGGCATAAATAAATAAAAAAAGTTCATCTAACTATTGTGCAACACAATTAATATACTATTTTATAATTATATTTTAAAATATTAATTACATATTAATTCATCAAACCGTATGATAGATTAAACACTATTTTTTAAGTAAAATTACAGATATCATTGATATAAGAATATTTGTAATTATAATATTTATGTTAGTTATAGTTTTGTAGCAAATACTAAATTAATTACTCCAAAAAATCAATAAATCAAATTAAAGCATGTGGTAAACATAATTATTGCTTTGAAAGAATTTTTAACCTATTTTATTTAAATGGTTAACATGTTTCAGTAAATTTTAAATGAGAACCTGTAGAGTTAATATATATATATATATATATATATATATATATATATATAAGTACTAAAAAAACAATGTTTAACATTGTCGTAAATTTTAAGTAGTCAATCCGTAAATAATATTAATAAGCATGCCTATCTAGTAAAACTTAATAAACTATCTTTATTTTCAAGTAAATTATACTTAAACTAATCTAATGTGAATATTAATAAAATCATTTGATTGCAAATACATTACTTATAAAATTTAAAATAGTAACAGTTATAGGGGAAAAAAAAGAAAACATTAAAGAGAAAAAGATAATCTAAAAGATGAAATAATAAAAATATTTTCACAATCAAGACTATCAAAAGTAAAAATAAATTATTTAACCAAAGAAATAAAAAAAATATTATGTCTTTCAAAGAAAAACTATAAACAAGATTGAATGAAAAAAGAAAAGGGAAACAAAAACAATTAAATATCATTATATCTATAACTAAATAAAAATATTATCTTAATATTAAAATATTATATATATTTATATAAAGAGAAAGAAAACTATACTGAGAGTGTAAAACTTAATATTATTATACCATCATAAACCATGATATAGTCTAAATTTGTTAACTTTTACAGCAATTATCTTAATAGTAGTTTTTAATTAGTTCATAATGTAAATTTTTTTTTATAAGATGTGTGAGTACATGCATGATCATTGAAGTAATGTATAAAGCATGAAGCACACCTTTTGCAGTAGTCTTTGGTACTGTTGCTGTTTTGGATGTTGTGGAGATGTGGAAGCAGAGGAGCCTGTAGTCTTACTATTGGTGAAGCCTCTGCAGCACCCTACAAGTAGAGGGCTTGGTGGCTCCACATTCTTCTGTGCTTTGGCCCTACAACTAGGGTTCGATGACTGTCGAGACAGGTAAGGAGAGTCTCCCTTGTGCTGAATTTTAGGGCTGTTCTTGAAACTCATCTTTCTTAACTTGATTCAACTTTTTCTGTGCTCCCAAGGGCAAACCCAAATGGACTCATGAGGGTCCCTTAATATGGTCTTCCACCATTTTTGTTCTGTAGTGAATGCCACATAGCTGGCAACAATGACGGATTTTATGAAGAACACATTACTCAGACAAATGCCTTGTTGGGTTTCTTTCACATGCTTTTGTTTTGTTTTCATGAAACATTGGCTTCTACCTGTCTTTGGAACTCTAGATAATAGAACCATTATATATAATATTTCGTAATAAGCTAGGTCATGAGTTACTACAATGAATTTTAAGAGTTAAAAACGATGTCGAAATATGCTAAGGTAATGGGTGCCAACTTTGGCGGAGTTTACAACACAATTTACCAGAGCATACATAGGTTTAGGGTTTATATAATCAAACCATATGATTAATACCTACTAAGGTAAAAAAAAACCTCAAGTTTGTTCACGTCTTTTTGAGATTATTAAATTCGAAATATTATTTGCTTTTATCTCTAGCGAGTTGGTGAGAGTTTTTCTTCATATAAAGTATATATATAGAAAATAAAACTATAAACCATTATTGGTTATATATAATAGTTGAAACCAAACTATCTCAAATAAAGAATAATGATTCATATAACAAATTTCATGTGATTAATTTATTTTTTGAAATGTTATACAAATTGAACTTAGTAATACTTTTTTTTTCCTTATTAGGACAAAACACTAGGGAGAATACATCAAGCAATGTAAGAGTTAAACCAAATGAAATTAGAAATTAACGAGGGTGGGTTCAACTAAGAATTAATCCTTAAAAGAAAAATGTATTGTTATTTAGTATATTAATACATTTGTACATTAATGGATAGACACTATACATTGAAAACACGGGACTGTTCCAAAAGGTTGCAATACATTTTTTTATTGCTTTAGTACCTAAAACAAAAGATCCAACAAACCTGAACTAATACAAGCCTACATCTCTATAGTCGGTGCAATATATAAGACAATCTCTAAAGTTTTAGAAATGGAATGGAAAAAGCTCTTCCTAGAATCATAGATACATCACAACCAGCTTTCTTGAGACTTAGAGGATTGTTGGAAAGCATAATTGTGGCAAATGAAGTGGTGAAGGATCTAAGAAGGGACAATAAGTCAGGATTAATCATAAAAGTTGATTATGAAAAGGCATATGAATCAGTAAGGTGGGAGTTCTTGTACTATATACTAAAAAGATTAGGTTTTTGCGAGAAATCAACAAAATGGATAAAAGGATGTTTGAATTCTTCATCAGTGTCAGTTCTGATTAATAGAACCCCAACTCAGGAATTTATGCCCACAAGGGGCCTAAGACAAGAGGATCTGATTGCTCCTTTTCTTTTCTTGGTAGTAGTTGAAGGTTTGGCTGGTCTAGTAAGAAAAATTGTGATTAAAAATAGATTACATGGGGTGAAAATAGGTGCTAATCAGATAGAGGTTTCAATGTTACAATTTGCAAATGATACTCTGGTGGTATGTCAAGCTAAAAACCAAGATGTATAACTATTAAGACTATTCTTAGATGTTTTGAATTAGCGTATGGGTTAAGAGTGAACTTCCATAAGACAAAGATAGGAATTGTAGGAATAAAGTCAACAAATGATGTTTTTTGTTGATATGCTTAATTATGCACAAATATTTGTTCCTTTCAAATACCTAGGATTACAGGTTGGAGGAAACCTGAGAAAGAGGGAGTTTTGGAAAGGAGATATAGACAAATTAAGGAAGAAACTTTATAAATGGAAAGGAAAGAATCTATCTTTTGCTGAAAGAGTATGTTTGATTAAATCAGTTTTTACATCAATACCATTATATTACTTGTCTGTGTTTAAGGCTCCGGTATCAGCGTGTAAAGAGATTACAAACTTGCAAAGGAAGTTTGTGGGACTGGAGCAGTGATAAAAGAAAAATTGCATGAATAAAATGGGAATCCTTATGCAAACCTAAGAATGAGGGAGGGTTGGAAATAAAGGATATAAGAAGTTTTAATAGAGCGTTACTTGCTAAATAGATGTGGAAATTGAAAGTGGATGTGATCTTGTCTAAATACGTTGTAAGTGATAACAAAAGAAAAACCATAACAAGTAGAGCACAATCATGGTGGTGGAGAGATATGTGTAATCTATGCGAAGAAGGTCATTTGGAAAGTTGGTTTCATAAACAGAAAACATGGAAAGTGAGGACAATAAATAATATTCTTTTATGGGCAAATAAATGGTTAGGAAATCACATATTGAAAAAGAAATACCTGAGCTTAGGATATGGTAGTATGGTTAGCTGAAGAGTGTGGAAATTACTCTGTTAAATTTGCATACGAAGTCTTACAAAAATCTATTCCTTCCATTTATAGTCTAGCCATGGATACTTTATGGGATATCAAAGCTTTACCTAATGCTTTAAGATTAGCTTGGAGAATTCTAAAAGGAAAAGTTTTGACAGGAATGGATCTTATAAGAAGAGGTATTATCCTTCCTTCAACAATATGCCCTTTATGTAACAAGGTTGAGGAAATGACTCATCACCTTTTTGTGGAATGGAAGATAGTTTATCAGGTTTGTTTTATGGTTTTAAAGTGGATGGGGATACATATAACTTATCACAATGATCTCAAATACCATTTGCTATAGTTTTAGTTGTTATAATTTAATTCAAAAAGGAACTGAGTGTGGAAAGCGTTTGGGTAGTTTTTTTATGGAGTATTTGGAGCCAAAGGAATGGAGTTGTTTTTAAAGAGAGGAGGGTGGATGCTGAAGAAATCTTTAACCTAGCACAACTACAAGTATGGTCTTGGATGAAGAGGAAAATAACAAATTTTAGTTTTTCATATTCTGACTGGGTTTTATATCCTTTGAATTGCTTGCATTCTTTAAGTGAGTTATGATTATATAGCTTTAACTTACAAATTTTGAGAAGTTTAGCTATTGTTTAATGTGATTACTTTGGTAAGATATTGTAAAACCAAAGCACTAGTTTTGGTTTTTAGTTGGAAAATTTATCTAAATAGGTGTTGTTTAAGGGTATTTCCTTTATGTTTGTAGGAGGAAGAAAGGTGATGCAGCTAGGTGTGCTTTGAAGGAAAGATAGAAAGCTAAGAAGGAATTTGTAATGTGGGTTGTCATAACATGAGAGTATGTGTTAAGGAAGAACATGAAACATGGAAGGTTAGAGGATTCAATGGAGAAGGGCTTGCTACTGAAAGAAGGGAGGTTACGTGATTCAGTGACGGTAGGGGAATATATGAAAAACACATTATTGTTGGTGCAGAGTGGGTATACTGAAGCCAGTTGCGAACTATGCAGAAAAGGCAGTGTAGTATCCACACCTCTTGCACTTGGTGTTAATCTCAACCGGTGGAGCAACAACTATGGTGTAGTTATGGCAGAGGCTGAAAACTCTACTAAACATTCTCAAACTTGCCGCTAATTGTTGATTAGGTAACTATTTTGGTTGTGGAGGGTATTCAATTGGTATTGGAGAAAGCCATTTCTTGTTTGATGAGCCAGCAACCTAAGACTTATAGTATTTATGGGTCGCAAATTCAGAAATTGCAAAAGGAATAATTTTCTACTGAAATCAACTTCAAATGCTAAGGAAGGAAGGATTATGACATTAGATCACTAATATCGTCTTATAATGCAAATAGTTTGTGAACAAAAGGGTCTGCACCGCAAATCAGAACACCTTCTAACTCAAAGAAGTGTGTCCTTAACTGTCATGACATAAAACTTGAAAACTTTTGATGTAGAAAGGCATTGTGAGGATGCTTAATGGTTACATGGTGAAGGTGTGCAAAGTTATGGATGATAGGAAGTGAAATAGAGAAAATTAATTCTGCAAGATATGTGGCAAGAATAAGAATTATGTATGTTATTCATAATACGGTTAGTTGTCAGTTTTAGGTGGATTTAGACTCATATTGGTTGCAATACAGTTAGTTGTCAGTTCACAATCACTTCCAAGATAATATTTCATTCGTTTGATCACTACACAATTTTTCACTTTAGGTCACACTGAGATGTCAACAGATAAAAAAAGTGTTTCCTAAAGTAGGTATAAACACGAAGTTTTTATTGTTATCCATGTAGTAAGGTTTATTTCCCTCCGACTCAAAACATTTGAAAAAATATTGCCTAATTAAGCAACAAGTTATAAAACATAGACCAACATAAAAGTATTATGAGTATTTAGACAATGTTTTTTAAATTATAGGTACTTTAAATAATATTTTAGTAAATTGTAGGTAATTAAGACCACATTTATTTATTAGATATAGTCTTTAATATTTTATAGAACTTAGCTATTCTAAGTGGCCAATTTCACATGAATTGGGTTTAAAAATTTACTATGACCTATTTTAACTGTGTATTCAAATTGTTGTTCCTTCCTCCCATTTTCACTCATCCTCGTCACCTTGTGACTTGGTTGCTAGCAATTGCATTAGTTGGTTCACTTGTATTGAAATAAGTTTCTCCTCCACTGCACTTTTCAAACCCAATTATGATTTTGCCAAGTCCCTACTTCATCTAAGAGAGTCTATTTATCATTAGATACTAAATATTTGAAATACCTGTTAGTTTTTCCTCATATGACACTAATCTGGTATTTAAAAGGTTTCACATACTCCAAGTGTTCCTTATTATATATTTATTATTTATTCGGGTAACCAAGATTGTATTTGACCTTATTCCAATTGGATTTACAATATATTTTCATAATTGAAATGTTGAACATAAGACATTTATCTGAAGTCAGCTGAGGCTACATCAATGGATATTCAGAATAAATTTCTTTAAAATAAAACTAAATACAGAAATGAAAAACATAAAAATATATTTACTTAGGAGTTTTCATATAATGTCACATGATACGTATTAACAAAAAGTTAACTGTCACAGTTCTCTTCTAGCAAATATATATAACGACAATAAACAAAAAACCCTCTGCAAACTGGTTGGACTAGTTTAATTATTTGGTATCTGTTTTCAACAATTTGGACGTGTCGAATATGTTTTCTTGTCGATTCTTTATCGATCAAACTTTACGATCAGTTGAACAGATCAATTCCTGAACACCTCCCTTTTCAATTTGATCCAATTTTTTGCTTCACAATCTAGTCACCTAGCTAGCTGGTTCACCTAAAAGAGCCACCACTTGAGGCAAATAAAATTAGTTAAAGTATACAAAAAGCAGTGCACACACCGCGAATATGCATGCACAAGATTCATTAATTTCAAAATGTTCCAAGAGTGCAACAAAAACATCACCAGCACCATGTTTTTGTCCTCCAAGAGAATCTGCATTGTGTAGAGACCAATCTTGTTTGTATTATGGAGACTACAACAGGTCTGAAGTTTGTCGACAGCATGGATGATTATTAGAAGATTATAGAAGGTAAATGTAGTGTCACTGAGCACTTGATCAACCAATCTGAGATCATCGGGACCAACACCAGTGTGAACGTTATTCTGGGATGTGTGCTTGGAAAGAGAAGAGGGAGAGAGACAGCGAAAAAGATTCTTGCATTGAACTGTACAGAAACATCACAATGATGGTCTCAGTTGTACTTTGAAGCACATAAAGGGAAAGTGCATGGTTTAACAGTCCAGTGGAAACTCACCTCGGGATCTTCAACGTTCATCACTTTGTCTTTCCCTAACGTAACAAAGCAAACTAAAGGGACCCAACTCTGGTATGGACCACATGAAGAAGGAGAAGCCATAGCCTTAGAGACCCCACTGTTTATCTTCCACCTTAACTTTTTCTTCCTCTTTTTTGCTGCACTGTCTTGGAGATACCCGCTTGACCACATGGTTACTTACAACTAGCTACCACCCTAAAAGACCCTTCCTTCTATCTATTACTGTTGCCCTCTTTGCTTTATCTCTTTCTTTGCTGTTATTCATTTCCTTTTCTTTCCCCATTTTTCAACATGGATATTGCATACAAAATAAAGTTGCTGCTGTCATCTTGCAATCGCTTCTGTTTGGTTTTTTGTTGCCAAATCAGTGTAACATTGGTCAAACAATCTAACATATTCTAACGTTCATAATATATAGAGAGAGAAACACACACACATAGGAAAAATGTTAATCTGTACTTTGTTAATCAAGCAACTTTGAAATATAATATCTACATATAAAGGGGTTCAACCTAGTTGAAGATATTGGTCTCATTTGGGAACGACTCAAATGTCAATTAAAATATATATAATCACGTTCAGTCCCTATCTGAATCTGAATCTCAAACAAGATTGTCTCGTCAAACGAATGCATGTGAAAAACCAAAACCAAAATATCTAAATAGAAATTTATATGGGTTAGGGAGATGGGTTGTTGAAAGATAAAAAAAAGTTTGAGAATTATGCAAATTAAAATGAGGGCGTGATTTCATTTTATCATAAAAAATGATGCATGCTCTAATATATAACTCTGGTCTAAAATTTCAATTTTGATATGAAATAACAAAAATCATCTTTTTTTATATATCATTAGTTATATAGTGAATAGATTGTCAATATATCATCTCTTTTATTAATATTGTTATATATATAAAGAGTTTAATAAGTCTAAAGATTTGTTTTGTTATTTAATTATAAATTATTATTCATATAACTTTTTAAATAATTATTATAAAGATTAATAATTTTTGTGTGATAGATGATAGTGAAAATCTGATAGTTTTTTCATATATAAAATGTGCCAGGTTTGAAAATGGATGTTTTCAAAGTTTTCTGTAAGGTAAACTTTGTTAAAGATAAAAAAAAAATAACGTAGCCATCCCAAAAAAATAGTAAATTTTTTTTTTTTTAAATAAATTAAAACTGATAAAAGAAACCGTTGTTGTGTGATCTAATTGTGGAATTTGTGTAAACCATAGGTATATAACCAGTTAAAAACCCTTGCATTATTTTCATCTTTTACAATTCTACTAATTCACATATTATTATTACTATATTTTTTAGATAATTTTCAAACCGAGACTCATTCTGGTGTGGACCACATAAGGAAGAAGGAGAAGCCATAGCGTTTGAGGCCCCTGTGTCTGTGTTCCACCTCAACTTTTTCTTCCTCTTTTTGCTGCACTGCCATGGAGATACCCGCTTGACCACGTGGTTGCTTACAACTTGCTACCACCCTAAAATACCCTTCTTTCTATCTATCACTGTTCCTCTCTTTGCTTTATCTCTTTCTTTTGTGCTATCAATTTCGTTATCTTTCCCTGATTTTCAGGATTCACCTTAGATCGTTCTGTTCACACTCCAAATTATTAAGCACAGTTATCGTTGGACAACAAAAATCTGATCAAAACTATTTTATTTACTCGGTAATCATACATGCTTAACGAAACATCTAAGGAAGGACAAGAAAACTTCAAAAATGGGTTCTGTAATACGTGTACTAAACATCATACTACACTATGAGGCCATTAGCAATGGCGCGGTTAGTACCAACATGAGTGGTTTCATACACTGGAAGCTCCTCACAGTACCTTTCACTTCCAAACACAGCCAAATGATCAAGCTCGAAGAGATCCGAACTTGCATAACTCGATGCATCATCATCATCATCCTCCTCCTCATCATAATCAACTTTACTCCTCAAAGACAAGTCCTTTAAAACCAAATCATTGCCCTTCTTTGGATTCTGTCGGTACTCTCTCAAGAACCCTCTAGAAGCTTCTTCCCCTTCACACAAACGTTTGTGCCCACAGGGTCGACTATCTTCACCCACGATTACACTCACGGGGTAAAAACGCACGGTTTGCTTCACCCCATTGCGCATCCTCTCTCTTTCTGAAGACATGGTTTTGCTCAAACAAGAGCGGGACAATGAGGAAGCAGAGGAGCACGTGGAGGAGCTGGATGAAGAAGAAGAAGAAGAAGATGAAGAAGCGTGTCGCACTTCGCCGCACGAGCGGGAACTTGTTTTCTTAGTGTTCGCGAAGAGCGAGTTGAGGAAACTGGTGACTCGACCACCAGGAGAAATCGGTTGTTTCACCTTTTTAAGGTTGTTGTAAATCTTCAACGCCCGGGACTTGGATTTTATTAGCATCTCCTCATTGCGAGCCGCCACGTGTCGCTCCTCAGAGGTGTGGGAGTTCCGACACAATCCCTCGAACATGCGAATTCCGTATCTCTCCGACCGGAACGACGCGCTCGCGCCCACGAGCCTGGCGCACGGCACCAGACACGGTTCGCGCGAGATGGATTCGTTGTCGGACGATGAGAATCCAAAGCTGGAATCCGAGGAAACCGAGGTGGAGCTGAAGAACAAAGCATCCTCGTCGCGGTGCAATTTTTTTTTGTCGGCTTTCGCGCCGACAAATTTTTTATCCGCGTCAACGGATTTCGAATTGCCCCTACTACTCTGTTTCTTGCTGGTGCTCATCGTTGTGTGTCTGTAGAATTTGGTTTCGCCGTTTTTTCTCTCTCCCTCGTCGATGGAACTGTAGATTTGGTCAAGGAGAGTGGTAGAGAAAGATGGAGTTCGTAGCTTGTTGTCATCGTCTCTTCGGGGCTTTTCTAAGTTGTACATGTTTGTTATGCGATGCAACAACTGAAATCAAGAAAGTTGTGAAAAGAATTCAAGGGGAGTAGGTAATGGTTCTTGAAGTTGAAGATGGGTGAAACAATGAAAACGAAGATAAGGTCCAGTGATTGAAGAAAATGAGGAAGAGAGAGTTTGTTTGTTTGATGGGATTGAGAATTGGTGGTGGAATGAGAGGGGGAGTTTATAAAGGATTGAGAGTGTGATGAGGCCCATGAGTGTGAGTGTACATGGTGGTCCACAAAAGCAACAATACGTCCCTACCCATAACCACATTTGAATCAAATGTGGTTCATAGTTTTTAAAGCTTCTAAAACATTATTATATTCTGCCAAAAAATGGTTATATCGCAAGCTTTTTGAATAAAATTAAACCATAAACTAGTTCACATACACAGATCCCTAGTTACATGCATTTCTTGATTAAGTTACATGCACCATATCTTGTAAAATATAATGAAATAGTAGGAATTATATTTTTAGTTTGATGCTAAGACTAATAAATAAAGTGATTATTTACAATACATGGGTCTCCCACCATTCCTCCATTTTGATGACAACCTCATGCTTGTGCCTTCCCATCACGTAGTTAGATTTAAATATATATGTATATTCGAGTCCTCATAGTGAGTAGGTCATTGTGTCTATTTACAAAGAAACCAACCGACAAGATCATTCTCATGGTCGCACGCCCCTAGCTACAGGTTTTCTATGCTTCATGCTTCATTTTTGCATAAGATACACAATCTTCAATATGATGATTTTTGGACTTTTATGTCAAAATGGACACTCATATTTCATTCAATCTTGTAGAAATAACCTGATAAGCTTTACTTTATTTTATTTTTTTGTTTTCATGTATCAGTGATGGGAAATAAACAGTTCTCATATATAATTAAAGGTAAATAAATATTTATTCTGAATTCTTTATGGCTTGGTGATTTTATCTACTTTTTAAGAGATATTAAATTTTAGCTTAAATTAACATGTGTATATATATTCATGATGGTATCTTAATATGTGGAGGGAGGGAATTAAATTAAGTGGTGGGACCATTCATAAAGTTAAAAATTGTGATTTGAGTAGTTCTTAGGAAAATGAATGAGTACGAATATATATGTGACGAGAAAGTCAAACTAAATAGCCGTGATGTAAAAAATTGTCAATGAAATTTAAATTGTTCAACTATAATCTGTTGACTTATGTTTTTCTTGGATTTAATTTCTGTTGAGGGTTCCTTTTCATTAGTCATGAGTAGGTTATACAATAATTAATAAGTCATTTTGTTAGGAATACAATGTGCTATCATTAAACATTTAGTTTTCTATTTGATGGAAGTAAATGATAAGATATACTAATTATTATATGTTGTTTATTATTTTGATATGATAATATTATCTTATCATTTATTTTACTTTATTATTATAGTATATTGAGTGAGTTAAGTTTAGTACAATAAATTAAGTTCATCAATATTTGTTTTCCAGCTTGTTGTTGGGATATTAAATGATATGAATACAAGAGTTATAAAAGTATGCTAATATTAATTGTGTTTTTTTTAATTTCTAGTGTTTTCTCTTTATAGTGGTGAATAATCTTTATTTTTCTTTGTCAGTTATGATTCTAATATTTATTGATTGATTTTTTTTCTCTCTTTAGCTAGATTTAGAATGAGTGTACTGCTTGTATATATATTCAGACTATTTGTTCATCTCTGTTTTATTTTATAATAAGTTGTTATTGTTTGAACATATTCAACAAAAGATAATCTCAATTCTTTCTCTCATGTATAAGAGTTTTTATTGCTTGAGGAACAACTAATTATCATGTAAAAGAAGCTGAACTCGTATTCTTAAAACTATTTTAAAGAATATTTCCTATGAATTTAAATTTGGTTGTTAAGATTGGAATGAATGAATTTTGTTAATGTGAATTAAAAACCATGTGTTGCATGGCTTTAGCTTAATCAATGTATTGTAAGCTCATAGATTTGTAGATATAGTTGTGATTTGAATAGCAAAGATAAGTTAAATTTGATGTATAAAACTAGTTAGAATAATGGTTGAATTGAAGTTGGAATTTATTTTTGTTAGTTTTGCAAATATCACTTAAGTGTTGGATTAGTTATTCGAGAAACACTCAAGCTACAACAATAATTAGTGTAGGCATATGGCATATCATTCAAACGTTCATTTGGTTACTCAGCCTGTATTAATATTTGAGTGAGCAAGATGTTGAAGTAACATTTGGTTTACAAGTGTGTTTGAAGACTTAGAACCTTGGTCTGCCTCTTTTGTAGCGAGCCACAGGTTAGTATGGGCGAGGTGTTACGGCCTTCCTCTACCTTTATGGAACAAGGACTGTTTGGCTAAGATTATTGGAGAGATGGCAGATCTGGTATCCATTGATGAGGTAACTGAGCAGTGGGAAAACCTTGAATATGTGCGTATCCAATTACGGGTGACCAAAATGAGTAGAATCGGAATCACAAATGGGTATCAGATAAATGGTCAAATATACAATATCAGTGTTATTGAAGAGGAAACCGATCAAGGAGGACGAGCATGCAGTTGCCCCGAACACAATCTTTCTTCCTCGGATAGCATATCTTCATCGGACACCTTTATCGTGGAATCTGTTTTTTCGGATAAAGCATCGGAGGATGGGGACATTGATGCCGGCGGCACCTCTCGACGGAGAAAGGAGGATGAGGAAGACAACGAAAAGACACCACAGATAAAGTCGAGCCAATTAAGGCAATTCACTCAGTATGAAAGGGGGAGGCAGAGCAAAGATAGTTTACCTTATACAAATAAGGTAATATGTGAGCAGGGGGGTTCTGCTCTTGGGGCAGCTTTATCTGTACAAGAGAAAGTCAACTCTTTATGTTCACTTATACATAATGCTCTATCTGACCTAGTCCATTGTTCTCAAAACCTTAACTCCCCTTTACCCAAATTAAGTGTGGGCCTGCTTTCTGAGGCCCAATTTAACAATAACGGGGGTTTGGGCCTAACTAAACAAGGAGTTAGGGTTGCTGCGGAAGTGGATCACGAAAGGGCGGGGCAAGGGAAGGTCACGACGTCGAAGACGACGGTTGGTGGAGGTGTCGAACCGACAATGGAGGCTTCGGTTAATTTCTCTGGAGGGAGGTACATAGAGCCAAATTGCGGCTACCCTCATCCAGGTGGAACGATTCGAAATGGCGAGCCTAGAGGAGGACCTATGTACAACCATATGCCTAACCAAACCGCGTCCCACGGTGAACCAAGTAGTGTGGGCAGCTCTGCGTCGGTGAGCAGAGACCCCACTAATGACGAAGCCGTGCCAATTGCGGATGAAGAACCCATCACGTCGGAGAATGTACGGAGGCTGCGAGGGCTATGGGAACAAGGTACGAAACCATCATGCCTGCGGTGGAGGTCTAAGGGAGGATTAGGGCCACTGCATTACGGGGTCAATTCATCATCCAGGTTAAGTCGATGCTCCTTTGCTGAATCTGATAATGATATTGAACACTGCAATAACAGATTAAGGGTTGAAGATTATATAGCTGAATCTGAACGTATTTGGGATGCGGGGAAACAATTAGGGGTGAGGTGTTCCGGGGAGGAGGTGAACATTGTAGTTCAATTGGAAAGTATGGAGGAAAGGGATAAGGAAGTTAAGAAGAATGCCGAGGAGGGTACTAGTCACGTCGAATTATGATCATACTCAATCTTAATATCAGGGGCTTGGGGGGGCACTAAGGCTAATTATTTGAAACACTGCATAGCCAAGGAGGGCGCGAAATTTGTGTGTTTGTAGGAAACAAAATCTGTGTCTTTTACTGATAATCGTTGTTTCTCTCTTTGGGGGGATAGTAACATAGGTTGGGTGCATTCTGAAGGTGATAATGGTGCAGGGAGCATGTTATCAATTTGGCATAAAGATAAATTCTGCTATGATTCGCATGTTGTCGGGATAGGTTTCATTGCGGTGGTAGGTCAACACACCAAATCTAGTTGTATGTGCTTTGTGGTTAATATCTATGCGGCATGCAACTACAGTGCAAAAATCACTTTATGGGAAGCTTTAACTTCACTGAAGAGGAGTTATCAAAACATGGCAGGATGTTTTTGTGGAGACTTTAATGCTATAAGAAGGGAGGATGAGAGGAAAGGAATCACAGGTGGGTCAAGTCAGACGAAGGAAATAAGAGGATTTAACTGTTTTATCGACGCAAACAGTATGGTGGACATTCCAAGTGTGGGAAAAAAGTATACATGGTTCAAACCAAATGGAACCGCTAAAAGTAGGTTGGATAGAGTCTTGGTTTCTGAAGAATGGATTCAGACTTGGCCTTTCTATAAACAATATGTGCAACAAAGAATTGTGTCCGACCACTGTGCTATTGTGGCAAATCTTGGGCCAAAGATTGGGGTCCTAAATCATTCCGTTCCATAGATGCTTGGTTCATGGAGCCAGGGTTCAAGGCGTTTGTGAAGGAGAAATGGGGGTCGTATAATGGACAGGGAAACAACATTTCTAGCCTTAAGGAAAAATTAAAATACTTGAAGGCAGACCTCAAAGTGTGGAATAAGAATGTGTTTGGGTGTCTGCAGACAAATCAAAAGCAAATCCTGAAGGATATTGAGATCCTTGACGTTAAGGATGATAATGATGTTTTAGAGGAGAGCGATCAGATTAGAAGAATGGAATTACTCAGCCAATTGAGAATGATTGATAATAAGCTGAACTCTCTTGCAAGACAAAAAGCAAGAACAAACTGGTATAAATTTGGGGACATGAATTCCAAATTTTATCATACGACCATTAGGTGGAGAAGACTCAAAAACGAAGTCAAAGGTGTGCAGGTTGGGGGGCAATGGTGTGAGGAACCGGAAGTAGTTCGCAGGGAAGCTAAGGCTTTGTTTGAAAATAGGTTTACGGCTACACGAGACTTCGGTGTAAATTTGGGCTCTGTGGAGTTCAAATCCCTTCCTCATGATATCAGCTTAAGCATGGTTTCGAGTTTTACAGAGGAAGAAGTGAAAGAAGCTGTATGGCAGTGTGAAGGTTCAAAGAGTCCAGGGCCGGATGGTTTCAACTTCACGTTCATTAGGAATTGTTGGGATGTCCTTAAATCTGATGTTATGGAAGCTGTAAATTCATTCCAAGAGACTGGGGTTATTCCAAAAGGCTGTAATGCTTCCTTCATTGCTTTGGTACCTGATGACTTTTTACGGCAAGTGCACCGCGTTTGTCAAAAGTAATATAATTGTCCCTAAGGACGGATATCGATCCCACAAGGAACAGTGAATTATCGAGTACAATAATCGCTAAATATAAAAATAGAACAATTAAAAGAGTTTTGAATTAATTGTGTTGGCACTGATCAATAAGAAAACAAACAAAGAATTAGTTGTTTCAATTGGAAAAATAAGGATTAGTTTCATCTCTCTCACTCTCAAGTATTTTGATTAGCATGTCAATATTAAGTTCTTTTGATTGAAATTGATGCCCGTATAAAAATCATTTATATCGATTCCTCGCATATAAAATCCTTAAGAATGTCCCCTAACTATCGATCCCTCGCATAATTATAAGAACAACTTAGAACGAAGCTCAGACGTTTAATAGCAATTAACATTTTAAGTCCATTCCTAGCACTCAAATATGTTAAGTATTGTTGTTTAGGTCCGAACCCTAAAAATACCTCCCGGTCAGATTTAAGATTCTCAATTTGTCAGGAAAAATTAAAAGTAAAACAACAATACCAATAATCAATCAAGAACTGAATATTAATATATAAAATATCACCTCAATACATAAGAGTTTGAGCAGATTACTCCCAATCCCAAAGGGTAGAATTAGCCACGCATACTTCTATCACCTTCCATTCTCCCAATTGGGTTACAATTCACTCTATGGTGTTTTCCTCTCAATCTGGCACACTAAGGTTGAGCCTCTAGCCCTCTATTTATCCTAGTTTTCTAGGGTTAGGTTGTTTCCTATGTCGCGCTAACGGGCTAAATGATAAAACATAAAAAAGGCCCAATCTTTCTTTGCATCTTTTTCCATTCTGGGACCTTCTATCTTTATCTTTTTAGCTCAAATCATTCATCTTTAATCCAAATCTTCAATCTTCCTTAGAAATCTGCAATTAACACCAAATTTGAGAATAAAATACTCTTATTCAAATAAAGATTATAAAAAATGTAAAAAGGTATAAATTCATAAATCAGGAATTATTTTATATGTAAATTAGCAATAAATCCTCATAAGTGCCTATATTTTAATATGAAATATTACTTAAATTAGACACTTATCACTCTCCCCAACTTAGAATCTTGCTTGTCCTCAAGCAAAGTAAATGAATATATTTGAATTTAAATATCAAACAGCTTAATTCACTAAACAACAGATCAAATTAGAAACTTATGATGCTTCCAAATTCAAATATAGATAATTATAGACACAATCAATTTCCAGGATCAAATCAAAACAAATAAATGACAATTCATCAAGGAATATCTTCTCATATGCTCACGGGTAAGTGTTTGTTTCTCTCTATTTTCACTGAATCATAACAAATCACAGTTGCTTTTCCTTTCATCTTCAAATCACAAACATATTAGAAACATGAATCTTGAGGTCTTTTCCAGGGTTGTAATGAGGTTGGGCTTCCAAAAAATATTGGTTTTTCTTAGATAACAAAATGCACATATTAAAGAAGAAGAACATATCTACAATTCAATTATAGAGAACATATATGTTATCTAATTACCACTTTCTTTCGATGTCACCTTTTCCCTCATTTTCTTTTTGACTTTTCATGATTTTCATGAAATTTTTCTATCTTTCTTTTCTATTTATTTTTCTTCTTCTGTTCCTTTTTTTTCTTTTCAATAATAGGAAAAGATTCTTCCTATTTTCAACTTTTTGACTTTCACAATCAGAACCAACATTCCTTTTTCTATAAGTATTGCATTTATGTTCTCCTTCCTTAAACATGCTAAAGGGTAGGAAATTATATCAATAAAGGTTAAGGTGCAATATTAACAAAAAAATTCTTGGCCCAAAGGGGATAAAAAAAAATGGAATTCTAATATAAAGGTTGGCTTTTTGGCCCTGGCTCCTAATTAACACAAACAAATGCCTCAAACATCTTCATGCTCTTTTATGATGCAACAAAAATAAAAATTAAGCAACCACAACTGTCAATTCATCAGTAAAACTCTCAAACTGTTTAAGGTTCACACACTCACTTGGTTTAATTGGTCTAATTCCTTTTTGTCTTGTCATTATCTGTCCTAATCAATCATCCTGTTAAATTTATGTATCATACTTTTAACTACATTTGAATAAGGATTCAATCTAATTTTCTTTTCTAACCTGTGTCTAATTCATCTCACTATTTAATATTTAAACACAAATTCTTTTTTCCACAATTCAAAATTAATATTCTAGTTCTTTTTTATTTGAGAAAAATAAACTAGAAAGCAAACAAATTAAAATTGGAAATTTATTCAAGAAAGAAAATTCAAAACCTAAAACTAACAAACTATAAAAAAACAACAAATTTATTCAAAATACAAAATAAGCAATTAAAACAAACTAAAAAAAAGCAAATAAACAAAAAACAAAATAACCGAAAAATAAAATAAAATAAATAAAAACTAAACAGAAAATAAAATTTAAATAATTGAAAAGAAAAGAGAATTAGATAGATAGAACCATATTTTTGCTCAATCCTCTCTTCTTAAGAAGTCATCCAGCTTTTTGTTAAAATCTTTATCTATAATCTTGCTTCATTTGCTGGATCTGCCCCCTTGACTAATAGAACCTGTCCTCAGGTCAAAATACATAACCTGCAAAATTATTAGGAGGCATACAAGATTTTTTATATATTTTTTTTTTGAAAAATAAAATAAACAAAGATAACAACATAAAACTAAAATGTGGACTGGGTTGCCTCCCAGTAAGCGCTCGTTTAACGTCATCTAGCTTGACGCCTGTTTATTTCAAGATGGACAACTCTCTTTGTTGCATCATTTTGTACACATTCTTCTCCTGCATTAAAATTTTTATGACCATAAAAAAGATTTAAAGTTACCTCCTCATCTTGAGTTCTAACTTGAAGTTCTCCTTTGTCGACATCAACTATGATTCTAGCAGTCTTCATAAAGGGTCTTCCAAGTATCAAGGGAACCTCCTCATCTTCTTTCATGTCCATCACAACAAAATCCACAGGGAATGTGAATTTATCCACCTTGATGAGAACATCTTCAACCACACCATATGGATACTTGGTTACTTGATCAGCTAGCTTTAAAGTCATCTTGGTGGGTTTAATCTCCAAATCCCCTATTTTCTTCAGCATTGCCAAAGGAATTATATTTACGCTTGCTCCCAAATCCAATAAAGCATTGGCTACTAATAAAGCACCTATAGACACGGGAAGGTTAAAACTCCCTGGGTCCTTGAATTTTTTAGGCAAGCCTTTTTGAATAATGACATTGTATCCATCCTCAAGCTCTATATTTCTTTCTTCAATATAGCTCCTATTCTTTCGAAATCTTTCAAATGTTGAATCTTGCTTCAAATTTCCTGCAAAATAATTTTTAGGGAGCAATTTATCAAAGAATTTTCTTTCCTTCTCTTTTTTTGAAGGAGAATGAGGATATGATAAATCTTTTTCAAGAACTCCTCTCTCCTTATTTTCACTTTTCCTCTTTATTTTTTCCTCCTCACTTCTCTCTTTCTCATCTCTCTTCCCCTTTGTCTCATCTTTTTCTTCTTGTTCAGCAACTACATTATCGCAATGCTCTTTTGAATTGGTTTGGCTATTGATTGAAAACTGGCCATTTTGTTCCTCTGGAATTTGTGCAATTTGTTTGGTCAGTTGTCCCATCTGGATCTTTATGCTCCTAATCATGGCCATGCTATTGTCCTGCGCTTTCACAATATTGTCCTGCGCGCTCACAATCTTTGTCAGAGCGTCTTCAACTTTATTCATTCTTTCAAGCATGGATGGATCCTCAACTTCAGGTGAATTGTTCTGATAAAAACAGTGACCATTAGGATGAACATCTCCACAAAAATCACACCTGATTGACTGACTTTGGCTTTGAGATGAATGAACAACATATAATTGTTGGGGCAATTTAGCCATTTGTGCAGTTAGTTGCTCAATCTGCTGTGTCAGAATCTTATTTTTAGCCAAGAGTGCATCTTCTAACAACCCTTTATTATGAAGATCTTGTCCATCATGTTGGGCTTTATAATCAGTTGATGCCAATGCATCAATAGTTATTGTCGCTTGTTCTACATCAAGGGCCATCATTGTGCCACCAGCTGCAACATCTAGGAGCATCTTTATGTCAAATCTGAGACCATTCAGGAATACGCTCAGTTGAGCAATATCTTCAAACCCATGATTTGGGCATTTTCTCAATATCATCTTAAATCTTTCCCATGTATCACAAAAGACTTCATTTGCTCCTTGTCTGAACATAGAGATTTCAGACTTTGCTTTGATGTAGCGAGAAATTGGAAAAAATCTTTGCAAAAAATTTTCCTCTACATCCTTCCAGCTAGTGAGGCTCTGATTTGGAAGTGATTTGAGCCATTCCTTAGCCTTTCCTGCCAATGAAAAAGAAAACAAGCGCATATAAACATTTTCAAGATCACCTGATTGAAAACCCATTGTTCCTACCAATTCATAAAATGTATCCAAATGTGAATATGGATCCTCATGTTCCATTGCTGTAAATTGATAGGCACTGATGAGAGTGAGAAAATCGGGATTGATTTCCAAGGCCTTGGCAGTAGTAGGTATTGCAATACTAGAAAAATGTCTTGGTCCTTGGTACATGACATAATCTCCAAGTGTCCTCCTAGGAGGTGGTGTTTGTTGTTCTGCCATGTTGCTTTCTTCCTAAAGCATATTAGTGGAGAAAAAAAAAACAGAGTACTTTTTTTTTCTTAAAAAATAAATTAAATTAAATTAAATTAAAAAAAAAATTGAAATAAAAACAAAATACGTAAAATAAATAAAAATAACACAAAAACTAAAATAAAACACTAAAACGACGTTAAGAGAAAAATAACAAATATATTCAAAAAAAAAAATATAGATAAAATAAAAACTAGAAACAGAATAAAAGAAAACAATAAAAAACAAAAAATAACATACTTAAAAATAAAAAATAAATACTAGAAATAAAATAAAATAAAGCTAAAAAAATCCTGAAAACTATAATCGTAAACTAACTAATATTCTAACTAACTTGCTT
Organism: Phaseolus vulgaris; assembly: GCF_051622355.1. Classification (NCBI taxonomy): domain Eukaryota; kingdom Viridiplantae; phylum Streptophyta; class Magnoliopsida; order Fabales; family Fabaceae; genus Phaseolus; species Phaseolus vulgaris. The sequence continues at coordinate 5,090,646 of NC_143498.1, forward strand.
ACGTAGAAATAAAACTTAAGACTAATAATAAAATATAATTAAAACAAATAAATAACAGTTACGTAAATCTAAATCAAACTACGTAAACTAATCCTAAAAAAAACTAAAATAACATATAATAAAACAAAATCAAAATCAAAATAAAATAAAATAAAAATAAACTAAACTAAATTACATAACGTAAAGAAAAGAATATAAAAACAATAACCTTTTTAAAAAAAAACAGTAAATCTATACTAAAATCAAAATCAAATCTAATTTTAATAAAATAAACAAAATCAAAACAAATAATAATAATAAAAAAAAATATTTACAATATTTAGGAAATTATACTCAACAAATCAAATTAAAGTGCACCGCGTTTGTCAAAAGTAATAATTGTCCCTAAGGACGGATATCGATCCCACAAGGAACAGTGAATTATCTTGTACAATAATCGCTAAATATAAAAATAGAACAATTAAAAGAGTTTTGAATTAATTGTGTTGGCACTGATCAATAAGAAAACAAACAAAGAATTAGTTGTTTCAATTGGAAAAATAAGGATTAGTTTCATCTCTCTCACTCTCAAGTATTTTGATTAGCATGTCAATATTAAGTTCTTTTGATTGAAATTGATGCCCGTATAAAAATCATTTATATCGATTCCTCGCATATAAAATCCTTAAGAATGTCCCCTAACTATCGATCCCTCGCATAATTATAAGAACAACTTAGAACGAAGCTCAGACGTTTAATAGCAATTAACATTTTAAGTCTATTCCTAGCACTCAAATATGTTAAGTATTGTTGTTTAGGTCCGAACCCTAAAAATACCTCCCGGTCAGATTTAAGATTCTCAATTTGTCACGGAAAATTAAAAGTAAAACAACAATACCAATAATCAATCAAGAACTGAATATTAATATATAAAATATCACCTCAATACATAAGAGTTTGAGCAGATTACTCCCAATCCCAAAGGGTAGAATTAGCCACGCATACTTCTATCACCTTCCATTCTCCCAATTGGGTTACAATTCACTCTATGGTGTTTTCCTCTCAATCTGGCACACTAAGGTTGAGCCTCTAGCCCTCTATTTATCCTAGTTTTCTAGGGTTAGGTTGTTTCCTATGTCGCGCTAACGGGCTAAATGATAAAACATAAAAAAGGCCCAATCTTTCTTTGCATCTTTTTCCATTCTGGGACCTTCTATCTTTATCTTTTTAGCTCAAATCATTCATCTTTAATCCAAATCTTCAATCTTCCTTAGAAATCTGCAATTAACACCAAATTTGAGAATAAAATACTCTTATTCAAATAAAGATTATAAAAAATGTAAAAAGGTATAAATTCATAAATTAGGAATTATTTTATATGTAAATTAGCAATAAATCCTCATAAGTGCCTATATTTTAATATGAAATATTACTGAAATTAGACACTTATCAGTACCTAAAGTGTGTGACCCTCTTTCACTGGATCAATTCAGGCCTGTATCCCTTGTAGGTATGTTCTATAAGATCGTTACTAAGGTTTTAGCTGGCCGTATGAAGGATGTTCTTCATTTGATTATTGATGAAAACCAATAGGCCTTTTTGAGGAATAGAGGACTGCTAGACAGCGTGCTCGTGGCAAACGAGGTGGTGGAGGAGGTTAGGAGGAATCGAAAGAATGCTCTTTGCTTCAAGGTGGACTACGAGAAGGCTTACGATTCGGTAAGATGGGACTTTTTATTTCATATGTTGCAAAGGCTAGGCTTCCATAGCAAATGGGTGAGGTGGGTTAGAAGATGCTTAGAATCGTCCTCCATCTCAGTTCTTGTTAATGGAAGCCCAACAGAGGAATTCAAACCGTCAAGAGGATTAAGACAGGGTGATCCTATGGCGCCTTTCTTGTTCCTTGTGGTTGCTGAAGGTTTAGCCGGTCTAGTGAGACAAGCGTCTAAGCAAAATATGCTAACAGGTGTAAAGGTGAGAAGGAGGGAAATTACGTGTAGCATGCTTCAATTTGCAGATGACACTCTCTTCTTGTGTGAGGATTCTTTCCGTAATGTATTCACGATAAAGACGATTCTTAGATGCTTCGAACTAGTTTCTGGTCTGAAAATCAACTTCCACAAATCAAAATTGGTTGGGATAAATGTTGATAGGTTTACTCTAGAAACCTATGCCAAGATTCTTAATTGCAATACAATGAGGATACCGTTCAAGTACTTGGGGTTAGAAGTAGGAGGCAATCCAAGGAAGGTACAATTCTGGGAACCGATGGTCAATAAAGTTAGTGCCAGACTTAGTACATGGAAAGGGAGGTGTCTATCCATGGTAGGCAGAATTTGCTTAATAAAATCAGTCTTCACTTCTATTCCACTCTTCTACCTATCCTTCTTTAAAGCCCCAGTCTCGATTTGTGAGAGAATTAGGAATATCCAAAGAAGTTTTTTATGGGCGTGGGGTAGAGATAATAGATCTATACCGTGGGTAAGTTGGGGGAACATTTGTAAACCCCTTGAAGAAGGTGGTCTTGGAATCAAGGATGTCAGGAAGTTTAACTATGCTTTAATGGCGAAATGGAAGTGGAGATTGATGAGTGACGAGAAAGGAAAATGGAAAGATATTCTGGAATCCAAATACTCAGCGATATCTGGTAATGACCATGCACGACCTTGCTACCATTCTTGGTGGTGGAGAGATTTAGAAAAAATATGTAGGGAGGGTAATGGGGAAGGCTGGTTCCAACAAGCTGTTACATGGAATGTCAGATTCGGGGACTTGGTGCGCTTTTGGGAGGATCCGTGGGTTAACAACAAAAGTCTCAAGGAGTTATATCCTAGATTATTCTTTATCTCTCTCAATCAAGCGATGAAGGTGGGTGAGACTAGTTTCTGGGACAGTCATGGGTGGCATTGGCACTTAAACTGGAGAAGGGAAAGATTCCATTGGGAATCCATTTTAGAGGATGAATTATCAGAAGTTTTATCTAGGGGTGTTATGCACAAGGATGCCAAGGATTTTATATCTTAGAATGGCGATCCAAAAGGTTTGTTTTCGGTAAAATCAGCATATGACCTTTTAGCTAACCAAGGAACCAGACCAAGTAATGACGTTTTTAGGACGTTATGGAAGACCAAAGCTTTCCCAAAAGCTCTTGTAACAGCTTGGAGAATCCTCCTGAACAGAATCCCAACTTGTCAGAATCTCATGGTACGAGGGATTATGGTGAATTCTCCATTGTGTGTTTTATGTAACCAATCAGTAGAAATTGCCCAGCATTTGTTCCTGGATTGCACCTTTGCTTATCGTGTCTGGACGTCATGCTCTATATGGATAGGTGTTCTGGGTGCATTCAATAAGGATATATGCAACCATTTTCTGAATTTTCATCTTTCTAACTTGTTCGAAAAGCAGAACCAAGTCTGGAAGGGAGTGTGGGTGGCCATTCTACGTTGTATATGGGAGCACAGGAACAAGGTGATCTTCAGACAAGGGATCCCTGACCATGAGGAAGCCTTTCAAGCAGCTCAACTTATGTCCTGGCTGTGGCTGAAACATAGGGAAGGGTCATTTTCCTATGCTTTCTCTGATTGGATCTTAAATCCAATACAATGCATGTTGTGTGTACGCTGATTATCCTTGGCAGAAGAGGTGGTTTACGAAGGTCTGTTCATGTCAAAAGTAAAACAAGCAGGGTCTCCATGTGGTTTATTGCTAGAGACACGCCATAACTGAATTGGGCTCGTTGGTGACGTGGGTTTCCTATCTGAGCTTCGATGCTGCAAGTACGGTGCTATCATTGGGACGAGCAGGGGAATATGGGCAGGATGCTCTTTATCAGTTTCGGTTGGCTACATTAATTTTATGTGGATCCCGAGTCATGCTAGAGAGAACCAAGAAATGGGTCTGGTTGGACCCGTAACTATCTAGAAATCTTGTGTTGGTTTGACTCTGTTTAGTAGGTGTCTTTGGAGGTTATAAATTGCTTGGTCTTCAAGAGTTGAGCCTGTCGCAGGTAACAGGCCTTTTGTTGGAGCTGGACTTTTTTCTGGATGTTGATAGTGGTTGGAGGAGGTATGGAATAGGGCATGCTTGGCATTGTTGTGATTGGCACTGTTATGAACGAGAACACCTAAGTTGTGAATGGCACTGTTGGAACCCCTGATCGGGCATTGTTAATGCAGTTTTTATATGATGTTGTCTTAAAGGATAGGATCAACTGTTTGTTCTCTTGAGCAGATGTGGGTGGTGCCTGGGAAGGATGGAATGTAAAAGTTGTTTGTTGAGCTGTTCACGTGAGCTAATTATGCTTTGCAGGGACCAATCTTTTTTATGCTTTGTGGAGGAAATGGACCCTGCACCACGTATTCTGCTATAAACCCAAGCTTTATTGAATAGATTAGGCATGCAGCATCTTTATTTTATCTTATTTTATTCTCTTTTTGTAATTGTTGTTTAGACTTGTTGTTGCTGATTCTGGATAAGGGTTGGGACACCCCTAAAGTGTCCCTTTTATTTAATTCTTTGCTGATAAAAAAAAAAATTCATTATACATAATATGACGTAAATTAATTGGTTGAGAATGTTAATGTGATATCATCAATTATGGTTGATGAATAATGCATGAAGTTAATATGTATTGCATAAAAAATGTTGCAATATTTTTTTAGTAATAATCATAATGATATTATTGAGATAAAGATATATCTTATAACTAATAACCAGGGAGATAGTATGATGGAGCACTTAAGTTTAAAGTGCATCGGGTACTGTTGATAGGAGTAGTTTCTATAAATATGATGACCTCATATTTATTTATTCCTACTTTTACCAATAAAAGAAAGGAAGGTAGTATTGTTATATTGTATGGCTATTAAATTAGGGAATTTAAATAAATATATCAAACGATAATAGTAAATGGAAACCTTTTGGCATAAGTTAATATGAAGATGTAATAGGGTTCAAATATTCATAAAATACATCACATTTATTTATTCTTTCTTTTACCAAATAAAAAAAGAGAGATAGTATTGTTATATTGTATGACTATTAAATTAGGGAATTTAAATAAATATATCATACTATAATAGTTAATGGAAACCTTTTTACAGTAAGTTAATACGAAGATGTGTAAAAAATTATGTTATTAAAAAAAGTTATCTAAAATTTATACTAAATTTTGATAAATTGTGTCTGACTACATATTATAATATATTATGATTATATTAGTCGTCCAGTCATATGTTTTTCATCTGTGTGGGATGGTGGAAGAGTTGTCCAGTCATCTGTTTTCGTCTGTGACTTCGCTTGGTGTGTCTGGTGTCTTTGTTTTAAGTGGCTAGGCGTGTCCTTCGTTATTCATAAGGATCCTTTGGCAAACTTTTTACAGTTTAGGTTAAGTCAGGCTTCAGATTCGGTTAATGACGTTTGGGGTGCAATTTGGGTTGGAGTGTGAGTGGTATTTGGAATCATAGGAACTGTGTGTCCTTCGATATGGGGGTGGTAGATGCGCTCGAAGTATTCGCCTTAGTACAGGTAAAGGTTTGGTCGTGGATTTACGCAAAGTCCCGTTGTGCTTTCTTCGGGTACTCTAATTGGGTTTTGAACCCAGTGGATTGTATGAGGATGGTAATTTAATGTTTTCCTGTGGTTAGTTTGATTGTTCCTTAGATAATCAGATAGGTGTTTCGTGGTAGAAGTATGGTAAGGTGTTTTGCTCTTTATGTATAAGGGTTGAACACACCTCTGAAGTGGTTCCCATTTATTTATTTTTTATTGTTAATAAAAAAAAACAACAGTTTTTTAATTTGAATTTAGTACTGCTATTCCAAAAAACAATGAATGTTATATAAGTTGTTAATGATATATATATATATATATATATATATATATATATATATATATTACTCTTCTATTTTTATTTATTTATGATTGTCCTATAATCATATTTTAGCACATAAACAAATAATTGTATAGAAAATAACTAAAAAAGTTTGTAGAATTTTTAAAATTTATATTATGTTGAAGTTATATTTATTCTTATTTTAAATTATATGTTATATGAGACTTTTTATAGTAATATGAAATGTTTTATTTATTTAAAAGCAAAAATGCAGGTGTTACTATTAAAAATAAAAAATAGAAAAAATATATCCAGCGGAAACGAATCTTTTCATTTTTTAAAAATACGGTCAATTTACCACTAATTATATATCTTCGTTATATTATTTTTTTTAAAATTAAAAAATTGAATAAATCCTTTTAAACTTTTAAAATTGTAAATATATTTTTTTTTATTTTGATCCTTAAATATATTATTTATTAACATCATTTATAGTCTCTGAACAACTAAGGACAAAAAATGGAAAATTATTAACTTTAAAATTATAAAAAAATTAAAATCAAATTATTTTAAAGACTAACATGATAATGGGATAGAATTTGAAAGACTCAATTAATTACTTATTTTATTTTTCTTAAATAAAATTTCAGTCTTCCTATTTTTCTAAATATTGAATTTTAGTAATTTCATAAACTATAATATCTTTGATAAAAAAATATTTTTAGTATAGTTTTAAAAAAAAATAATGTTTTATCTTTGATAAATTTCGCTTAGTTTATTTATTTTATCTTATTCATTTAAAATACTAAAATGACTTAATTAATGAAATTTTTTTAAAACATATTTTCAACGTTGACTATTAAACTAAAAGCATAGATTTTGAAAATAAAAATAAAAATTTTATTTTAAAATAAAAATTTAAATTAGGGATTGTAAACATTGAACAAAACTAGATTTGTGCCTTTATTATTTTCTTATAAATATCTTACATCATGAAGTAAGGCAAATTTTCTTCAAGTCTTAAGGAGGCATGATTATAGCCCTATTGAACACCGAAATTACTAGCATGAGTATGATAACATAGCTGGACCAACTTCTCGACTTTTGAAAAAAAATAATGAAAATTAATTTATAGATAAATTAGAAATTAAAAAAATAGATTTTTTTTTTTAAATCTCTTAAGAATTAATTTATATATAAAATAATTTTAATTTAAAAATAATAATTTTAATATCTTTTCCACCATATCTCCTTTTCAACGTTGCATTAACACCACATATACTATAGCCTTCCATTCGAAATCATATTATAGTACATATACATGTTTTAATTTACACAATGGACTCCCACACAATGAACACTCTTCCAACATTCCTTTTATCATCTACAAAACCATCAATACAATAATTTGAAGGCGATTAGTTTCTGTTGAAATAAATTTCAAAAAGTTATAATATAATAAAAAAAGGTAATGACAAATTATTACTTTTCTTTACTAGACTAAAATTAGGGTTTACAAAACCTTGGTTTAATTTATCACTAAAAAATTATTAAATAAAAATTAATTTTAGAAGCAGAAAATAATTAGTCACTATATTGACTAAATTAGATAAATTTTAGAGATTAAAAAAATTATTAGTATTTAAAATAATTTATATTATAAAATTTATAAACTAATTTTTAAATTAGTATATAATTAACTACCAAAGTTTTAGCTATCAATTCATTTAGATTTTAGAGTTGGTAGCTAAAACCTTGATAGCTAATTAGATATCAAATTAGAAACTAATTTACAAATTTTATTAATATTAAAAACTATTTTAATTATTACTATTTTTTTAATTTTTTAAATAATATCTAATTTAATTAATATAATGATTATTTTTTTATTTTTAAAATTAATTTTTATTTAATAATTTTATTGTGGTATTCTCGTAAAGCTTTTATTAAATAGAATGGTAGCTCAATATGCAAGCTACGGTGGTTAATTAATCAATACAAACTACAAAGTTAAAAATTAGAGTTGTAGAGAAGGATAAGAAATAAAGAAAGAGAGAAAGCAAAAACTTTATAGCCTTTGATCACTTTCTCTATTCCCATGGGCAAAGATAGCCTTTCCCTTTACCATCACATTCACACCTCTCTCTCTCACACACACACAACATTGCTTGTGATTACCATCTCGAATCTCTTCTTTTTTTTTTCTTTAATTTTTCCTACACCCTCCATCAAACAAAAATAAGCACGATTAAAAAGTACAATAGCTAAACTTAACACACTTTGCATACATTTGGCTTTTGTATCCTAAAAGAAGTTATTACCATTTGCAAAGACTACTAATTTTTTTATTTTTGTGTACATCAAGCTTTCCCAATCCACACCTACAACCATTTGAAGCTAAATTCAATCAAGTATGATAATATATGTTTGGTATCAATTCTTCAAAATATGTATTAGTATTTAACTCTAGGTTTAGATATCTTTGGAAAAAAATATATATTTCATCAACACCAATTTATTTACTCTCTAAGAAGAGGGAAAAAAAACTTATGTAATGGATACATTAAACAAAATTATTTCATCAATTTTAAAACTATAATTATTTTAGAAATTTGATGTTGTTTTACAAGTTCATGCAGTTGTGTCAGACAAAAAAAAAAATTTGTGCATCTATCTTACCTTGCTTAAAAATGATCTAATTCCTATTATTCTAAATTATCCATACATCCCTGTCCACACTCTTTTCCATACTCTATTTTGTTTTCCAATAAAATCCATTAAATGAAATTGTTGAAACATATTTTCATGATGAACAGATTGCATTCTAACACAAGTATCACACATTATCCAAATGCTATGTGACAACTTGCAACCTATAAACAAATGTGTTGCTATTTCATGTTCAAGCTAGCACAAATCACATAAAGAGTTAGTTAGCATTATCTCCTATAAGTGAGGTTGACTTTGGTTGGTACTTTATCCTTAAGTACTCTCCAAACTACATGTTGGGTTGTTGGGGAGACACTTAAATTCCATAAATATGTATGCTAGTTTCTCCTATTCTATTCCTCCCTTTCCAAGTCGGAATGTAGGTAACTATAAGCAGACATAACAATATATTATAGGTGGTTTTCTCCCCCAACACCCACAGGTCGTCTTGTTCCTTATTTAGAGCTATAGATCGCAACAATTGCATTAGTTCAGTTTCTTGCAAAGCTTCCCAGGCAAATATGTTTAGTCTCCAAATTAAATTTCACTCCCATATTTGTCCATTCAATCCCACCATCTCTCTAGTTGTTCTCTACTTACCCTCATATATTCCATATATTCTAAGAAATATATTTTTCAGTGGTACCTCTTACCCTCATACATCCTCCCAAAATTTCATTTTATTTCCTCTACTTAAGTTCCATTTTACTCTCCTGATGTTCTCCACACACATTCTTGATGTTCTCCACACACATTCCTCAAATCTCTACCAAATTGACTCCTCTCTTACCCTTCTGACATCCAATGTGCTCCATGAGCCATACTTAGACTGCAAAACCTCTTTCCATAGGTCTTGACAATCCATTCCTAACTCCACTTTCATTTAGCTAAAAGAGAGATAATAAATTTAATTATATCCCTAATTCCTAGACCTCCTTACTCCTTTGGCCTAACTAGGTCGTCCCATTTAATCCAAGTTATTTTTTATTCATTGGAACCCCACCCATAATAATTTCTTTTGTATTTTTTTATCACTTTTTTAATACATTAACAGCATTGTGGAAAAAAACATCTACTTAACCCGTTCATTTTAATAATATAATAATATATATTAATACTTTAAGTAAAAAATAAAAATATTATTAAAATATTAATATATTTAGTTATCAAATGTTTTTTTTTTCTCTATTAAGAGGTGTCTTTTATGCTCACTTTCTCATGAACTATCATGTTTCCTTTAAAGTTTGGGAGTTTCAACGAGAGCCCTCAAACATGTGCATAACATTTCTCTTCAACGAAAACAACACACTTGCATCCAATGACATCATTTGATAAATACTGAGCAGATCATCATTTATCTTGTCATTTACATCATCTAACCCTAAAAACTAAAAATAACATTTCACAAAAATAAATAACAAACTAATTTTTTTAATTTGAGGACGAAAAGAAATATTATCCCAACTTAAAGGATTAAAAGCATTAATCCAAAAATATTTTTTATATAAGTTTGCAAAGCAATCGCTAAGCTTTGGATTAAAAACAATTATAAAAAATTTAGTTGTGCTTAATTTTTTTCATGTAAAGTAATGAATGATATAATAAAAACTTATTTATTGGTGTTGGAAAATATTTGAAAACACTTAAATAAATTTCAAACCATTATTGAACAAGGTTTTTTTTAATAAAAGAAATGCAAAGGTATCACTATACAGACTAAAACCTAGCTAGTTGTTAAGCATCACTTATTACTAAAAATGGAATTCTTGTCACTAAGAAAACAAAATAAAGTGTGCATAATTTATCTGAATATTATTTTCTAACTTTGATCCAACCACCATCATTAAACATTGTTGGTTCAGTTTATTCCAAGATAGTATCTTTATCTAATTTCATCTCAATGTAATGGAACTTGAAAGAATATGACAACAATGAAGATGTTATTGGATAAATATCTCATGCATCAACTAGACCATCCAAGTATACAAAATCTTGGATTCAACATTCTAGATTTTTTGTATCAAAGAATAAAAGTGAAAAGGGTGAGAGAAATGCCTTTAAGAAAGCTCTCAAGTTGCTTATGAAGATGACTAGGACAAAGCAAGCTAGAAGGGGAGTTTGAACAAGAAAAGCATCAATGTGCCCTTCATTTTTTCCAATGTAAATAGGTTTTCTAATGTAAAGAGTTTGAACATTAAAAGCATCGAAATGCCCCTCATCACTATGCTTAGTCTTTAAACATTGATGGAATCGTGTTGAAGATGGCCAACAAGATCAATTCTAAATATTGCTAAATTGCTTATATACCTTTAACACATTGTTTATGTCACCATAGACCATCACCACTTTCACAAACTTCTTTTTTTATGTGTAGAAATAACCAAGAAAATACATAAATATTAACAAACTCATAATTTACTATGGGCATGTTTAAAAAATTTGTAAAAAATTCTACACGGGTAAAAAAATAAATTAGTTTTTTTCTGAATTAAAATTAGTTTTTATATATACATATATTAAAAATTAAATTTTAAGGAAGATAATAGGAAATCATTTCTACAGATTATTTCAGCTACATTTAGTTTTATAGAAAAATCGGTGTCCTTTTTTTTCAGTCTAAAAATGATTATGTAGAGATTTTTAAAAAAAGAAATATGATGTATATGTGTGCATATATAATATTAATTATAAATTTTACGAGCAACAGATATATTTTTCCGATTTCGTGATTTTTGTTCCAACAATTTTTGCTATTTATTTTGCCTTTATTTTTAAAATTTCACAAATGTTACAATATGTCAATTGAATGCTTATTATCGTGAGTTACTAAAATAATGATGTAACAATTTGATTGATAATATACTAGAATAATGATCTAACAAAATGAAGAAAAAAAAAAGTACTAGAGTGATTAGGAAATCTAGCTTAGAAAGAGAGAATATAAAATCTAATTTATGTTTTCAACAAATAATTATAAAATAAGAAAAATAAAATAAATCAAGCATTTAAATATATCGAACTTTTTATATAAATCAATATTATTTTGTAAACATTAGTTATTTCCAGAAGTTCTAATCTCTAACTTCTTCATAAATGTTGTCTATATAAACATTACATTTAGATTTGTTTGGTGTTAGGTTTAGTTTGTAAATACATTTTTCATTTGTTTCTTTTAAGGGTTCGAACATCCCGTTTCAATTATTTTATATAATTCTTTGTTGAAAAGAAAATAAATTATATTTAGATTTATTTTTTTAATAAATAGTTAACAGAGTTAGATAATCTTATATTAGAAATGTCTTAAAACTAAATTACAATAAAAAAAAAACTCTTCAAATTAACTAAAATTACGTCCTCTAATGTTGGCAAAAGTTATGATAACTTGTATCTCTTAAGAAATTATGTTGAATTATATATTTTTTTTTAAATTATATGTTAGTTTTACTTTATTTTGAACTTATTTTAGAATAATTTAACATATAATATAAGATTACAATGCAAAACATGAAAAATATAATAATTAAAATTTAAAATATAATTAATATGTAAATAAATAATAATATGAATTTAAAATAATCTAGAAAACTAAAAATATATACACTTAAATAATTAACAAAGTTCTCAAATGAAAAAAAAAAACTTACCAATAGAATTAATGTAATATTCTTATATTTCATATTTTCATCTAGATCTATTAGTTTCATTGTGGAAAAAATTTACCAATATAGAATTAATGTAATATCCTCATGTTTCATATTTTTATCCAAATCTATTAGTTCCATCATAATTATGTTAATCTTGATGTTACTTCAACAACAATTTTTCCTTCATAGGAAACCTAAATAGTCATTGTGAATAACTTGCTATAGATGAATTATATCATAATAAGTTTCTTCAATGTTAACCACAACCCAAAAGTATTTTTTCTTTTTCTTTAACCTAATGAAGAATTTCATCTAAAAGTGATAAAAGGAATAGGAAAAGAGTCTTCTTTTGAACCATTAGAACATATTCTTCTAAAAGTGATGTTCTACTATAGAAAAGTGTCCAAATAACACATTCTTTTAACATAACATTTTGTTGATACCCTAAACTGTGTAAGACCTATAGACGATCTGTTGAGACATTAAACCATCTATAACTATTATTGTCTATACACTTCTTAATATTAATCATATTAAATATTTTTTAGAACTTTTTTTTTATTATTTTCTTACCATGAGAAAATAAACAAAGGATAGTAATAGTAATTTTGATCAAGGATGAACCACCAAAATGTGGAATGAATTTATACTAATTTGTTGAGTATCACTTGATGAAGAAGCTCATGAACATATAACATTAAAACATGTCAACAAAAGATAATCAATTGGGTACAAATTAATACAAAAAGAAAGACAAAAATATAAGAGAAAATATAATTATTTATTATATTCTTGATGAAAAATTACAAGAACCCAGCATTGAAATAAAATAGTTGCATAACACACTCTCAAACAAGAAAGAACAAATTACAGGGATAACTAATTATTTTCTAAAAACACACATCAACATCAACTTGCTAGTTAGTTAAACTCATACATATATAAAGTAGTAGCATCGTGTACCTAACTCATAATAAAATAATAAAAAATATAACTAACTAATTGCAACATCTGACTTCAGCTAGAGATAGACATTGACGCTTCAAAAACCCTATATCATCATGGGACAATACACCCAAAAGCATCAACCAAAGGTTATAAGACTAGACGCTGCATCAAAGAAAGAAGAAATAAAGCAAAACTCATAATACGTATTGATAAAAAAATAGAGATTTAAAAAATAGAAAATAAAATTATTTGTGTGTGTATATATATACTGAAAACTTACAAACTAAGAATTTATTGGTGGTGATTGCAAATTTTTTCTTTTTCAAAAATATTGTATGTTTTGAAAAAAAAAATAAAGTTGAAGCAGTTTTAACTCAATTTTAAAGCACTGTTTTTCACATTATCTTAAAAATGATTTATAAATTAATTTCATTATAATTAATAATATTATTCTCTATATTTTTTTGTCAAATAGCAATTTAGCATCACTACATCATGTTAAAAGCATAAAAATAAAATCGAAACAAATATGAATTGGCTTACTAATCAATAAATTACAAAAACCTATATTTAAGAAAAAAACAAATATATTTCTGAAAAATATTTCTGAAAAAACCTATCATAATAATATATAAAAAAATCAAATCTGATATTAATGCTTAAATTAGCTAAAATATCAACGCCTTTGTTTCTTTCTTTAAAAATATAAAAAAATATTAATATTTTGGACACAGTCACCGCAAGTAAACATATCTTTAAATTAGCTTTAACATGAAAAAAAAACTATTTTATTTTAAAGCTAATAATTAAAAAAAAATCCTAAGCTAAAATATAATATTTTAAAGGCGAATTCCAATTATAGGTTTTAATTAATAATTTTTAAACTTAGAATTTTTTCATCCCAAACGTGTCCTAACTTATTGGCTTTTAGCTTTCAATTCAGAAATAGCTAATAACTAGCTTTCAGATATTTTCACTAATCATAGCCTTTTGCTTTTTGAAAATTAATAGTAATATATATTAAGAAGTTTTGATAACACTTTTTGTAGGCTTTTGATGTTTCCATTCTGAAGAGGACAAGGTTGGGAAGAGGTGTTTAACCATGTCGTTACAAAAATGTCTTAACATGTTGAAAAAAAAAGCCCTTATCCTATCCTACTCATGCATAAAGCTGAATTAGGAGTCAATGGGGGCATTGGCATGAGGGCTAGGAAACTCATGTAGAATTGTTTGAAAGCTAGGGGAAAATGTTTGGGTCACTCATGCATGTGGTTCCCCATCTTTGAAACCCTCTCAAATGACAAATTTAGTGAAATCAATTATTGTGCGTGTGGATGTGATCCATAATACGCCAATTCACATTCAATGCCCTTCATCATACCAACCAATTCTAGTCACGTGATTATTTTCCATAAGGTCACAACCCTTGTTGCATCCACTAATCAAGTTGAGCATTATATATTTACATCTAACTTATTGGATACACTAAGAATAATTTTTTTTTTAAAAGGAGTGATTCATCATATCACATGTCAAAGTTTGGTATGATCAATTCGTGAGTTTCTCGTTCTCTGAATAGTATCTTACCCTTAGTATGTATGTATTCAGTTTAATGTTGGTATATTATTTTATTTTACAGTTATTAGTATTGGAAAAAGAAGTAGAGGATTAGTCTATGAGTTTTAGATATGAAGGTGGAAATAAACTTTTATCTTTTATTATCTATATGAGTCTTGAATCACTCCTTAAGTGGGCCGATAAAAAAAACATCAAACTTCTTTTAAGAAAACATAATATTACAAAGTGAATTTTAAGCCTAACTCAACCCCATAAAATTAGCTTATGAGGTGAGGTTTGCACCCACTTATATACAATGAAATGTTCTAATCTCTAGTTGATGTAGGATCTCCAACACACCCCTCACACCGAGAGTGACAGCTCGTGCATGGGATAACATATTATGGATGGTCTGATAATGACCCGATAGCGGATGACCTGATAAGCCTAACAAACATTCGTTAGGATAGACTCAAAAATGACTCTGATACCATATTACGAAATGGACATTAATCCTAACTCAACCCCTGATCCAGTTTTATGGGATTGAGTTAGGCTTAAAATCCACTTCATAATACATAAAATTGTAAAATAAGTGACGTTGGAAAGACAGTTTTGTTTAATATACTCTGGAGAATGAATGTATTACTGTTTGCACAATATTTTATATGGAAAGTCATGTTAAACAAAGTGGCAATAACGAAAAACTTAACACATATAAGAGTACATGCATGAATGGAGTATAAAAACCAAAAGTCAAATTTTTATTTTCGTATTCGTAATTATGCCAAATCAATGTAACCATAATCTATCAGGAAATGAATATAAACTGAAAGAATATATATAAGCTTTACTTGTTAAGGATAGAATATGGTTGGGTTCAAATTGGTTTGGCGATGATCCTGAAACTAGAAAAGATAGATAAATACTCTGTTAGCAATACAGGGAGAATTAACCATACTAAAATGTTAATAGTCCAAAGTTGCTTTCTTGCATGTATATGTCCAAGTGAAAATAATATACAAGCATTAAGGGGAGAGGGGAGAGTAAGATGTGAGCTGCAATCCGGTTTGGAGGGAACATCATAAGACGATATATAATAGAGCAATGCAGAAACAATAATATATGTTGTACAAAATGTCGCACAACAACTTCAATTTTTCAAGACAATAAAATTTATTTATATTAGTGAAAAAATTGTCATTTACATATAGTTTTTTGCATCAAACTTCTCTGGTCACAACGTAAAAAACTGCAGTATGTCTTTTTGGTTGGAAAGTTTGTGTTGAGAATGTTCATAACTTTGCCTCTTTAGCCAATTTGTTGGTTTTTCAAACTGTTTGTGGGTTAGGTGATTCTCCTTGTGAAGGTTTTGGGTTATAAAGCGTTTTGAAATCACATTTTTCAATAATTTAGTTTTGTAATAGGGTTGGAGAATCCCTAGTACTTTTATTTATATTATACTTTATAATTTGATAAAAAAAAATAACATAACTTTCTACTTTTTTTAAAATTGATATCGTAATTATTTTTGGGAAATATTAATCATGACAATGCATAAATGTATCTCTTGAATTATTGTTGATTATTTGATATTGAAAACATGTTATATTATTTAGATGTATAAATTTTAAATTTTAAATATTAAAATTAATTTATCAGTATTCATGAATGCTTATTATATTTTTAAAATTAAAATTAAAAACTTAGAAATAAAAAAAGATAAGGATTAATTAATTATTTTAGTCCCTCAAATGATTTAATTATTAAATCATTAGTTTGTTTATAATTTTAAATAATAAAGTATAGGTAATTTATTTTAAGAAAATTATATTTAAAAATTTAAATTGTTCATAGAAATAAGTTGTATTGCAATATGTTTAGGTGATATTATAGTATAGTTTCATATGATATATCATTATCCCTTAAAATTAATATTATATTTATGATTTGTTAATCAACATGTGTATATTTTTAGAAAAATATCTTATTTAAATTTGTATATTTATGAGTTAAATTTTTTAAAATATATTTAGAGATGTAATTTACTGAAATGTTATTTATAACAATAAAGTGGGAAGTATTTTTTTTTCGCACTAAAGAAAACTTAGTCAGAAAATGAAAAATTTGTTACAAGATAAATTTGTACATTTTTCATTGCAAATGTAAGTGTATTTCAACTAACATGTGTCTTTGCCTAACTTGTTACAAGGATAAATTTGTACATTTTTCATTGCAAATGTAAGTGTATTTCAACTAACATGTGTCTTTGCCTTAATTAGAGTTGTGACTGCTATAAACATTTTTAAGTGGAAGGAGCATAACAATGTCACTACAATTCATCTAGTTTAAGGTTAGATATTTTTTAATACATATAATAAAAATCGTTCGGATGTGGCTAGTATATTAGACAAGAGTCATTATTTAAGTGTGTATTATTGACTTCTCAAGAGAGGTAACATATTTAAATATAAGATTATTTCTATTTTACCTTTTTAATCTTGACATAATGAAATATTTCAAGTCTTTAACAATTAATCTTCATTATCTAGGATGATATCCAAGAGTTAAGAGAACAATCAACTATTTTCCTTCTCCGGTATAAATAGTATACCTTTTCTTTCATAAAATTTCTATATTATAAAACATGACTTTGTATAGATTTTTTAGTTGAAATGTTTAATTATTGTTATTAAAAATTTTGTATTTCAAATTGTAATAAAAAAATTACATAGGACAATACATTATCTAACATAAATCTTACTCTTTTAAACTTATTTTTTTATTATAACTTTATTTATGATCTGATTTAAAAAAAAAAAAGTTTTTACATAGAAGATTTCATCCGACAATCACATCCACGTAAAACTAATAACAAACATAAAACAAACATATTATGAGATAAAAAAATTTCAAATATATTGTCGGAAAGATGGGATTGCTATGGTCAATCACCGCATTCGAGGTATTGTCCGCTTTAGAGGTCGGTGCTCCGTCACGGTTTTGTCCTTAAAAGGCACCTCGGTGGATTGAGGGAGGAGGGAGTATATAAACTGCTTTTGGCCTTAATCCCTGAGCGATGTGAGACTATATTGGCATACGGGAACAAGTCCCTCAGTCGAGGTTTAAGGAAAGTGAATTCCCCCTAGTTGAGGGGCTAAGGAGTCTCTTCGGCCCCACGGTGGACGCCAATTGTACCTATATGGATGACAGGTCTAGGTAATGCTTTTCCACTGGTACACAATTCGATGTCGTGCTGGTAGTCTCCTGATCCTTTGAAGTTTTCCCTCTCGTTATGAGTGTGCTCTGCCGGTCAAGGATACTTGCGATTGCACTCCAACGCTCAAGTCCGTGCTAATGTTTTGTTCTGTTCTCTTATGATCATTTTCCTCCCTTAGGATATATCATATATATATATATATATATATATATATATATATATATATATATATATATGATATATCGTAATTATATGAAGATCGAAGAAACCCCACCAGCATGTCATTAGGTCTATGGAGATCAAGGATTTGCCCCCATAGGAGGAATCGGGGTCACATGTCATCCAATATTTGGTTTTCTCTTGTTGATGAGTCCGTAGACAGTATGTATGATAAGCACATATCCATGACCCAGTGTGCACCCTATTTTGAAGAAAAAGAAGAGGTTGATACAGAAAGATCCTTGATTTGGTCTGTGAATTGATGTACAAGGTGTGTGATGGCCAATTTGAATTGTAGTGAAGGTGTTGCAAAAATGGTCCAAAGAAGGCGAGCTGAGGCTGGCTTCCACCAACAATTAGACAATGATCTTATGTACTTTCAACGTCTGATGGGAATGGATCTTCAGGAGTATTTAATATTTGGTAGGGTCTCACTGCTCAAGATAGACGCATAGTGGGGTGCCCAAACAATGGTGGAGTCAAAGATGGAGAAATTTTATGGACTTCATTATTCAACACAGATAATTTATTAACAAATATTTTTTGTGACTTTGCATTTGTGTGGCAAAAGGAAAACATTGTTGTTTCTCAGCATCAGACCCACACAACCTCAATCATTTCTTTCAGGTTCTCCTCATAGAAATTGCCAAGAAATATCAACAAGAGGCCATTCCAGACATCAATAAATTTAATGCCACTAGCAAAAACTAAATGAAAAGGTTAGAAGAGTATAAGGGAGAAGAAAAATGGTTTCATTGAATTAAGTTTTACAAATCTAATATAAACTTATACAAATACAAATAATTACTAAAAGAAAATTATTAAATATAAATTAATTTTAAATACTAAAATAATTAGTTATTATACTAAAACGATTATTGATATTTAAAGTAATTTCTATTATTAATAAAAATTTATAAACAAGTTTATAAATTGATATCTAACCATTAGCTACCATGGTTTTAGCTACTAACTACATTTTATTCTATATTATAATTTTTATTAATCTTTAAGAGGCTAATTTAGAATCTAAAATATTAGTAGTTAAAAACTAATTTAGATATCAACTTAGAAACCATTTTATAAATTTTTATTAATAATAAAAATCACTTTACATATATCAATCATTTTTTAGTTTCTAAAATAATATCTAATTCCGTCAATATAATGATTCATTATATTTTGTCTTTAAATTTAATTATTATTTAATAAAAAAATTTAGCAAATTGTATTTATAAAATTG